>NW_025763577.1:1200000-1799917 GCF_020736505.1 Alternaria rosae
CCCAGCTTCTTCCCCATGGCCTACCAGATATCCCCGCGCTTCGGTGCCAGCGCCTTCATACCGCCCCCAGAAGTCTTCGTAGACGGCCGCAGGGAGACCATCCGCGAAAACGGCGTCTACACACCGCGTAACTCTGGCAAGCGAAACTCCGATGCGCTGAATACCGACCCCGTGGCCATGCATCTGCTTGTTGAGACGGCAATCGGAGACAGCCAGTATTTCGACATACTCTCAGTTGAGGAGGTGGAAGCGCTCAAGCAGGAGCAGAAGAGCCTGGACACACGTCTGGGCACTGTCAGACGGAAGCTGGAGTCGGAGACGAAGATCCGCGATGCGACGCGCTCACTCGGACGACTGGCCTCGAAGAAGGCAAACGGACACAAGCGCGGGCAGAGCAGTAAGAGCAGCAAAGGCAGCAATACCGTGCAGGATTACGACCCCAAGACAGAGGAAGGGCTTGAATCAAGCAACAAGAAGGTCGAGGAGTTCATTCGGGAGTGCCTGGAGATAGAGTCTCGCATGCGCATGATCGATATGCAGCTGCTGATGCACACTGCTGCTGTACTGCAGCTTACGCACAAGGGACCCAAACAGCGTCAAGACGACTCTGAAATGTCAGAAGACCGCTTCCGGAGACCAGACAGCCCCGCAAGCCTCAATACCTACGAAGACGGCAGACTCAACGGCGCTTTCGACGAGCGCAGCTTCTACAGGACACCGGAGAACCTCGACAACCTCATGAACGTGCTGCAAACCGGCAAGCACCTCACAGCCTCCTCAGAGCGTCATGACCAAGCCTTGAATGCGACTGCCACGCGTCTCCAGGAGATTAACGAGCGTCTAAGATCTCTCATCATCGAGGCAAACCCCGAGCGCGACGAAGACTATTCACTGCCGCCGCTGGCTCTCGAAGGAACGCCGGATGCTTCAACCCTAGATCGCCAGCTCGATTTCCTCGACCAGGGCCTCCGCAGCATCGCCGCTGAACAGTCCAACATCCGCAACAACTCAAGGCATACTCTGAGCGAAGTCGAGGGCCGTCTGGAGGGCATCAACAACCAACTCTATGCGGTAATATCTCGATCCGAAAACGAACAGTCCGACAAGATCCCACCGCCACCTGCCATCACTGGTGGTGGTTCTACCGAACAGCTCAACTACATGGAAGACTCCTTCTACAACCTCGAGCAGATCCAGTACGCGATGAACGAGCAAATCAGCCAACTCCGCTCGAGAGCTCCTGCTGTTGACGAGTCCGAGAGCGCTGAGAAGGCTGAGAAGTACGAGACTACAATCATGGGCCTCTGGCAGGTCATCCTCGCTGGCGAAGAAGAAGCACGCGAACGCAAACGTGAACGACGTCAATTACTTGCTGAAGATCCCGATGCCAATGAACAAGTTTCGCCAGACGAGGACTTCAACGCTAACGAGACCTACTCTCTTACTGCCTTCTCTTCCAAGGTGCAATTCCTGTTCCGTCGGGCAACTAGTCTTAAAGACAAGCAATCGGTCCTGATGCGCCAGATCAAGCAGCAACGTGAACTGAACAGCAAGTCAGACGCACAGAAAGAGGCAGAATTCGAGCGACTCAATACCAATTTGCTCAGCGCGAGATCTGAGAAGAAGTCCATGGAGGGTGAGCTCGAGCGTGCAATGGAACAGCTACAGCAATTCGATGAGCAAAAGATCTCGACTGACACACAGATCTTGCACGAGACGCAGGAGCGGAACGCTGGTCTGGAGGCTCAGCTTATCAACGTACAAGAGCGAGTGATGGCATTTGAGACTGAATTGAAGGAGGCCAAGCAACGTGCTGTCGCGTACGAGAACCAGCTCAAGGACGTACAAGAGCAGGCTGTAAACTTCCAGAGCAAGATGCAAGAGGCTGAAAAGCGTGCGGCCACGTTCGAGGAAGAGCTGAAGGATCACCAGGAGCGCAACACCGCATACAATGTCTCGTCACAAGAGGCCGAGCAACGCACTGCTGGCTACGAAGCCCAGGTTCGGGACGCGCAGGAACGGGCTCTCATGTTGGAGGCCAAGTTGAGGGATGCCCAGGACGATGCCCGTACCGAGGCGACAGCGATCCAGGCTCAACTTGCCAGCTCCCTGGAGAAGATCACAGAGACTACAGCTGCTCTCGAAGCTGTAACTGCCCAGAAGCAAGCTGCCGAGGCTCGCTCTTTGGACGCAACCAACACCCTCAATGCAAAGGAGGAAGAATTCCGCAACCTCGAAGGCGAGATCGTTCGTCTCACAACCGAACTCACTTTCGCCAAAGCAGAGCTAGATGGCGCTTACGGTACGCGCGCGCAACGTGCTGCCGACTCCGCCGCCAACCCGGCCATCAAGCGAGAGCTCGACGAGCTCACCGAGCAGAATCAAGCGCTCCTCGGCGAACTTGAAGCACTGCGCAAGGTGCAAGATGTGGCCTCTCAATCCGAAGCTGAAGCCCGGCAATCCGAGCGCAACCTCAAAGCCGAGTTGTCTGGTATGGCTGCCGAGTACGAAGCCCTCACCCGGGACGCCATTCAAAACGAAAAGGACCGCGAAGTCCTCGAAGCGCAAATCGACAAGCTGCGTGACGAAAAGGAAGCTCTGGAGCGCGAGCTCAGTGACGAGAAAGTCAAGTGGCTTGGGGTTAGGAGTCCTGGGCCCGGCATGCCGAATGGCGCTGCTGCACAGCTTGACATGGGTGCGACTAGTATCCGCATGTTGAGAGAAGATTTTAGGAAGATGATGAGGGATCGGACGGCTGAGGGGTTGAAGGCGCTGAGGGTAAGTCAATCCCATGCATGACTCTTTCGCAGAACGCTAACATTATACAGGCGGAACAAGAAGAACGACGAAAGCTCGAAGCCGTTGTTCGTCAGCTACGCAAAGATGCTATGCCACAACGTTCTCAACTCTCCCGGACTATGACGACGCCACAATAACGCCGAGTCGCTTGACTGCATCGCCATGTTACGTCTAACTTCACTTCTCTTTCTCACACTTTGTATTTCTATATACCCACTTTGTACCTTTCTGGACCCGTTATCATTCACGCATTATACGCGGAGTTTGGGACTTGCATTGCAACACATGTACTGGCGTTGCATCGCTGCTGCTATAGTGGAAAGCATATCTGCATATAAAGTAATGTATACGCTGTGTTTTCCATTGGAATGGCATTAGCATAAGATCGCAGACGAATCTGGCATTTGCTGTTCCGTTGTGATGGGCTGTCCATGTAGTGAGAAAAAGCATCAAATGCTAGGTGACCATGTGTCGTCTTTCGTCCTGCACGACGTCTTCTTCTAGAGTCAAGATATTAGCCATTGCCCAGAACTCCAAGAAGAAGATGTAGGACGCCTTACAGAATAGACGTTCCTAGCGCCCCCACATTCCCCAAAGCCGCCGCATATTCGGACCGCAACACACCATGGTCTACCCTTCACCAACCTCACAAACTGCCGTGATACAACGTCATTCAGGTCAAAGATCGATCGAACGAACTGTCACAGGGCTGCCTTCCACTAACAACTTGTGTAAATTCCCTAGTTTGCCTCCGACATCTGTGAGCCTCCCATGCGGTATCAGTATCGTCTTCCGAAGTGCGGCCTTATCGAAGAGATAGAATGCGTATATCTCCACTTGCAATACATACTCCCCTGTACATGGGTGGCCTTGAGTGTAGTCTTATGGCGAGATAGTGCGAGTTGTCAGCGCTCAATTCTCCGAGTATTCTGCCACATGGGCAGCCTGAAGGACCGGTACAGTGGCTGTGTTACGTCTTCGGCGATCAGGTTCCCTTCGTCATTGGCCATCCGCTGTCTTTAATATGAGGAGTTCTATGGCTGTTCCATCGTCATGCTCGCCGATTAACTCAAGAAGGTCCCCGGGCTGACACCGAATCTCTCCGGCGAGGTCGTTGAAGCTTCACGATGTGGCTGCCTTGGAGGCCTAAGTGAAGATTTCAAACGGATGGCTATGGCGATGTGGGAGGTGAGATGGGTATAAATGCGTAGATGGAACTCACATCCAAGTACTTCACATCTACAGTCATCCCACACCATCCAGCAACCCCCATCCCCACGCCCATCCAACCCACAATCCAAAATGAAACTCTCAACCCTCCTTACAACCCTCACCCTCGCCACCCTCGGCAGCAGCACCGCCCTTTCACCCCGCTCAACATTTACCTGGACCTCCTGGGTCGACAGCCTCATCGCCGACCCAGCGCATGCCATGTCGCCCTCAGAAGCTCTCGCCGCCTTCAACGCCGCCAACCCCAATCCCAATCCCGACCTCTCCACCTCCCCCGACACTGACGATGCTAACTTGGACAAGCGCCAAGCATTCGCCAACTGCCAACAGCTCTCCTCCCGACCTCCTTCTGTGCCCGACGCAGTGGCTTGTATCAACGATCTAGCGGGTAGGGGTAATGCGGGGCAGGCGTGTAATGTTGATGGGTACACCGCCAGGGTGCAGTGTAGATTGGGGAGTGCGGATGTGGTTAGTGTTAAGGGGAGGGATGATGCGCCTAAGAGTGTGAATTGGTGAGTTGTGATTCTCTTTTCGTTATGATAGTGTGAGGGTGACGATGTGGACGGTGCGCTGACTTGTGGCTTTAGCAATGACATCGCGAGGTCGGCTGGTGTTATCATGGATCGATGTACGAGGGGCGATAACACGGTTTCTGGGGCTGCGTATATACCTCAGGGGGGTGTTGCGGTGCAGATTCAGGGTCAGTAGATGGGGGTGTGAGGGGCTGTCGGTGGAGGTATCTTTGGATTGAGTTGATTACAGGAAGCACGTTACTATCCCAACATTGGCTTGTATGATCATTTTGATGAGAGTTTTGTCAACTACAACGTCGAAGGCATCACTGCGGTACTCGAGCAATCAGTGTTCCCACATGTTCGTACTGCAGACCTGTGATCGACACTCTGTGTGGCAAGTATCTTTGTCGAATTGTGAGCAACTATCACGATACTCTCAATCACAAGATTGGAAGGACTAGAAATCTGTCGAAAAGGCATAAAATACAAGGCCATGTAACCATCCGCTAGACAACTCGGTGAGCCTCAACAACATGCACGTGCGTAAGAAGACGCCATAGTACTCGTAAGAACGACCTAAAATGCTTGCATACTCAGCAAATCTCTCAACTCATCCAACTCCCAAAGATCATGATAAGTACAGCGATCATCGCAGTCATCAAAAGAAACACCAAACTCTCCCCAACACATCCCAAACGAGTAACCCCATCAGGATGCTCCCCACCTTCCCCTCACCCACCATCCCGATGCAGACACCCTCACACCACTACAACAGCCTCTCTCCACAAGCCGGGGAAGGCTGTCATGCTTTTTTGATGAGTCGGGTACCGCGTCCAGGTCAGTTGGCGGTGTGTAGTGTCACGTTCGGGAATTTGGAATTTTTTGTTCTGGAGGGGTCTCATCACGCTTTTTCCCAACGGGTCGGAAACGTGGAACATGTTGAACGGCTGGCTACATCCTGCGTTGTTCCTTGCATTGCAGACGCCACTTTCATTCTCGTTGGGGTTGCACGGGCGTGCGAGAAGCGAGATAGGGCCGGGTGCACGGACGCATGATGACATGCTGGCGGCTGTTGTTTACCAAAAAAAGAAAGTCGTTTGAGAAAGAAAAGGGGGGAACACGACATGCAACATGGCAAGGAATATGAGTTGCGTTGAAAATTGTCATGTGATTATACTGTCGGTCGCAATTGAATGCACGACTCGACCCTATGCTGTGACTCGATTTACGAAACTAGTCGGAAAGAGTTCTATGATGGCCCAACCTCATCACCAAGCCCCCCCGTCCTCATACAGTAGTGGTAATAGAAGTTATGATACCCAAACATCTGATACTGAAAACCCCAATAAGGCGATGCAGTGGAAAAAAGCGACAAAGGAAATCGTACAACAGATGGCGACTTTGGGTTTACAAGTTAAGGTAAAATAGGCCAACCGAACTATAAGCGGCGGGTAAGAAGCGGAGGGGTATCATGCCGCTGAAATGGGAATGATGTGAGTACTGGAAAGAAAAGTCGTGGCCGAATATGAGAGAATGGTGAAATGGGAAGAAAAGAAAAAGATAGAAGTCTAGTACGTCCCTCCCAGACTGCCCCAGGCAGCCAAAATATCATCACTGACGCTGTCCCTATCCCGATCATTACTCGTCATCCTGGAACTGCTCGTAACATTGGCGTCTGGGCTCAAATGGCGTGCTCTGCCCTTGCTGGCGGGCTTGTAGTAGCTTGATGTCTGCGAGTAGACCGACGTACGGGATTCGGTAGAACGAATGCTGCTCTGCCGACTCCGTGTTTCTATGCTCGCGAGCGCGAGTTCGCTGATGTGTCGCGCGTTCTTCTTCGGCATCTTTGGGAGTGCGGGTTCGACGATACTGGGTGCACGAGACGAGGCCTCTGAAACTGGAGTCAGGTCGCGGAAGCTGGTCGATGTGGGTGGCACCGGGAAGGTCATTTCGGCGTCGCTGGATGCGGTCCTGCGTCGTCGGTGGGAAGATTCGGACTTTGCGCCCACTGAGGGTGCGCGCATGATGCCGTGGTCAAGCATAGCTAGCTCGTCAAGCTCGTTGCTCGTGTCACTGCTTGCAACTTTCACAGCGAAGTCTCTCTCGTCGGCGTAAAGAGCAGGTGTCATCGGCGATGGCAAGGGAGATGGGTGGCTGGTAGTAGTGGGCGATGCGACGCTCGCAGCAAGCGGTGGAGACGGGGGTGACAACATGTCCTGTGGCGAGAACACGGACGGAGTTAGCAGTTGGTGTGACACTCTGCCTCGACTGACAGGCGAGTAGTTTCGATCTGACCAAGTGGTGCTGGCCGAGGTGTCACGGAGTCGACTTGTAGTTGCACGGCTCTCTGTTGTCGAAGATCTGCCGCGTGACGGCGCAATTGAGCAAGGCGCACTCGTGGGTGCTCGGTGTTTGGATCGTGCCTCAACCATACGCGCAGAGCTGGGAGTCATACATTCTGCAAGGGAGGCAGACGTACGATGCGGTGGTGTAGACCGTTTAGTTGGCTTATGTTGATGTCGATCTTGTTCCGGTGTAGAAGACTGCGATGATGCGATCTGCTTGTTCATGGCGGCACGTTTCTTCCTCATCAGCTCCAACAAGGCCTCCTCTTCTGGCGTGACTTGCATGAACTTGCGCGACCCTTCCGACTGGGGCTGCGGCGCGCTGGCTGACGTGCGCGTGCTCACAACACTGTGTGCCGTTGGTGACACTGGCGTGGTAACGGCGGTCTTTGGACGGATGTCGTCGTCTTCGTGAATGATCGAGGGCTGCCTGACGTGGCTGGACAGTCTGCCACCACTGTAGGTGCTGCTACGAGGGTGATGATGTGAAGGAAAAGGCGGTTCCGGTGCATACATGACTTCGATAGTGGCGTTTGTTGACGTTGAAAGTATGCTTAATTTGCCGGAGGACTGCATACGACGATGCGGGGGAAGCTCATAAGCTTGCGCCCGACCGATAACGATCTCCCCGGTGTAGTCGGCACTATCCATGCTCTTGCGGACGCTACCCTTGCGGGATCGTGACCGGTCGTCGACCTCGTCCTCAGATGAGGAGAAAGACAAGACGCTAGAGTCCTGGAGATTAGTCTTGGAGATAGCTGACGTTTTGGTCTTTGCTGAGGTATGTGAGCGATATGTGTCCAAAGAGTACTGGCTAGGTGAGGTCAGATGTGTAATATCGACGATATCCTCAAGCGCAAAACTGTCCCTTTTATACGCTGGTATGGGATTCTGCGGCCGACCATCGCAATGAGCTGCATTCCTTCCTTGCGAAGGCTCGCCAACAGCGGGGACCAGATCTGGCTCAGTCGCGACGCTGTTGTGGAGTTTGGGTTCCAAGTCCAGTATTTCCTCCTGACTGTCTTCACTATCCTCATCGAGTGCATCGAACCAGTGCTGGACGCCCTTTGGTGGACGGCGTACGTGAATCTTGGCATTATCGTACTGATCTCTTTTGACCTTGCGTACTGGACTCATCGGATGTTGAGATTGAGGTTGAGGTTGAGGGTTTACTGGAGAGTTCTGGTACTTCATGCTCTTCTTCTTCTGTAATTTGGCAGGCTGTACTTGTGGCGTCGGTTGCCTCGTCATTGGGCGAGGAAAGAACTCAGAGGTGGATGACATAGCGGCCGGCGAGTTGACCATCTTGGCAGGCGAAAGCAGTGTACCACCATGACCGTCGCTGCCATCCTTCGGCTTGGGGAACAGTCTTGTAAGATCTAGCCGGGCGGGCTTGCTCTTCCGGAATTCCTTCTTCCTCGTTTCATCCAGAATGACAGGCGATACTGGACTCGCTTCATAATTGTTGTAGCCATGATCCGTCAGTACCGGGGGATATCCTCTTCGTAATGCCCTATCTCTGACTGCCGAGTCGGAGGTTTGCTGAGAGATGGCTAGCGGCGACTTCTTTGCGTCATAGTGTGATCGAAGGGTTGAATTCGATGTTTGGGGGTGTAGCCGGCGATGGAGGGAACTATTATCAGAGCCCTGCCTGCTTTCCCCAGTATATGTACGTCCCAGAACGTTTGAAGAGGCTCGTGTTGCCATGGTGGGACGTTTCAGGTATCCGTCGTTCTCGGTGGGTGTTGCCATGTTCCTCTCGTCGATGTGGGAGCCAAAGCTAGCCTCAGACACAGTGATGGACATGAATCCAGGACTTGGTGGTATTGTCGACTGCCGAGATGTCGTGCGATGCAGGACATCGGACGTCCCTAGGACTCGATGTGCTTTACTGGAGGTGTCTTCGGGACAGGAGGGCCTGTCGGAGCCAGAAGCAATCGACGGTGCAGGGCGGGCGTAGTGGTCGTCGTTTTTCGGTCGCGAGCGGCGAGGTAGAGGGAAGGAAAACTTCTTGGGTGCGCGGTCGCCGCGAGCCATGATGGTGGAAGATTGGTGGCTGTGGTGCTGGCGTGGGCGCGACTCAGGGTAGTTGGAGATATGACCGTCGAGACTGAATCGCGGGACCAGTTCAGTTGGCGCTACAAAGTCAATACCCACATAGGGTGTAATTGCGTCGAATGGCACGTCCTGTGCTACCCCCGGCCAGCGCTGACAGCATTAAGTGATGTTTGCTTTTTCGTGCAGATGACGATCCGATATGCGGCAGGAGGGATCCGGCAACCTCAATTGAGGAATCCAAGGGTTCAACTGCGGGCCCCTACTGTGCTGCTGCACTGAGCGCTAATCGGGCGTGGACTGGTTGAGTGCTATCTGCAGGAACGGCAGCGCGCGGCGTAAAGTAGTACGATGTCATGCAGCGCCGCTTCGGGACTATCGAGTTTGCTGCTTCTGGAGGTGATGGGGATGGCGGAGTAAAGAACCAGCTTTCGAGATCTTCCAGGAAGATGGGCGATGGCGGGTATAACCCGTGAGTATTAACCCAAGGATCCATTGAATTTACCGCTTGTGAGGAGCTGGTGATGGTAGGATCCGCATCGTAGTAGGCTTTCAGGGGTATCATGCCATTCGGCAGGACGTGCGGACCGCAGCAAGGCACAAGCTCCGAGCCAAAAGCCACACTGCTGCGTCGCATACATGCATTCCCTGGGTTCCAGTCAGATGACAGCACGCCGCCGCGACCCGAATGTGCAGCTGTGCGGAGAGGCACGGCCTCGAGCATATCCGCCTCTTGTCTGTCACCACAACAGACGAGGCTGGAACTGTCGGAAAGAAATTGCTCAAGTGGTTGAGCAAAGCTAGAGCTCACGTTACCGAAGTTTGTAGGATCGCCCATGCTCAGTAGGCGACATGCTAGCCTTTGCCAAGGCTTTAGCTTGTGGCATGCCGAATATGGACGAGGAATTCGAGAATGGTCGTGTTATCGTGATCCTCTATCCGTCACCAATTTCCACCCTTTGTGCCTGCATACTACCTCCTCCACCGGGTTCACTTCCGACTCAGCATCATCGCAGGTGACGTCGCACAAGTCGCATTTCGCTTTCGTGTTCATCCATAGAGTTGCGACACAAGGCGGGTAGCAGCGCTGAGGCGTCCGCATGTTGGGTATCTTGGGTACATTGGGTATCTCGGGTTCCGGAGCATACTCAGGGATGCAAGATGAAATGCGTGATGCGCTCGCGTCCTTCCTTTCTAGTCGCAGGTCGTCTCTATAAGGACATGGCGTGGATTGCTCCACGGTGATCAATGGACATCTTCGTGGGGATGGACGAAAGCCAAGCCGGCTCTTCGCCGATCCGGCTATCTCCTCGCGAAGAAGCGCGATCCCCTTGCAAGTTCCATCACAGCTAGTTTGTGATACTAAGGTGGTCAATGTCCTGTACGCGTCGAACATAATCATTATACTTCACGTAGTGCTGATGCGAGAGCTTGTCGCGTGTTGTTGTCCAACGCTCTGTTCCCTACATTAAACCTTGAAAGACCGTTCAAAGAAGGCCCGGACGTGAACGACAGCCCTACTTTCAGGGTCAATCGAACCCAACATGTCAGCGTGACAAAACCATTTGAGCCCAAGGAAGAGGCCGAAGGAACGCAGCCGAACGCTTCTGGTGGCGTTGAGGCGCTTTCGGAGTTTTCGCCGTGTTACTATGAATATAGATTGCTGCGCGAACTTTTGACAGGCCCTCTACTGGCACTATGTGTTCTGAGGCTTGAGAAGGTCGTTTCAGCTTGCTCGGTGTGCGCATGTTTGTTCCCTATGGGTAACTTCGGAGTAGGTCCTGGCTGATTATACCGACAGCCATGATGGAGTTGCACACATCATCAGCAGTCTGAGTTGTAAAGTTTACAAGCTCCTCCACCCGAACCCGAGCAACAAACATGGGCCTGACAATGAGAACTCTCCGTGATGAATATTCGAGATGTTGCAGCTGAAACACTAGATGCACACTCAGAAGTTAAAACATATCCTCTCAAACTATCAGTCACTCTGGGCCCGGGAGCCTGGCCGACTGGAACGATGACGAGTAACTGCGCTTCGGGTGTCAAGATACCACCTTTCCTCCTTTTACATTGGGCGGAGAGACCGAAAGCGAACAGACAATGAAATCTGTCTTTGTCGCATTCTCAGACAGCTAGGACGAAGATGTGGACATTGCTAGAGCAAACGCAACGAAAAGGTTTGATGAACGACGCTGCCTTGGATGAGGAGACACGTCATGGTAGACACGTCATACGACGACAACTCATCATGTGCAGTTCTGGCGGAAAGCATCATCTCGGTGTTGCTAGACGCATCACGATGAAAGAAGGTCGTCACGTGCTATTTTGTAACATGCCGACGATGTTCTATTACTATGCAGATGTAAGCGAGTGACGCCACATGCAGAGTAAACACTTCTTCGATATTGCGAAGACATGTGATCATGGCAAGTCGACAATGTGGCGATGTGGTCATCAGCTATGTCTTCAACCACGCAACCGTCCACGGCTTTGTGACTGAATATTGACAATCATGTTTGTTTGATGCAGCTGCTGCATCATTCCTTGCATCCACAGCGTGTAGTCTCAGAAATGGAAGGAGTCCGAGGTATCGTTCGTTATGGAAGTTTTTGCCTATGACAAAGCGGAAGATTGGATAGCACGAGGGCGGCGCTTGTTGTTGTGCTTTTGCCACGGTGGGAAAAGTCGACGGGACGGTGATCGAATCACACGAAGGCGCCTGAGCCGAGTGACGCGAGAACACTATCCGCCCGCAAGCTGCGCAGGTGCAGCAATAGCTCATGTCATAAGAACCATAGCTCCGACACAGAGAGCGAGAGGACGTTGCGATGTCTTGAGGTGATTTCTAGACGATGGTGAGTACTGCTGGGATAATATGCCCCGCCGCAAAGATTAGAAGCTTGCGGTTGCGCGTGATATGTGTGAATTGGGGCGGTTGACAGCTGCATGGATGGAGGAAGCTAGCTTTGCCCACCGACCAGGTGCCTTCCACTTCGTTACCTAGACCCCACCACCACTGCCCGTCCACCACGCTCGCCTCTACACGACTACACGACCGACCTTCGTTTCTGACGTCTTCCCGATCCACCGCGTGTCTACCTTGCCGCCACTCTGCACTTCGCGTTCCGCCACGCCATCACGTCTCCAGCGGCTCCTATCTCCCCGTCAGCGGCGACACGTCGGATAGCAAAGTACCAGGGTTCCCGTGACCACGACTACGAGCCCGTACACGTCGAGCGTACCGGCTGGCGACATGTACGATTATTAGAGTCGCTGCTCTTCCCGCCTGTCTCCTGCTCCTCCGAGCTCGCGCTTTGATCCCGAGGTCTCAGGTCCCGGAACAGCACCACTAACGTTTCCGCGAGCCTCTTCACTCGGCAAGTGTCCCGAACAGGCTCTCCACGCCCATCCTCCCACGAATCGCTGGATTCCGAAAGAGCCTTCACGCCCTCAGTCTCTCGTCACGCCCGTGCAACATGGCTTCCAACGCTGCTGGCCCCAGCGCTGACGGCGTGGCCAAGACGGTGCACACCGAAGCCACAGACCCGTACGCCACCATGGGACAGTTCTCTTTCGCGCCTGCCACCAAGACTACCGTAGTCACGACCACATACACGACGACGACCACATTCCCGCCTTTGTGTATAAACGCCCCCGGCAGCCTTAGCGAGCGAGACCCCAAGGACTACCCGCTGGCCCACGTCCAGGCTCCCGAGTCAATACGCAAGTTCTACTTTGAATCCGGAGGCAACTTGGCCTGCTTCGAGGAAGCAGACACTGCATCGGACAAAGTGCGCGAGGTACGCTTTCCTCATGCCAGGGATATGCCTGCGGCTGAGGCCCTTCACGTCGCAGCTGCCAACCACCGGCTAACGCTTCTATTGTAGCAGAAAACACTCCACCGCAACCTACGATCAACGAACGGCACTCTCAGAAAGGTCGAGTCATATGAAGGCCCACCAGTCTTCACAACACCCAGCCGCTCGACGCGTCCAAAGCCACACGCTCCTCACCAAGGCCTACGCTCGGTATCTGGCCGTCGGAAACGGGATAATGCAGACGATTCGCCGCCGCCACCGTCAATAACAAAGGCCGTTGAGCTCCTCGGCATACATCGCCAAAGCAAGAAACCCCGGTTGGAGCACGAGCACAAGGACGTTACACGTACGGCCTCCCGTTCCACCTCGGATGACATGGAGGATCCGCAGCTGGCCACACCCGATACCGACATGGCAGGCTCCGGCCCATCCAAACTGCCCAAGCTCCGCACCGCCCATCTACACAACTCCAAGCTCAGGACTGCGTCACAGCAGATTGGACCAGACCAAACGCCGCCCAGATGGCGGCTCCAAGAATCAAGTGCTCGGTCATCACACTCCAGAGGTAGTCTCTCCGATCATCGAGAACCATCCCCCGAGAACTCCTTCCCTACAGGTGTATTCGATGGCCCCGGCGTAGCTGCTACACCCCCAATCGCCGAGTCTGATCTGGAGCCAGTTGGACCTTTCGCCGACGATGCGACTTTCACCCCCTCGCGCCTCACACCTCTCGACACGACGTCCGCACAAGATGCTAGCCTACCCAGCCCCAGCCTGTCGCCCATTACTGCTGCCGCAAACCTCGCCCAACAAACAAATGGTGGCGCATCCTTCTCAGGCACGGACATGGACTTCGATGCAAACGACGTATCCGGACTTGACCTGTCACAGGGCACTTCGAGCAGCTCGCGCATGGGGGACTTTTCCCTCTATCCTGATCCCCGACAGCGTGACCACACCGACAGCTCCAATACGCAATTACCCACGCCCTCCGCCATGGACATACCGAACATGTTGAACTCGTTCGATGCTTTGCCGGAACAGATGAAGTCGTACGTCTTGTACCAGATGCTCAGAAGGTGCAAGAAGCCGACTTTACACTTTGTTGCGGATGTTGTCAATCCCGCCCTCAAACGCGACTTCATCGCCTCGTTACCTACGGAGCTTAGCCTTGAGATTATAGGGTATCTAGACGTCAAGAGCATGTGCAGCGCCGCACAGGTGTCGAAATACTGGCGAAAGCTCACCGATACCCACGAGTCTGCATGGAAAGACCTGTTAGACAAGGATGGGTACAAGCTGCCGTATGGCGAGTTGGAGCGCGCGGTGCAAGAAGGCTGGGGTTGGCAATATCCTCATTCTGCTGACAGCTACGAGCGCGACCTCAGAGCTCAATCGGTAGCCTCTAGATCTGACAACGAAGGCCACTCCGGGTTTTCCAGCTCTGTCTTCCCCAGTGGTTCGCTAGACCAGGAGGGCGCAGTGACACGATCCTCTTCCATACGCCAGAAAAGGAAGGCTACCAGTAAGCATGGTAGCGGCAGCGGCAAGAAAGCGCGCAAGAGTCGCCCCTCTACTAGGACACAGATGGCCCTCTATTCGCGCCCCGCAGATTGCCAAGAAGGCCCGCATGCTTTTGCCAAACGAGCAGAGGCCGCCATTTCCGATCCCAATGTTGGTTTGCCTGGTCTTCGTGCTATGCATCTCTTCAAGTCTTTATATCAACGTCATCATCTCATCCGTAAGAGCTGGATGGCGACCGACACGAAGCCGAAGCACATTGCATTCCGCGCCCATCAGCGCCACGTGGTGACATGCCTTCAGTTTGATACAGACAAAATCTTGACAGGCAGTGATGATACGAACATCAATGTCTACGACACAAAGACAGGAGCGCTACGAAGCCGCCTTGAGGGGCATGAAGGCGGCGTATGGGCCCTTCAGTACGAGGGCAACACGCTTGTATCCGGCTCCACCGATCGCTCAGTGCGCGTGTGGGATATCGAAAAGGGAAAATGCACACATGTCTTCCAGGGTCACACATCCACTGTCCGATGCCTGGTAATACTCAAGCCAACTCAGATTGGCGAGACCCTTGACGGCCAGCCGATCATGATGCCGAAGGAGGAGCTCATCATTACAGGTTCGCGAGACTCTACGCTTCGCGTCTGGAAACTTCCCAAGCCAGGCGATCGTGGCATCATGCAGGCCGCAGCGTCATCCAATGACCACGACAATCCGTACTTCATACGCGCCCTTACCGGACACCATCATTCAGTGCGCGCCATCGCTGCACACGGTGACACGCTCGTCAGTGGCAGTTACGACTGCACCGTCCGAGTATGGAAAATCTCCACCGGAGAGGTTCTGCAACGTCTGCAAGGTCACTCGCAGAAGGTGTACAGTGTTGTTCTCGACCATGCGCGCAACCGCTGCATCAGTGGTTCCATGGACAACATGGTCAAAGTTTGGTCTCTAGAGACGGGGGCATGCATCTTCACGCTTGAGGGTCATACCTCGCTCGTCGGTCTTCTCGATCTGAGCCACGAGCGCTTGGTGTCAGCGGCTGCCGATTCAACTCTCCGAATCTGGGACCCAGAAAATGGACAATGCAAGAGCCGTCTATGTGCTCACACAGGTGCCATCACATGCTTCCAGCACGACGGTCAGAAAGTCATATCTGGCTCTGACCGCACACTCAAGATGTGGAATGTGAAGACGGGCGAGTTTGTTAAGGACTTGCTGACAGACCTGAGCGGCGTATGGCAGGTCAAGTTCAACGAGCGTCGTTGTGTGGCTGCTGTTCAGCGCAACAGCATGACATACATTGAGGTAAGCAGTTAATCGCAGTTGTTACAAGTCTCTAGCTGACCATGTCCAGGTGCTCGACTTTGGTGCTTCGCGCGATGGAGTACCCGCCGACCAACGGGGACGACGCATTGTTGTCAATTCCAAGGGCCAGGAGATTGAGGATATCACCGAGGGCGACCTAATCGACGTGGACCAGGCTTAGGCCTATTCTACTATCATTCAACACTGCGAGTTACACGAAATACAGATACACCCACCAACACTTGGGACCGGCGCGAATGTTTTGGCCATGTTCAAAAGCGATACCCACTACGCGTTCTGGCGAATGACTTGACGACACGGCGACCGAATCTTATTCATTCAGGTGGCATCATGAATTGCCTTTCTTTGGCTTGGCCTTGGCCGCCTCTCTTACCGTACACATGGTGTAGGAAATGACACTTGTGTCGGGGTAGCGTGTTTCTTTACATTTTCTCTACTATTGCATAGCTATGGCGTTTACCATATCCGAAGGACTGCATTGAGGGCACCATTATGAGGATTAGTTGGACTTGCACTGCATAGGTACAGGGCAAGAACGAAATATAATTTTACCACTACAATCCTCAATATGTGCCTTTGTCGTGAAGCCGTGCGTGTCTCGGTGCGCTAACGTTTGCGGAGAGATGCGGGAATGACGCGCTTGCGCTTGCCCCACTGCCGCGGCTGCAAGTTACGTAGCTCAGGTCGCAAACACCTTGCGTACGTTCCAAAGTTCTATTCACAATCACACTCGTTAGAAATGCAGGCACTTACCAACCAGATCTGATGCCGGCGTACTTTTTCCACCTTACCTTCGAGCTGTATCCCTCGCGCTCGTCGCCAGACAAAACGTTTACGCCTTCAGACATCTTCGACTCGAAGCTTCCAGCCCATCGCCGTGCGTCCTGGGGCTCCTATCCCCCTGCATCACGCGCATACAATAATTTCCCGAAACCCGTAGCTTCTAGCAGTGAGGCTGGCCAGGCTGCTGCTACCCGTGATCGCACACCTACAACCCGTCGGTTTAGTCATCGCACGCGACCTTCCTTCTCAAATCACCACGATAGCCCGGTACCGGTCGTCAAACCGCCGAAGAGGCCGGCACACAGGCGAGCACAAAGCTTTGCACATAGGGATTGGCGCTTCGACACCATCTCCATACTGAGCATCGACATGAACCCGGGCACCGGCACTGAACTCGATCGAGCTCGACTCAAGCACCCCTCACACGCGCCAAATGCCGGTGGTCTCGCGACCAAGGGCAAATTCATACCCTCGGATCTGAAAGACACAGATGTTGGCTGGGGCGTAGTACATCTCTATCGCGATGGACAGGACACGCCAGGCTTGTACGATGAGGTGGACGGAGCGAGCAAGGACTTCAACGAGGAAGACTGCACTACGCTGTGCATACTGGCGGTGCCCTCGTACATGACACCTTCCGACTTTCTCGGCTTCATGGGTGAGCAGACGAGGGAGGAGGTTTCGCACTTTAGGCTCATCCGGACAAGCAGAGCAAATAAGTACATGGTGCTGATGAAGTTCCGGGAAGCCAAGCAAGCCAGAGTGTGGAGAAAGGAATGGGATGGCAAGGCCTTTAACAGTATGGAGGTAAGACAAAGAACTGTTGCAGTCAGTACAAAGTAGCTAACAGAAACAGCCCGAGTACTGTCATGTTGTCTTTGTCAAGTCGATCAACTTCCAGAACGGCGACTCAAACCGCGATCCTACCTCGTATCCTGACCTTACGAACGATCCATTCGCGCCCGCGCCGACCAATCAGCCCACGGCTCCTCTTCCACTAGCCAGCAGCGTCTCTTCGCCAGTTGACGGTCCTTCGATCGCTACCTCACTCACCGCGAAACCACACGCTCCACCTACTCCTGCTTTGGTAGAGCTACCAACCTGCCCCGTCTGTCTCGAACGTATGGACGAAACAACTGGACTCCTCACCATTCTCTGTCAGCACGTCTTCCACTGCGCCTGTCTCGAAAAGTGGCGGGGCTCGGGCTGCCCAGTCTGCCGTTACACACAAAACGATGCCTTTACCTCTAATCGCAGCGCAGACGGTGAGAGTCCAGATAATGAGTGCAGTGTGTGCGGATCTACACAAAATCTCTGGATTTGCCTGATCTGTGGTAATATAGGATGTGGCCGCTACGACTCAGCACATGCATTCGCTCACTACGAAGCAACAAGCCACACCTATGCCATGGACGTGGTAACCCAACACGTCTGGGACTACGCAGGCGACGGCTACGTCCACCGCCTAATACAAAACAAAGCAGACGGAAAACTCGTCGACATGCCCGCCTCGAACCAATCCTTCAGCGCCCCCGGCATGACGGGCTACTCCAACGACACCGTTCCGCGCGAGAAGCTCGACAACATGGGCATGGAGTACGCCTACCTGCTTACCTCGCAACTCGAATCCCAACGCGCATACTTTGAAGAACAGCTCGAACGCGCAGTCGACAAAGCAGCAAAAGCCGCCTCCATCGCCGACGAAGCAACCCGATCCGTCGCCTCGCTCTCCCAAAAACTCGACCAACTCTCCACCTCCCATACAGAAGCAACAACCACCATCGCCTCTCTCACACGCGAATCCGCGCGCAACGCCCAGAAAGCAACGTCCGCCTCTGAACTCGCCCGCAAACTCACCAAGCAATACAAAGAAGAGCAGATTGTGAATGAAAGCTTGATGGAACGGATTAAGCACTTGGAGAAGAAGGCGGAGGAGGCTGACAATAAGGTCAAAGAGCTTGAGGCCCAAAAAGCGGATCTCGAGGAGCAGAATCGCGATTTGAGCTTTTTTATTAGTGGCCAGGAGAAGTTGAAGGAGATGCAGGGGAATGAGGTTATGGGGTTGCAGGAGGGTGAGGTTGAAGGGGCGTCGGTGGAAGTTGGTGAGAAGAAGGGGAAGAGGAAGGGGAAGAAGAAAGCTTGATGAGTTTGAGGTATGACGTTCGAGGCATTTGTGTGGAGTTTATCATTTAGCGGCATTGGCATGGTCGTGGATATGGCCTGGAATGACGGAGTTGGAGTTGGAGTTGTCAGACATCAGATACCCATTTAGAACGTTGAAACAGTCCTGGTTAGGACTTGTACCACATCCGTCATCATAAAGACAAGCAATGAAGATAGATGATCTGTATTCTCAAAACCAAAGACTACCCAAGACTCCCTAACCAAACATTATACGCCCCCAGCCCATGCCGATGCATCTCAAACATAACACAATAAAGAGCGCAATAACAAGTATATGTATACACTATACACAAGTTTCCATGTATCTGTGTCGGAAAGAAGGAAGGAAGAAAACACAACGTCGTTGCCCCCCAGGCAAGGGAGCCAGCCGTGTCGTGTCAGTCGTGAGAGTCATGTCATGCTAAGGTCGTGATGTGAAAGAGGGAGAGATATACGTTCATGACCCCAGGAATGCCAAGGAGAGAGTGTCGTGAAAGAGATCCAATGGGTTGGGAGATGGAAAGGATAGGTATGCATGCTGTGATTTGATGTTGACGTGATGATGTGATGATGTGAGATGGAATGCAGTGGAGAGGTGATAAACGCCGTTGTATCCATGATTGCGCCGGTGGGAAAAGCATGTTGATGGGTTTTGCGAGGGACGATGCTCAGCCGATGTGGTGGTTATCCAAAGGATAAGATGGTCGAGAGTGGGGTGGTATCCAAGGTGGTAGTAAATGACAGCCAGATGGCGAAGTAGAACACCTCAAATCCAGTCATCATCCACTTTGCTCGTACTGCCAATGGCAATCTCCCGCTCAAACCCGAGACCAAGACCAAGCCCAACATCCATCTTAGGCGGTGCCATGAGCTGTGGAGGTGGTTCCGTGTTCTTCTTCGGGCTCTGCTTAGCTGGACTCACGCTACCACCCTTGCCATCGCCGGCACCCATGCGCACAGTCTTGACGTCCCAGTCGTCTTCGAGGGCGGCGCCGATCCAGACTTTGACGCTGTCGTGAACAGCGCCGTAGTACTTGGGGTTGCAGGCGCGGAGGTGACCGAGCAGCTTCTCGAAGCCTGAGATCTTGAGTTCGGAGCGGAACTCGTTGCGTGCGGTGCGGGTGGGGAGGGAGGCCATGATGCCATTGAGGAGATCGATGTGTGTGGCGAGGTAGTTGGTTGCGTCCCATTCTACGCCGCCGACGTAGGGTGCTGCAGGGACGATTGCGCGTTGGCCCGGGAAGTGGGTTTTAGCGTACGACTTTCCCTCCGTGGGCTTGGGTGGAACGGGGATGACGTTGAGGTGGTGAATGAAGATCCAGAAGACTTCTTTGGTCACGTTAGACAGCTCCTTGCACCAGACCTGGTAGGGTCGCTGAGTGTGCATCTGGAGGATGAATGGAACAGTTGAGGCCTGCTTCTCCTTGACGGGGTCTTTGAGGTACTTCATCAGCTCCTTAGCGCGGGTTTCCAGCTCGCCCTCTGGTGCCATGGAAATGTGAGCGAAGATGATCTCGATGATGAGTTCACGCGTAGTAAACTCGCTCGGACCTTTGTGCTCCTCGTCGAAAAGCATGGCCAGTAATGCTGGGTACAGTGTCGACGAGATCTCATTGAGCTGCTTGAGAGCTGTGGCAGTCGTGCAGAGTCCCTTGAGACATCGAAGGAGTTCGTGTAGAAGTGTGTCTTCGTGGTCTTCGCGCCATTCAATCTCCATGATGCGGTGGAGCAACGCGACCAGCTCAGTCATACCACCATCCTGGATAAAGTTATCAACCCAGTCGACAGTCTCATTGCGGATCAACAGGCGCAGCTTGTGCAGCTTGCCAACTTCGACGTTCTGTGGCTTGGGTGTCTTCTTCAAGTAGGAGATGAACTCGTCGGCCTTGACCGATTTCGCTCCATTGGACACGGAACGATCGGAAGCATTGGACCTTAGTGACCTCATAGACGGAGACTTGGGGATAGGCGCTGGTTTTGAATTCGTCTTCCGTTCGCCGGATTCGCCCTTCTGCTTCTTCGTGGGAGAGTCACTCCTGTTGAAGGTGAATGTTCGGCTCCGCGGTCGCTCACGCTTAGTAGAGTTGGCTGACTTATCCGCTTGAGCCTCATCCTCTGCATCCTCGACGGCAGATCCGTGTCGGGACTTGGACGACTTCTGTGGCGCCTGCTTGGTGTTCTCGCCAATGGAAGACTGGGCGGAGTTTGTTCGCGAGGTCTGAGGTATGTCAAGTTTGTGCATGCGAACAAAGTCGGCCTTGACTTCGAGCTTCAGTGTCCGCATCTGAGCACGTTGGTGTGTAGGGATGTTTCGAGATTCCTGGTATCGTTAGCAGGTAGTCATTCGTATCCTGAGATAGCACTTACCAGGACCTCCTCGAACTCGGCGTCCACCGCCTTTGGATCGAGCTTGGCAGACGCCGACGCGCCGTCAGCTTGCTTTGACTTTCCGTTGAAGGCAGCGACGGCAGCCATGACTCGGTTCTGCTTCTTGGTTGTGGCTGGCGGCGGCGGCGGCGCCATGGGATTGAGACTGTAGTCCTTGCTGCCGGTGTCGGTACTCGCTCTACTGAGTATGGGTCTCGCCGGCTTCACAGGAGAGCTCTCCCTAGTACGTCCCTCGTTACCCTTGGTGTCTGATAGAGGAACGCGCTCGTTGCTCCGCTTGCGCGAGAAGGTCTCAAGCAAGGATGCCGTGGAAGTCGACTTGGGAGCAAACATAGACTTGGGTCGCTCTTTCGGGGCAGGTCGGAGAGCTGGTTGGCCGACCTCGAAAAAGTTGCGCTGCTTGGTGGGCGAGTAGTCTTGGGGAGTGTAGAGGGCAATCTCCTCCTCGACGCTCCGTCGCTGATCGTTAAGCGGGACTTTGCTCGTGGTGGTGACTTCCTGCTGGGAGCTGAACTCGGCCCAGATGGGAGTGCGAGGCGGGGCCTTGTCGTGAGAAGAGCGGGGTGGTGTAGTATTCTCCTTGTCTCTGCTCTCCTTGACGGGCGACTTGTCTCTCCGGCGCCCGCCGAACATGGCAGCCAGATTGGTCGACGACTTTGTCTTCTTCGGCTTCTCGCCCATCTCAGCCTCCTCCTGTGATCGCCGCGAATCGAATGACTTCTTGTAGGCCGGCTTCTCCTTCTCCTCCTTGTTCTCCTTCTTGGCCAGTGACCGCAGCGACACGGAACTAAGCGTCTTCTTGTGCAGGCTCTTTTTGGGGCTCGAATTGACGTCTCGCGACTTGCGCGGTGACGGCGGATTGGTGGGAACGTTCTCCGTCTGGTTTGCCGCGCGCAATTGGCTATGGGGGTGGTCTGGCGGTAGAAGAGGCGCCTGGAAGTTCGAGACAGGCATGTACGGCGGGGTGGCTATCTGATTGTTGTGCAGCGCAGCGCCCTCGGTCGGCGAACGCTTGTGGCCTTTGTTCGCAATAATAGACTTGAGCACTCCAGCTGCAGCACTCTTGTTCCGTCTATGCGAAGGTGCGGCGGTGGCCATGTCCGGCGTCGACATGATGATGCTCCAACAAAGATGGGGATTGGGGAAGCGTCGACTAAGGTCGGGGCCGGGAAGAGAAGGCTTGAAACGTGGGTTGTCTATAGCAGAAGGATGGCGGGCATATTTGGGGAGGCGATGAGGCAGATGTTCGGCATACTTTGTGTTTACGTCGCGGACATCGCGGGCGATCCCCACGGCAACGACACCAGCGCGTGGGGAGCACGCTAGGACCCGCTAGACGCCACATTCATGCGTTAGACATTAAACATTGCACCCGTCATATCTCGCCGTGGTTTCCATGGCCGTTCGGTCTTGGGTGCATCTAGACATCTCCGCACACCACCTGCATTTCCCCAGTCACGTCGCGTATTGTTGCCTCCAAACACGCGACCCTCTACACAAGCACCACCCGCTATCGTGTGTTGACATCGCGAAAGAAGCTAGCACGTAACCTCGGAGGCACTGACCGCTCACGGCAGCGTCACTTGACAACAAAAAATTGCCTTTATGCACCGCAAGCTTAATGTCGCACTGACGCCAACCGCTATTCACAACACGGGAAGCCGTTGCCGGTGTAGGTATAGAAGCGAAGGATGTATATTGTGTTGTGAAAACCATTGTACAACGCCTACTAGCACGATGGCAGGCACCCAACTATCCCTAAATGACAACAAGCCACGATGCCGCCCTTCCCCTGCGTATGCTACCACCCTGCTTTCATCCCATCCTTAGAGTTGGTTCGCCAATCCTCTCACGGTCCTCCTGCGCTTCTCCATCTCTCCAATCCTGACCAGGCCTCCCATGATAGACGTTCCTGCATCCCCACACCCAGTCGTGCCAACACAGATTCCCTTGGTAGTGTCTCCACAGTCACAGATGCTGGGCATACAGGCCGTACCGATTGGACAACTAGCTGACGTTCTGCATTGGAGAACACCCGGGTCGGTACAGTCTGTCGCATCCTTGTTGAAACAGACACCAGCGCCCTCCATGGTCGCTGCGCAGCGGCACGTCGTGGTTCCGTTGCCAGACCCGCATAGGCGGTCGAAGTTGCAGGTGGAATCGCATGGGAAAGATGCGCAGACTCCGTTGGTGCAGTATTTGCCCGCCGCGCACGCGTTGTCGCACCGGCCACAGTGAAGAACGTCAGTCGCGAGGTCGCGGCACGCGCCATCACAGAGACCAACGCCAAATCCTCCACAGATGGGCGGGCTGGGTGTTGCGCTTGTCGTGGATGTGGTCGACGATGTATCGGTGGTTGATGAAGCAGTCGTAGTACCGAACGACGACGTAGAAGATGACGACGATGATGATGATGGGGACGATGAACTGCTGGCAGACGTGCTCGAAGTACCAGAGATTGTCGGAGTTGTGGTAGTGGACGATGATAGCGAAGACGAGGATGATAAACTGCTAGCCGATGTACTCGAACTGTCGGAGGTCGGATTCAGGGTAGTGATTGATGACAAAGATGACGAAGTACTACTAGCAGACGAACTTGAGTCGCTGGAGGTCGGTGTGGCACTACTTGAAGATGAAGATTTGATACTGCTAGCTGAGCTTGCCGGGACGCTACTGGATAAGCTCGATACGTCGGATGTGCTTGACGAAGAGCTGCTTGAAAGACTCTCGGACAATGTAGTGGCCGACGAGGAGCTTGATGTGATGGTGGATGATGAAGACATGGAAGAGCTTAGCATGCTGCTTGTGGCAGGGCCTTCTGAGGTAGCTGACGAGCTGCTTGACACCGTGGACAGAGTACCTGAAGTAGTAGATGGCGAACCTGAAGTACTGGATGAGCTACTTGACGATGACATCGAATCTGTGTTAGATATACCGCTTGTGGTAGAGGATACTGTGCTCGAACTACTGGGCAAGCTGCTGGATGAGCTGCTGGAGCTAGTAGACGAATTTCCAGGAGTTGTAGATGAAGAGCTGGAAGAAGCAGATACAATCGGTGCGCTAGACAAGCTACTAGATGAGCTGCTAGACTCAGTCGACGTGGCTGAAGAAACGGAGGAATTGGATAAAGTTGGCGTACTAGGTGAGCTACTAGATCCAGTCGACGACAATGAAGAGCTCTCCGTACTGGATGACGATGTACTTGAGGTTGTGCTGCTAGAAACACTACTGGAGACCGAAGTGGAGATAACCATGCTCGACGTTGAAGAGCTCATCGAAGACGATGGTGTAATGACCGGGCAAGACGTTCCGGTGATCGAAACGCTGGTATACGTTGTAGTCTCAATATCGGTCACAGTCTATTACATCATCAGCTATTACCCATCGTACACCGGCATAGAACTCACGGTGCCAAGATAGGTGACAATGTCTTCGGTGATGCTCGCACATCCACATACAGATTTGTATTCTTGCGATGCACAGGCTTGGGAGGCGTATGTAGGCACCGGTCCAAAGACTGTTGTTGTGGACCAGTCGGTCCCAGTCGGCAGAGCTTGTCGAATCCATAGTTTTTCTTCGTCGGAAGTAATGGGCTCATCTGTCGGAAAGGGCAATACTTCCGTTGGGCACGGTGTTGTCAGAGTAGATGTCGTAAGAGTAAATGACGTGATAGTGGTGCTGGAGTAGATTGTTAGTGTGGTAGTGTTCATCTTGGGTGGGCTACAAACATTGGATGCCAGATCACACTTGTAGTAAGGAAGTCATCGCAGTCTTCTCCGGCCCTGATTATCTGACCAAACCCGCCGTTACCAAACACCGCGCGGAAGCAGTCATCCTGATTACATTGCTGTCTAGTGTCGAGAACGGCTGCCAAAGCTACGGATAGGTTGAGGAGGGTAGCGAAGGTAGAAAGCTTCATCTTGTTCTAGTAACGAATGTAGGTCGGACTGAGCTGATGAGCACGGCTATCAACCAAGGGGCTTTGGAGCAACCTTTATAAGTCGCTTTTGCTATACCAAAGACTAGGGACAAAGCTGGCGTGACCAACCCTCCTCTCTGTTCTTCCGATCCGAGAGGTCCCTCGTATTCGCTCCGGCATACTGGCTGGTGTCGGTGGCGCCGTTGTGAGACTTGACAGTGGTAATCATACTCAAGCAGAAGGCTTCTGACTCAGAGAATAGGGTATTGATCGGTGCCCCAGAATGGCGCGTTGGTGTTCATCAAGTCATTCTTTTGTCGCGAAAACAGCGGTGTTTTAAGGCTGACGGTCATGCGTGTGGAAGCAATGGGTACTGCAATGTTCTACCTCGCCCAATGTGTCGCATCCTGCAGTGGGTTCTGGTATTATGACGTTGGTTGTATACGACCGGGCTCGAATTGAAATAGTATGCTGGCACAGCAGTTTGCCATATTGTCGCATCGCCAACTTCTATACGATGATCTAGACTTCCATTGGCAGGTTGGCGCCAGTAGCGCATGCAGGTACAAGTTTGTCAGACTAATTCTCCATGGTAGGCTGAAAAGACAGGTCAGCCACTCTATGCGACGTTCGTTCGTCGTGTCCAAGAACCCATTGAAGGGTGCATGTCTCAACACTTGCGATGACCAGAGCATTAGAGAGGCGACACGAGCAGTGAGACTATAACGTGCTTGATATTATGGCAGCCCCGCGGGGATCCGTTTCGCTTTTACGGCAGTGCCCAAATTCGGATAGACGACGTACATCCTAGCCCGGTAATATGTATGCTCCTGAGTGTCCCCGATTTCTGCACCGATTTGGGTGGAGAATCAAGTTCCCGTTCAGCTGTACTGAGTGTTGTAAGAATTGAGAAAACTGCGTAATAGAAATCAGGTGTCTGATGATGGCGTTTTGACTAGTAATAAATGCGTCGTACCAGCTGTCTAGGCGTCGGGTTTCAGAGGCTATGTTGTAGGGCTTACGCCACCAACTCGTAGGTGCGATGGTACTTACATGGTCGCGGATTCAGGCCGGTGGAAGGAAGTTGGCAAAAAGCACCCCCTGCACCAAGCAATACATGACGCCACCTCTGACACACCACTTGGCTGTTTGTGAATGGTTTCCTATGCTGGAAGTGCTTTGTGAATCTGCCAACCACGTAGCAACGACTAGATACCACATCGGATAACCGGAAGCGATCCGGTTTACAATCTGGACATGAAAACTGGTAATGGCTGTTGCAGCTAGTAGTAATTGGGGTATTGCCAATTCTGGTAGCCTGCATATCGCGGACGTTCCGTTCCTGGATTTGACGGTTTCACCAGTCTGGGGTACAGGACGCCCACGCAACAGATGCTGAGCGCCGCTGTGGAGAATGGTGACACTTGATGTAAGAAGCAGCCACGAAACTGGTGCCGCTAGTATGAACAGAGGCAAGTTTGAAATGGTCCAGTAACGGAAGAGTCCTACGTTCCTGGAAGAGGTCAGACTAGTAAGGAATCGTATGGGTGTAACTCACCAGTAATGGCTTTGTACCCACGAGTAAATGCTCGGGAAGGTCTTGTCACACCACGGTCTGGTTCCAGTGCCACTGCCTCGGTCACAGAATTCCGTATATGCGAGATACTGCGGCCCGAGGAATGCCAACGCTATCAGACTACCAGCCAAGCATGTGACAGTAATCCTTCTCACATCATGTATACCCAACTGCGCAGACACAACGGAGGGTACATACCTAGCGACATCGTATAAAAGAATAAGGCCGCTAAGAAGACCATTGCTTCGCATCAGTGTCGCCGCTGCGAAACAAGCACCAGAGCCAAGCTTGTGAAAGTCCGCTCGAATCGATGACATTCTAGTCTCAGCCGCAGTTTGAGATTGAGCGTAGAGAAGCATGCCCGCGAGATTGAGTAATGAGAACATGGATTCCGCGTACGGTGCGCTCATGAAAAGGGAAGCTGGCGTAAGGATATGCAAGACAGCGGCGATAAACGGGATGATCTGTCGCCGTTGAGGTTCCAGGACCAAGGTCAATAGGCGATACAGCACTAGCACAGAGAGGAGGTGGCAGATGTTGGAAACGATGATTCCGGCCAGAGCATAGTAGTGCAGAGGAACCTGCACGTCGCCAGCGATCACTGCGAGATATCAGTGCCGACCCAAATGACTGGGCCACTGGTGCTCACATTGACCGGTTAGTCTAAGGAGATGCGAATACGCCCCGCTGAAGGCCCACGCTTGCTCGTGGACATGACCCCGCTCAGCTGCTTTCACAAAGTACAATGCGTCCCAACGGAGCAGATTGAGGACAAAACGCTCATAGCGGGAGATGAGGTCCAGCTTAGCATGGCGCCAGGGGCTCGCGTCGAGCAGTATGAGACCAGACGTGTCGTATCCGGGACCTGGGCAAAATGCAGCGAGCGAGAGAAGCAGCGCTTTCCATAGGCAGAATATTGCGATGAGCTGCGCGTTACGTCCTTTCGCGCCAAGATTAATCGCGTTCATCATCTCGCGTTGAAGTTGTCGTGGTTGACGATCAAATGGTGAGGCACCACGCTCTCATTGGGCAGGCGCTAGCGCCGGCGCTAGCGCCGGCGAAACATTGTTCCCTACCCGCGCGCACTCGCTTCTCTGGATTTCGGTGCCGACAACTTTTGCGCCCGCTTTCGAACGTTCGTCAAGTCCACCGTCGCCAATCTTTACTTCGTCGCCGCCAACACACCAGGTAAGCGCATATCCGCCATGAATGCTCGGTAGCATATCACAATCGCACGTCTCTACATGAGCGTGTCGCATACAAATGATGGCTAGAGTGGAGAGCGGCTGAAAGGCCCTCTCGCTCTTACGAGATTCAGACCTATAGTGAATGAACATTCGCTAATGGTTTCTGTTCTCTATGACAGCCTCGACAATGCCTCCCAAAGGATCCGGAAAGAAGCCTGCGGCTTTCCCCCAGGCCACTTCTAAGTCGTCTGCCGCCAAGAAGCAAAAGGTCTGCCCATTCCTCAAAGATTCAACTACAAAAGCTCACAATGGAACAGAACCCTCTCATCGAGAAGCGTCCTCGCAACTATGGCATCGGTCAGGACATCCAGCCCCAGCGCAACGTCGGCCGCATGGTCCGCTGGCCGTAAGCAAACCCTGATCCGCCGCAGATTGCAGATACTGATAATGTGCAGCGCATATGTCCGTCTTCAACGCCAGAAGAAGATCCTCAACATGCGTTTGAAGGTCCCCCCGGCGATTGCCCAGTTCCAGCACGTTGCCGACCGTAACCTTGCCACCCAGGCCTTCAAGATCCTCAACAAGTACCGTCCCGAGACCAAGGCCGAGAAGAAGGAGCGCCTCACCAAGGAGGCCACCGCCGTCGCTGAGGGCAAGAAGAAGGAGGACGTCAGCAAGAAGCCCTACGTCGCCAAGTACGGTCTCAACCACGTTGTCGGCCTGATTGAGAACAAGAAGGCTTCCCTCGTCCTGATCGCCAACGACGTCGACCCCATCGAGCTCGTTGTCTACCTGCCCGCTCTCTGCAGGAAGATGGGTGAGTACTCCAACTGTGCAAATGCATGTCGAATTTTCACTGACACACATTAGGTGTCCCT
Organism: Alternaria rosae; assembly: GCF_020736505.1. NCBI lineage: Eukaryota > Fungi > Ascomycota > Dothideomycetes > Pleosporales > Pleosporaceae > Alternaria > Alternaria rosae. The sequence goes on from NW_025763577.1 coordinate 1,228,513, forward strand.
TACGTTATCGTCAAGGGTAAGGCCCGTCTCGGAACGGTCGTCCACCAGAAGACCGCCGCTGTCCTCGCCCTCACCGAGGTCCGTTCAGAGGACAAGAACGAGCTCCAGAAGCTCGTCACCGCTGTCAACGACGGTTACCTCGAGTCGCACCACAAGGACGCTTCCCGCCACTGGGGAGGTGGTATCATGGGTGCCAAGGCCAACGCCCGCATGGAGAAGAAGAGGAAGGCTATCGAGAGCGCCATCAAGATCTAAGCAGATTCTGAGGCGCTTTCTTGATTTCATGATGACTTTACGGCGTGTCTCTTATCTCTGCATATAGTCGGTTCACAATACCAACGGAGTTTAGGAGGGTTAAAAGCGGTCGGCAAACGACTGCATTGACTGGAATCAATCACGATAACGCACGCCATTCGCATGATTTGTTGCTTGTGATGTCTATTTCGATCATACATGCTGAACTCCGACTACTATATCAACTGCACTCGCATGAGTCGAACTGCTGTGAGCCTGTTTGCAAGTCCGGCGATGAGTGCGACAACCCACCCTAAAAGTCATCGACCCTTGTCCCGATACCACGCTCATCAGCTATTCTCACAAGATCCCCACCCACAACGACATCCGTAAGCCCCAACCCCACACTCTTATATATAACATTCCCCTTGATCAGCCACTCAATCAAACTCTTATGCGCCTTATCCTCCCCCTCATGATGTTTCTCCTTCTTCCCACTACTACCCCTCCTCGCCTTCTCCTTCTTTTCACTCCGATTCATCTCGCACTCACCCAACTCTACACCCCCAGTATCCAGCCCCTCCGCCTCCATCATCCCCTTCCCAGCCAAACACTCCCGTCTCCTCCTCTCCGCATCCCTCTTCAACATAACCAACTCGCCTATCTCAACAACCTGATCCGGACCCAACCCCGCCTGCACCACCTCCCCACCCTCTTTCAAAGCCTTCTCTACACTATCCACCACTACCGCCCCACTCTGCTTTGCGTGCTTGTGGAAATGGCGGTGCCCGTGCTCTGGCGCAACGTTTTGGCGTAGGATATCAGGGTGTAGTTCTGTAGCACGGGGCGAGAGGGAGCCGATGGCGGCTATGTAGCGGCCTTTTTTTCGGCCTTCGGGGTTGGTTAGGATGGGTGCGGGGAAGAGGGGGGTAGGCGAGGCGGTGCATAGGAAGAGGACGGCTGAGGAGCGGAGGGTGGCGTGCAGGAGGCGCGGGTATTCGCCGTGTCCCGGGGTGAGGATTTGGATTTTGGGGCGGTGGAGGTATTGATGTTGGGTTTCTTTTCCTGCTTCGCCTTCCTCTGGGCCTGATGCGCGTCGGTAGGTAGGAACGTGGTTTGGATCGGGGTTGAAAGTCGAAGGTGCAGAGTGGGGGTCGTAAAGTTTCTCCAATAACTGGTGTACACGTTCGAAATCTCTGTTGATAATATTGAGATGGTGGATATCAGGGCCGCGTAGCAGGAGAGCGAGACGAATGTGCCAGTAAGCTTGTTTCCCTGCGCCGAAGACTGTTACGTCGTGGACGTTTGCTCGCTTCTTAAAGAGCATTGTGCTTGCGAGGGCGGTGCGGAAGGCTGTCATTTCGGAGGAGTTTAGCATGGCGCGAGGGTTTCCGGAGCGGTCGAAGAGGGTGAGACTGGTGTTTGATGCGGATGTTTGGGTTGATGAGAGAGAGGCTGTGGTTGCTGAGCTTTTACTCGTTGGTGTGGACTGCTGGGATAAAGCGAGTGAGCTCATCGATGAAGTAACAGAGGCCGTGTCCGAAGAGTTGAACTCTGGACGTGTTGTTATTTTGACTCCAAGACTGTCATTGCTGCGAATAGTCAGTCGATGCGATTGTCATGCAATTGTGCTTGCAAGAACTATACATACCTGCTTGCCGGCGCAACCGTCATCAACCCTCCATCTTTAGTCTTCAAGCTCGTCCCTGCGGACTGGAAACTCTCACAACATCCATTATTGTCGTCTTCTTCAGTGCTGGTAGAGTAATGGTGCAGCGCATCAGCGAGGTTCTGCTGCAAGTCGAGAATGTCCTGTTTGGTCAATTGCAATAAGAGAGTGCGCACGTCCGCGTCGGAGAGTATGGTCAATGGCATTGTAGACTGGCCGGTATGGTTATGTTAGGAAACTCGTGTCGTTTGTGTGTCGCGCAGCGAGCGGTGATTTTATTGTTGATGGTCGTAACGTTCAGGTATGATGTCACATGCAGGCTCAGGTACAGCTCGGAGCGGGGGCGAGCGGCTTTAAGCACCAAGGAGCGCGCATCGGGTCGCGACTGAGTAAGCAAAAAGTTCATTGTGTAAGCAAGAGACTATCTAGAAAATGCTGTTCCCACTAGGCGCCACTGATGCAGAGCCTGTTCGTATCGCTCGTAGTCATGACCCGTCCGATCTAACTTATTGTACATTTTCGTCGCTTATGGTATCATCGAGCGTCGTTCGTAATATCCCCTTCGCTGCAAAGCTGTCGTTTAAGCGAAGTAGCTCTTCCACAACACACCCTCCAAGTCCTCCAGCTGCTCTTGTTCGAACGCCTAAGTAAAAGTTAGTACAATCCATGATCGTATGAGAGTTGAAGACTTACCTTGACATCAACATGCCAAGTATCCTGCCTAGTCTTCTTGAAGTCTGCCAGAACAGTCTTGACACTCTTGCCAACCATGCCAGGATCGGCCGCGGCCTTCCTAGCCAGCGTCGCCAATACATCCGGCAACCAGGCTGGCGGAGGGCTCTGATATGGGAAAGCTTGAATAAGCGCACCGAGACCTAGGACAGCTGCGTGACGCGTCAGGACGAGCTTGCCTTGCTCGGTTGTCGGTGTTCCGGGGTTGCGCTTCTTTGGCAATGGGTTCTTGTTGAGCTGCTTGGTGAACCGCTCCTTGAGTGTAGAGACTTGGCGGTCGCGGAACGCAATTGGCGAGCAACGAATCATGCCCGATAGTGTGGTGGCAGCACCCATCCGTACTTCGAGTTGTGTGTCTGACAGCATAGCGGAGACGCAATCAAACATGCTCTGTTGCTGTTCCTCGCTCATGAGGAAGAGTCGGCGGAAGTAGATGACTTGGATGTTGATGAGGATCCTAAGACGCTGATGCCAGCTTGTCGCGTTGCGTCCGATGCGAATGAGGGCAGAAATGAAGTCTGAGTCCTCACCTTGGCGATGCGGGATGTTCGGCAGGTGGCGGAAGACATGATAGGCCAGCGACTGTAATTCGGGATCTTCCTTGATGTCCATCATGTGTAGCAGCTGCTCCATGAAAACATCGGGGAAGAACCTGACCAGCGAGGTACACTCGTAGGATGAGAGCGTAGAGTCGAGCCAGAGAAGAACAGTCTTACCACCTGATGTGTACGACGAAGGTGTCTGTTGACCTGCCGGACGCTCTCCGCGCCAGACCTCGAGGCGATCGAAGACCTCGGTGATGGTTTTCGTGAACTCTTCCGTAGGCTGGTAGGGGCGTTCACCAATTGAAGAAGCGTCCTTTTGCGCCTTCATCAGCGTGTCGACATCCTTGTACGATTCGTGGTAACGTGTCCTAAAGATACTCGCGATAGTCTGGCCCATGGCTTCTCGCACGCCCTTGTACGGATGGTCGAGATGCTTCATGAAGTCTTCCAAGATCGGCTTCTCGAGACGGAAGTGCCAGCCCGCATCGCAGATACATTGCGTGAGCAAGTGGACTTTGGAGCTCTCTTTGAAGGCAGCGTTGGACTCCATGTCAAGGCGGAAGCTAGCTAGCCAGTCGACCAGCGGCCATCCTCGGCGTGGATCCTTAGACTGCAACACAACATGTAGGAAGGTAGTCCAGTAACCAGAGTTCTCTGGTGTCAGTCCGTCTTGGAAGATGCCACGAACGATGGGGAACACATATTCCCATACGGCTTCGCGTTGGTCTGCTTTGAGATCTGGGGCGCATGAGAGCAGTGCGGCCATGATCTCAGCGGTGGCACGATGCTGATGCTTGTCGCTTCCATCAGCGTAGACAGACTGGGTCAAATCCTTGATGTCTTCGAACGTCGCCTCTGTCAACCCGCAGAAGACTAGGTCGAATGAATGAGTCAAAACCATCGCGCTTGACATACGGAACCTGTCGGCGCTGTTGTCACGTGGCTCTTGCTTCATGAACGCGAAGTAGTTGGAGAACCAGGATCGAGTTAGATGCTTGGCGATCTTTTGGCGGACGCCAGTCTCGACATCATCATACGATAGCTGGGGCGCATTGGGCTTGAATGCTGTCATGCTCTTGTTCCACACAAGCCAGCCAGGGTAGTCAAAGTCGACGTAGTACTTGGCTTCTGGCTGCGCAAATGAGGCGAGGTACTCCTCAGTCCAGTTTGGGTCCTCTGGCTTGGTCGGTACCGAGATCTTATCTGGCAGCTCTTCTTCGCTGAGCAAGTACTTTTCGTAGTTGTGCCCGGTGATCGCACGGGTCTGGATGACGGAGTATAAGCCGATAAGTGCTCCAGCGTAGAGGCCTCGCAGACTTGGGTGTTGATCGATGGAGCCCTTCGCGACGAGATCAATCATCTCATCAGAAGCAATGCTGTCGTAACGCATTCCAAGATTAACGATGATGGCTGCAGTCCGGCTGACCTTCTTCCAGTGCTCGGTCTTGGCAATATCAACCAGCTCCTTGGACAGCTCAGCCTTCTTGCCTTCGATGCGAGCGCGCTTCTTCTTGATGTAGTCCCGACGCTTGTTGACTTTGGTATGCACACTATCGCCGTCACTGGAGTCGATAGCGTACGCGATCGCTTCCACAACCTCCTTCGGGAGGATGACCATGCGCTCCATCGCCTTACCCATGTCCATGATTTGGAAAGTAGCGTTAGTCGCTAGCTTTTGCACCGAAGGCTTATCGGCACCGGTGACCTCGATGAACGCCTTGATGAGCTTAGGCGTAAATCGCCAGTCGCGGCTGATGGTCTTCGCCAGGCTGCCGAACAGAAGAGTAAACATCGCACCCTTGATGCGAGGGTAGTCACTCTCGGCAACAGCCTTGACGAAAGCATCCAGTAGAGGAGGAATGACAAGAGGCCTAGCACCCAGCACGCACTTAACGGCTGACTCATTGGCTGTCTGTGCGGTGCGCCGGATCTCGGTGTAGACTGAGATACTGGATTCGGCGAGATCGAGCAGCAAGATCATGTCGAGATCTGTCTTGGGTCGTGGATTAGCATTGTGCCGTAAACGCTGCAGATGGTAAACGTTTGCGCGTCGAACCAGTAGAGGTCGTGGGTATTGCTTTCGCAGTCCACTAAATCGGAAAGGTCGCTCGTCGTTCTCTAATAGCCTAGAGATTCTATCAAGCACATGAGCAGATCGCTCGATGCCAACATCGATGAACCACGACCGATAGGCGTTGTACAAAGAGTTGAAGCACGGCACGTCGTCAGGCTGCTTCTCGATCAAGAATTGATGTACGTTGTGCAACATCTGGCCAACCTGTTCGCGAAGATCGTGAATGAGGTTGTAGTTGTTATCGCCACGACGCAGAGGGTAGCCGGCTTCGTACTGGAAGGTAGGCTTGACCTCTTCATCTTCAGCTTCGCCTAGGCCGGCATCATCATCAATGCCTTCTGTATCCATCGCGTCAGCGTCAGAGTCATCATCGGACTCGGTGGCGCCATCAGCAGCCTGATCATGCCGAACATCAAACAAAACGGAGATACCGGAGATGATCAAGCGCAGCAGAACAAGATTTCGAGAAACCTCGTCGGACCAATCTTTGCCAGTGCCTTCGCGCTTAATCGGCGAGTCTGGTTGCGTCAGGGCTTTGAGTGCCTTCATCGAGTTGTTGGCATGAGTTTCGAAAAGCTTGACAGCGAAGTCAATCTCGTCGGAGCTCGGAGTATGCCACTTGATATTCAGCTTCTTAATATCGACCTGTCTACCCCACGACTCTGTCGACAAGCCTTGCGCAAGCTCGTCTTGCTCGTAGATCGAGTAGTCGATGGTGTAGGTGCATGTAAGGTTAAGTAGCAAGTGATGGATGAAGTTGGAAACATGTACGGTGGGCGTACCGCGGCACTTCTGCTGCATATATTCTGCAATCTCGAAGAGCTCGTCTTTCCACTCAAGAACTGCGTCACCAACATGGACAACACACATGCTAAGAATGCAAAGGTTCCAAACAAGGGCACGATCGCGAGGAAGCACCTCGGCGCCTGTTGTTCGCGTCGATCCAGCGCCAATCTCATCAATCTCAGTACGGATACCTGCCAAGAGATGTGGTAACAGACGCTTCAGTGCCTTTTCGGGATTGATCTTGACAAGACTGTTGCAAATGAACGCGATTGCATCCTTGGCTTGGTGAACGACATGGTTTGTGATGAAGTTCGCAATCTTGTCAAGGGCAACATCGTACAGCTCGGGAGAGAGTGCCGCCAGCAGCGGCGTGAAAGCAGCTGGTAGCTGGTTAACCACGTACTCTTCGGGAGAGCCACTGCGGACCCTAGACGCATCGGGCAGATTTTCCAAGAGCGTGAAAACGCGACCAAGGAATGTAATCAGGAATTCGTTGAGACCAGTTGTAGATGACCGCAGGATCATCGCCTCGTCCTCGTCACTGAGCTCCTCGTCGTAATTGATCTCAATGTTGCCGTTGGCGCTTTCTAATCGTTCGACTTGTGCTGTAATCCATTCCAAAGCAAGCCCTGTGTTACCGCCAGCGTCATTCATGGGCGAAGTTGCTCCGTCGCGAGATGTCTCATCCGACGCTTTCCGCGCCTTGGTGAGGTCCTGAAATGGAATGAGGTAGCACACGCCTTGGACGTATTGCAAAGTATGCACAGTCTTTTCCAGGTCGTTGGCGTCAATACCAGGGAGTGCAAGCCCGAGCACAGAAGTAACGTGACACCGGAAGCCCTTTGTCTTAGCCATGACCTTGGAGAGCATGTGCAACGCACGTATTGAAGAGATGGTGCGATGTACCTCGACAAGCCCTTGCATTGCGGGGTAGATGCGCTGCAACGCGCCAGGGAGAATGAGGTTGGGCTCAAGGTGTGCCAGGCTTTGTAGGGTGGACAAGGCGTATTGTACGGCTTTGTCGCTCTTGGAGAAGATGCCCATGAATGTAACCTCTCGTAGACAGAGTACGAAGCGCCTTTTTACTGCGTCGTTCAGCTTCCTCTCTTCTGGCACATCCATCTCCCCGCTGTGCTCTCGATTCCACCGCAGCACAAATATGTCGGCCAGGTAGTAGACAAACTGCGCCAGAGGTCTAGTCCAGCTACCCGAATTGGATGGATGGAAGAAAGTCTCCACAGCCTGGATGAGTCCTTCGAGCTTAGTCAGGATTGAGTCAGAATGCTCTGCACATGCAGGTGATAACGACATGGCGATGATGCGGGCGATGTGGTGAGTCGATGGGTGCTTCCGCGGGTCACGGTCGAGCATCACAGCGAGTCCAGCACCGAGATCAACAGTGTTACTGTATGGCGACGTGGCTTGACCGACTGGGATTTCCAGTAGCCGCAGGATGGCTGTGAAGATCTGAGATGACTGCTCGCCGGTGAACACTCCGTATTGTGAGAAAGGTACATGCGCCGCGGTCAGGTTGTCCCTAGACAGCCTCGACAGTGTATCAATGTAGTGCGCATCGAAGAGCCGCGACCGATTGACGAGCGACCATAGATGGAAGAAGGTTGGGAGATATTCTTGAGGCAGCAGTTGCTGCATGTCCTCAGGTGCAGGGTGGGTTGGGAAGAGCAAGTTTAATAAGCCAACCACGACAAATGCGTTCTCGCTGAACGATGTGCTGAAGAAGGGCAGAAGCTCTTCCAGTATAGCCGGTATCTCCTTGGGATCGAAGTACGACTGCGCAAAGGTGCACATCTTGGTCAACGTGCGAATATTGCGCTTTACATTGGGCGGGTGTGAGCCTCCGGATTCTGAGGGCAGGACGAACATCTTCAGCTCTCTATACAGGGGTCGCCAGTCGAGTATGAGGTCTTTGCCGGGTCGCAGGTAATGTTTGCGCCTGTCGCCGTGTCAGTCTCCACCCATCATCCAAACTCTAATGCTCGTGTCACTTACTTCGTCAGAACCATGAACATGCTCGCAAAGCGCTCTGCGACCAGGTAGTCCAGACCTGGAGCCAGCGCCAGCTCGTAGTAGAGCTTCACGAGCTTCACGCGCGTGCTGCGGGGGAGGTCGAACTTGAGCGATAGCCAGCCTCGGATCTCGCGCGTCCAATGTACAGCGCCAGGTGCAAAGTCGCCAGCCGAAACGGCAATGTAGAGGTGCTTCAGACATGTATTGAGGCTCTCCTCGCGATCGCTCTGGTCTTCTGTCTGGTATGGAAGGTATTCGAAGTAGGGGAATGTCCGTGGACGGCGCCGGTCGTCTGCTCCGTTGACGCCACCGTTGGGCTGCCGCCAGTCGCTACCTGGTGACGTAGCACGAGAGGTATCAGGGCCGGAGCCAGTATCGAGGGCGCTCATGAGCTGTGATATCCGTTCGCTGACCGCCATGGTGCCGGTTGGGGGTCGTGGAGGTTGTGGTGGGGGGTCGTGAGGCGTGTGCCTAGGGCGTAGTGGAGGGACGAGTCTTGGGAACGTGCAGTCATCAATGTACAGCTAGCAATTCACAGTCGAGGGCAGCCGGGACGGATTGACTATAGGCACAAACAGTCAGCAAGTGGTTGACGTGTAGTCGTAGTCGCGGACCGTGGAATACAGAGTAATCGCAGCACGTGGGGCGGGTGAAGTGCCGTGCGCGCTACTTACTCCACAAATGCGCCGTGTACAGCAGAGTCCGGGTGTTGGGCGTGATTGCGGGAAAGATGTCGTCGGGTACAATGGTTGACGGAGCGAGTGGTTCATGTGGGTAACCGGCGCCTCGTCCTGATGACATCTAGTCTGGAGCTCCAACCCTGCAACTTAGGCGAATGAGCGGCGGCAGCGTCGAGATCGTGGGGGGGAGACAGTCGCTGTCGCTGTCGCTGTCGAATGTTTGCAGTACAACTATTTCACTCGTTTAATCTCAGAGAGACTCGTACGCGCTGCTGAAAGGAAAAGTGCGCGGTGATTCATCACATTCCGGCGAAACGCGCTATATATCATCGGACCTCCGCCAGGCACTCAAAGACGCGCAATACACGCAGAGGCGACTACGCAGTAAGCTACACGTTTCTGCCATCTTCTGACCCGCTTTCTTTTTGCCTCTCGCCGCCCCGTTCCTACTCGCAGGGCTGCATTCGTCCTCCATTCTGCCTGCGCTTTCATCTCCTTGCATATTCGTCCCGGTGCACCAGGCTGGTGGCACGACACGCGACACGTCGGTTGCCTCGTACAAGGATGGCCTCCGATGCATTTATTTCACACCGCAGCATCAGCTGAAAGATAGTCATTTCTTTTCTTGTCTCTGCGTGTCTGCTTACTGACTGAAATGCTTGTCAAAAGATGAGTTCCTACTACGACGTTGACGCTATCTTGACGGATGCGCAAAAGGTACCATGTACCTTTGAGCTTACCGTTCCTGGCCTCGGCTATCTCGAGGGCAACATGAGCGGTGATATGAAGCAGGGTTCTAAAGTCGAGCTTCCACTATGGCTCGGCGAGATGCTTGCACTGAGGTAAATGAAGATTCTCATCATGTGTGCATTCCATATTCACAATATCTACAGTCAAAGTCTAAATACATCCTCGCTTGTGACCATCGACCCTCCGTCCGCCTTATCTCCGCGCGTCTTGAACGCCCTCAAAGCTGACCCAAGAACCGTCGATTTGCGAGCTCTCGCTCCGCACTTCTACAATCTCGGCGCACGAATCCTAGAGCTCTTTGAGGAAGAAGAGATGATTGAGGTACTGAGCGATGTGAGTTCTGGTCTCGATCGATGCAACGGTATAATGCTAACCCGCGTAGACATTCAAGGCCCGGGCTGCCCTCATAGCTGATCAGGCTCATAATCCACGAGGTGCATTAGGAGAAGGCGCCGACTTCATGCGAGGCCTAGATGAGAACGAGCGGCAACGTAGGTGTTGAGTGATTCAGCCATGCAAGAGCTAATGATGATGCAGTATTTCGTGCGGCACACGATAGCGCAAAGGGCGTACGGACGTGGATGGCAGATCTGAAGAAGAAATGAGCACGGTAGCCGGATCGCAGAAGACGAGTGCCATATGGTCGGCCAGGAGAGGTGGAAAGATCGACGCGCAGGAGCTTTGGAAAATGGAAGAACGCACAACGTAGTGATCAATGAGGAGCGCATGACAAGAAGCACGACGATACCAAAAGACGAGGTGAGGCGTGGTTGTGAAAGAAGCAGCTGTTCGAGCCTACCTTCTGAGTACGATACAATACCTGCAGGCACATAGTCCGCGAATGGGAACGTGTACAGCTACCGTATCTACCGCAATGATGCGCCCAGATTACTGTTCTGTAATAGTATAGCCAACTGCTCGGGCGGGTAGCCCAGGAACACAGGCCCATTGAAAACCATCTGCGGTACCATCTTCGGACTTTCCGTTTCTCTCGGCAGTTGTGATTGTTCCGGGGCTCGAGGTTGAGGTGGAGTTTCTGTCGGTGGAACATGTGTGGTCGGAGCCCGTGGTTGCCACTGCGGCGGCAAACTGTATTGTGGCACTTCAGGCTGCTGCGGCGTGTGTCCCGTCATCGCGCGATGATCAAATGGGCATTTGCCAGTCTTTTGGGGCGTCTCGCCAATTGGACGGCCAGTGTCGAGAGGTAGTTGCGGCGACGCTGTTGGTACTGAGCCAACCGAGGACGAGCTGTGTGCATTGGTGTATTTGGCAGGTATCGAGATGCCCCAGGGTCGACTTGGGGATTCGCCAACTCTGACTTCCTTTAGCGGGCGGTCAAAGTGTCCGCTTCTTGACTCGTCCAGTGTATTCTCTTCTGGTTCCTCCTCAGGCGGTGGGGTGCCATCGTTGAGACTTGCCGAGACAGCTGAGGCCCAATTTTGAACTTTGGTGTCCGCCTTTGCGTCGGTGCTGAAGTGGACTTCTGCCTCGGGCTCTTCTTCGATGGCGTCGTCGGGATCCTCAGGGAGCCACTCTTGATGTTTCTGACCGAGGCCCTGGATCATATTAACCAGATTGCCATACTTGCGATCTAGCTGCTCTATGCTCTCTTGGTTACTCTGGAAGCGCTTGATGCAAACCTCATGGCTTCTCGGTAGCTCATGCTTGTGTTTCTCAAAGTATTGGGCGACCTCCTCTGGGTTGTGTTGGTCGAGGAAGCGTATGGGACAGACGGCAGCGGAGCCAGACGCTGCTACTGAGGCAGTTACGGAAGCAGGATTGTTGCTGCATATTTCGGCGCGGATAGGATCGGTGAAGGAGGGTCGCTTTGATCTCCGTCCACGCGCGCTTAACCGGGACGTCGAGCTACGTGGGGTAGCAAGCGGGCTGCCTCTGCCGCTGCCAGATGCGAAGGGACAGGCGAGCTTACTAGGCGTTCCAGCAACAGTGAAATCTTTCTCAATGGGTGATGTGGCTCTATTGGTCTGTATCTCAGGTAACGAGGCGGATTTGTCTGCGGACGGACCACTCCATATTTTTACACTGCTAGTATTTTCATGGGCGTGCAGCTTGACAGCAGCCTCCTCAGCCTTCTGAATAACCAGTGCTCGGCTCTTGCGCTCTACATCATCGCTATGTGCCAACTGCTCCACCAAATTCACATGTATTCGCGGTTGTTCGTCTCCTACGCGCTCAAGATCTTGCAGGAAGGTAAGATGGTCTTGCGACAACGTGTTGGGCGTGAAGCGTTTCAAAAGGTCAAGATACTGGTTATTGTCAGCAGTGTACGTCGAAAGTATTGTTTGCTGAAATGCAGAATGATTGTCCGGATCAGGCTATGCTGTGATTGTTTTCGATCAGAGCTGCGAGTGCAGCTTCAGGTCTAGAGCTAAAGTTGTTCATCATAAGAGGGGAGGGGTGTGAGAAGACATCGCGTACCTGTTGCTTAGCCCACGAGAGCTTGCTTTCGAGTTGTTTCTGTGAATCAAACAAAACCTGGTATTCTCCACTCAGAGCTGCAAAGCCTTCAACGAGCTGCTCGGCGAGCTCCGTCACGTTACTCTGAGGCTGTTCAGCCATGGCGATGTTAGTAGAGAGATGAGTGGAATGCTACAGCAGGGCGGATGAGCGCAGTGTTGATGACGCGGCAAATGAGGCTTTCGTCGGTGAAGAAGAAAGATTGACGGAAGGTCGGCTGCCGGCAAAGAGATTCGAGAATCGGAAGTGACGGGTGCGCCACGCCTAACGCAGTCAGCCCAGCCACACCGCCGCAGGGCCCCGAAGTGACGCGACTCCCAGACCATCGCTGCGCCTTGAAGTCATACGTAGCATCTTGCGTTGGCCAATTCTTATACACCATGATACCCTGATCTCCTTTTCTGCAATCGCATCGAAAGGTCATCTCACCCGTCCAGGACACACGACGTCGCATTTCCCTCGAAATTCCGAAGCCCCTACGCCCTAAGCCGAGTACCTCAACAATATTCACCATGGGTTCCCTCCACGACTCACGCATACACAAGTGGTTTGCGACCTCGCCGCCCGTCGCTTGGACTGTCAGACAGCTGCGAGAGCTTCTTATCGGGTCACTGAAGCAAGGCCCTATCCCGCAACATGTTGCGTTCGTGATGGACGGCAACCGCCGGTTTGCGCGCAACCACCACATTGAGACTGTAGAAGGACACAACCTTGGGTTTGAATCGTTAGCGAGGGTATGGGAGACTGTCATCAGTGTTTCTGAGCCATGCTGACCGTCTCAGATCCTCGAAGTCTGCTACAAGACTGGCGTCAAGGTCGTCACCATCTACGCATTCAGCATAGAGAACTTCAAGCGCTCTAAGCATGAAGTCGATGCCCTCATGTCCATGGCCAAGGTGAAGCTGCAACAAATGGCAGAGCACGGAGCCTTGCTGGATCGTTACGGCGCATCCATCCGGGTGCTGGGAGAGCGTGAGCTCCTCAGTCCCGATGTACAAATGGCTGTGGACAAGGCTGTTGCAATGACAGCACACAACAAGAAGTACGTTGCCCGCCGCTCATTACGTGACATCGCTGACCACCCGCAGGGCTGTCCTCAATGTCTGCTTCCCTTATACTTCGCGACACGAAATCACGACTGCAGTCATGAAGACTGTCGAGACGTACGGCACGCCGATACACAACCTGCCCACCCCTTCGAAGCGAACTTTTTCCGAATCTCATATTACCCAGCATATTCGCAAGCAAATGTTGGAGGAGGATACAGAGGGCCTTGCTGAGCAGGCTGATTCGCGGCCGGCGTCACCCTCGAAAGATGCGGCTTTGGCTGAAGACGGGCGTTCCTCGTCAACTTCGACCGCCATCAACTCGCCTGAGAAGGATGACTCGAATAATGGGCCGACGTTTCTGGACCCAGAGTCCATTAGCGCTCAGACCTTGAACGATAACATGATGACGGCTGATGCCCCGCCTCTTGACCTGCTAGTCCGTACTTCTGGCGTCGAGCGGCTGAGCGATTTCATGCTATGGCAAGCCCACGAAAACACGTCCATCGTGTTCCTCAAGTGTCTGTGGCCCGAGTTTGATCTGTGGCAGTTTTTGCCTGTGCTGGTAGAGTGGCAGTGGCAGCAGAAGAAGCTGCAAGAGGAACAACAACGGACACGTGGGCGGTCCAAGTTAGACTGAGGGCGTCGACTGTAGTATATGGCGCAAAGCCCTCGCGCACCATAGAAGCAGGCAGATCTGAACTTGAGCGAGCATCGAAGATACCCAGAACAGAGCATTCCATTCGTCTAGCCGTAGGCTTTCCACAGCAAACCATATCTTGTAATACATGTCGATCTTGCGCTATCGTGGCACGTGTACATATGCGCAGCTAATCGCTCGCCCATACCCTGACCGTTCGTGGTTTGCGACCGCGCATGCGACACTTCGGGCGCGCACTAGCCCATTGCCTAGTGCGCCGAACAGCTTTAAACGTCATCTCACGCTCGGAAGAACCACCGCTGGCAGGAAGCTTCAGCCGGGATGTGAGCTGAACATGACTTATATTCCGCGCGTTCCGCAGCATTGGGCTGGACTGACAGCTGCCGTCAAATCGTTCGCGTGTAACTTGATCTTGCTTATCGGCCAGTTGCACCGCTTACGCAGCACGACCATTTGTTTGGGTCAGGCTACCAACTTCTAAGATAGACTACTCGTTATCAGGTAGCTTCCCTTTTAGCATCGCTCGGTCTCCTTATAAGCAGGGAATCGCACGTTTCTGAGATTGAACCCTTCACGGCGCAATAACGGTATCAACACCATGAGTGCCCCAAATATTCTAACGATACCGGTTGAGTTGCGCGAACTCATCTATGGCTTCCTCTTCAGCAGCTACACTATCCAGCATGGTTTCAAACATGCTAGCACTCCTAGCGACGACTCCGAGTCCTCTAATCGCATAGCGCTCCTGCTCTGTTGTCGCCAGATCTTCGCCGAGGCGCACCGCCATCTCCCGCTCAATTGCACACTCCATTTCCGCGGTACAGAGAATTTGCTCGAGACGCTGCTTTCCGTCGATCAGAGTGTGTTAACGCGTCTGCGCCATGTCCGAGTGCGCGCGTATCCCTTCCCGTTGTATTCCTCAGGAAGCTCACAGTACTACCCGACCTACTATGCAGCGAACGCGTTCACACTACTTCCAGGCCTCTGTCTGGACACCTTGGTCGTCGAAGACTGCTGGCACGGTTTCGGCATGTGCGACGGTTGGCGAGATGTCACAACCTATTTCGATATCGAGACACTCTTGAATAGCGACGCTTGGAAAGAACTGACATACATCACCCCGTGTACCGATTTCATCGCGTCCGGCTACGACCATCGGCGTAAACGATCGGCACAACCTGAGAACTGGGATGCGCTGCTTAAGGAACGAGATGGAGAGGAGTTCGGCGCAGAGGTCAAGATGTACATCGTTCCGTATGTGCAGCAGACAGCGACTGGCGATGAAAAGACTGAGGACGGGCGCACTATGCAGCCCTGGACAGCGAAGCCGGGCCACGAGGTCAACGAGAATTGGCGTATCGCTGGGCCAGAACAGGACATGAAAGGCGAAGTAAGGATTATAGCGAAAAGAGGCAAAAGGTCAAGGGCTGTACAACTAGGACTCGCTGGGAAGAAGACCTGGAAGGAATTGAAGGGGAAAGAGCTAGGTGGCTTTGCCCCCGAAGGTAAGTCTCATTCCAAACTCCTGTGAAGGCCATCAGCTCACACTACGCAGGATGGATACCGTACCACAACGAAATGGCCGACGCGGTCGCGTGGATATATGGGGGCCACGGCAGGAGGATGCAACTCGCCAACGCTGCTCTGAACAGTTGACTACATGGCTTCACAACGCAGCCGGTTTACGCGCCCTGGATGTCGACCCAAACGTAAGGGTGGCTGGCGGCCGGGTCCATGGCCATTCAGACCCTTGTCGGCATTTAGGCTGTATGCACCCGACACTGGGGTACGGCAAGTATAATTCCTAGACACGTTCCTACACGTTTCTAGCACGCGGCGTAGCGCGTGAATAGCACAAGGTGGCTGAGAGGTCTTACACAACGCGCTGTGATGATGAGGTAGAGCAGCGTAGGAAAAGATGGACGCTTCGGCGAGCAACAATGAGCAGTATGTATTGGAAGGGTGCCGCTGCATTGCTGTGACTATTCTGCCTATTGTGATCCCGAAGTGGATGTCCCTGCCGCCTCCATCTCTTGGTAGTATTGTAGTACAAACACTCGCTAGTCCTCGTGGCGTGTACACCCGCGCAACGCTCTCCTCGCCGCTGCTCTGCAGTGAGCGAGGGACTGCCCGTTTGGCGCATCCCTTCGCATGTCCGAAGTGAAGGAAGGCGCCTTACAAATAATACCACTACTCACTACACGCAGTTGCCTCCCATCGACCGTCGTCTTTTCGCCTCTTCAACACGGGACCACAGACGCGGAATTGCGTATTGCTTGATTGTACCAATTCGGCCGCCTGCTGTACCTTACCAGGCGTTTTATCCTCATTCTCATGCGCGATAGCTTCCCGCTACCCCGGTTCCCGCCAACATGGTAGGCACACTTCGCTGCGCAAGTCAACCAATCACTGACGGTCATTAGATCCAACTACTCGCCATCGTTATCATGTCGACTCTACACGCTGGATTGTCAATCGCCCAGCAGTATCCGCTACCCGTAACCTATGATACCGTTATCCAGTCGCCTGCAGACCCGCGCATCACCATATCCTACAAAACACCCGACGCCCACACATGCGCAACGGCATTTGAGACGCAGAAGCAGTATACTGGATATGTCAACATTCCCCCGTTCACGCTATCGCCGGTCGAGCAAAACTACCCGATCAACACCTTCTTCTGGTTCTTCGAAGCACGTGAAAATCCGGAAACTGCTCCGTTGACCATCTGGCTGAGTGGAGGACCTGGCAGTTCGAGTATGATTGGTCTCTTCTCAGAACTGGGACCGTGCGAGCTCGTAGAAGGGCCAAACAGCAGCTACGTCTCTCAGCCTAGGGTTTGGGGATGGGACCGTAGCTCCAACATACTCTTCATCGATCAACCTACGCAGGTCGGCTTCTCGTACGATGAGCGCCTCAACGTTTCGGTCGACTTCAGCAAAGGCTATTGGGCGGATCTAGACCAGCGCATAGAACCTTCTCCGCTTCCCACCGACGTCCCGGAATGGCGCTTCAAGAACGGCACTTTCCCGTCTGCCAGCTCTAAGAAAACCGAGAACTTGACCGTTATTGCCGCGGATTCCTCGTGGCACTTCCTTCAAGGCTTCTTGTCAGCCTTTCCCCAGTACAATCCTGGTGTTCGACCCGACAACGACACCGTTAAACCCTCTGAGATAAACCTGTTCGCTGAGAGCTATGGAGGTGTTTATGGTCCTGTCTTCGCAGATCACTACGAAGAGCAGAACGATCGTCGAAAGAAGGGCGATCTTCCGGCTGAAACGTTGGAAATACGCGTTGGTTCAGTGGGCATCGTCAACGGTATAATGGATGTCAGGACGTCAACAACCTCTGGCTTGCTTTTCGCATACAATAATACCTACGGCATCAACGGCTACGATCTTACAACTTATCAAAACGCGATAGCAGATGTTTACGCAGAAGGAGGTTGCGTAGATTTGGTGGACCAGTGCGCTGCTTCGGCAGCTGCTAATGATCCCAAAGGTCTGGGTACCGTCCAGGAAGTTAACGACCTTTGCCTAAGTGCTCTCTTAACATGCCAAGAAAATGTTGGCCCCGCCTATCTTCCTGGTAGGAGTATCTACGACATCCGAGCTCTCCCGACAGTTGGCCCTAGTGATGCACTCGAGACGTATCTAAACGAAGAACACGTTATGCAATCCGTGGGTGCTCCAGTCAACTTCACTTCTACAAATGACATGGTTTTGGATGCTTTCAGCTACAGTATGAGATCATGCCCTATTCTTGGTTCTACACGCATCTACCTTGCTAACTCTAATCCTAGACGGAGACTCCGCCCGCGGAGGCGCATTGGAGGCTGTGGCAGACTTGCTCGCTCGCGGCATCAAAGTCGGCCTCATCTACGGTGACGCGGACATCATATGCAACTGGTATGGAGGACAGAACAACTCCCTCGAGATCGCCAGTCGTGTCCCAGGCTATGAGACCGCTTTCAAAGAGGCTGGATACGCGGAAATTCAGGTGAACGACTCTTACGTTGGCGGCGCTGTTCGTCAATATGGTAACCTGTCCTTTTCTCGGATCTACGACGCCGGCCACTACGTACCGAAGTTTCAACCAGAGACCGCATTTACCGTCTTCAGTCGCATCATTAAAGGCGATGACATCAGCACCGGTCGCAACGTCGACCTTTCCAGTTTCAGTACAGAAGGCCCTGGCACGTCTGAGCACAGGAATGACCCGGGAGAGAGCCCTCCATCAATCTGCTGGATTCGTCAAGCTATCCTTGCCTGCACGGAGGAGGAAAACGCAGCTATCATCGCGGGCAATGGTACCGTGAAGGCGGGCATCTGGTATCCATCCGAGGAGAACGTGCCGACTAGCGCGGGTGAATCCGAACTGCAGCCCACTGCGACAAACTCGGTGCCTCTGACTGGAGTATACACCGCTACCGGCGACCAAAAAGTCAAGCAGACATCTGGAGCATCGGCACTTCGACTCAGCCTCCCATTCCACCACTCGCGCCGCCAGATCCTAAGCGATCTATTATCTGAGCCGGAGGATTCTTGCGACAAGATCAGTAGCATCAGGAACGGTCTCATTGGTGGTCTTGCTGCAGCTGTAGCTCTGTTGCTGTGAGTGCATTGCACTCTTCCCATATATGTCATATAGACCATCTTGCACTCTCATTCGCGCACTTTCTCTTCACAAACATTTTACATTTCAGACATCACCTTGTAGCTACGGCCGCGCTTTCTCTTCTCAAACCCACCTTTTACTGAAGAATCTATACAGAGGTTTACTTTCCATTCTGTGCTGCTGCCGTTGCTTCAGACGACGTAAAGTCTACGAAGGACCTTTTCCGGATGATGCTGAAAAGGGTCCAATTGTTGTCGAGCAAGTGATTGATGATGATCCGACACCAACGTCAACCATTTTCGGCCGGCAAATAACACACATGGAATCGATACCTGAAGCAAGCCCTAGACCAAGCGATGATCTAGTAGACAGAGCAGCGAAACCAACCAAACCAGCAGCTATGCCAACCGCAGAAGAAGAGACCCCTGTCCCGCCCGTGCAGCGATCGGTCTCCCCGTCGCAACAAGCAGGCCCATCAGCGCGCGTACCAACTATCCCACCTACAGAAACTTCGCTTCTCCCACCCAACACAAGCGTTGTGGCGTGTCCCCAGAAATCTCCCTCTGTGTCCGTGCCGCCAACCAGCACGCCGCCCTTCCAATCTTCCACACCAACACCGCCAATCAACACACCCACGCCCCCGCCACCAAATCTATCACCGCCTGTACCTGAGCCAACGCCTTCCCAAGCCCTGACTCCTGGATCAACGGTCATCCCTTGCTCTCGCTCACTCCTGCGCACTCCTCCGAGTAATGTCCCGTTACCACCTGACACGCAGTTGCCGAAGATAGAAGGAGAGTCTGGCCCAGCCCCGCCACAGCCGTCGTTGCTTACGCGGATTAAAACGCTGTTTTTACCTACGTCTACGTCGGAGAATGAGGGAGGGGGTGCAATGACTGATGGTACGATTGATAGGCGGGTGTTGAACCCGCGGGTTGCTGTGAGACCGGCGCAGAAGCGTGTGACCAAGGCTGCAGTGCCGAGTTGATCGACGGAGGTTTGGTTTTGGTGGGGGTTGCGGTTGGGAGTGTGTGGGTTTGACTTGTTGGAGGTTGCGGCGGTAATGGACTTGCGAGTTGGGATTGGCTGGTTATTGGTATGCAGATGATGGACGGGTAATGATCGTGCTGGAAGGCGACGCGTGGTGTTGCGACTGTAAGGATGGGGGTTGGGTAGAAGGAGTTGGTAATGACTTGGGATACATCCTCAATGCCCCAAGCGAACTGACCTCATGTCGTGCCTAGTGGAAATGTGAGATGCTGATCCATAGATACGATTTCTCATTTCGAAAGCACATGTGACTGTTATTAAAACTACATATCCGAAACGCGACGCTCCCGTCGCGATCCTCAACAGGTAGTGATGTTACATGAAGATGAAGATGACGCCCCAGGAGTTCGGCAATGCGTACCCCCTGATCGTTCCTGATCCTGGTCAGGAGTGTATTGTGCCCGTTTGGAGTAGTTGTCCAGAAATCGTTATGGTAAATGCCCAAAGCTCGGCGTGGTGGCGTCGTGACATGCATAGACCCAAGTGCGTCTAGCAAAACTGAATTCGAGAGGAAAGAGTTGAGCAGGAGAGTTTGTGGGGTTGCCTCTGGCCTTAGGCAGGTTTCCCATCTACTAAGACGCTGCCGGCTCTGATGTCCTTCTGCGAATAGTGCATCAAGGTACGGCTTTGTCTCTAACTGGCTCAGATCTAACCAGTATATATCCGTCGCACGAGATACACTGACCGTTCTGGAGAAGGAATCACCACGCTGGCACCAATCTTGGTGATTGATGGTCTCAGGCAAGGGACTGGGGAGATCTCACTTTTGAGCACACTTTGCCGGAAAGTACAGACGCTTACCTGCGTGCGATTTACCGCAGGTACGTTCAACATCCAACTCCAGTTTTCTTATCTCCTAGGAGCTGGGCTGTAGAGGCGCCATGGCGTCTTCGTCGATGAGCTTCCCGTATTCTACAGGGTTGCAAAGCGACCGTAGGGATTTCTAGTATGTAGCAGCGGTGATGCGACTACTAATGATTTCAAATGCTGAAGAGCACTAGCTCTTTGATATACGTAATGCTCGTATTTGTGCCGCAGGTCCTGTAAGTTGAAGTATGAGACCTCGTAACTCAGGAATTTGCAGCATTCGATGTTCTGCAATGAAAAGATGATTTCCGCTTGCTTCTACGTAGTGAAGAGTGCTTTTATGACTCAATAATTTGTAGCGGTAGCTGGATATACGTGTCGTCCCCTGCTGCTCGACCCGCTGTCTTCAGTCTTGAACTGCCGAACGTTCTGTATCGGAGTAAGGCGGCTCTGTTTTCGGGCAGGTATACGTTTTGTCGCGTAGATCGTTCAAGAGATTACGATCCTCTAGAGTTCGGAGTGAAAGGCTCGTAGGATCACGATCAGGGTCGTAGAGTGCAAAGAGGAACGGCATTCGAAATTACATGTTCGTTTTGCCTGGATCGCTTAGGGCGATATGCATTTGAACAAAGACTTTGTTGTATGGATATCAAGAGGCAATAGTAGCGGAGAAGTGTCCCTTATGTGAATGCCGATCACGAAATGTCAGTATATCTGTCCTCTCTGTGTTCCATGGTCGCTGGTTCCATCACACGATGGAGCTGCCAATGGTTGTCTTGGAGCTAACCAAACTAAAGCTAGCGTCTCAGCAAACTTAGCGAGCCTGGCCTCTCATCCATTTCCAACAGCACGACGTTGAGGCTTCGACCTTAGTTTTGCTTCTACCATCCCGAGGTCGCAACACGTTGCAGTTGTCGCGTGAACTTCGAGCGTGGCTTTTTATTGCATATTACGAAGCATACGTGTATACCGTTGTCTTATTTGACACCGGCCTGATCAATCATGCGAAAACGCGACTTCCAGATTCCCGCTGCATTCTGGAATGAAGCCTGACGACAGTAATTTGCAGACTTGTGAACCTTTTTAAAGGTATGTATTGATAATCCACAACCCATGGCGACCAAATATCTTTGTGAGTACTACCTTTTAGCTGTATTGCCAAACACTAACGCCGTCCTAGAGATATTCAATAAATTCTATCTTCATGCATACCAACGTAGACTCTACATAAACCCATCCCTCTGTGAGCCTCTGTGAGGACTGCGCGCAATGTTTCGGCTGATAAATGCCGGTCATCTACTGTAACGTGAAAAATTTATCCTGAACCATGGTAGATAGGCGACACCCACTGTTCTTGCCAATGGGACACGCTCATGATGTATGTTCCAGGAGCTGGATGCCCTCAAGCGAACGGTTGCTTGAGCTTGCTCAGAAACCTCCTAGTACTTTCAGGAAACCGATGCGACAACCGTGCACTACTTCACCTCGAATGCTCCATTTCGAGAAAGTGCGATCCGCGACAATCCTCACTCTCACCTTGTCACATACAATACTCACCCTGGAACTGAACTCAACCCTCCACAACTCTTAGTACGCTCGCAACTCCTTCAGCTCTCTCGAATGCACGATGACAGTCTTCGCAAACAAGGAAACGTTCAACAGCCTGGGTCTCGAGCAGGTCCAACAGTCGCACGCGCACGCATCGCAAGACTGCACCATCTGCCGCCATGCTCTCGCCCTCCACCTTACGAAGAGTAAATCCGCGGAGTCCAAGCTCCACTCTGCTGTGCGAATCACCGCCTGTGGCCACATGATCGGTCAAGAATGCCTAGACGCCTGGCTGGATGTCGGTAACACATGTCCAACATGCAAGCGCCTTCTCTTCGAGCCTACTGGCGACCCTATCACGCAGCAAGACATCAACAACATTCTGCGCACACTGGGTCCGGATTACGGCGAAGACGCAATCATGGCCGTTGTGGCGCGACGCGTCGCCCGCCAGGAACAAGAGCATGCGCGAATGAGACAGGCGCATGAGATTGAGCTGGAGAGAATGAAGGCTGAGGAAACAGAGGCTAGGAATGATGCGTTCACGCTGTCCAATGACGATTTCCTGGACAGCGATGAGGACATGGATTTCGAGGAGGCCGACGACGACAATGAGGACTTTGAGGCAGAGGACGATGGCTCAGACTCGAGCTAGCTTCTCCTACAGAGCTGATGGCAAGAGAATGTCAGCATATACGCGTAGCTCAGGGAGTCTTTGCGACTCGATCAGAGGTTTATGAGTGATGGAGTGCTTCCGATGAGATCTGGAATTACTCCGGCGGGAACAGCCACGTAGAGGATGGATATGATGTCATGGCCACAATGGCCTGTCTATCCGAAGCTACTGAGTACCTCAGGGGCCATATAAGACATTAGGATACAGCAAAGTACACTTTGATGTGTTCGTCAAATGTAATCATTATCGCTCAACCTCTGCGCCGATCTTCGCCCGCTCACTTACTCTCCACCCTCAAGTTCGTCCACATCATACCCGTGACCGGCACTTTGGCGACCGCAAACCCAATGAGAACCTTGACCTGCAGATTATACGCTTCACCAAACACCCTCCTCACATGCTCCAGCGTTTCCGGTGAAAGAGTCTGCACCAACTCCGTCCTTTCTAGCAGGCTCTCTGCAAGCTCCAAGGGTAGGATGTCGGTCAGATGGGTCCGGATATAGGGCGTGGAGATAGATGTAACGATAGCGATGCCGA
Organism: Alternaria rosae; assembly: GCF_020736505.1. Lineage (NCBI taxonomy): Eukaryota > Fungi > Ascomycota > Dothideomycetes > Pleosporales > Pleosporaceae > Alternaria > Alternaria rosae. The sequence goes on from NW_025763577.1 coordinate 1,251,431, forward strand.
CTAGACCGCCCAGGGTGCGGAACTGCGATGTAGCTGCTGAGCCAACGGCTGGTAGTCGTCAGTGAACGAAGAACCTGAAGATATGCGTGTGTGAATGTAGCGGATAACTTACCCAAATCCCTCTTATCCATCGCATACGGCACAAGCAGGATAAGCCCCGAGTTGACAAGACCAGTCCCCGTACCTGCGATGATCTGGAACGCATACTGACTAGCGTCAATGTGCGACGAAGTATCGATCTGCGACAGCAACGCAATACCGAGAATCTCCATCAGGGAACCCCCGAGAATAATCCAGCATGGCGGTATCCTAGGCTTGCCCATCATCGCACCAGCGATACCACTACCGAATGGGACGAAAGCGCCGTAAGTGAGGAGGCGGGCGGCGGCTGCGAGGGGAGAGAGGCCGTTTACCGTGATAAAGCGTTGGGGGATTTGCGCAATGCATACGAACATGACCGTGCCGGAGAGGTAGGTATTTCTGCATGTCTACGTCAGGAGGATGCATTGTGAGTGTATAACGTCGTGAACGTACATGATCATGCCAAGCTGAATGCGGCTCTGACAGAAGCGCCAGGGAAAGACGGGCTCGGGGTTAGTGCGACGCTGCGTTGCGTACCATTGCCATGTGAAGAACGCAATCGCAAAAGGCGCGGAGACGACGAGAAGGGGAAGGACTTTGTTGGAAGACCACTCATAGTCTAGCGATGCTTGTTGAAGGCCTGTAGCGAGTAGTACGAGAGTACCTAGCATCAACGTCGCTCCTAGGAAGTCAAGTCGACGGAGGGAGTGCTTCGAGAAGATGGGGTGTGTTTGTTGCGCAGCTGGCTCGTTGAAGAGGGTTCTAGGAAGCGTGAAGCAAAGTGATACAGCAGTGAGAACTCCCACAGGAACGCTATTACGATGTCAGTACGCTGAGAAATGACGTTGAGTGCCTTGCACATACTTGAGAAGGAAGATCCACCGCCAGCTACCGTGTAGGGTGATACCGCCTCCAAGAAGCGGCCCTGTAATTAGGCTGAGCGCAAGTACCATACTAACACCCGCCATGTACTTTGGCAACTTTCCCGGCGGAGCAATTTCCATGAACATGAGTTGAGTGAGCGCGTATACACCACAGCCGCCGATACCCTGACACCATCGGAACATGATGAGCTGGATGAGTGTCTGACTAGCTCCACAAAGCGCCGAGAAGATAGTGAAGATGAGTAGCGAAGCGATGAGGGTGTATTTCCGTCCTGCGATGTCCGACAGTTTTGCCCAGATCATCTGAAGACCTTACACAGGGTTAGCGAAGTGCTCAGTCTTTGAGGGTGAAGAAATACTTACTGCAGTAGGTCAACATGTATGCCGTGAAAAGCCATGAGCTCTTTTCATAGCCACCCAGTTCGTCAGTGATGTCCACGATGGCCGTGCTGATGACAGTCGATTCGAGAGTCACGAGGAAGATCGAAATTGTGAGACCAGCATTGATCAGGTAGAGCTTCAGACCTGTGATGTACTTCGACTCATCAGTCGCTGCCACCGGCTCAGCTTCATTGGGGGCGGAAGTGTTTGTCGACGCCTTCTCGACACTTGAAGTATCCGGTACGGCCTCGTCCCTCGGTGTAGGAGACATGGTCATGCTTTGGTAACGCAAGTGTGGAAATGAAATGTGGTGAGTGAAAGAGAGCGCGAGAGGAGTGCAGGAGTGAGAGTTTACGAGACCTCGCTAAGGCTCCAGAGAGGCAGGCGCGTTATTGTCGTTGCTGTTACTGGGTGACCAAGGTAGGTGCGAACTCCAAAGTCAGGCATGACTTGCATGGCTTGTGTGGAAATGGACAATGGGATTATAAGAGTGCTACAACCAGGGGCTGGCAACTGTGCCACGTATTGTATGCAACCACGGCGTTTCCCTTAATCTTTCGATAAGACTGTGCCATTCACTGGTCGTGAAAATGCGGTTCTCCATCTGCGTACGGCGAGAAGTACTATTCGAGTATTGACAGCCCGACGATGTAACAAGTTATGCCTCCCATTTGCCGCGCCATGGCGCGAGTCTATAGTAAGTAAGCTGACTGTACCAGGAAGACGGTATCACACAACGCCGCAATCAAACGGGGTTTTGGTTTTGGCCCCATGCATAAGCGAGCAGGATCAAGATCCCCATATGTGAGGCTGTTCTCGGTATGTCCGAATTCGTGCAGATAGTGAAGTACGTTAGCTCTTAGCTAAGCTGTGGGTTGCCCTTTCCTTCCCGGTAGGATCGTTGTTGTGGGGGCGGGGCTGTGCGACCATTGGGGCTGGTGTTAGCGCAGGCGCGAGCCGCCCGTTGGATGTTGAACCTGGAGCCGTATTTATCCCGTACCGAGTGCTTGGACATCACTCGTCCATGGTCCAATAGAAATCGCTCGCATGCGAAAATCCTCTCGTTTTATCGACTGTGCCGGAGAGCGGCATTCTTTATTAGTCGCGTGGTGCCATAGTGCAACCGAAGAGGGTGTCCAGTGCGAATGGTCCACAAATGCATAGCGAACGTTATAGCGCGATTAGAGTCGACTTGGCGAAGGACCTTATTCTCTCTATATTTGACGAAAGTCTGCCGCAGAGTTCTCGCTATCATTTATTGTTCCTGTGAAATCGTGTGGAAGGTGGCGACACTTCTCGAGCGCACCAAAGCATCAGATTACGACCAGGACGAACACGGTCTTTTGTAACATCACTGCGGATACAGTGGGCCACAGGTTGATTCCCTCGAACTCTTGCCCCACGGCAATCTAGGGAAAAAACGAACAGGTCTGCAGCCTACATCAACATAGAAACATGCAAGGTGGGTGACCTAACGTTGATGTAGGCTCTAGACCTGTTCAGTTTTTTTCTTGTATAAGGTGGCCCCCAAGATGAGCCCCTTCAATAGGCGCCTGAGCTACAAAATAAGTATAACTTGGTCGTCGTCGCGGTCGGCGACTTGGACGAAAGCTGGATGACTACAAAATCAATAATCCAATATGCCGCGATGAGACCTAATCTTGAAGGAAGCCTATCACAACCACATCCGCTTACGTGCAGTTTGACACTATACTCAAAACATCCATCGCGCTTATAGTCTCGCCAACAGCAAGACGACGGGAAGTCTCAAACCATCGTTGGCTTGGGGCCATGTGCGTACGGGTGTATTGAATTGTGGCGTTAAGGGCTTCTCCGCTGTCAAAGCCCACCCCGCTGATGTAGCACTAGTTCGCCCGATATACTCGGATGATTGTTGATAGAGATAGCCTTTCTCAGTTAGGATGGTATGGCATCGCGAGTATGTCGAAAGCAGCGAGTTGGGGCCGCCTCGGAGACCAAAAAAGAAGTTGAAGGAGTGAGTGGTGGTCAGATGGAAGGGATGCCTTGAAGACGCCCGACGCGGAGCTGGAGCTGATCGTGAGTTTTGCGAAAGAGCATGGAAAACCCTCATCTTGGTATAGCGACGGCTCATCTGAGGTGGGGGTTGAGGGACGAGATAGTGTGCCTAAAGCGATTCGAGAGCGTTTCGCGGGGTCTGCTGAGCGCCGTTGAGATAGCTTGGAGCGGCAAGATATAAAGTTCAGTGTCATGGAGTCTTGACTCCCGCAGTACCAACCATTACAGTTTATCAGAACTCTCCAACATGCTTGTTTCCGTCCCGCTCGTTCTTGGCGTAGCTGCCATCTATGTTAGTATACTCTTCATCGATGCACGGTCTCGACTTACATAAAAACAGCTCGTGTACTCCGCGATATACAACCTATGGTTCCACCCTCTCGCAAAGCAGCCGGGACCATTCCTTGCTCGCATCTCCGGCATACCTTCTTTTTACCATGCCTGTAAAGGAGACCGCCACATCTGGTCGTGGAGGCAGTTCCAGATCTATGGTACGTGTCTCTTAGGCTTTGGCCCTTGAAGCCATATCGTTGACGTTGCATGCCAGGTGACAAGTTCCGAGCAACCCCCAATCTCTTACTCTTCCAGACGTCCGAAGCTTACAACGCCATGTTTGGCTACAAAGCCAACGTCAAAAAGTCGCCGTTCTATGAGGTGTGGAGACGGAATAAACATGATTTAAACACACTAGGTTGTACGGATGTTGAGGTGCATGCTCGAAGGAGAAAGGCTCTTTCTTTGGCGTTTACCGAGCAGTCAGTCAAGGCAACCGTACCTTTCGTGGCTCGACATGTCGATCGATGGAACGAATTACTGCCGGGTGAGACCTTCGGTGGTGAGGGGTGGTCTGGACCACAAAATCTCACCGAGTGGACTGACTACTTATTGTTCGACATGTTCGGCGACATCTGCTTTGGCAGCTCCAACAACACCAAAGAGCCTGGGACGAACAGCCTGAAGAGTATCCCCCACAACATTACCAGATACTTGCGCTTTTACAACCCAGTAAGTCGCCACCTCTCTCCATCGCACGTCGTCGCGCTGACTGCCGCAGCTCGCCAAGTCCCCGTTCCGAAGCTTTTTGCTTTGGCTGAAGCCCCGCGGCCTGGATTCATTGATGAAGCTTATCACTCCGAAGGAGATCAAAGCTTACTTTGCTTTTACGGAAAACCTGGCCAAAAGCCGAGTTGACTCCGAGAGGAAGAATGAGGCCGAGAAACGTCCAGTTGCTCGAGAAGACATGTTCCACTTTCTGTGTACAGCGAAGGATCCAGAGACGGGCGATTTCGCGCTGACTACCGACAATTTGATTGCCGATGCAAACTTGCTTACTGTTGCCGGCTCGGATACGACCAGTGCAACAGTGACCGCGCTCTTCTTCTTCATCACTCGCAACCCCAAGGTCTATACAAAGCTCGTTCAAGAGATCAGGACCAATTTCAACAACGTTCAAGAGATCGGTCCAGCTCCGGACTTAATGGCAAAGTGCGAGTATCTCCGCGCAGCAGTATACGAGTCCTTGCGCCTCTCGCCAGCTGGCCCAAGTGAGCTTGAACGTACCGTGCTTCCGGGTGGCATCATGATCGCTGGTGAACACCTTCCTGGCGGCATCATAATTGGTGTTCCGAAGTGGTCGCTCGGTCGAAACGAAGCGCTTTGGGGCGATTGCAACACCTTCCGTCCGGAGAGATGGATAGTCTCGGATACCAATACACAGGAGGAGGTGAACCATCTGAAACGATCCTTTCATCCGTTCTCCAAGGGGGTCGGTAGTTGCCTGGGTCAAAAGATGGCGATGATACAACTCTGCATGATCGTTGGAAGGACCGTCTGGAGGTACGACGTGCGACAGGCTCCTGGGCAATGCGTGGGAGAAGGCCGCCCTGATCTTGGCTGGGGCCAAAGGAACCGCGGTCACTTCCAGTTGAAGGATGCGTACATCTCACTTCGTGAAGGTCCTATCGTTCAGTTCAAGAAGAGGGTGTTGTGAGAAGTATGGCACTGCATGATTTCGACGCTGAGACTTCGAGATCGCCAGGGTAGGTCGTTATGTCGTCTCTCTTCTTGATTTCATACTGCATTTGCTTTTCCGTCGCGTGCTACTGGTTGGCAACGAAGTCGGGCGCGTCATCATGCGAAATTGCTCCGTATGATAGTCATCGTAATCAGGGATCCTAGGAACAATAACGCGTCGCTTTCATCAAGAGACGTCACAAGGCAACGCTGATGTGAGTTACTGTGATCTTCGCGGAGTGGTAAATTTGGAGGGGGCTGGGACTGGTTCGTCGGCGTGTCTAGATGCGCCGACTGTCGCCGTTCCGAGAGCTGCCTTAGTCATCGATCCCCGCCATCAATCCACATTTCGTGATCGCAGTCAGTGAGAAGGTGCTCGTTCTAATAAGCTGTACTCGAAGTGTACACTCAGATCGTGCACCCTCTGTATTAGGTATTCCAGTGTAACTGCAGCATGTGCTCTCAAAGGTGGGATATCTGGTAGCCCAGAGGTCACGAAGATTCATCATTCTGTTCAAATGCAAGTCCACATTCTGGGAAGCTCGATGCGCATCCAGTTCGCTGCACGATTGATCTCAAGAGAAGCATCGTTCAACGACAGGCGCCCGAGGGCACAAATTCACTTGGCGCAGCAGCAAACATAGTAATTTCACTTCTTTTGTATTCAAAAAGAAGTCCATATTGGGATAGAATGGAAGTTCACTCGCAGATATACTTGCTCACTCGACACGCAATCAACAGATAAGACCCACTTGACTATACCTGCATGAGGACCCTGTCACTGTCGACAACTCGCTCATCACCAAACTACTCCAGGGTTGAAGACACGTGTAAATGGGTCCAGACTACAAAAGCAACACGGAGGCGGAGGCTGATGGCAAGGGGAGATGTGTCGGTTTCCGGTGAGGGCGGACGTGAGTCATAGGCCGACGATCCATGCAACACCCAAAAAGTCGTGCACCAGGCTGCACCCTCCCTATGTCTCCGCGATCATCCCCGGATCAAAATTCTCGTATGTGGCCGCCCCTCGCCCGTCAAGTTCTTTGTTGTCGCCGTGATTGCGTGTTCTGTTGTTTGCACTTTCACATGGGGCGTGCCTGACAGAACCGGGGGAGGCGCAGCGTACAGCAAGTGTCTCAGGTTGTCGCACGCCTTTCAAAGGGCGGCAACTCAACCAGCGAAATCCAAGGGGTCCAAGAAGAGGTGTCGCGATAAGTTTTTCTCTTCGTTCTGCACCGTTGCTGGTGGCCACAGTGCGGCAAGTGAGGCGACGGGGTCGAGTGGACGGGCTGGATTTGGGCCATCGCTCAATCCGGGTCAGTGCGTCGTCATCGCTGGTAACGAGGGAAGGCACCGGCCGACCTGCGCGCATCAGTAAGGCAGCAACATGCGCACTGCACCTTCCAGTGTCGTGGAGAGGCTGTCGGCAGCGCTGCAGTCGACACAAGCAAACTGGCTCAGTGATTGCAGCGTCGCATATGCGGGGTGAAGCTGGGGGAGTGAAGGGAAACGGTTGCGCATGACGCTGGGAGCCCCTTTTACTAACAGCAGAATCTTCTCGCTACCGGGAATCTGAAGCTAAGCCCCAATCGCCGCCCAACCCCTGCGACGTAGCGGGGCGCTAACGACTTGGCACGCAGGCAGCCACTACTATAAGTACTCGGCCTCCCCCCCAACTTTTTAACGAGATTTCCGCCGAGCCCGCCGTTGTCGCAACACCTCAACCCTCTACTCTACCATCGCCGCAGATCGAAAACTCACCTTTTCAACTGCGCGCTCTCTAATACTGCGACTCAGAAATCCTCGTGTGCCATTTTCGCACATATCCACTCTCTCAGAGGTCGCGATCGGCGCTAGCTATATCCAGCCTGCGACAGCCCAACAGCAGCCTCATCCTCAGTCGCAATCTCGACTTACCCCACCAAAGGCTTGCTGGCTACGCTTTTGGTCACTTAATCTACACACTAACCCGCCGTCTACTGTGACAGCACTACTCGACGGCATACTTGTCAACGTACGCGAGGGACACATTCGCTTGTAGCTCTCCTGCCTCCGGTACCGTCTCCACCTATCTCATAGACACAACCCTCCGGTGTCGACCGACCTCGCTCCATACCTCGCGATCTCGTAGTCCGCCGACTTGACCGTCGCTGCCGCTCTAGAACACATTCTGACCTGCGCAGTCTGTCAAGATACCGCTCTCCTCAAGAGTCTATCACTCCAAATCCAATCAATAATCTCATCATGGATCCCAACTCTCTCACTTCTCACCCGTCCACCGCCGCCCAGGCTCAGACGGTAAGCTTTTGTGATGTCTCCCACTTGTCAAATTGTTCTAACGTTCGCTCTCAGTTCGTCGCTCCTGGATCTCTCTCGTACCCCCAGGGCGCGAACCTCGACCTGAGTGCGCCAACCGTCGAGCAGAACACTCAGCAGGTTGCCGACAACGCGAACGGTGTTGCGACCCCAGCGGCGACTCCTGATACTCAGAATGGACAAGTTCCCTCTGGTATCGTGCCTACTCTCCAGAACATTGTCGCTACCGTCAACCTGTCCGCTCGCCTCGATCTCAAGACCATCGCTCTTCACGCCCGTAATGCCGAATACAATCCCAAGCGTTTCGCTGCCGTGATCATGCGTATTCGCGAGCCGAAGACGACGGCCTTGGTCTTTGCGAGTGGAAAGATGGTTGTGACCGGTGCCAAGTCTGAAGACGATAGCCGCCTTGCTTCCCGCAAATATGCGCGGATTATCCAGAAGCTCGGGTTCAGCGCTAAGTTCACCGTACGTCGCATCGGACTAAGTATGCTTGATTCAATGCTAACGTCACCATAGGACTTCAAGATTCAGAACATCGTCGGCTCCTGCGACATTCGCTTCCCCATTCGTCTCGAGGGTCTTGCATCTCGCCATCACACTTTCTCTTCCTACGAGCCTGAGCTCTTCCCCGGTCTCATCTACCGTATGATGAAGCCGAGAATTGTCCTCTTGATTTTCGTATCTGGCAAGATCGTCCTCACTGGTGCTAAAGTCCGTGAGGAGATCTACCAGGCTTTCGAGCTCATCTACCCTGTCTTGTCGGACTTCCGCAAGTCATGAGCACTCTTTCTTCCCAGGATCCGGCCTCAAAGAGCCTTGACCACACACCTTCATTGGTGACATGGCTACGACTTGGACCTTTCCTTCTAACTTGTCATCTTTTGCGGCATTGCATGGTGTTACGGTGGGCGGTATTTCCTTCTTCATGCCTTTTCAAAACTCCAAATTACCCTCGATACGATTAGACATCTGCACGCGGGGTGCCTTCAACCTCTCTTAATCCGGGTCACGAAGGCTTTTCTACTCTCTTCTCTTTCCATTTACGGGTACGACCACGTCGGCAGGCGGCGTGAGGGGATGGTACCAAAGATTGCTACAACGGGCGGAGGAAGGAACGCGAGGACGTTCGGACAGTGCGACCGTAAAAGCTCGCACCGGGAGCTCGAAAAGGTTGACGATATGACACCAGAGCTCTCATCGATGGCAGTGCTTCAAAGCATCCATCGTGTATGTGTACATGACCCTTGGCCTTGAAATAGGTTAGGCAGTAATGTTATCATGATCATAATAGTCTTATCCACCCTTGTGATGTGATGTGATATGACTGTATGTGATCATTGATTGCTCACCCCAGAAGTATGACTGTCGCTGTCGGATACCTAATTACACTGGCGATACGATGCTTAGGCCATACTCCTGCACGGAATAAGCCTCGCGTTCCGTGGCGCGCGTAGACTTAGTGATCATCGTGTCTGATGGAGTCGGCGGTGAGGGCGAAAGTAGAGTTGAGAGCAGGACACTTCAATGTGAATGTGCCAGGTCCGCGTACAGCATAGTCCGACGAGCTAGTGTAGGTGGTCGAAAGGGCGAAATTCAAGGCGCTGTGTAGAGCTACGAGGCAGAAAAGGGCTTTGACTACGGAGTCTGTGGCCAGCTGCAACGTGTGAAGGAGGTCGATGTGGCGCTTCCTTGGTTGAAGTGGTTGTTGGAGAACGAAAAGGTGAGCGTATGCAGGCTAGGCGTGTAGTCTGCGGTGAAGGTGTTTCTTGAGGCCGGGTTACCGGTTCGAGGGTTGGGTGAAAGAGGGAGAGATCGAGGAGCTTGGTTACGTGTTGCTGCGGAGCGAGAAAGTCAGCGACTTCAATCGATGCGTACTGGTATCGTAAGTTGCCCGTAAGCTCGGACAATCTTGTGAAAGCTGCAGTGTTGGAAGTGAAATCTGTGGGAGTGAATCCGTTCCCTGACTGGTGCTCCTTGTTGTGCGCGGCTTCTGTGGCGTGGGCTTTGGCTCGGTGTGTCAAAGAAGGTAAACAGCTTGTCGCGTAGCTCGAAAGCTTTACGGGAAGAGTATCGAGTTAGCTCGTTCCGTGGGGCGTTTACGAGCTGTCCAAGTTTGTTGGAAAGTTGACTACACGGTAGCCTGGCGACTGCCGCAATCCGAAACCGTGTAGTGTATCCATATGATCTTAGTCTCCGTTCAAAGCCGTAGCTCCAGGAAGCTATTCAGCAGGTAGTCCTGATCAAATGCCTCGCAGTCAAACCTCCAATTCAATGGAGATGCTGACGGAAAAAGAGTGACGAAACAAAGAATGGCCGAGAAAATTAAGCAGGAAGTATTTGAAATATAACATCGAACTTGTGAAGAAGTGGGAGACAAACAGAGACGGTGATTAGAAATACTGCGCAGACCAACGCATGCCAACTCGGCACTCGGGAGACCATGCGCCCAACCTCTGGATGAGCAAAAGTTAGCGCTATTCTTTGTTTTTCTTTTCAGAGTCTGCTGGGTTTTGCTGATAAGAGCATGTTTCCATCCCGTGTTGCTTCAGCTGTATAGGTTAGCGCTATACAATACCTGGAAGAGTTGAACCAGCTCTTGGGCAGCAGGATGAAGATGTGGTTAAAGAGCTTGGTATAAACCTGATAACCTTGGCGAGTAAAGCGCCAGGGAAGTACCAAGTTCTTGAGACACTCTGTGTTTCGTTCGTTCGGTTTGTTGAGCTCAGGCGTTAGAGAGCAGCTTGCGTTGCTGCATGTCTCAGCTAGCGAGCATAGACCGCTTGGCCGGAAATGGGATCCTTGTTTTCGATGTTTCGAAACAGTTGTACAAGGAGGCAGAAGGCGAGGTGCCGTCTTATACAGAGAGGAGATTGAACAGCTGTGCTGAGGTTAGCATTACTATTAAAATATAATTTCATGGAACCCAAGGCGATGTGTCTTCCGAAACTTGTTTCGAGAATTATACTTCCTAGAGGGTAGGTGTTCAGTTGATTCCTTGAAAGGGGTGGTGTGGTAATTCTCCGAGCGTCTATGCTACGTCACGGTCGAAGGTGTCGCTGAAGGAACGGCGGTTCTGCGCTGGCTGGTGCATGGATCCGAGGGGTAAAGAGAAAAGAAGGAAGTGTCAGAGTAAAAGTTCCGGGCCATGTGTACTGCTGAAAGGCACAATGAATTCATTTACAATTACCAACTCCCAGGAATTTAAAAGGTGGTCGCTGATTGTGTGGGAAACGAGATGCAAACACGTGGGCCGTGCGTCATGCATGCCGTATGCGTCAGTAGCATGGCGCACCTTCCCTCCTTTCACCAGCAGCCACCATGATCGCATAGCTGCATCCTCAGCGCAGTCAGGCCATGTAGCCACAACTTCAATTCTCTAGCTCTAATTTGTAATATCCTCAGACCGATGCCTACATTCCTTACGCCTAGTCCTCACCACCGCCGCCGCGATGCGCATTCCTCTCTTCCGCATCTGGTACTCGACCACGTACACCACCCTTCTTATAATCCTGCTCCTGCTCCTCGCCGTTACGCCCGCCGATACTATATACCAATCGATTAAATCCAAAGAGCTCCAGAAACTGTTTGTCATCGGAGGCGTCTACCTGTTGACCTGTCTGATTGTCCTGTTGATCTACTCGACGCGCATCTACACAAATAGGACTGTGCTTGCGGCGATACCAAAGAGCTATGTGCCGATTGAAGAAGGAGAAGTGGGCAAGGGTGTGCGATGGATGATTGTCAAGCACTTCAAGAGAAGCGCGGTCATTGCATGGGACAGCAGGCCGAGGGACGTTCGCGGCGAAGTCGACGTGGATGAAGAGAAGGGTGAGGAATCACGACCGAATACTGCAGAGAGCAGGAGAGAGAAGCATAAGGCGAACAAGAAGAAGGGCCATCACCACCATCACCATGCGCCGGATGCGACAATCATCCCCGTGTCTGCGAGCTCGCCGCCTTGGGGCAATGTATCGCATCCGGGCTGGGCGTCGCCTTCGTCGCCTGATCTCCCAAACCTCCAGTACTGGGGCGTCATCTGCGAATTACCGAACCTCATCGAAGCGAAAGCCGTCTCCCTCGCGCCGCCAGACCCAGCCCTTGAAGAAAGCGCCCAACAATATCCCGACAATGCGCCGCCTCTCCCAGACGCGCGCATCGTCACCCTCCTCCAACGCCCGCGCGCAATGGGTCTCCGCGAATACCTTGCGCGCCTCGCAGAATTTGGTCTACTAAACCCACCCGCCCTCGGCGCCACATTCCTCGCGCAATACGAATACGCACGCTTCTCTACCGCAAGTCTAACCGAGACACAATTCCGCGACACCATGGCCACCTTCGCAGAAATCCTAAGCGGCATGACGGAAGTCGACGAGGGCGTCATCGAAGAAGCACGCGCCCAAGACATCGAATCCGATACCCGCAGTCTCGCACCCACAGAATCAAGTTCCGAAACAAGCAGCTCCTCGCACTCCCAACTCCCCTACCGCACACCGCAACTTGAGCGCCAAGCTTCGCTATCCTCTTTCAACAGCTCCGTCCTGTCCGTTGATAGCAATTCCACTCCGCATTCGCCGCAAACCGTCCGCACCGCTCCGTCACGTCAACAACAGCGCAGTTCCACCGTCTATGGTACACCGCGTACACCTTCGCAACGCTCGCATGCGGATTCGGGGTCGGAGACAGGCTCTGTCATAGTCCGTGAAAGACCGCGCAGAAGTCCCAGTACCTTGCTACCCAATTCGAGCGAGAGTTCGCTGGGCAGTGGAGGGAGTGTGATTCGCTTGCATCCTAACCCTAGTGAGGGGGATCTGCCGTACGAATATACTATTGATGCTGGGTGAAGAGTAGGGGATGCGTGCTTGGAAGCATGATGATATTATACACAGACCTGGGAGAATTGAGTCAGATCTGCAACACAACGGGGATCGAGTGCAGGGCCAGAGACGAGAAGACGCGCCCACGTGAAGAGGGAGAGGGAGAAGGCTAAGACCAGCGCCAGACGGACTTCTGGGTCAAGATGAAGACAGAGCAGGAGTAGCATTTTGTGTGAAAGCAGTGTTGGCAGTGAGGCTCCAAGAACAGACACAAAACTTACTGCAGACATCAGTCCGAATGAGCAATGACGAAGATAGAAGGATAGTCGACGATTTTTGTACATATCATTCACAGTAAATAACACTTTACCCTTCGTACCATCATGTAATCAAACATACATTCAACCCAATCCTTACTTTATCATCGCAAAATCATACACTGCCACACCATCCTACTCCGCAACCCAAACAGCAGCCATACCCATACCCGTACCCACACACATGCTCGTAACACCAACACTCTTCCCCGTCCGCCTCAACTCCGTCAAGAGGGTACTAACCTGCCTGGCACCCGTAACTCCAAGCGGATGCCCAAACGCAATCGCACCGCCCTTGGGATTAACCTTTTTAACATCCAGCCCCAACTCATTAATACAGTACAAACACTGACTAGCAAACGCCTCGTTAATCTCCCAGATATCCACATCCTGCTTATCGAGACCAGTCTTCTCGAGCACAACAGGGATAGCAGCGGCAGGACCCACGCCCATCATGAGCGGCGGGACGCCGACGATGGAAGCTTGCACAAACTTTCCGATGATGGTTTGGCCCAGGCGCTGTGCGGTGCTGCGTTTCATGAGGAGCACGGCGGCGGCGCCGTCGGAGATTTGGGACGCGTTGCCTGCGTGGATGGAACCGTCTTTTGAGAAGGCGGGGCGGATTTTACCGAGCGATTCGGTGGTTATGCCTTGTCGGACACCGTCGTCGCGGGATACGGTGATGGTTTCTTCTTTTTGGGTTTTGGGGTCTGTCCATTTGACCTGGAGCGGAGCAATCTCCTCGTCGAACAGCCCTTGCTTCTGGGCCTCGACGGCTTTCTGGAAGGAGGATGCGGCGAAGGCGTCTTGCTCGGAACGGGGGATGTTCTTTGCTTTGGCCATTTGCTCGGAGAGGACGCCCATGGGGACTTTGCAGTTCGCAGACTCCTTGTGCGACTCGAGGAGTTCGGAGAACTCAGAGACAGCGCCGGGTCCGTACTGTGTGCTCATGCTTTCTGCGCCGGCGCCGATGCCGATTTCAATCATGCCGCTCTTGATGGCATTGGCGATGTCGACGCAGGCTTGCAGGCCGGAGGAGCATTGTCGGTTCAGCGATTTGGTGGCTGTGGTTGTCGGGAAGCCGGCGGCGAGGGCAGCTGCGCGGAATTCGGTTGCGCCGCCTCCTGGGGCGAGGACGGCGCCGACGGCGATGTCTTCGACGAGGTTGGGGTCGATGCCGGAGCGTTGGAGGAGCGCTTTGTAGGCGCCGTGGAGGAGGTCAGAGGCTTGCGTGTCTTTGAAGCCGCCTTTTCCGCCCTTGGTGAAGGCAGTGCGGAGGGCGCAGGTTATGACGATCTGGGAGATGGGAGTTAGTATGATGTTGAAATGATGGGAGAATGCGTCTTCAGCTGGAAGGAAGTTGAGGTGATGCTACAACTACTGTCGCATCGCTCAAAGACAAGATGTGCAACTCACGTCATCAGCCTTCTTCTCCAACAACCCCTTCTTTCCTTTGGAGCCCGCAGCACCAGGACTTCCACTTCCACCCATAAGATGGCCCTCGACCTGCGTAAGGCGTTCTTGAACTGTACAACCGTCAGCAACCTCATCCATCGTTTTCCAGCATCACATCGTACGCTCCCGCCCAACATACCTTTGTTAGGAGCTTGGTTGGCCATATTGAGTAGTATCGTCGATATAGAAGCTGTGTAAAGGGAAAGCTGAAGATCAAGGGTCAACGTGAAGTATATGAAGCAGCACTACCGTTCGGTCGCGGCAAGCATTAGGTCATTCGCATGCGAATCGCCGAGGTACGTTGCGCTTCTGGTTAGCGCGTCTGTGGGGCGCGTCATCCGTTCCGGGGGAAGCTAGCTTTCACATGCTTCAAGGTGTCGACTTTGCGGGCGGTTTGGGGTGCTTCACATGTCAGTGTGTGAGGTTTGCTCGTCATGTGCGGTTTTACTGTGCTAGCTGTCGTGTTGCTGATGCTGACGGAAGATGCTTTGTTACACGAAGCAGTGGGTGGGCAGGTATTGTGTGCTCTCGCGAATGCCGTGTCTCGCGTCTCAAGGTCAACAGATCATGAATCTATACTCTTCCATAACTCAGACGAAGTGGAGTATCGAGTTAATACGATAATAATCCATGCGGCCATGTGAAGCCGACGACCCCGAACGCCCTGCTCAAACACACCCATCTAATCGTGACAACGTCCCCCTCTTCACCGCCTAGCCTTATCTTCCTTCCAAGGATTATTCATCATCTGCCTCTCAAGCTCATCTACAATGCTCCCTCGCTGCACCTCCTCATACCCTGGCGGCGGATCTGACGGTGGCTCGAAGCGCTCTTGTTGAGTCCGCGGGCTCGACAGCGGACTCGATGCTTGTGGACTGGAAGGTGCCGGGGCCGCAACGACAGGACCGCCAGCCCCAGCCGCAGAACCATCCATCGGAGGACTAGGAAGCGGATCCGGTACTCTGGTATGTTGTCTGCTCTCCTCGTATGCGGGTAGGTCTTCCAGATGTACGTTGTTCATGTTCACGCCTCCAACGCCTCTGCTTCCATCTTCCACGTCACCGCCGCTCTCCCGCGCCACCTCAACAGCCTGCCGTAACCGCTCTTTTAACCGTTCGAATATGCTCGCAAAGTCGAATGCGCCGCCTTCCTTAAACTCCATGACGAGGTCAAGCTCGGCGTGCTGTGATGGTAGGCCGCCGCCTTGGACGGGCTGAATGATGGCTTCCCATTTGTTGGCGCCGAACCAGGGAGCTGTTACGCGGGAATCGGTTACGTTGAGGATGGGGACGGCGAAGGATTGGAGTTGGGGCGAGGGGGCGAGGGGGAGGTAGATCATCTGGTGTCCACGTTAGTCGGATTCCACATGATGGAGATGGTATGTACGTACCCGTCGGTTTGTGAGGTATACAACGCCCGACTTGCACTGCTGTGAGTAGGATTCGCTGGGACTACGCTGGTGGCTAGTCTGCAGCGAGAGAGTGGTTCGAGGAGGAGACTGGTATAGTGTCTGTTCGCCAGGCAAAGGAGTGTACCCGCCATTTTCAGCGAGCATAACCCAACTAGTTTTGCGGTTAGGCTTGGACTTCTTCATCTTGTCTGTCTTGAACCCCATGCTGCTATGCCAAAGTAACTATGCCCAAAGCTTCTTGTTACAATTCGCGGGGTAGGAATGCGAGGGGCAACACAAGCACACACGACAAAGCCAGGAACCTTTAGGAAGAGCGGGAAACGAAGCGAGAGAGAAAGAGGAGAGAAGATACTAACTTGACAGACATGCTTGAAACCGCCTTGCAGCAGACTTGTTCACGGATAAAGCGTGAATAGTTCGCCCACTCCCCAACTGTCAATGCAAGCCAACCTTCCTTACCGCGAATGCGCTAACTGTGCCTGCGCGTGAAGCGCCCGCCTTGATTGTATCGGCCCGACCGCCGACTGCCTATCAGATCTCGCGTTGCGGTTCCCGCGCAAATGCGAGTGATCGGTTTAGCGTGGTGCGGTGGAGATGAACGGTGGGGTGGCTAAGGTCGAGAATTGTCGGCTGGGGCTGGTCTGCCGCGGCGAGCGCGGTTGTCGCGAATGCAAATGTGTGCACTGCGGAGGAGGAGTTATGAACGCTGTATAGAGGGGCAGAGACGAAGATATGTAGATGTATGTGTCGATATGCGTATGCAGCTCGGATGCGGTAGTTACGTGTTCCGAATGGACTTTTCGGACTGGTGCCTGCAGTATGTAGGTAGGTAATGCAGCTGATGATGATCCCGTGAGACGGGCTTGCGTCACTGGTCGAAGGTGGAACCAGGCCTGGAAGCATGGCAAACGTAGCGCGATATTGGATCGAGTGCACCGCGATCATGGGCAAACACCATGCACGTGTTTCATAGATATTGTTCCCACTTGGGTAGTGTATTCCATTCATAGCCGTAGCCCTCGCTGATCAAACGCCATAGTCCGCCGCTACAAATGCTAGTCATGAATCAATGAAACACGGTAAGAACCCCAACAGCCCCATCGCTGAATACCGAACATACGAATAGCATGCCACCTCCTTCAAGGAAAAAATGAACACCCTCTAGCCCACATGCGGGTGAAAACATGCAAAGTAGGTGACCCAACATCAACGTAAGCTCCAGGGTGCTCGGATTTTTCCTTTTTTGAACTACTCCTCCCTCTCCGTAACCGTCCATCGCCTCTTAGGCCCATGACTATGCTCATAAACATCATCCAGCTTCGGCGGCCCCCAGAGTCCGTTGTTGGCTTTCGGTGCTACCTTGGCGCCCCAGAGACCACCAGAAGCAATCGGGCCGCTCTGTTTGCGAGTCTGGGCACTAACTAGAGGAGTGGGTTTATCGTTGACTTCTCGCTCTTCTTTGGAATCTAGTTTGGTCAAGCGAGTGCCCACGTCGGACGCACCGTCCAAATGGGCGATAGAGTTGCTCTTGGATTTGGAGGCAGTTGTGGCAGCGGAAGTCGACTTTGGCGGCTGCGGATGCTGATTTGGGAAGTTGAGGACCATGTCGGCTTCAGTGGCGGGTGTGCTTGCGCCTGACCATAATCCGCCTGATGGAGATGCAGCACCACTTGTCGCACTTTGCGCGAATCTCGAGTTGGATCCTGAGCTCATGGTCCGTCGCACGCCGCCCAGTGAGCTGTTCCAGTTCCTGTACGGCTCGCCGAGTGAGAAGGGGGAATCGAGTGGACTGCTAGTCGTCGATGATCCTGTGAATCTTCGTCGGTACTCCAACGATGGACTTGCTGTGATGGCTGGGGATTGTGTTTGTGTCTGCGCAGATGGCGGTTTCGACGGGTCGACGCCAGGCCGTAGATGGTCGACTGAAGCTGAGAGCTTCATATCGTAGGTATCCGACATGCCAGGGTCTGCTACAGAGAGTCTTCGCGTATGTATTGTGGCCGGTGCAGATGTCTGCCTAGGCTCATCTCGCCGAACGGCCATGGAGAGCGACGCCAAACCTATATCCATCAAGACAGGCTGGTTCGTCATGGCGCCGAGCAACGCATTGCATCCTGCGCCATGTGTGATGAGAATCAGAACCAACTCCTCCTCTTCATCCGCGGTAGGGTCGTCGCTGAAGTTGGGGAAGGGGTCGGACTTGGTATGCGACATAGGCGGTGGCGTCAGGCGCAACGGTTCCTTGAACATGAAGCCAGGGAACTGCTCCTTTGGAGGTGCTGTGCCGTGGACTCTGTACCACTCCATCATGCCCGCAAGACCTCTCCTGAAGCGCTTATGCATTGTGCTCCATTCGTCGCCGTACTCGCCGCCGTCGCCCCAATTCTGCGGTGCACGCATGCTGTCCCATTGAAAGTCTACTTTGACGCAGGCTTCTTGGGCGTGCGCGACGTAGCCTCGTGGTATCGGATCGGCGGGCGAGACAGAGTAGGAGGGGTGCGGCGGTTCGTAGACGCGGTTGGGTATTGCGGTAGGCTTTGGTGTCTGAGTTGGCATCGCCAGTGGTGCAGTTGCTTCTTTCGATGGTGTTCGTTCCAAACCCAGTGGGCCGGCGTAACTGCTTGAGCGCTCTCGAAGCGGCGCAAACTGCGCCAGACTGCCCATAGCAGTGCCAGCTCCTCTACCGCCATTCGGTGTGCTTGTACCCGACTTGTTCCCCATCCAACCTCCTGGAAAGTGGCCCTTGCTACTGTTCGAGTTTGGCTGTTCTTGTATGTAGTCGCCCCTCCGCAGCAGATCAGCTTTGGCGCCTGCCACCATCATGGTCGAGTTTGGCGGGGCCGTGATGTCGGCGTAGTATTCGGGAGACAGCCATTCACCTAGGAACGCGTCGATGCGCAGGAGCACCCTCTCAGGGCCTGTATGGGGCCGCGGCAGTATCTCGAGATTGGGGTCGGCGAGCGGCTCGAAGGTTCGGGGCTGCGACGAGGTCGACTTGGTGCGCGGCGCTTTGGTCGAAGGGACTCCCAGCGAGCCATTGGTCTGTTTCGAGGGGGGTGTCGGCACATTGAGCTGTGGCGTGGTAGGGGAGTGGTATTGCGAGATGCCGGCTGCGACCGCTGTGCTGGTCTGGACGCATCGCAGGAAGGGACTCGAGTGTATGATGATCTTGCGCTTCTTCTTGGGCCGCCCTTGCGCCTTGCCGTCCTTGGAGATGCTCAGCTTGCTAAAGTCGAGATGGGCGGGGTCATTGGTGCTCGCGTTCTTCGCGTCTTCTGCCTGCTGGATGTCTCTCTCGTGCAGGAGAGCGGCTATGCGCTGGCCGAGGGCCTTTGCCTGCGACCAGCCGCCGTACGTGAGGGGCGGATCATACGGCGTGGGTGAAGAAAGGTGCCATGACTTGTCGGCAGCGTCGAGTCGGGCGCCGTGTCTGCTTGCAAGTTAGCTACAGAAGCGGAATGTGGAGCCGTGAAGGCTGGGTGAGACGGTACCTGGCGACGACTACGACTGCAGGACCCTTAGCCATGCCCCGCTAGAGATGCTTCGCGTGCGTCGTGCGTGCAGCTGTCGGCAAGCCTGTGCGACGGTCGTGTATGCAGTGCGCCGCCAATACGAACAAGCAAGTCGGTGGAGAGAGCGATTGCAGAGGCTTGAAAAGAAAACAAGGCGACAGCTGCGAGGCGTCAAGTGATGCTGCAGACGCTCCAGGGTTCACTGTAACTTTGCGACCCTGCAGACGCTATGACACCATTGTCTCTCACGCTGACAGCTGGAGCGAGCGCTCGAGAGGGGTTGGACCTGTGTTGGACCGTTTGTGCTCGACGCCACACTGCCGCCTGATGTTTCACTGCTGCATATCGATTTCTTTGCCCTAGTCTCGCGCACGTGTTGTCTACACGAGAACGTGTAGGTCAAAACAACAAAAACTTTGTCTCGCCCTCGCCCTCGCCCTCGCATATGTCATCTTGGTCCGGCGACGGCGGACTTAAGACGCCGGTGGGGCCGGGAAGAGCCCTGACAGCCCTGGAGCACGCCATCAGTTTGCATGTGACGATTGATCTTGATTCGACTAAACACGACCGACTACTCCAGATAATCTCCCGCCGTCTCCTTGTGTATAACGTCGAACAGCGGTTTCGCACTGAACCACCCGGCCAGAGAACTCCCAATCGTCTTGTGTGTGTAAACTGCATCCTCCTCGGTAATCTTCACCGTCTCGCCACCCCGCCCAACTGCCGCTGCATCCGCCATCAGCTGTGATTGACAGCACTTCTCCATGCTAATGAACCAGAACACTGCCTCCTCCACGCTCTTGCCTACAGTCAGCAGGCCGTGATTTTGGAGCAGCGCAGCCTTTTTGTCGCCTAGACATTTTGCAATGTTCTTGCCCTCTTCTTCCGCCAGTACGACGCCGTTGAACGACTCGTAGATGACGTGGTCGTTGTGGAATGCACATGAGTCTTGTGTTATGGTATCGAGTTTGCGACCAAGTGCGCAGAATGTGCGACCGTAAATCGAATGAGAGTGCGCTGCGGCGACGACATCGGGGCGTGCGGAATGGACAGCGTGGTGGATCATATAAGCTGCCGTGTTCAGCAGTCGGCACTCCCCTCCATCGATGACCTCGCCCTTTGCATTGACGAGGATAAGGTCCGAGGATTTGATCAGACTGAAGGCGACACCGAACGGATTGACCCAGAACGTCGTTGGGTCCACAGGATCCTACGAGCCATTAGTATTTTGCACACAACATGTGCTTTACAACTTACCCTCAGCGTGATATGCCCAGCAACCCCCTCGTCAAATCCATACTTTCCAAAGATGCGGAAAGCAGCTGCCAGTCGGCCCTTCAGGTACGCCCGCTCCTTGTACGGATCGTCAAACTTGGGCGGCTTGGGAAACTTTAACATCTCAATCTTTCCATCTCTCTGGTTCAGACCAGGCTCGTTCGGTGCCACCGTGTTTGCCTTGGACTCGTCGCCTGCTTGAGGCTCAATCGCTGACGGTGGAGACATGGTTGAATTCCAAGGGCTAGTCGAGTAGGATTGCTAAGTACCTAGGTAGAGAAGAGCTTCAAACGAAGAGGAAGTAGCGCAGATACCGAAACAACAGTAGACAAAGCCCCTCCTTCTAACGTGTGGAAATAAACAGAAGTCGCGACAGACCAACCTTGGAAATCACCGCCCCTCGTACGGAGGCAACCACGACCTCGGTCACTACCTCGGAACTACAAACGTAAGCACCCTATCTGCCCAAGTAATCACCTGCGTTATCGGAACGCTTCCGATAGTCACCCTATCCGGCGTTTAGCACGTCAATGGTTGGTCGGCGAGCGATAATGCGCGTGCGGGGCATCATGCGCGGGGTAACCGCAGATACCGCCGCTCGGCATTCTTGATGAACTAATGCTTCGGTGGCGGGCGGAGATGGGAAGTCTCCGTGATCATGGGTTCGGGGTGAGCTGAGAGGAAGGGCTCGGCATGCCTAGGCTTCCGGAGGCGAGGGTTGATGGTGAGGATTACGATGGGGCGGAGGGACTGAAGATACCGTTCCGAGAAACGGGCATGTGTCTTGCGTAAATGAGTGTCGAGATCACTATTCCTTTGATACGATTGCGAAATCCAAAGCCATTCGAGCAGTTCTATCTTGAGTGTTGAAACGTCGTACAGAATATTGGAAGCTATAATAAGCACATCAAGACTCACAGCAAGACAATCTACAATCGTAGGAATTCCTTTGATCACGTACTGGAAATAAGTCTACAGCATTATGATGGCGAAACTCCATTTCGCTTTCTCTTTGTGCACTCACGTCAGCACATAACAAGGTAGTCAAGATATTCAGGAATACCTAGGTATTCAGGGTTCGCTGTAAACCAAGGTTGAATACGAATTAACTAGACTTGAGACTTCCAATCGATACGTAATGGTATTCCTAGCTCTCACGAAGTCATGCGAGCGAATATACCTTATAGGGAACGAGGAAGTGCTACGGGGCGACAATGTGGTATCTAGCCTACTATGCGAGCGGTAGAACCCAGACAGATCAGAGTGTAGGAAGGAAGCAGTTGGAAACCAAAGGTACCTAGGTACGCCATGCGGGCGAGATGCATACATACATACCGCTAATCATCTCAAGTGGAACGAACACATGGTCGAGTCTATGCAGGTGAAGTGTAGTCCCCGTTACGGGCGTTGTGCAACGTGTGCCGCGTTTTGAGTACTAGGACTAGTACCGACATTACCCTGCATCATGCATCATGTTTTGAAACTGTATGACCGCGTTAGAATATGCATGTCGGTTCCAGTGTATCCTTACGGAACCACATATACTTGTAGAGGTGCGTGCACCGAGATGTGTCAGTGATGGATAGTTGTATGTTACTAGGTATGTTCATCAAGATGTGATGTCTTCACCAACTTATAATTGGGTTTAAACGCTCGCTCTATTTGATAAGGGCTGTGAAAGACACAAAGGAAGTGTGACAGGCTTTTGGTAGCAGGCCTTCGTATGCTTGGGTAGTTCTACAATAGCTTTCAGAGTCGAGACCTTATGTTCCGCTTATGGCAGCCAGAAACGATATCTGCATCACGATTACAGTCGACAAAATGGTATGAACTGGAGCCATCTCACCATCGTTCTAACAGCATAGCGACTTCGGGAGTATCGGTTTGTATCTCAATGAGATTGCAGAAGCTCTAATGCGTTCGATGGTCAAGAGAAGCTTTGCGCCTGCTATTGAGGGCGCCACATTCTCCCCTCGGCAAAGAATAGAACGCGCCTCTGACTCTGACTGGGGCCTGATTCAGTTTGGGGTGGTCACCGAAGTCGTGCTTTGGTGTGCGGAACAAAGGTGATAGCTTTGTGGTCATTCTCCCCTCCTGTCTGTTGTCGAATATCAAGAGTGCGTATCCCAACCTGTGATATCACCAGACATCTGCTTGACTCGCAACCACCGGAAACAGACTGCCGATCAGTTCTCCAAGAACAAACCTCCTAACTACACTGCGCAACCCCCACTGTATCGGCTTCGCCGTATCCCTAACGCGCAGCCGATCTGATTGGCTTTCGTTCTTCTCACACTGAAATTGCGATGCAGGATCGAAGTGGAGCGATTTGCTGCATAGTATCTTCGATCATTTCGAGTCAGAGTAAGAGAGATCCACTTGAAGTAGATCACTCACAAGCGAGACGGCGTTCAGCTGAGCGTTCCGTGGCGCCGCGGGAATCCGGCATGTCAGAATGTCAATCACGGCTCCCAGGGCGCTTCGCACTGACTGTGCTCGTCACGTTCGCGCGGCATGCATGTTTGCTTCAAACACTCCATGTATTGCCTTTCTCGCGAGTCACGACTCGCGGAACCGGTATGCCGTCATACAGACGTAGTGTTGTGAACGATTTACCCGGTGGGGGTCGCAATGAAGTATCGTGAGTAGTGTGGTCCGTCGAAGCCTCACCGGAGACTTTCGCTCAACCGTTCACGGGTAGCCAAAAAGTAGCGTGGGTGCCGCTGAGGGCACACTCACAAGTGTGGTGCAGAGCAGAGTGGTAGCCTTTGCGATGCTACGTTACTACAGCCTCCCACGCTTGGATGCTTCTTTCAACTTTCAGCGCTGACTACTGTCCAATTGGGGGCATGGCTGCGGATTGGTACCGTTTCGGGTGTAGGTACTGTCCGTCGCAGTCTTTACATGTATCATATTGGCGAGCTAGTGAATGAGCGACGATGTGTATCGAGTCCAAGACATCGCCGATATCTCGGTAGCTGCAGTGTCGCTTAAGGTAGCGCCATGTCGGGTGATAATACTCACTGCCTCCACTTTAGATGGAACGTCCTCCAGTTGGTGTTTGTAAAACGACCGGGCAATGACGCCAGAAGCACATCACTGATTGTGGAGATACACTTCCCATTGGGATTGCAAATTGCGTGATTGTTGAGAATTGTCGACATGTCTACTGCTAAAAGCATGTACTGTACTTTACGCACTGTCTGAGCTCTCCGAACCCAATGCCTTACAAGACACGTAAAACTGCAGATCCCACGGACGAATCCATCAAAAGAATTCGCTGAGAAAATGTTCCGGCTTTCAAAACTCGACGACGATTAACCGTGCACGGGTTCCGTACCGTGCTGGGGGAAGCTGTAGCCGGGAAGCCCGATGACCCGGCGTTCAACCCGAATCTTAATTTCGTGTCTCCCAATAAGGAATACGGCTGATGGGAAAGTGCCAAAAAGGACGCTGGTGGGACGCGCCATCGTCTAAAGTAACTAGAGTTGGAGATGCAGACAGCCTTGGAAGTGGATGTGAGTGGAGGTCAGGATCTGCGGCTAGGGCGCGGGCTGGCGCATGACGTAGCGTGGATACAAGCAAAAAGCACAACTCCCGAAGGAGACAGTGATACGGAACCCGATGTCAGCCTGGGCATCGAAATCAGCTCTTTACCATCTTGCCTGGCCTTTCTTTCATCTATCGAAATCTCCGACTGGTATCTTAAGCGTCGTCGAGAAGAGTGTCCAACGATGGTGTCGCGGTTCGATAACCGAGCCCTGCCGTGGAAGCGCGAATCGACGGGGAAGGCTAAAAGGAAAATGCCGAAAGCCAAAGACACATCGACGACTTCACTCCGAGGCTGGGGAATGGCTCTACTCAGATCCCGGACGTATCCTGTCCCGATTTCCGGCAGCGCAATCGATCGACGTGAGTGGTGGGCCTCCCCTGCTCCCATCAGCTCTGCACTCTGCCTTAGCGGGCCGCCCATCGATGATGCTAGAAGCAGATCCATCCTGAGGCTTGCAGATGTCGGCGAGGAGCGATGTGAGTGGGCCGCTTGACCCAAGAGCGGGAGGACCGTTCCTCCACCCGCAGATCCACCTGGCCTAATTGCGACAGTTCAGCTCTCGTCGCGGGCCATGAGATCCACACTATAGGACTTCGGTCAACCCCGCCTACATCCTAAACTCCATCAGCACTAGCGAGGTTTCCCGTACTTTCATCTAGAGCCACGGCAGACGTGGTCGCCGACCATTGATGAAGCAGCTAACAGGCTGCTCGCTTGCAGGCTATCGTGGCTTGCCCACGCTGTTGAGAACGACATTGCACCCCAACGGCGGTGCCTGTGCTCGCCGCCTCGTCAACTACGGAAAGAGGACGTGTTTGACGGGAGTGGAGAGGGGCAAGGCGTGGTGATGGAAAAACAATCATGAAAAAAAATGAAACGCCAGGCATGTGATTTCTCCTCCTGCAGAAAACATGTCGTGGATGCGGTACGGTTACCACTCTATTGGAATCTTCTTCTCCGACAGTCTAGCATGGGCTCCGAAAGACTGCAGATCTAAGCAGGTTCTGAGGGACGGAGAATCTCGACCACGAAGACTCCAGATGGCTTCACTGGACGCCATGCCATCGATGTGCAGCCTCTCAGCTGTACCAGGCTGGTGACAAAGCTCCCAAAATGGTACTCTTGTTGACCGGTCTTGGATAACCTTCGCGTAGATTGACTGAGCCCCGCTCCTTGCAAACGATTGTCTCGAGTCGTTGCGGCATTTGTCCAAAACAAATCGCCATAGCTCGAGCTTCCCCACTCCGGCTGGGTCTTTAGTTGCATTGGCCTAGTTCATTCGACTACGGAGCAAGCGCAGCCTCCCCACGTACTCCGTACGGTGGAGCTCCTGCACCATGCGTGCGCGTCAATGCACTCACTCATGCCAAAAACGACGTACCAGACGTGTCAAGCTCGGTTATGATGCATGATCGCCGACCTGCATTATCGACTCTAGGGCTGTCTTGAGCCATCCACAAAGCTCATCCTGGTTCGACGGACTAGCTCATGCGCGTAGAGCTGTTGATGCTCATCGGGAATATTCGCAAGCTCACACCATGACGACAAGCTGTTGATCCATACTATCAAAGTACATGCGCCCCGCTCGTGGTCTGTGAGCTCTGCCGCATCTGATCGTAGCTTTTGAAAGCATCGGGATATATAGAGACGACCTGTGTATCATTGGAGTGCATATCTTCCATGTTCCTTTCAACTCATGTTACAGATTTTCAGTGAGTCAACCTCCCGTCCCCAACATAACCTCATACTGATCCAGCTTCGTAGAGAGACATAAAAAGAAGCGCTCCTCCCAGGCATCCGTAGATTCACAAGATCTTAATAGACGCTCTGCCTCCATTGCATCGATCGAGACCGACGTAACCTCGTCTCCTCCTTCCACGAAGTATTCATCTTCGCCGTCGTCATTACCAGTCACCAAAGGTCGACCCTCTCCGGCACAGATCAGCTACTCCACTCCGGCAGTACCTGCGCTTAATCTCCAGCCAGCACCAGAACCTATTGTACGACCCAGTCCAGTGATAAGGAACACCTTGCCACTCACAGAGTCAATTCCTTCGGACTCTCCTGCATCTACCTCATCTCGTGTTGCTCCCACAACACCCTCCCCAGCTCGCCGTAACACGGAGCTTATTTTTGACCTGTCTCCGCAGCCAGACAGTCCTCCTTCCCCATCTCCCATACGTTTCTCAGTGAGCTCCAACATCTCATCTGAGTCCGTGGTCACCATCAAATCTCCACAGCCTCCATCGCCCATCATGCAATCACCCAGACCCACCTCGTCTAGGCAACAGACGAACGGCGCGAACGGCTCATCTGCTGTGTTCTCTCCACCACAGTCACCTCAAGCCCTCTTCCGTTCGAAGGGACGTCTCCCATCATTCACCTCTTCTCGCGCGACTAGCGGAAACTTCAGCATGATGAAATCGTCGTTCAACAACTTGAAGCGAGCAAATGGCAACAATTACCAAACATCCATGGTCCAGGACTCGGCAGCCTCTCTCCGGAAGAGAAGCATGGCCGAGCTCGGCGCTGGTGTGTTCCAGAGCATCGGCAACGTCTCTTACGTCGCCTTCCTTGAATGGATCAGATCTGAACGCCTGACCACTCTCCCTCACAAGGGTAGTCGCTGGGACAAAGTTCTGATTCGTGCGCTTTACTTCGCTGAGCAGCTTCACAAGTTTGAGCAAGCTGTTAAGCCATTCGCTCAGGACAGCAGTTCAGCTGCTACCATCGGATATGGACATGCACAACTCCTTCTCGAGTTGAGCCACCACAACTCCGAGGCTCTTGACAAGGCCTTCTCTGTCTTCTACAAGTTCGCCATGTCGTTCCAATCAGTTCTGCACCGCTCAGAGCTGTTGACTTCAGGTAGTTCGGAGATCCGCGAGCAAATCTGCTTGCTGTACACAGATCTTATTACCCTTGTAGTGGACGTTGCGATCAAGTTCTACAAGACAGTAAAGGGCATGACTCCCGGCAGAACAACGCTTGACATCTTTGAGCTCTTTGGTGAGACCATTGATGCTTTCCGTACTCGCCAGAACACCGTCGTTGAGTTGATTTGGCAGTCCCAGATCGAAGGCGGAGAGTTCGAAGAAGGTGAGGCTATTGATGTTCAGCACTTGAGCCGCTGGTTGGCTTCGCAAGACCGTGTCATTGCCGCCATCACCAGAGACCACGAGACATATGTGGACAACCAAGCCGAGTTCACCTGTCTCTGGTTCAACAAGCACATGACCAGGTTTTTCCAGAGCGAGAACAAGGTCTTCCTTGTTACCGGTCAGTCGGGCGCTGGAAAGACTACATTGGCGGGATCGATCGTCGAGCGATTGCAGCGACCTATGAGCAAGAAGCAGTACGACACACTCTTCTGTTCATTGTCTCCCGACATTCCAACTGCCGCCACTTCTTTGGCAGTGGTAAAGTCGCTCTTGTACCAGCTGCTCAACCTTCGCATCGGTAACATGGGTGTGTATCACGCTCTTTTCAATGCATACAACCGATGCAGAAGCTCCGATGATATTAAGGCCTACGAGGAGACTCTTTGGCAGGCACTAGGCGAGGCTCTTCAGCAGCCCGTATCCGGTAGTAACGAGCTGGTGATGGTCGTTGACGGTCTTGATGAGATCGCCGCCTCCAACAGCGCCTCTGTCCAAGCTATGGGTGGTTTCAGCCCTGCTGATCTGCTTGAGAGGTTGGCCAAGGTGACCCAGCAAGGTCACGGAGTCAGACTCATCACATTGTCGTCTTCCATGAAGATGCCAACTTCGGCCAAGGGAGTCCAGCATCAGATCGCTAAGGAGGATGTTCGTGACGACCTTCACGCCGTTGCACTGCGAGCCTTAATCCACAACCACCACTTCCACGGCCAGCGTCCTTTCGACCAAGAGCAGCTGTTGGACCGTATCATCCTCATGGCCAACGGGTCTTTCCTCCATGTCACTTTGACTTGCGAGTTGCTCAACACACAGAAGTCGCCGGATGCTTTGATCAAGACTTTGGAGAGCTTTGAGTCGTCGAAGCCGTCTGTGCAGGACCTTACACTCAAGCTTTTCAATGCTCTCAACCCGACCAACGATGCAAAGACCTTGCTATCATGGGTCTTGGCTGCTGAGCGACCGCTCACAATTGACGAGATCAACACCTTGTTCTCAGTCGACGTGCAGCGCAGCACTGTAACTGATAAAGGTGTCAACACGAACGAGATCTTTAGGACGCTTGAGCCGCTGTTCACTCTGCATCAACGCATTGTTCGTTTCAAGCACCCTGTCATTCACTCCACCCTTCATGACTTCTCTGCCAACGGAAAGATCCCCATTCCTTTGAAGGATAGTGAGACAGACATGCTTCTCAGGGTTCTTGCTTACACCAAGCACACCCTGAAGGACCACAACACCGAGCCAACTTTCGATACTTTCGACCCTACCACTCCCGACAGGCTGTTCAGGAGGCATCCTTTCCTTGAGTACGCAGTACGGTACTGGGTTCTGCATCTTCAGCAGTCTCCATTGGCTCCCAAGTCTACTGGCGAGTTCAAGCCTACGGCCGAGCTCCAGAAGGTATTCCCCAACAGCACCATGTTCCCCATTTTGGAGTCGTACTGCTGGGATACTCAACTTCCTATCCCCGAGGCTTTGGACCTGCAAAAACTTGTGGTAGTCCTCCGCAAGAGCACCCTCCCAGAAAATCACCCTGGTCTTCTTCAGACGTACCTGTCAATCGCCACGAGCTACCTGCTCATCTCCAACATCCCGGAAGCGACCAAGTACCTCTACCTGTGTACCTTCGTCAGCCGAAAGGTCTTGTCTGACATGCACCCGTTGACTCTGGAGTGTGCTAGTCAGTTCTTGAAGATCACTGAGACCCAGACTACCACCACGAGGACTGAGATCATGACCCATCGTGAGGAGATCCTCAAGGTTCTAATCACGACTTATGAGCGCCAGTACGGAAGCACTTCTGAGTTGGTCATCGAGACCCGCAAGCTTCTCGCGCAGCTCTACGCGACCATCAACGAAGAGGAAAAGTCTATCGAGATCTATCGCCTCATCCAGGACGCGACCATCCAGCTTTACGGTAGGGACTCACATCAGGCCCATGACATCAATGATCACCTCAAGGTCACTCTTGGAAAGGATACAGGCGATCGCGAGCTTGAGATATACGACGACTTCTCTTTCGAACATGACCAAGACGAAGAGGAGAGTATCGAAGCTCTCACCATCTCCACTATCAACGCTCAGTTGATTCAGATCCAGAAGCTTCTCTCAATGAAGAGGTTTGCGGAGGCTGAAAGGATGTACGTCGAGCTTTGGATGGAAGTCTCATCCAAGTGCCGCACCGTCCAATCTGTGGAATGGCATGAGAAGAACATCGAGATCGCCACCTCGTATGCTCAGTTCTTGAAGAACCAGAAGCGCACCAGCGAGTCTACCGCCATCTTGTCATCAGTCTGGCAACAGTACGAGTCGCACCAGCTGTCCTTCGCGAACAGCATCGTGTCGCGTCTTCTTACTGTTGGCAAAGAGATGAGGAGCATGAACGCCCACTCTCAAGCGCTCTCAATCTTCAAGTTCGCTAACTCATACCACAAGAACATGAGCTCTCAGGAGACTAGCGAGTCTCGCGAGGTCAGCCAGCAATTGTCTGAGACTTCGAAGGAGCTCGTGCAACACAGCCTGAACAGCACCGGAACTACTACTACCACTACTGTATCGGAGTCTGTATACCAAGATGTATTCTTCTCGACCATCGCAAGCTCCAAGACAGTCGAGGCAAGCACTATGTCGCTAGCTAAGCAGCTTGTCACTCAACATATGTCGAAGAAGAACTACACCGCTGCCATCAACGTCATTCACGCGACTCTGCAGCGCACTTGGTCTTCGTTCCTTGCCAATTCCATCCATGACGTCACAATGGCGACTGTGTTCACTCAAGAGTCGATTGAGCTCGTCGAGCGTCTCGCTGAGTGCTACTTGCAGACGCGCCAGCTGGACAAAGTCGACGATGTGTACAACCGCTTCTTCCGCGCGGTCTTGGTCACTGAGAAGGTTGACAAGGCCACATTCGAGAGGTCGAAGAACCTGCTGATCAACTTCTACGACAAGCACGGCTACGCAGACAAGGCTATCAGCACCTACCAGGAGATCTTGGTCGTGTACCGCGCACGTCTCGGACACACCCACGAGCTCACCATCCAGACCTTGTACATCTTGGCTCAGAGATGTCGCAGCCACCCTCGCAACCACGGCTACTGGCTCGACTACTACCTGCAGATCATCACTGCACTCAACAAAGACTCTGATGTCTGCCACAAGGACGCTCTTGACGCCATGCTGGTAGTTACTGTCACCTACTGGGAAGATCGCAGGTATGCGGAGGCTGTGACCTTCTACGGAGTCTTGTGGAACACCTTCGTTCGTCAGACCAAGCAGCATAAGGTCTTCACCGACGTCAAGTTCGTCGAGACTCTATACGAGCGATACTACCAGTGCCTGGAGGAGACCAAGGCCAACTGGTCTGAGCTCTACAATGTTACCAAGCAGTACCGCGAGACTGCCATTGCCGTCTTTGGTGCTGAGTCGACTACTGCTGTCAACGCTACCCTTGCGCTTGCTCAGGTTGCCCAAAGCAGCGAGGCGCACATGTCCGAGGCTATCGCGCTCTACGAGGCTGTCCAACAGTCCGGCAAGCAGGTTACGACCACCACCAGCACCACTGAGATCAACCAAGCCTTGTCGTCTCTTTACGTCAAGCAGATGCACTCTTCGCTGTCTAGCAATATGAAGGCTGAGACTGTACAGCGTGCTCTGAGCATGTCTGAGTCGCAGTTCCAGCAATCTACCCGCGAGAACGGCTACAGCCACGAGTCCTCGCTCACTAGCTTGAGAGAGCTTGCATCTTTGTACTCGCGCCAGCAGAAGTCGGACGTTGCGGTTAAGCAGATCTCAAAGGCTGTTTCTGAGATTGTTTCCAAGGAGACTTCGTCGCAGAAGCAGATTGAGTCGGCCAAGTCTATTGCCGCGACCTTCCAGGCCATCGAGCAGACCAGCACTGCACATGCCATGGTTCAAGAGCTTCACCGTCAGATCTGCGCCAAGGATGCTCGCAACGCTTCCAAGTGGTCGTTCGACTTGACAAAGAGCAGCCGCACCGCCATTGCCTTCCTGGCGTCTCTCCAGTATAACCTGCGCAGGGACCTCAGCATTGGCTTCTCGGAGATCTACGCTGATCTGACTATGGAGTACATCTACTGGGTGCAGTTCCACTCGACTCTGGACAACAACGAGAGCCTTACCAACATCTTGCTCGCTGCCGCCCCTCTCCGCTACTTCTTGCGCCGCAACGATCAACAAGACATGATCACGGTTGTCGA
Source organism: Alternaria rosae (assembly GCF_020736505.1). Classification (NCBI taxonomy): domain Eukaryota; kingdom Fungi; phylum Ascomycota; class Dothideomycetes; order Pleosporales; family Pleosporaceae; genus Alternaria; species Alternaria rosae. Next base: position 1,282,858 of record NW_025763577.1, read on the forward strand.
GGAGCAGGCCGTTGGTCTGTTCGTCAAGCGCGACGCCCAGGACCTCAAGGACTTCAGCAAGGAGTCGCCACGCATCTTCATCATTGGCATTCTTGACCATCTCGGCCACGGACGCAACAAGAACTTCAACCGCGCCGTCATCCTCTCCAGCAACGAGAGCGTCGCCAAGCTCACCAAGGCGAAGAAGTTCCACGAGGCGTACGACATCGCTAACCTCGGATTCCTCTACGCCCGCAAGCATGACGGTTACAACGGTCCTCGTGCTATCAGCATGGGCTTCAAGCTCGCTTCTCTGCTCGTCGGCCGCGACGGTGAGAAGTGCCCCGACGCTACTCTCCGCAAGAAGATGCTGGACCTCTCCAACCGCATCGTCAAGCAGATCTTCGAGATTTGCAAGACCCTCAAGATCAACTTCGCTCAAGTCCAGCTCTACGAGTTGAGCCACCTGTCCGCTCTACTTGGCGAACAGGAAGACTACGAGACTCTCGAGTGGCTCCTCACCACTCTCTGGCAAACCCGCGATGCCCAGCGCTCATGGCCCGCCGAAGTCCTGCTCAACCTTGGCCGCCGTCTCATCTGTGCCCGCTACCTGGCGAACCACCAAGTCAAAGCCATCCGCCTTGCCGAAGACATCGCATACAACATGCGCCGTGCGCACGGTCCCCGCGCGCCCATCACCATCGAGACCTACGAGCTTCTCGCCCAGCTCTACACCTCCACCGGCCACGCCTACCAGGCTCAAGCCGCCAAGGGCGAGAAGACCGCCAGCCTCGCAGCCGACTACTTCAAGAAGGCCATCAGCGTCCACGAAGACATCCTCCGTGTCCTCGTCAACGACCAGACCTCTGCGTCCAACGACTCCGACGACGAAGACGACACCACCGCCGAGCTCCTCGCCCGTGAAGGCGTCAACGTTAAGAACTCACCCAACTCACCTCGTCCTGCGGCCGTCGACTCAAACACACTCGACAAGTCCGCCACAGCGCTCAAGCACCTGCACCTTCTCAAGTTGGCGTACCAGCGCTACGGCGGCTGGCCCAAGAGCTACAACGAGTACGAACACCTTAATGCTCAGCTCTTCCGCGTGTTTGGCGCGGAGGCCAAGTGGAAGGGTGTTGAGGGCACCGAGAAGTGGGATGCGAAGACCTTTGGTGCTGGCAAGGCGGAGAGCCAGGAGGGCGGCTTCCGCGGTATTGCCGACTGGAGCCTTGGCAGTGATGATTTGGTCTCCATTGGCCATGGACATGGTCAGGGACAGCATGGGGCTATGGTTGGCAATGGTGTTGTTGCTCCGCTCAAGACTCACATTGACTACTAAGGGATTGCATTTGGTCTGTTTTGATTAGCGAGTTTTGATCGTTGTTCGAAAGCTCACACATTTCCTTGAGTCATGTAGCTGGTGATGGAAGAGGTTTTGCTTGTTTCGATCAACAGGTTTTGATCGTGTTTTACAAAAGTTCACACTTTTCTTTCTTTGTGTCAGTTAGGTCGTTGGTAATAGTAGTTTTATAGCGTTTCTGAATTGATTGTTCTTCTTCACATCTCTTCCATTGGTCCTGTGACACTTACCTAGATACATGGGCATTTCAAGGGTTTCTCTATCCACTGAATTTCCTTCTCTGCATGGCCTAATCTTTGCTCAACAACTCCGCAATCGAAGCTGCTGTAGCGTTATGAATTGGGAAGGTAGGATGCAACTCGTTAAGCCACAAGTACTCGTTAACTGGATACTCGCACGAAGCGTCTTTAGTATACCAATCCGGCGTCCCACTATTGATCTGTTAGTAATGCTCTCTTCGATCTCCATCTAGGACTTACTTCATATACGCCGCACAGTAGCCCGTAACATTCTTCAATCCGGCCGTTTGCTCATAACTTGCGGGATCCTCAATAACCTTGTTGAACAGCCCCCACGTATCATGCACAAACACCTTCGTGCCCGTGTGATTCGCCTGGAAAGACGCTACCATGTCCTCAAGCCTCTTATTCCAATCTAAAATAACCTTCCCCTCGTTTTCCACCGCGTAACCGCCATCATCCTGGTTGAGCGTCAACGGCGCAAGATTCACAGGCGGCACGCTCAGGAACAAGAAGTTGCGCGCCCCAGTTTCGTACACGTCGTTGAGAAGGTCGGCATAGACGGAGAAGATGGTGTCGTAGAGCGTGGCGTTGTTGAGCCACCAGCTGTTTCCTACGTCGTTGATGCCGATGAAGAAGGCGAAGAGGGAGGAGGAAGACGTCCAGGGTGCAGTCGCGGGGTGCGAACCGTAGGTAGGCATGAATTCATTGCGGACTTGGTTCTTCATGCTGATGACTGTGGGGGCGTATGGTGTCACGAGGTCGGAGTCAACAGTAGCACCACCGTAGGCCATGTTATAGGTGAGTAGGTCGCTGGCATTGTAGGTTGTAGAGAGGAAGCCGACCCAGTTGGGACCGTTGGAGGACGTGTAGCCGGGGTACGCCGGGTTGCCGAATGGGTTTGAGGCGCTGGGTTGTGTCCCGCTCACGTCGAAGCCGGTTTGTGTGTAGGAATCACCGAAGACGAAGAGCTGTTTTACGTTCGCCCAGCCGGACCATGATGAACTGTTTGTGTATGGAGCTGCGAGTGTGGTAGTTGCTAGAGATAGCGCGAGGGTAATTGACTTGACCATTGTGCTATCTTTGTTCGCAATTCAGGTAGAATGAGAACAGTGAAGAGGTAGTTACTGAAAAGAACGGCATGGTAAGTATAACAAGGAAAGAATTATACCAGTACCCAACTAATCCGGGTTTCCGGACCAGACGATCTACAGGTGCGAACCAGGTAAATTACTTGAGATTGCTTGACGTATGCGAATACCCCACATATTGGAACTAGAGCGCATACGACACTGTATCGCTCGCGGAATAATTTTGGAAAGGCATCATGATGCACTAGAGGGCTGCGCGTGAGTAGTACGCGTAGGAATGCTGGTTCGGAAGCCGAAGGGACATGCCGCTCCGTGATGGAACGGGCATAGCGGGGGACGATTAGCATCCTCACCGACGTGGTTTGGTTTCGATGTCGAGGTTCTTCATCTTCAGATTACTGATCTGATTTGATGTGAAACACGTGCGATGTTTGTGCATGGGCTTACCTTTAAAATGGGGTGGCTGGTGGAAACTTCTGGCGCAGAGGACGTGCGCCAGGCGTTGTAAGGTATAGGCGACAATGTCAGTGGCGCAGCGTTGATGATCCTCGAAGATTCAAGCTCAAATAGGAGAGAGTACGTGAGATGATTTGTTCTCTCGGGGTATGCAGACACGCTGTGGTGTGCGTGACCGAGATCTTGTCAGCGGTAACGCAGCTAGAGGGCCGTCATACCATCTCAGACGGCAATACTTTGTACATCGAGCAAAGATGAGTGCAAAAGTTCCAGGAGAGAAAGGAAGGGATCATATATGAAAGCACCTGGTGATGTGGTTGTTTTTGCGAGGATTGTTGTGAAGGCGGGGTGTCGCAGGTCCTCTCGTTCGGGGCTCGTATATACGTATAGCGCTACGACTGGGGCGTACGTCGTACCGACTAGCGGACCGTTGTCACGAGATCCAGAAGCCAGAAAGCATTCGGCCATAGTCAGGTATGATATCAGTCGGATCAAGCGGAATGGCGGGAGTCGGAAAGCAGGAAAACAGGCATCGGCCGAAGCAGGACGCACGTTGGGAATGCGGCAAAGGTCGTGCGCGCAGCGAGGACCTACTTTCCGATGCTGCTGTCGCATGCGAAACAGGATAGAAGAAGAACGGATAATCAGCGCAAACTGTGTGGCTGGAAAGCCGGTCAGTCGAGTAGCTCAAAGGGGGAATCGGGACAAGAATAACCTTGGAAAAGGCGTGGCTGAGGAAAAGATGGCGTAAGTAAGGCTGAAGACCCTGGCTACCAGCCGCCCGCGTAGACCGCCCGCGTCGACACATGTCATCCAAGCATTGGAACATCTTCTGCCCGTTGCGCTACATTTTTTCGCATAGCTGTGACAAAGAAGCAACTTGCTATTTCTCCTTAGTACTCTCTAGTAATCTGGAGACAGAAAAGGGTCAAATTACCCTCAGATCGGCGCTCTACTATTCGGCTTTCGCAGTCATCCGCATTCCGACTCGCGAACATCGTCACCAGCACACCGTGAAGCTGACAAGTCACCGAACACCCGCCCGACCCTTAGCAATCCGACTCCCGAAATGCCCGGCTGCTAGGAAACATCGTCACCGTCGATCCCTGCATTCGCTCGACCACCAGACATTTATACACACTTGCGCTCCAGGCCTGCAAACCCCGCGTATTTGCTTGTACCAAGATCCACCATCACGACAACATACGATTAAGAGAAGTTGTAGTAGCAGAGTCTAATCATGGCGGGAATGGAGAACATCGAGGTGCATAGCAAGGTATGTACAGCGTCTACGTCGCGCTTCCTCGCTGACTGAAGGCAGTCGTACCTGGTAAGATGGGTCAATGTCTCGTCAGGTCACACCATCTCCTGGAGTGTCCAACCACACAAGAAGTCGCTCAACTTCGGCATCTTCAAGCATCCCGGGACAGCTACCGGCGCAACTCCACAGCTGCCCTCCTCTGCCATCGTCGAATCCGGACCCGGCACGCCTACCCTCGAACCACCTACAACACGCGGACGCGGAGCTTCGACGTCGCGAAATGACAGAACAGTTGTGTTAGATAAGCTGGCGGCCATCGGGCTGAGGCAGGTGCATTGGCATGGGAAATGCGAGGCCGATTTGGTATCCATGGGCACATACGACGTGCCACCAGGCGAGGGTGGCATGTATGGACTGGTCTTTGACAACACCTTTTCCAAGACCGTGTCAAAAACAGCCACCTTCGTCCTCATGACATATCCGACTAATGCGGCGCCCAAGTCTGGTCACCACATGCACTACGCGCAGGCCATGGCGGGCGCGAGCACCACCAGCCTCCCGAAATCAAGCCCCTCCATGGGCCCCATCGAATCCTCCGAATCCTTACCGCAAGCCTACGCTGAGCGGCCGAAATCACAATACGGGCAGAAACAAGGCAGTCTGTCCGGCTCCTCGTTCCTCACAGGAGTGCTGCAGAAGAAGAGGAGAAAGAGGAACCAGGGCTATGCCAGGAGATTCTTCTCCTTGGACTTCACATCCTCAACGCTCTCATACTATCGGAACGACCATTCCTCTGCATTGCGAGGAGCCATACCTTTGTCACTAGCGGCTGTGGGCGCGAACGAGGAGACGCGAGAGATATCCGTCGATTCTGGCGCGGAGATCTGGCAGTTGCGAGCAAACAATGAGAAGGACTTCCAGATGTGGAAAAACGCGCTCGATCGCGCCTCAAGAACGGCTTCAGATAGAGGGGCGGTCGCTTCACCAACCCTGCAAATCAAGGACAGCCCATACCAGAGCCTCCCGCACGTCCTGAATTCGGCCGAAGAGAACGAATGGGCAAGAGTCGAGGCATTAGTTGGCAGAGTCTCTGGTACACGAGATGCAGTACGGAGGTTGGCACAAGATACCGATCCCAAGTACAACGCATCATCGGCGATGAGCGTCAGAAACATGGGTGATAGTCTCTCCCCAACGCCGTCCAACGACGAGGCGGGTGACTACTTCCCAGAACAAAAGGCCCCCGAGAAGATGGCTTTCTGGAAGCGCAAACCGAGCAGTTCCGGCGCTCAAAGTCCGTCCGGCATTTTCAAGAGGAGTGTGTCAGCGCAAGTAGGTGTTGCATCGCCTGGAGCCGTCCCTCCTGGTGCTGCCTCGAATCCGGCAGGCAATGGCACGCTTGCTGTACCCAAACGCAATGGACGCGCCAGCACTATGATGAGCTCCTCAAGCCATACACATGAGGAGAGCGTCCATGACAACTGCATGGCTCTACTCCGGGACCTAGACTCTGTTGTTAGGGACTTTGCTGATTTGATTAGCGAGAGCAAACAAAGACGGATGCCCCCAGCCGCACCTCTCTCTGCCGTAGGATCACGGCACAGCTTTGACTCAGTAGCCGAGTCTGTAGATGAGTTCTTCGACGCTCCAGATGGCGATGCGAGCAAGTCGCAGCTTCTGACTATCCGCCGTGACAGTCAAGAGGATAGCCGTGAACGTGAGCAGTCACCAGATGCCGATTCAGATGGCGAGTCGGAGTCTTCTTCGGAGAATGGCAGTGTGGGAATGCTGGATCGACCTCGCATGTCGCGAGAAACCACTCCAGCACTCTTCCCCACACGTCCCAAGTCCCTCACACCTCTGCCACTTGAGCCTGTAAAACGTCGGGGCACAGTTCCGGCCCCGAAGGTTCAACCCCCGAGTCTCATCGCGTTCTTCAGAAAGAATGTCGGCAAAGACTTGTCAACCATCGCCATGCCGGTCTCAGCCAACGAGCCCACATCCGCGCTGCAACGACTAGCAGAACAACTAGAATACAGCGAGCTGCTCGACGCCGCAGTAACCGCAACCCCAGAAAATGGCGAACGTCTCGCCTACATGGCCGCCTTCGCCATCTCAGCCTTCAGCAACGCCCGCGTCAAAGACCGCGCCATCCGCAAGCCCTTCAACCCCATGCTAGGCGAAACCTACGAACTAGTCCGCGAAGACAAAGGTTTCCGCTTCTTCGCGGAAAAAGTCGTCCACCGCCCCGTCCGCATGGCCTGCCAAGCCGAAGCCTCCGAATGGACATTCGTGCAATCCCCTACGCCCATGCAAAAGTTCTGGGGCAAGAGCGCCGAAATCAACACCGAAGGCCGCGTTCGCATCTTCCTCCACGCCTCAGGCGAACACTACTCCTGGACGCTCGCCACATCCTACCTGCGCAACGTCATCGCGGGTGAAAAGTACCTCGAGCCCTCCGGCACCATGACCATCATCTCCGAAACGACAGGCGCAAAAGCCGTGTGCACATTCAAAGCCGGCGGCATGTTCGCCGGCCGCTCAGAAGAAGTCTCCGTCCAGGTCTTCGACGGCACGGGTTCCGTGCTGCCCATGGGTCTGACAGGGAAATGGACATCAGACCTCCAACTCACTTCAGCCGGTCAACCCACCGGAAAAACAATCTGGAAAACAGGTGACCTGGTTGATAAAGCAGAGAAACACTACGGTCTTACCACTTTCGCTGCTGCACTCAATCAAGTCACGTCTATCGAGCAAGATCACATGGCACCCACTGATTCCCGTTTGCGACCTGATCAGCGGGCCCTCGAAGACGGTGATGTGGACAAGGCCGAGGCGTTGAAGGCGAGATTGGAAGAGAGACAGCGTAGTCGCAGGCGTGTGCTCGAGGAACATGGTCAGGAGTGGCAGCCTAGGTGGTTTACCAAGGTGGGTGCTGTGGAGGCGGCGGCGCTGGGCGACGAGGAGGTTTGGAGGCTCAAGGGCGGAAAGGACGGGTATTGGGAGTGTAGGGAACGGGGCGATTTCGGGGATGTGGAACAGGTTTTTGAGACGTAGAGGGGATTATGTAGTAAGATTAGGGGGAGAGCGTTGTAAAATCTACAAGGTTTTCTACAACAAGCTTCGTTCCAAGATGTCGTGACTGCTTTTGACATGTCGTGACATGGCATGAGCGTACGAGCTGATCTCGAAAATAAAGTTCTTTGGTATATAATACTAATTTGTGAATGAATACCAGATATCGGCACGAAAAGAACATGGATACCAAGACATCCCCATCCACCTATGGAGTCTCAAGCAACCGGCAACCTCAAACACCACGCAATGCTAAGAACCCAAAACATTCAAGCTTTTGGTGTCTTCGTCTATAATAGAAAAGGTCAAGCTGGAAAAGAAGGCAAGCCAAAGCCCAACACTAGCACCATACCAAACCGAGTCATACGCATGACAGGCAGCTCAAATCTCAATATCCATGCCAATATCCATACTAGCAATGATATCGTCGTCCATCTTCGGCTTCCTAAACGTCGGCAGTCCTTTCCGCTCCGTCTTCTTCTTCTGCGGCTGCTGCGGGTTGGGCGTGCTCGCTCTGCTGGAGCCATCGCCATCGAACAGCGCATCGACATCAAGGTTGTTACTCTTCTTGAGCGCCTCTTCTTCCTGCGCCTTGCGGGCTTCTTCTTCGGCCTTGCGCCTAGCAAGTTCCTTCTTCTGCTCCATCTTCTTCTGGCGCTGTTGGTCGAATTGAGCTTTGCGGACGCGCTCGGCTTCCTGGATGCGATTCTTGCGGTTCAGTTCGGCGATGCGGGCCGCGGCTGTTTCTGATTGCGTTGCGATCTTGGGCTGGGCGTCGGCATTGGGGCGGTTGAGGAGATGGGCGTACTTCTTGGACTTGGCGATGCGCGCGCTAATGTCGGCGTCGGTCCAGTGGTGGTTTTGGAGCGCCTTGAGGTCGTCGTATTTCCGCTGGAGGAAGGATTGTGTGGGGACCTTGGCGTTGGTCTCTATGAGAGATTGCCGGTAGATGTCGAGGTCGTTCTCGGTGAAGCGTTGGTTGGACATGAATTGGAACTGGTAGTCCTTCTTGACGGAGCCGTGTTGCGCAATAACGTACTGGTCAGTCGCGACGCGCTTACCGTCCTTGCCGTCAAAAACGTATGGTTTGCCAGCTGAGAAGCCTGCATAGCATGTTAGCATAGTCTGTGATAAAGCTGGTGTCGTGCGTACCCTTGATTTGCGCCATCTTGTATAGTGTCCGCCGTTGCGCGTCCTGGCCAACGCCCACACGTCCAAATGCGCCAGTCAGAGCCTCTTCGAAGCCTGGGTGGAAGCAGACTTCTGAGAAGAATCCTCGACCAACACGAACCGACTCGAAATCGCGTAGAGTGGCAGGCAGCTCTTCGCGGGCCTTCTCTGGTGCCCGGTCGTCCCACTCGACGTCGCTCTCACCATCAGCGTCGACATCTGAGCCACCGTCACGATCTCCCGAGCTGGACCGCCTGCGGCCACTGCGTCGGTCGTCGTTCCGCTGTCGTTGCTGGCCACGCTGCTCTCGCTCACGCTTGTATGCCTCGAGCTTCTCGTTCTTCCGCGGTTGTACCTTGGGGCGAGTGCTCCTGCGCTCGTCGGCGTCCTCGGAATCAGCCTTGCGCTTCCTGTCGTTCTGGACGTTGGCGGCGCGCCTGGCGAGCTCGGCCTTGAAGTTGGCGCTGCTCATCTCCTCGGCGCGCTGACCGAGGATCTCTTCCCGCTCCAGCTGCGATAGGCCAAGGATGCGGCGCTTGTCTGATTCGTCGATGTACTTGCCCTCTAGGGGGTAAGGGACGTCTGCGGAGCGCTCTGGTACGTCATCGTCGCGATCTGAATCCGACTCGTCCATGGCGTCGGATCCTAACGAGTTTGGCGATGAGGCTGCGGGCGACGAGCTACGTGGAGTCAGCGCCATGTTGCGGTAGGGGGTTGAGCGATCGGTGGAGAGTAGAGCGGAGCGGAGAGTGGAAGTAGAAGCGAGGGAAAGTAGCGAGGCAGAGGCAGAGGAGGAGAATGATAGGTGAGAGATGGTACTCACGCCTCGCCTTCTTCGACGTCTGCATCTTCGTCACCGCCAGCGAGGGCGAAGAGCTCGTCGTCGATATCATCGGCCGACATGTTGCAAGGGATTGGCGAGGATTTCGCGATAAATCCTGGATCGTGGAGGCGAGTTGGAGACGGACCCGGTGTCGCGAAGGGTGCCGTGAGTGAGTTTGGGCGTGATTAGGGGGGGGAAGAGGATGAAAGAAGAACGTGGGAAGTCCAAAGGTCGGGGAAACGCTCGTTGCGCTCAGGCCATGCCGCGTTGAAAAGTGGGTCGTGTTAGCGTGCCTTGAGCGCATCATACCTCACCCGCCTATTGTCCGACTCTCTCAATTCGAGAACAATAGCATCTGTCCTTCACTCGTATTGTACAATAGCCCAGCCTAGAACATGTCCCCCGTCTTGCTCTCACCGCGGGCATTATCGCGCAACGTGGCCCGTCGCAGCCTCCAATACCCTGTGCTCGACTTTCTTGCCCCCAGTACCACATGCGCACCACGTCAAACGTCACGCCTGGCCAGCACCATCTCCGCACCGCAACCCCCGCCTTCACAGCCCGACTCCGCGCAATCACCGCCTTCACTACAAACGCAGAGGAATGGCAAACCCATACGGCCGCTCACGCAGCAGCAGCAGGAGTTCCTCTCTTCCGCGCTGCGAGTGAACCAGACGGGTGAACTCGCCGCCATCCTCATCTACGCTGCCCAATCGCCCGTCCTCACACGGTCACACCCGCACTTGCGACCGCTGATGAAACACATGTACGACCAAGAAGCCGGCCACTACAAGTTCTTCAACGAGGTCATATCCAAGCACCGCATACGACCTACCGCAATGACGCCCATATGGACCGCTGCGGCGAGCATGCTCGGGTGGTCGACCGCTGTCATGGGCCGCGAGGCCGCCATGGCATGCACAGAGGCCGTCGAGACAGAGATTGGTAACCACTACAATGAGCAGGTACGCGTGCTGCTAGACTGGGCGAACAAGTGCGAGGAGCGGGGTGAGAGCCTGGGGCCCGAGCTGGACAAGTTGGTGGTTGAATTGCGGCGGATTAGAGATGAAGAGCTAGAGCATCTGGACCATGCGGTGGAGAATGATGCCAAGAGCGCGAAGCCATATGATCTGCTGAATGAAGTTATAAGAGGAGGATGTAGAGGCGCCATCTGGGTGAGTGAACGCGTATAGTGTGATGTCATGACTGCAATGATACCTGTATATACTGTAACATATCAGACATGTAAGCTTAGCTACAGAATCGACTGTCGTATTTCAGGTGAGGGGATCATCGTGCTGTTGGTATTCCTTCCTTTACCCTGTTCGTCCTCAAGTCAAGAACCTCACACAGTTGGTACTCGATCTCCTCGCTTTTACATGTCAGTCTCTTCTCTTGCTTCATGTCATTGTCAGTGTTGTTGCTGGTTCATGTCTCTGCACACCCCACAGTCAGTCAACCGCGCGGCGTTCGCTACTTCTCCCTCTCACTTTCACCCCAACTCCCACTCCGCCAAAACACGCCCTCACAATCACAACAACGCTGCCACCACCCTCTTCAACCCCCAATCAATCCTACTTACTTTAATCCCTACCTCTCTCTCTTCTATCCCTAATACATACCACTTAATTCAACAATTTTCCTTCAAAACAAGTCTCTGGCACAACACAAGAAACTGCCACCCCAACTCACGTTGGGTTAGAGGTTCGATCCCTCTGAGCGACGCAAACAGATGAGAGATTTCATCCCCTTAGGGGCGTCGGGGTACATATACCTCTGCTAGGCTTGCCTAGCAAGTATATGTGCTCTGAGCTGCATCCGGCCAAGGGACGCCTTGACCGGATGTGCTCGAGTAACGTTTGAGAGTGAATCATCGCATCCCGCGGAGGCAGGGGCGGGTGCCTACGATCTGTTTTTTTTTGCCGAGTTTTTTTTAAGTAGGGGAAAGAAGAAGGTAAGAATCTGCGGTCGAGGTAAGTTTAGAAGAGGTAGAGAAGTAGCTGCATCCTTGTATAGATAAAAGGCTACAGCGAAGTGATGGCTATCTAGCATACTATATAATATCTACCACCACGCGCGTACACGCCAAAAAGAATCCGCCTTCGCAACACCTACTCAAACCCACCCCCAAGATCACTAAGCACACTCCTCATCCCCTGCTTCCTCCCACCCTCAACCTTCTTCCTCAGCGCCTCCTTCCTCTTCCCCTCCTTCTTCTCTAGCAACGCCCTCCGCTCCGCCTCCCTTGCCTGAGCATGGATGTTGCTCCTCCCCGTACCTCCTCTCCTCACCCCACTCTCCTTCGGCGCACTGCTGCCCGCGGACCGCTCGCTACTCACAGACAGATTACTAGTTGCCTGGCGTATGAGCGACGGGATGCGGAACCCTGGTGTTGCCGCTGCGCGTGATGGAGCATGGAAAGCGAGACTGGTGTCTGCGCTTACAGACTCTTCGACTGTGGATTGCCGGCTTAGCGTTAGGCGGTCGATGATGGGTTTGCGCGATGCGGAGACGAAGGCGGGTTCGTGGTCGTCCTCTGCGTCGGAGAGCTGCGAGTCTGGGATTACGATGCGTGGGTCTTCGATGAGCTCTAAGATGGAGTCTCTGACGTCGTCGGCGGTGAGGGGCTTGCGTGCGAGGCTTTCGGATGCCGTTGTACGGCGCATGTGTGGGGGCGGTCGGTTCTCTTTCTGTGAATCTTGAGACTTGCGCTTGAGTGGGCTTGTTGGTGCTGATAGGTTTTGGGAGGCGGCCTGGGAGTCTGGGACGGCGATGTCGTCGCCTTGTACTTCCTCTTGCGACTGCGACTGCGACTGCGACTGCGACTCGTTCATGTCTGACTCCTTCTCAGGCATGTTGAGGTAGTCGTACTCCCCTTCGTCGTCGAAGTCAGCTAGTGTCTTGAAGAAGGCCTTCTTCTTGTCGTCGTCGGCGAGTGCCTTGACCTTCTGATCCTGTAGTAAAGCGTTAGTCTGCTTTTGGAAAGCAGCGCGCTTCTTGCGCTGGCGCAACTCGGCCTCGTCTTCGGAATCAGACATGTCGAAGCCGTCATAGCCGCCACCACCTCTGCGAAGGCCACCCTTCCTCTGCATCTTCTTGTAGAGCTCAGCGAGATGCTTTTCGTCATCCTTCTTGGTCTTGTCACTGCTTTAAATTAGTATTGACATAACATGGAATTAAAATCTGAACTTACGCGTAGAAAGCGGCAATCTGGCGCTCGTTGACTTTGACGTCGTTGTGGTCGATCATGTCTTTGAGATCTTCGTCTTCCTCGCCCTCCTCATCATCACTAGCTCCTCCAAGCCCGGCGTATTCGTCCTCAGACTCCTCGGCTTGTTCCATAACGGCTTCCCTTGCCATACTCTTCTTCTTGTCGAATTCTTCAGCCGCCTTGGCCTTCTTAACTGCTTGCTGCATCTTCACAAAAGCATCTTTGCTAAGCTTAGGGGGGCGTTGAATGTCGTCTTCGCTCTCTTCCTCCTCAGCGTCGATCAAGTCGTCTTCAACGTCGGAGAGCTCAACAGCAGCCTCTCGCCGTCCACGCTGAAGCTTGCCCTTCTGCTTGATTGGCGACTCAGCAATAGGCACCATGACGGTATCGGTCGTTGATGGTGGCGGCGCAAGGCCTGCTGGTGACCGAGAGAAGGAGAAGCCTGCATCCTGTGTTGGCTCAAAGTCCTCAACCTGTGTCCGCGAGAACGTGGGGGAAGTCCTGACAACTTGGCTGATCCCCATGCTGAATTGAGACTCGTCACCAGTCTGTGTCTGCTTCTGCGGCGACATCAAAGTCTGGCTGTTGGGGACTACAAACTCTGAAGCTTGGCTGAAGTTTGCGGCGGGTTGGGTATCGGGCAGGCTTCGCAGGAACTCTAAAGAGTCTTGTTCAGTGTTGATGGCGGCAGTGGGTTGGGAGTCAGACTCCAACTCGGCCATGGTGCCTGCAAACATCTGTGTGAGGCCTATGCCGGTGTTGGCGTTGCCGAACCCAAAGGCGGCCATTGCGTCGGTTTGAGTTGCTGGTTGAGTGGGTGTGGCAGGCCGAGGGGCCTCTGCATCGTCCTCATCGTCCTCATCAACGACTCGGTTGCGGGCACGATTGATGGTTTGCCGTCGGACAGGCGCGACCGCCTCGTCGTCTTCCATGTCGACATCCTCGTTGACGTTCTGGGCCTGTACTGTCTCCTCTGGCTCATCATCCTCGTCAACCATTCCGTTGACGAGAGGATTGTCTTCACCATCGTCTTCCATTGGCTCATCTTCTGAACCCGATAGCACGACCTCGGCTTCTTCTTGATCATCGTCTTCTCCTTGGCTGGCGTCCTCCTCGCCACTACCGACATAGTCGCCGTCTTCATCATCGCTGGAGGGAAGATCATCGATGGTCTCGCCGTTCTTCTTCGCCTCCTTCCTCTCCATCTTCGCGAGCTCAAGGTCCTCCTGCCTTTGCTTCTCCAGCATTGCTACCATGTCGTCGATCTCCTCTTGGCGCTTCTCCCTCTCCTCTTCGGTCTCAGGGTTGTGGCCTCGCTTGATCAGGTCGGCTATTCTCTCTTCTTTGGCTTTCGCAGTCTGCTGGCGAGCCTTCTGAGCTAGGGCGAACTCCATCTCACCACGAGTCACTATTTTCTGTCCCTTCTTGCCCTTTGGTGGTGACTTGACCAACTGAGCGAGAGCACGAAGATGTACTAATGAGCCTGCCTCGTTGTCCTTCTTTGTGGGTAATCGGTCAAAGACGGGGAATCGGCTCTTGGGCTGTGCCACCTTTGCATCATCGTCCGAGTCCGAAAGTTCCACCATGTCATTGTCGGAAGACTTTTTGGTATCCACCGCCGCTGTATGCACTGTGACTGGCTCTGCCTGCTTCATCCAAGGATGTACCGGCAAGTGTTGGAACTCGGGTGCTCGCCCTTTGCCCTTGTCGACCCTCGCGGGCTCGGGTGGCTGAATGTTGCTTTCGGGTGCTGTGGTAGGTGTTTGCTGATCCAAGGGAGCACCCTTCTCTTCCGTAGCATTCTGTCTTGGGGGACTCGTTGGTGGCGTGTCGTGGATTTGGTTGGCCTCTGCATCAGACGATGCAAGTGCTGAGCTGGCCTCCGGCGTTGGGAGAGTTACGACTTCGGCGTTAGGCGCTTGATAGTTGAACTTCTTGAACAGATCCTGGGTCGTGAAGCGCTTCTTTGTCTTGGCTTGGTGGGTAAGCTGCATGTTACGGCTTATGCGCTGCTGGTCGCGGGCCATTGCCTCCATGGCCTTCTTGCCAGCTTTGCGGGTTGGCTTCGCTTGCTGTGTAAGCCGCCTGCCGCTCTCGCCATCCGACTCGCTGCCAGAGCCCTGATCTGCTAGCCGTCGGGCGAGCTTCTTAGATTGTGCCTGCTGCGCTTCCTCATCTCGCTGTTTCGCCAATCTTTCCTCTCGAATGCGTCGTACCCGCTCTTGCAGGTCGGTAGTATGGATAGGTCGCGAGGACTCGTCGGAGTCTGAGCCGGCATTCGCTGATCGCCGCGATGGCTTCTTAGCCGGTGATGGACCTGGAGTCACAAAGAGGCCTGGTGAAGATCGTCGTGATCGTATGATTGGCGATGCGGATGCTCGAGGGCTTGCAGTCTTCGTCCGGGTTGCGGCTGGTTTGCGGATGTTCGCTCGTACAGGCATTTCGTCCTCATCTTCGCTACTTTCGATGGTAGCAACAATCGATGATTCCTGCTGTGCTTCTTGCGGGGCCGCTGCTTGTGCTATTGATGTGCTCTTGTTGGCAGCTAGTCTCTTCTTCATGAGTTCGTATGCGTCTTCCCCATCGCTCTCGTCTTCCTCGCCGGCCTGCGTTATCTCCGGCTCCTGACGTGTTGTTATAGAAGGCCTTGCGCTGACTGTGGAGGTTACATCATCTTCCGATGCGGACGCTTCGCTATAAGATTCGCCTTCGCTATCTGAGGAATCCATGGCGGGTTTGCGTAGAGCTGCTAGCAGCTTTGGTCGAGGCTTTGCGGACGCGTCTGCTGCGCGTGTCGGGGATGTTGGTGCTGATGTCATGGTGAATGTCAAAGTCCCTAGGCTGGGCTCGTATAAATGGGTGCTGAAAAGTGCTGCTCGCGGTCCGTATGTTCAGATGTGTGATGGTGGTTGTAGGTAGAGGCCGCGTAAAGGCTTCGCAGACGTGGTTGACCAGGAAACCCAAATCGAGGGGTATTAAACGCGTAATGTGAGTACTGAAGATATATATTGAAAGACGTAACTGATTTTGCAAGGCCGGATATGTTCAATTGCACATGCACATGGCGGGGAAGTGTCGTGGTTGGAACAAGCTTAGACTACGCGTGATTTTGGAGGTCGCGACACGCCGGGCGCGCGTCGACGCGACTTCTCGCGCTTGCCAAATGTGGCTTAAGTGCCACCATTCCTTTTTCTCTCCACCACCAGATCGCTCCACATCACGATACATCGCATCGTCTGAGACAACGTCGCAGTTGGCGACTTCTACCGGAATACCAGCAGGATATGCTTCATTTCAGACAGTTCGCTTTCCTTTATCCGCGTGACCCGCCACTCACAAGCCTCGCTGAGTTCTCGGCCAAAAACTTCTCCACCATTCCACATGACACTGTCGTCGCGTGTGTTGTGTGAGCAAGATACATGGGTTGCGCTTCGAAAGAAATGAATTCCTAGGTTCGACACCACCACATCCCGACCATTTCTCTTTATCCATTTAGCCAAGATTTCGATCGCGCTGTCCTAACCGTGATAGTCCGTCTCTGTTAGCAAGAAACCAACGGGACGGCGTGTCGCGGACTGATTGGGCACATCGACATCATATGTCCATACAAGTGCGAATGCGTCAGCCCTATGCCTCTTTTCTGACCAAGTAGTAGCCGACCCACTGCAGGAGCTTGCTCCGCCACAAAACACACAATCAGCATGAATGCAGACTTCCATGCAATTTGAGTCTCTCCTTTGTTGAGGCTGCGATTTGGCGTAAACACGATGGAGGCCTGATCACGTTTCATGGAAGCCGAATCATCATCGCTTACAAAAGACTCTACGCGTGAATCAGACGTGCAGCTAGCCCCTACCTGCTGTTAGCCTCCTGGATTTCGAATTTGATGCAGGTGTAAGTTCACGGGGTGTAGCAGTTGTTTTGCATGAACTCTGGCACACAGCCTCGATGGATACCTTGGGCACGCACAGGCAGCTGCGCCGCAGAACACCCGCTTGGTCAGCTCATCTTCACGATGATCATACTGGGTGGTCAGTCCTCTCGACTGCGGGCGCGTTTCGACTTATGCAAGGTGGTGGTCATAGCAGGAGAGAAGGTCGACGTTTTACAGGCGTCTTACCTGTTGCGATCGGACCATGGAGCTCCGCCAAAAATAGCACCCGTTCCTTCGTCGGTAACGTACCCCAGAGACCGTTGCCAGCCAAGCAGATCTTGCAAGGGCCACTTTCACTTTGACTGCTCGCGAGCATGGCTGGAGCGATCATTCGACGTTATGCGGGATCTGCAGAACTCCTTGCCTTATCTCGCGTCCACATGCGTCTGAAAGATGACGACAGACATGAGCAACAAGCGCCTAACACGCTACTACGCTACTACGCGTAACGCGCCATTGGTGGCTTTCCGCCGAAACGAACGCGATGTGCTGTAGCAACGGAACTATCGATGCGGCTATCACGATGGTACCTGTTGTTGCTCACGGAACCGACTGCGAAACGCCTCAGGCTGGCTTTTTAGTGTTGGCTTGTTCGATGTGTCTTACAGGGCCACCCTACTTCTTTGAGCACTGCCACCAGAACGGCACTTTTGCAGGAACGCATACTGCGACGAATTTCGGGCCAATGGCCGAGTGCGAACTTCTCTTACAGCGCGATGGATCGTAGATGGTGGGGGTGAGGAGTTGGGATTATGTCACGTCTGATGCAAGCGACGGCTCCAGATGCCTTTTACGCGTTCGACAGTGAGGTGGAGCGGTACGACAGCTCTCAGATGGCGAGCAGATGCACGTTTCATGTGGTCTGCTGAATTACCCCTGAGAATGCGGCCCTAGGTTAGTAGCGCTGGGGGTCCCTGCAGCGCCGGCGCGGCGATCTCCCTTAGAGCATCGTGAGGCTTGACGCGTTCAGAATTTGAGATCGCGAAAGGAGAGATCACCATGGACAATATTGATCACTAGAGGGAGTTGCTGCAGCGCCAGAAACTCTCCGTACAATAGTCGCCTGCTCTAGTACCAGACAGGTGTGGAGGCATGCATGCGTGGGTGCCTGCATGCCAAGGCAGCCTCTTAGTGCCCTCTTGAAACCCGTGAAACAGACCACGGATGTTGCTCTTCTAAACAAGAGCCGTCCGTCTCCGCCCGGAAATTGGACGATCAATGTCTTCCTGGCGGCCTAAGAACTGAGCTTATACCCATCCGTATACCGTCAAAAGCTTCTCGAACGCTTCCATTTCGCGCGCACTCGCCCTCCCTACATAGTAACCACAGCTCTGCCCGCCCAACACGGACCGTGAACCACCAATTTCCGGCATGATACTGGCGATTGCGCATACATCTGGATAACATGGAGGCCGACGACGCTCAACTCTACCAATTCAGCACCCCTCAGCAGAGCAACTCGTTCAAGCGAGCGCGGCGCAGTCTACAAAGCTCCACGCCCTTGAGCAGCGTGACCGAGAGCGTCACTTCTTCACCCCGTCACTCTGGCCAGAACCAGTTCGCACCTCAGCTCTTTGACCATGTCAATGCGCTGAAGCATCTTGATGACCAGCAGATCCTCCAGCTACTTTCCGTTGCGCGCAATGGAGGTCAGTCAACGCCTAGCCCTGGCGGCGCGTTGTTTGCTCACGCGTATCCAGATGGTATGCGTCGGTCGGGCGCCGACCGATCGTCCATGTCGACCGTCGGAAGCCGCGCGTCATCATACCTGAGTGTACCATCCAGCAGAGTACCCAGCATGCTCTCGGACCCGCGCTCGTCCATCGCGTCTACCGACTCGTCCTTTACACACTACAGTGCCGCATCCTCGCGCCTGTCGACCGCATCATCTCGTCTCTCCACAATCTCCACCACATCGACGCCCGCGCCCAAGAACTTTGCATGCACATTCTGCGACAAGGCTCTCAAGTCGAAGCCATACTGGAAATCGCACGAGGAAGAGTTCCACGAGCAGCGACTTACCTGGAGATGTCCCGACTGCGAGCAGATCTTCCATGCTGGCAAGCGGTTCCGTGAGCATCACACCAAGCTACACGTACGTCAGAATTACCCTTCATCTAGATTCAAGGCTAACATTGCACAGGGCTGTGAACACTGCAAGCAACCTAGGGAGAGCGGTCAACCCACGAGCAGGAAAGCATCGCCATGCGTCAAGAAGTACGAGATCGTCATGCACGACAAAGACGCTTGGGGTTGTGGTTTCTGCGCTTCTCTTCTAACCACCTGGGAAGAAAGATGCGAACACATCGCTCTTCACTTTGAAGAGAAGGGAGGATCCAAGTGGAACTTCACCAACGTCATCCTCGGCCTGCTTAAGCAACCCGAACTCTCAAGCGCGTGGAACCAAATGATGCTCGATCGCCATGGAGACGAATCGAACTGGCCGTCCTTGGCGTGGGAGTCTAAGAAGTGCAACCGCTTACGGTATAAGCTCGAGACCAAATGGGATACACGCGTTTTCGACATCGAGAAGTTGGTGCAGGACACCTACGACTTGGCGGAAATCGAGGTGAAGGACGTCGTCGAACCCACGACTGAAGTCACGCCCGAAGCCCCGGAGTCCGTCGACAACAGCCAAGGCGAAATCGTGGAGTTCAAGCTAGAATCATCTGACTTCATGACGGACAACAGGTTGCATAGCTCCCATGGGCTGCCGTCCGATAACAGGCTCCACAGCTCGCACGGTCTGCCGTCCGAGCATATGATGATGGACATTGACTCTGTGGAGCCCCCACAGATGCATCACCAAGATATGCAACAATCACAATGGCCGGTCAGCCAGGACATGCACAACAGCATGAGCGCGGCAACCGCCATGGGTGGCTTCGGTGCTTTCGATACCACCATGACGTCGATGCCAACGGACTTTTCGCAACCGATGGCGCAAAGCTTCCAGCCACAGCAGCAGAGCTGGCCAAACGCCGGCTTCACGTCGACCCCCGATCTACTGAGCTACCAGCAACCAGCGCCATACATGGACTACCAGCAACCCAAGGAGATGGTCTCTGTACCCACATCGCAGTACTCCAACTTTGCGCACTACCCCCGCCAAAGCCTCCCACCAAACTTCCTGCACCAGCAGCAGCAGCAACAACAACAGCAACAGGCGCCCAGCACACCAACCTCTCGTCGCTATGTCCCCAGACTAATTAATATTTCGAACAACTCGAGCCACCGCGGCGTTCAACTCGAACAGCCACCACCCCCACCACCCAAAGACGAGCACCAAAACCGCTTCTCCCGCCTCATCATGAGACGGCGCCCGAGCAACATCTCCCAACACAGCATCGTCTCGCACCGTGACATGGGCGGAACCTGGGGCGATGATTCCAACTGGGGATAACTCTGATTCAGCATTCTCTCTTCAAACGCGCATATACGCGCATAATACCACGGACCCCCTTTGCACACTCGGCTGGCCCGACCCCGCACACCACTCTCCTTAGAAACAAACAAATAAAGCACCGCAACAGGTGACTCCGAACCTCGCTGTTCGTCCCTGGGTCCCGGCTCAGCTCAGCCCAGCCCTGCACCCCTCGATGAAGCGAGCTACACGACACCTCAACGGAGATAGTACCCACACACAAGACGCTTCATCAGCTCTTACCACTTGTTTTCCTTTACCATTTCCTTTCTCCTTACGTATACAACAGTGTTTCCAGCGGGATGGGATGAGGATATACCCATATATGCAGCGACTTGCCTTTTTCCCAGCCATTTTTGTTGTTGTTGTCGTCATTTCGTGCGCACAACGTAGTTTAGTGTCTCTTGTTGAGAAGTTGTCAACTATCTTTGCTTGCCTGCATGCACATGCACCTAATACCCCCCGCACCTCTTTTTCATGTTGCCATTTGGATGCGACGCGATTGATGTAATGATGGGGTTTGGAATGAAATATCTAGGAAAGGGAAGGAAGAATGGGTTTGACAGGGCAGATACCATATAGAGTTACTTCAATGTGTTTGTCAACTTTGCTTCACATCTACATTGGCTTTTGGTTGGTTAGGTGATGTTTGTGTTACTACTGTGCTTCATACGTTGGATTTTGAATGGTTTGGTGATGTTGTGTGATGATACTGTAGAGGAGACGTCAAGTTGCAGTGGATGATATGATGGTGAGGCTATTGGTTGTATTCCGCAGGTCTTGTAGTTAGTGCCTCTACATACCTCACGCCGCCCACGCAAACTCCACAATTTGCTATCTACAAAACCACACGTCCATCCATGTACCCCTGCATGCATCTGTGCTGCTTAGACACGCAGCGGAAACTCAACCAATTCTTGTCGTGGAAGAGGTGGTTGGCCAGCTTTTCATCCGCGAATGCGATGGCTGCGTCCCTAACGGTGGTGTCGAGAGGAAGGTAGCGTTCGTCGCCGCGAGCAAGGCCATTTCCAAAATTAGCCAGATCAATCGCCATTGACGCGTGCTTCTTTCGCTTCGGTGCTGGCACCTTGAACGCGCACAGCACCTTCTCAACCTGTGCCTGAAGGATGCCAGGCTGAACTTTCCGAAGTCCAGAAAGGCGCAGAGAGCCGCGCTTGAGCTGGTTGAAGACTACGTGGGCCGTCTCCGCAGGAAACTCATTCTTGAGGGACCTCACGATCTGGTGGGTGGACTTGCGCTTTGGCGCCACGACCTTGTCGCCCTCGGGGTCGTCCTTGTTACGGGATTCGGGGGCAGAAGCAAGCACTGTAGGCTTCACAGGCTCTTGAGGTTTCGCGGTTGGCTTGGTTGATGCCAATGTCTTCGCCGGCCTTGCTTCGGCCTCCTGCACCAGTCGATCAACCTTCTCTTGTAGGCGGCTCATGGCCCCCATCAACTCCTCGACTTTCGTATCAGCCTTGATACGCGCAGTCCTCTCCTCTTCCAAGATGCTCAAGATCATCTTCAGCTTAATCTTGTTGGTGGAGGGCGCCAGGTCAGTCTGAGTGGGGGTGGACTTCGATGGAACGGAGTCGAAAGACACAGGCGACGAAACCACCTTGGGAGGAGAACCGTCTTTGCTGGTGGAATTCGGAGGTGATGATGGTGAAGGAGTTGAGGTAAGTCGTGATCTCTTTTCTTTGGGCTCGGCCGATGAACTAGGCTCGTCTGACAGAGCTGCGAATGAAGTTGAAGTAGCACCAAAGTTGAAGACGGGTTTTAGTGCTGGGGCCGGCGACAAAGATTTTTCTGCGGATGCGGTATCAGGAATTGGGCTTGCATCAAGACCGCCAGGCGCCGACTCATCATCAGGCTTCTTGAAGCGCGACGCTCTTTTCAGAGGTGCCAGCTTCCTTTCTGGTACTTTGGCTTCAATGAACGGGGAAGGTTTGCCTGCAGGCTTCGCCTTCGTATCAACTCTGTTGAAGATGGACGCACCATCGGGGCCGACGAAGGGGTTTGCTACAGCTCGTACCGCTGGAAAGTTTATTGCTGTGCCAGGCAGCTGGAACGTGGAAGCACCGCCGGGTGGCGAAACCACGACCTTGGGGTTGTCGTTAGCTTTCTGGACAGGCATGGTAGTGATAGCCTGCGAGGCAAGGTTCGTCTGAGGTGGCGGTGGACGAGCGGAAGAGGTGTTGGGCGTAATGCCTTCCGGGTACTTTGTGGCGTCCCTCAATAACTCTGAGAACTCTCGCCAGTTGGCGGAAAGATCGTCAAGGAGCATCCTGAGCCTCTCAATGAGATCTGAACACACTTGGTGATAGCCTGTTGTATCCATCCTATTGTCCCATGTTGACTTCTCGAGTCCCCTGACATACGCACGGAGAGCTGCGTCTGATAGAACGAGCGTCTGCTCCGGACAGTCGCTGGGAACCTTGTTGCGACACTCGATCAGGAGACCGACTATTTCCCGCGCATAGTTCTGGCGGTCTTTTGCTTGACTGGCTCTGTCGCTCATGGTGTATCTTTGGGTAAAGGTGGATCGTTTAGTATCGTTGAGGTAAAGGTAAAGGTGCCGGTTTGGTATTGTTGAAGTACGGGTAGACTGTTTGGTGTCGTCAATCGGAAGTTCTGCAATCGAAGTGGAGAGGATAGTTTATCAAAGAAGTAGATCAGTATCGTGCGATTATATAGTACGACGCGAGGCTGTGATTTCGAAGTGAATTGGAGCACTTACGCCTTGGCGCTGAGTCGTTGCGCTGCACAACAGCAGACGCTGGTATTGTCGCTGAAGCTCAAAGGTGTCGCAGAGTGCGCTAGTAGAGGCGGTTTCGAGCAGTATCACTGGTGAAGGTGGACTTCTGAGAGATTGACGAGACCTATTACTGGATGTAGCGGGGATTGTAGAGATTTGGAAAGAGAGAAGTTTGGGCGCAGGCGGGGGATATAGAAACACGAGTACGAGTAATTACTAGTCTATCAAAGATCTCACAGGCTGTCCGATATACGTGAGAAGAAACGGGTGGAGCGCGTGACTGGATTGGCCAAGACGCGTTTGCACTGAGGGCCTTTCACTACCTCTAATCCAAACCGCAGGTCTTCTGGCCGAGCATCCCGGCTCCTGAATAGAGTCGTGACATCGAATAACAGCAGTATTGCTATTGCCTCAGTACGAGTATTCTGAGTGACACCGACTTTCGAGGCATTCATCACTAAGATCTTATCCATCAGTATGGCTTGTCAGTGACGCGATGAGTCTCGCAAGCGCAGAATACGACAAAAACGTATACAATTATTAACTCGCCGATATCACCGCGATCAACACCAAATCTGCTCTTGCTAGTGATGTGAACGTGGTTCCTCGCATGCCACATGTACGGACCTCCAGAAGTCTGGGGAAACAAAGGAAAGTAGCGCAAGTCCATTCAGAAGAATCGAAAGTGGTTTCCATGTTTGGATAGATATAGCGAGTGCTGTCTGAATACGAGGACCTTGGGGCGTTTATTGAAAGCTCCATGGTATTGTCTTGTCCTTGATGGTGGGCTCTCGCGTTACGACCTCAATGTTTACGCTTTCGTAGCGTCAGTAATGATCTAGACATGATACATCGATATCAAATACATGAGAAGAGTCGAAAAAGTCTCCGGGCATTCATGTATGTGTGATGCGGTGGTGAAGATGAAGGAAAGGAAGGGCTGGCGTTGAGGTTGGATTGGGCTGGCCCCACTTCGGACGGACCGCTCCGACATGAGCCCGCAAATCACCCAGGCCACGGAGTGTCTGGCGTCTTCTCCTTGGCGTCTCTAATAACATAATAACAGAGTCGTCTTCCAATTGCCAGGCTGGGGCGAGGTTTTCGCTTGTAGACGACTTGGTTACTGCTCATCACGAGTAATAATCGCCCTGTGCGACACCTGCGTGCGTGAACTGCGGCGTACGACATTTAGGCCCGCAAGGTCCTACTTGGATGATGACACCACAGCAGGAACGGTACATTTCGCTTGCACGTATTCTTGGATAAGGTCGAGTCAGATCGGGCGCAGGTAATCTGCGTGCCGTTGCTGGCAGCGGGAGCGATGCGAGTAGCGCACTTATTCGAGCTCATCTCCGAGTGCAGAGAGCACAAAGTTTCATAGCGAATGATCGGCATTCACCGGAGTCGTTCCGGCATCACTAGTATGTCGTTCATTCATACTTTCCGATTTCAATAGCTTTGGTGCCCTGATGGCGGCCATAAGCACTAAAGATGTGGCTAGATGTGTCCATGCTACAATAGGTTATCATAAGTGCACATCATATCCTCCAGCTCGTGCTTTCTCCCGAGCAGGTACGCACGGTATAGGCAGGTCGATAAACAGCGAAGGCAGAACCAGAATCTGCGAAAGTGACAATATCAGCGAGGCAGTTCCAGGCCAAGTCTCAACTGCTATGACAAGTCGCAAGATCGACTTACGCAGCAAATATTGACAGTCCATACGACCATCTCATGACTTCGCAACCATACAGGGTTTCCTTCCATGCCTCCGCACACCCGCGTTCCAGATACCAAGGCCGGAGACTGATTTGCTTTGGATCAGAGAAGTCGCCCAAGTTTTGAATCGCGGCACTATACATCCACAGCCCCGCCAGTATGATATCGTACAACGCGTTGACCGTAATCATAGAAAAACAGTCGAGAGTTTGCTTGCTGAAAGACATGATTGAGAAACGGACGAGCCACATAAACAGGGTTATGATGGCGATGCATAGGTTGCATAACGTACAGCTGGTTGAAGTGTTAGAATTCTGCATACCTGCTGTATTGAGTACGAGGGAGGAGACCTTTCGTCCCATATCAAGGGAATGGGTGGCGATTTACGATAGTTCGCATAGTCGTACACACGTTGAATAGGATCAGAGTTCCAGCCTTTGGTGCCACCTTCTTTCCATAGTACGGTGCGGAAGCGATCGGGGTATGCGGTTGCGAAGAGGGAGACGAGCGCGATGGCTAAGATGAGATCGAACAATGTGGCACTGAGAAAGATGAGGTAGGGATTGCGGAGCATGGCGAGGATACAACGATTGAAAAGCACACAAGACTGATCATCAGCGTGTTTGAATAGCACAAGAGTCGTACGACGTGATTCTTGTGTCGTTTGACGGACGCTTCTGACACGGAGGCTGTGCGCTAGCGCGATGTCAGCTCAGTTGTGGTTGTCTCAGGTGCTCAACCACGTCGTGACAGCGGCATGACCAGGAAAGGGAACATCGAGTCTCATTTATTCTTTGAGCCTATCAGCGCACTAGACGGCCAGTAATGTGGAGAAAACTATAGTGACAACGACGGTTTGGCCTATGCTCGTCTCGTTAGCTTGTTGTTCGGTGGGAAAGAACGCCAAGCAAAGTTGCGCAAATGGCCTCATTTCAACGTTTGGGAAGACACACCTCGACTAGTGCCAACGTGATGCTGTGCACGTAACGTAACCAGAAAAGTGCGCCAATATGCGCCCATTCCCATGTGCTATCTCATTTCTTGTGTAAGTGGAATGCCTTGCCACATGCACTGACACAATGTGTATGTTGAGTGGAACACGAGAACATCATCAGATCCCGCAGTGTGTCAAGGCGAGTTGGTCGTCTATGCTCATTACATTATGCATGCGCGCATATCTTCTGCGCTTGTACTAGCCATGGTGATTGATGCTCACCAGCTCTCCTGTCTTGCGACTAATCATCTAACTCTTGCTTTGCCCTTCAAACTCTCTCAAGCCTGATCAAATTCCTCTATTGTCCTCACAGGTCTCGCCGTAACCGCTACTCTTCTGACGAATAGCATTGTCATCTACATTTCCTCATATCGCTTCTCTTCGTAATGCCCCTTCCGTCGGAAGCTCACTGCTTGAGAACTGAGCCGACCATGGTTGTGAGTTGAGTTCATCTGACTAAGAAATCCGAATCAGCGAACCAATGCTCCAAGTCCGAACAGCTTTTACACGTAGGTCGCGCGTTCCAACTCAAAGTGATTGAGTCTTCAAATTCGAACGCGTAAACTACGTGCGTAAACTGACCGAACTTGTATTAGCTGGCTCATCGGGTCTTCTCTGCAGGTGCATACCTCCTGGCGGCTCTTCATAATCGGGATCCTTTGGCAAGTACCACGTCGCGAGTCCAGCTGGGTATAGTGGAGCAGTATGCCGAGGTGCAAATTGGCTTTAGGGGCCATGATGGCTTGGGCGTTCGTAGAAGGATGGTGTTGGTGGCTTGAGGCGTCTGGGCGAAGGATCCCTGGATCACGTTCTAAGAGTGTGACTGTGGCATCAGATGCGCGTCCTCCTGCAGCGGCACGACTGTGCCACATGGACGTCGACGACAGGTGCGCGCATTTCCGAAGTGACACTTCCCTCCCACGTCGTACAATGAATCACCCCACGTTCTCCGAGAAGTCATTGTGGTGCGCGCCTGTTTCGTGCATCAACGTCGCTAACCCCGATATGCACGCTGTGGGCTAGCCATCTCGACTCTGCGCCCAACAACACACTCATAACCTATCAAGGTTGTACTCTTTCGTAACCTTGATTTCGTTCAGCCCCAATGAGCCCAGTCTCTCCGAGGGTGCCGATTCATTACTCAGCGTAACAAAGGCAGCCGCCTGCGGTTTGATGCCTGGCATCCATTGCGAAGGAGGTGCGTTGAGATTCGATGTCGACGAGCCGTTGCTCTGTGTCCGGAACTTCATTCGCCGGAGACCGATACCTCCATCTTCAGCTGGGAGTGGAGGGGTTCGGCGCCACGAAGGAAGCGAACGGACGTTGGGTACGCAACAGCAGACAATACCGACAGCGACCTCGATTGGGGAAAAGCAGATACGCCACCACGACGCACCGATCGGATCATCATCGACGTTACCGAAGACGTCGATCGCGCAGTCAATACGGAGGACTGCTAGAATGGTACAACTGTGTGGTGTCAGCAAGAGCTGTTTGGAGCGAGCGCTTAGCTTCACCACTTACAAGCATCCAAGGAGAAACAAAACCATCACCCACGCCTTCTTCTTGCCTGAGAGTTCAGCTGCTGCTATGGCAGGTATTGGGGCGAAGAGGATGACACTGTTGAAGAAGACGTGCAACGATCCAATGATGATGCACGACTTCTTGCTCTGCAGCTTGCACTCTCCCGGTGGATGGCACATGCTGATCCAACCCGCGAGCGACCAGATGTACCAGACCGCGATGAGCGCCATAGACACATAGCAAGCGATGCGAGCAAAAACTCTCTTCTCGTATAGGCGAAGGTAGGATTTTGCAAAGGCCACCTGCACCGTTGCAACCGACGTGGCCCAACAGATATCAAGTGCGAATTGTATCTTGGAAGCGTGTTAGCCAAATCTCGAGAGGCCTCCAACCAAACATACCCGCAGCCAGAAACGCTCCACAACGTCAAAGTTCTTTGTCGGGTCCGCCTGAATCTCATAGCTCGTAAGCCCTTCTCCACCAAGGAACACCAGCACGTAGACTAGCGTAACTACGACAAAGCTCATAGCCTACGATAGTTAGCATGGTACCGCAGTCAGGGTTCCATCGTCTTACCAGAGCAGCCAGCATCAGCGCGTCTTCGTTGATGGTATTGATCCGTCTGACACTCCTCGTGTACCATCTCGCCGCCACCGCCGCCGCAGCCACCGCAAGGCATAGTGTAGGCGCAATCAACAACGCAAGCTGCTTGCCATTGACAATGTCGAAACGATCTGAATGCTGCCCCGCCATGATCAATATTATCCAGCTCTTCTTCACTTCACCGCATACCGAGCGCACATCAAAGCCAAAGTTGTCGAAAGGGAGGGGCGTAACTGGAGCCAGGATTAAAAAGTCCCGAGCGGAGCGAGTGAACGTAGATAAAGCCAAAGAGGCGATCCTCCCAACTGCCTGGTCCAGAGCACAGAGCTGTCATGCACTATGCTCGTTGAGTCCGCCGTCTTCAACGCCTATCTCGCGTCACCCAGGGTGCCTCAGCCGTGCGGCCCATGCGACAAGTGTAGTGTTGGCCTTTCGGGAAGCAGACCTAGTCAGGGAGCGCGGCGGGGCTCATGCTGTGCGCCGCTGATTTGTTGCATATCTGACGGTCCGACGCGGAACACGGCTAACCTGCATGCATCCCTGCTAATCATATACCTGTGACCCAATGAAAGCTACCACACGAGCAGGCCCTCCGTTCATGGGGGCCTGCGCTTCCGGGGCACTGATGCGGCTAGCATGAGCTATTGCAGACAAAAAGCAATATAGCAAGCTGGCAATCCTATGCTGTATACTGGTAGGTTTCTCGACGATAGTTTCACTTTACTCGAGGCGATCGGTAGCAAAAGAAAAGTAACTCAACGCTATGGGCGATCTGCGCATATGTCTGCATCACTACGTGCGGGGTTGCCGAAGCTGAACACCCCCGAGGCGACGGTTGGCTTCCCCTATCGATCACGCAGCCCCCATGCTCAGCGCCGCGAACTGAAACAAGCCCGCCGCGTCGGCCGTTCTTCGTCGCGTGGTCTGCCAGGTCATGGTTCCGGCACAAGCGAGGTGGCGCCCTTCTATCGTGACCTAGAACACAAACTCCGCTTACCAACAAGATTGTAACTTTGCTTCTCGGAATCAGCGGCGCACGTTGAGACAGCATTCATCCATGCTATATACTCAATCTTCTTCCCTCAACAGTCCTGCTGTCTCGCTCAACACTATACATATTAAAGGACGCCGCCCTGTCTTTTTCTTTTCAATAGCGGCCCGATCGGTCCTCCGAAATAAATCTCCGACATGACACCGTAAATGCACACGCGTGCGACGGGAGAGTTACCGCAAAGATGTATTCTAGAATTAGCCCAAAGATAAACCCGCATCTGGGGTATACACGCTCCGATCATACGATCCTGCAGCTCTTTCGGCCTAAAATCCTAGAGGTGACGTCGCAGGTTGTATAGTGGATGAAGTCATAGGGCTAAGGTTCGGGCAGTAATGCGGTCGTCTGCGTGTCATATGCAGGGCAATAGGAGGAAGGGTGGGAGCGTCACGTGAGTTGGGCTTATCTGGTGCTGTCACATGTGATTGGGGACGGGGGAGAACGGGTGAGCGAATGGGAGATGATGCATTCGGAACTACAGAAACCGTAAGCAACAACCTTGCGCGGAGGTATTCACAACCGTAAAAATCGATAGACGCAAACGTCAATATTGTCCCAGGAGGTCGTCAATGACTTTTTACCCGATGCAGGCAAACTTCAAAACGGTGCGCGTCACCCTTCACGACCGCGACACCCAAAAAACCCAAACGCCAAAATACCCCTCTAATATTACCAAAGATTCCTGCGAGCCTCACTCTCCCTCTCCCTCTCCCTCTCCATCTCTTCCTGTTTCCAAGTCGGAAACAGCACCTTCCTACACATAGGACAAGTATTACACCTTTCAAACCAAGTCATGATACAATTGGTGCCAAAAACGTGACCGCAGGCGTTTAGCTTTGACACTAATCGCTCTTCGTTTGTGTGGTCCTTGGGAAGAGGTTTTGGGTTTTTGAACCAGGATTCCCTGAAGATTTCAGTGCCGACTGGGTAGTGCAAAGCCGCTTCAAGGACTTCCTTGTCGGCGGCGGTGAGGCGGGTTGCGCAGGGGTTCTCGCAGGCCAGGCCTTTGGTGCAGATGCTGCAGGTGTCTGGTTCGCCGGCAGGTTGGAGGTAGGGAGACAGGCCTGATGCGACGAAGTCTGCCTTGCAGGCGTAGACAGGGGTGGTTGAAGACATCTTTGTTGTAGTGTGGTGAGATTGTCTTGGTAGGTGTGATAGTAGTGTTGGTGTTGAAGTTTGAAGATGGTTGGGATGGTGTGGTAGAACTTTCTTCGGGGGTGGGACTTTGAGTAAGATGTTTGCTGAAGATAGGATGATGAAGAGAGGAGAGGGAGAGAGCAGTATTTATTGCGTTGGAAGCATCTCTGTGACTCACGCTGAACGTTGATAATGAGTGGGTTTGGTGACCTTGGAGACTTCAGTAGTGGTGGTACCGCGCTATGAAGAGCGCATAGTCGCCAAACACTGGTTCATTCTACACTTACCACTGCATTCTTCCCGGAGTCATGCCGGACCATGGTATTTCACATGGCCGTGACTGAAGTTCATTGACGAGCCTATGAAAAAAAAAAAAAAGTCGTACTCATCACATGCCACAGAAGCCCAGAAGTCTCTATTACGCTGAAATTTTGCCAACTTCCGATTTGATAACAATGTAGGCTGCAGGGTATCTGTTCGCTATTCTTCCATGGACGAGGTGCCCGCAAAACTTCCACATCAACAATGAACCAGATCTATTAGAATTACACCAACACTATAGCTCTTCAAACTGCTTATCCCGTCTTCTGCTTAGAGCAGCAGTAGCACCAAATGCGATCCGACCCACAGTATCAGTGGGTTTCTCGTCCCCAACGAACCCCGGGCACGCAGCAACAGTCTGCTTCCACTGCTTGTCCCCCTCGGCTGCGCTCAGAATATCCGCGTGTGCCGTACCAGCCTTGGCCACGAATTCTGCACCCAACCAAAGCATGAACGGCCTCTTCCAAAAGGCGTACAGTGCAAGCACCAGCAAGCCGAGAAGGTGAAGGCCGAGGAAAACAGAGCCGGTGATGATCCCCCAAAGCGCGATATCAGTCTTCTTAGTTGGAACGCCCTGATCGACATATACACTCCGCGATTGGTCAAATCCCTCCCAACTGTTATATTGGCTTGGGTTCAGCCACTCCTTATTGGCGAGAAAAGCGGCCGCAGTGAACGCCGCATGTGCAGATCCTTCCGAATCAAAGAATGCGGCCAGTTTTCTCACCTGGCCAAGGACGTCGTTTTCAGACTGGGAGTCGTAGTCGCGGAGGCACGGGCCGCTCATGGCAAAGTTGAGAGGCATATTCCCGAGGCAATTGTCGCCGAAGTTCCTGGACCATACGTCATCGATCTCAGGTCGATCTACGACGAAGGCGGATGTATTTGAAACCCTTCTCTCGATGAAAGAGCCTTCGCCGAATAGAGCCAGTCCAATAGCAGTCAGCGGACCGATGTGTTTTCCAACGGCTTGTCTCACATTTCCTGCGTATGATTCATTGGTTGCTCGTTTCTCATCTCGACTGGATCCGCCGGTTGAAGAGCCTTTAGTGTTGTCCAAGGATAGTTTATCGAGTAACGGCCCGGCGCGATTCCCGTTTTTAACATTGGGAAGTTCAAAGTAGCCCAACGTCGAACGGGCGGTGATTCTCCACATAGCAGGAGCACGTAACATTGCAGGCACCGAAATTGCGAGGAAAAGATCCTCGGTAATGTCCTGCCGATCGTAGGTAGCTTGCCAAGGTGTGTCAGAGATGTTGGCGGGTATGCAAGCCATTATATCGAACTCGCGGTAATCATCATCTCCTCCATGGTATTGTACGAAGAATGCATCTTCTTTGTCGCGATCGCATTCGGTCGGCCACTCAGTGCCTGTCATGTTCCTGTATTCGATCGTCGTATTGAGGCGTGGTGCATACTGAGGGTCAGCGTCGACACCGGTGCTGAAGCCCGAGGGAACGGGTGAGAACCAGGTATCTGAGGTCATCTCATCAAGCAGATAAAGACTCCTCCCGAAGTAGTTACAGTTGGCGCTCGCACTGGATGTATCGTAACACCTGTAATTATCCAGTCCATCCTTCTGTTCATCGACCCAGAGGTGAGGTTCATAATCCTTTTCCCCGTGCGATTCCAGAATGCTACGGAGACGGACAACTGCTGTGTTTATGCCGTCGTTGGTACCGCTGATTAGCGCAGATATATCGGCGACCCTACTCAGACTGGACTGTGTGCTGCGAGTCGGTATTCGTGTCGGAGTAATCTGGACAAACGTTGTCTGCAGAATGGGGAAGATAGCACCTGTATTTGAGTCAACGCCGGCTTCCTACCAAGATATGGGCATGACTTACCCACTAAGGTCAATGCAAAGGCGAAGTACAATGGGAGGCTTCCAACTTTGGAACACCTAGTCCATATTCGTGGGCTGATCCAGCCTTGGTCCGCAAGCGCCATAGTCTGACGGAGATTCAACTTCGTTCTCGAGCTGCCGGCCTGGATGTAGGCAGCTAGAGCCATGGAACAGATCGCCGAAGTGACGGGAATGGTGAGTAGAGCAACTACCGCTTGCAGGATCTGCGCCGCTTTGAGGGCCCTCTCGTGTTTAGCTAAGATAGCATCCAACTCGTCTCTGGTGGTTGAATAGTCTTGCGCATTCATGTAGTCTCTCTTGCTTCCAATCGGTCGGCTGCTCGCGACACAAAAAGCGATCCAGGTGAAAAGGGCGAGTGTCGCATAGAAGATGAAGACCATCAGCGGCCATAACGAAGTGTGCAGGGTCCTGACCATGGGCTCGCGAACGGTCATGGAAGACGCTCTCGACACCCTCGACGTGTACATGGGCTCGTGAGTAGTTTCCGGGACCTTTGGTGCACCCGCATTCGCTTGTCTTGTCTCCTCCCTGACGCTGTGCATCTCATGCGACTCCCGTTGCTCCATGTTTATTATGGTCGACCTGCCGTTGGGGAAGATGGGGATTCGAGAGTCCCGCTGTACGGGATGTAAAGTAGATTTAACAAGCCATGCGCATGTTCTCGTCTGACAGCGCGTGACTGGACTGCGCCATCTTGGCTCTCGTCTTGGCGTGCAGTTGGTATTGAAATTGGGGGCTAAGAGCGGGTGTCGGCACGAGGAAATCTGATCCTCCACCGTCGTCGCACAGGGGCTTCAGAGGCATACTTGTGTACCCAACGCAGTACCAAAACCATGTAAACCTAATAAAAGATTAGTCTGCAGATCTGTCCATACAGCAGAACATTGTGGCGCACCTGGGCAAACTCGCAGAGGGTCGCCGGAAGCATACACTTTTCGCATGTCTTATTTCCACATCAGCCTTACAGGGCAGATTTCAGGCCTCCTACCACACCGGTAAAGGGTCCACGCGAGGTTAGATCTCCTGTAACCGACATACAACTCATTTCTTCGCGACCACCATTACGCCACGCACAACTCCGGTCCGCCCCCACCAGCCGAACATGGGTTCCGCGACACCAAAGCGTCCTAGGCCTAAACTGAATATTTTGAGCCTGTCGTCTTGCTATTTAAGGAATACCGACAGTGGCGCGAACACGTGTTCTGAGACGTCCGTAATGGTGATGGCTTCACAGTTGTATCCTATCTGCTCCAGCTTCTCGCGCTATCCTTGTGGAGTGAGGAGGCAGAGCGTGATCTTCTGGGTCCATGTTGCGGTAGGAGAGAGACATAGGTCGAAAGCCATCCAGTTAGCCTATAGCTCCGAGCGAGCGTGTTCGATGATGGGCCGGCGTGAAGGGCGAAGTGATATGCTGTGTCTAGGGCTAAAATCCAACGCTCTTCTGTATCGTCTTTCGCATGCTGCAGTTTTGTCTGCAGCTGTTCGTCTCAGACCTTGGGCTTCGATGCGTCGGCACATACGAGTGATATCGTGGGTCTTTCACCATCGCTCATCCTATGAGACGCCGCCTTCGTTGTGCTCTTCAGCTCGTCAACTCGCTCCGAGGCGTATCGAGCCTGCACTGCATCTTTCGTGATGCCAATGTAATGATTGAACGTGGTGCAGCCATCTCTTTCATCCCATCAGTCCTCATTGCACACTCGCACCGGTTTCTTGCTGAGAAGATAGATGATTTGATCGCCGCATCCGAAGCCCGGGTCGACCAAAACTCTACTTCGTGACGTTGGGCCGTTTTTGCTTGAGAACCTAGGCTCGGCAAGAATTACCTTCAATAGGTCGCGACAAGCTTCGCTCAATGTCGTTCTTCCAATACTCCATGTTCATCTACATGGCAGTGGGAAGTTGTAGATGCACGGGCACAGGTTCCTCCCGACAATTGGCTCCGTTCGAGCTTAGCCTCGGTGACGATGCCGTCGCCAATTGATGTTTCGCATCAGTATGGGCAGAGACGGACGATGTCTGTTCTGAGACCGCTGTGGGTCTGCAGCCGAGGACGTGCGACGATTTGCACGTCATGCCTTCCTCACAAATAACAACACGAGAGGTCCACACCGCTGCTCACCACTCTCTCAGCATGGAGCAACCACGCGAGAAGGTCGCAATAATAGGGTCGGGCCTTGCTGGACTTGTTAGCGCGAACCTGTTGTTCCACGATGTTCGCCAGCGATATGCCGTCAGGGTCTTCGAGTCAGTAGGTCGCCTAACACCCACTCTGTCTGCGACTGCACTCACAAAAGTAATTCTAGGGCAAATCGCTTTCCCTAGACGCCGCCTCCATCTCCATCCCCGATGCCGCCGCCGCCGAAGCCTCAACGCGCGTGGACCTGCCCATGCGCGCGTTTGCGGGCGGCTACTACGACAACCTCAAGGCCCTATACGATTACCTGCGCATCGAGTACAACTCCCAGCCCTTCCTCTTCGAATTCGCAAAATGCCGCGATGCGAGCCCCGAGGCATTAGCAATTGGTGGCCGCGATACGTCGTATTTCACACATGCATCGAATCTCCACCAGATGGCGCCTCGACCGAGCAGAGTTGGCATGGCTTCGTACCTGATGCAGTTGCTATACCTGATACTTGCCTACTCGTGGTTCGCGCTCTGCTGTTTCTTCTTCGAGCCTAGAGCAGGAGAGACTATGCAGCAGTACCTGGACCGCACATACTGCCCGAGCTATTTCGTCACCTACTACCTACTCCCTCTCTTATCGAGCGTATCCACCTGTCCCCACGAGTCCCTACTCGCTTTTCCTGCCAGCGACATCATCGAGTACAAGCGGAGGAGCCACGGCGCACCACACTATACCGTCTCAGATGGCGTGGGAGGGGTACAGGAACGCCTGGTCAAAGGTATCGACGTTACTCTCGAAGCCACCGTCACGGCCGTAGAGCCCTCCGGAAAGGGTGTTCGGATATCCTGGTCTCAGGGCGGGTCGGACGCTCAGACAACGGAATCCTTCGACAAGGTTATTCTCGCTGTCGCCCCAGACGTCGTCGGCCGTATCTTCAGACCCCTACAACACCACATGCAGCGCATACCGACTGCAGTCGTGGAAAGCGTGGTCCATACGGATTGGGCAGTCCTACATGGGAGCGACGCCAAAGAGATCGACAAGAAAGGCGCGCAGCTCATTTACCTCAACACGGCAACCTCGGGCGCGCACACGACCGAATCGCATCATGTCCAACCATGTGGCGTCGTAGTGACCACCTGCCCATGCACTCCTCTCGATGAGAAACATGTTGCTCAGCGGAGCAGGTTCACGCGCGTTCTTCGCAGTCCGGAAAGCCAGCGCATCGTCAATGCCATCTTTGATAAGCGCTCGAAATTCGATGCAGATGACAAGTCAGTGCCGCAGTGGAGGAATGGCGAGGATAATGTGTGGCTCGTGGGCGGCTGGTGCTGGGACGGCATGGTCCTTCTGGAAGGCTGCGTTGTCTCGGCCATGCGAGTGGCTGACGCGTTCGACGTTGCGGTGCCCTGGAGGCATCAGTAATTCATGGACACGAGCGTATCCCGAACTCAGACTGTGTCACAGTTGAGTGGGAATGAGCTGCGTAGTAGCAGGTAATACAACTAGATACCCTGGCATGACTGCATGCCCACCAGCATTCTAGGAAACAGAAAAAGTGATGTAGGTGATTTTAGAGGAATTGAATGAGATCCAAACTCATCAGGGTTGAAGTGCACAGGATGCGACTGCCTGTTACGTATCGTAGGGCATCCCAAGGTCTCGTCATCCATTTTCGCCAGAAACGGCTAGCGTCATTGCTTCGTTGAAGCTTGCCTGGGGCCGAAGATCCCACAAGCACCCAATTCTGCCTCGCCATTCAACTACCCAATCACTTCCACCGCCCGATATTCGACACAGGGCTGGCGATCCTACTGTTTTGGCTGATGATGAGAGCGCGGGGTTCCTCAAGAAGACAGAACTTCAATTTACGGGTTGCAACATGTAGGGTCGCCGGGTATTTTGTCTTGATGACATCGTCCAAAGTAAACGTCTTGATTGGTTGAGGGCATACGACCGACGCGTCCCTTGCATGCGACATCCAGAAATGGCCACGCGAGACGTTCAACTCTAGACTCAGAACATGACTTCTATACCGACACTGTGAGTATCGTTTCCTGCTCGATCGCGGGATTGACAGGCACCGACAAGCTTCCTGCGATGCCAGTGGCCGTCATCGGGGCTAGGCACGCCAATCTCTCAACACACATCATCATATGCTAACAGTGTAAGCCCTGGCGGACTGACAACGCTCAAGACATTGCTTGAGGCGTCAACAACTGACTGTTCAGGTCATTACGATCTATACCATCGCCAAGAAGATACCAGAGTCCATCGACGGAAGGGAACAAAATGTAGATATACTTGCAATTGCATGATCGTCTTCATTACCGTGTTGACCAAGGGTATCTCTCAAACTACCAAACTACGAGTATTTCACTAAGAAGAGTTGCTGTTGTCCGCGCACGAAAAGGCCGAATCGATCGACCCATCCTTGTACGCGTCCATGATCTGGACAATAACGCCGTACGTGCCACCGATGGTCAAAAAGATCGAGATACCGATCAAAACGACATGTAGCACGTACATAAGCTTCTGCCACCACTTGCCCCTCCAGTACTCCTGGTGATCGTAAATCCAAAGCCACCCCGGCAGGCCCAGCGCCAGCGGCGCAAACGCTACACTACCCGCCAGACTAAGCAGATAGTTGAAGATCGGCACCCCAGATGCGATGAGGAAACTGACAACCGTCATGCCAGCCACACATCCCAGCCACGTACCCCAATGAATCGGCGAGTTAGCCTGAAGATGTTTCGAGTTCCTCAGTATACGGACGAAGACGTACTTCGCACTTACATGCACATACAACGCGCCACTAACACACAGTCCAATGAGACCAATGCCGTATGCGACTTTCTTCACCATGGGCCCTGCGCTGCCGAGAGAAGGCGACGCAACCCATTTCCCGCACCACTTGTACACGACAAGACTGAAGGAGAGGTACGCGGCGGTAACGAGGCCCATGCACCAGTTCACGGCTTTGCTGAATTCGCGCGGGTTGCGCATCTCGGACATGACGGGTAGGAAGGCAGAGGTACCCGCGCCAGAACAGAAGATTGTGCTTGCAGCTGTGATGCCTGCAGCGAAGGTGGGGTGGCCGATTACGTGGTAGCCGAACTCGTAGGGCCCGGTTTGGGGGGCTGCAGCGGGTCGGTCGAGAGTTGTTACTCCGACGCTGTTGGGATGGGTTAGATATGTGATTTGGAGGGCTGGGAAAAGAGGATGAACTTACACAACGATGAATACAGCGACGAAAACAGATATGAATCCCGCCCACGTAACCCAAGCAATCTTCTCAAACTTCCTCACACTCGCACACGTTCCCACCATAATCGCCGCGATGATAGAGAAGTAGTTTGTGCAGAGGGAGTGGTTGGACAGAGCGTTGAGTGCTGTCGATACACCTACTATACCCGATGCAGCAACGATGATGAAGGCAACAAGGAAAAGAATGCCGCTGATCTCTTTGACGATGCGTCCACCGACTAACTGGCCCATGTCGGCGATGGAATGACAGCCTGGGTGGTTGTTCCGGAATTGGCCTTGGACGAGGGCGCACCAGGTGTTGAGGGCTTGCCAGCCGAGGACGTTGATGGCGCCGGGGAAGGCGCCGAGCGTGTACATTGCGCTGGGGATTGTGAGGACACCTGTTGCGAAGATGACTATACAGCCATGGTTGTCAGCGGGATGGTCCTGGACCGGATAATGACGTTACTTACGCTTCAAGAAAATGACTGCAGTGTGAATCCAAGACACCGTCCTGAAATCCTCAATTCCTTCTCCTCGCTTGAAGATCTCGCCATCGTTCTCGAGGTCGACTTTCCCGTTGATGCTTTCGGAGCTGGTGCTCGGCGCGGGCGCAATGACATCGTCTTGCTTTTCAGCCGACATGTTGGCGATGTCGTCAGGTAGTTGTGCTGTCGACCCGGAGTGAGTAGCGAACAGTTGTTCAACACTTCAAGAACCGATACTTGGGTCACTGTGTATATATATCCGTTTATGCACGCATGCCACGCAACGGCCCTATCCTTGCCAGATGCAGGTGCCCTGGTAGAACGTTGATAACCCGCGTGGTATCAGCACGCCAACGCGGTATCTCTCAGAATCCGGGGCAATGTGAACCTTGCTAGCCCGCTCTGCCCCGTTGTT
The DNA here is from genome assembly GCF_020736505.1 of Alternaria rosae. Classification (NCBI taxonomy): domain Eukaryota; kingdom Fungi; phylum Ascomycota; class Dothideomycetes; order Pleosporales; family Pleosporaceae; genus Alternaria; species Alternaria rosae. The sequence goes on from NW_025763577.1 coordinate 1,321,130, forward strand.
TTGGAGGTTGATAGTGGCAAGAGAGCGGTGCGGGCGTCTCCATCGGCTACGCGATTCAGGCGCAGGGGTGCCTCCAATGGTTACCCCGGTTGGAGGGAAGGGTCGGCTGGGGATCATGGTTACTCCAACTGATTGCGGAGATGAGCAGCGGAGGGTTTGGTGCGGCGCGTGGATGCTGCACGGCTTGGGAGGGGGTTGGAGGCGGTGGAAATGCCTGATTGCTGGCTGGAGGGTTGTTAGCGTTCACCCTGCAGTGGCTCGTTTTGCAGTTGCTGGTGGCTGCGTACATCGGCGGTTCCTGCGCGGGGCTGGGCTTCTAGAACGGCGTTTATGCGGAGCTAGGTGGCGCATGTTCGTGATCTGACTATATTGTAGACGCGACGGACTAGTGGTGATGTTGTCTCTGGCGTGCTAAAGTGACAGCTAGCTCGTAGTTCGCATTAGGTGCTGCTGCGATGCATCTTCGCTACCATCTGCATTGGACGATCTGCGAAAAAAGAAGCAAAGTCGAACAATCAGAAATGACATCAATTTATCTAGTTAATTGGTGCCTCTTTCAACTTGAGTCCTGCTTCGGCGGGCATGAGCGCTCCCTCGGGCGGCGGGTTCTTCTTCCTGAACTCATCCGCCATCTCCTCCATCGTCACAAACTCAACGCCTTCGTGCTTCTTGAAGTGCTCAATCAACCTCTCGTGCATCAAGAGCAGATGTGGTCGTCCAGATACATCAGGGTGGATTGTGATGGGCTGCAGGAGGGTTAGACGAAGCCCTCTGGCGGGGTTGGATTACTTACGAAGATGAACTCGTCGTATTCACGGTAGAAGTAGTCGAAATGGTCCCTCCAAAGATCCTCGGTATCTCGCGCATTCACGAAGCCATGGCTGTTTGGTGATGCCTTGATGAACATGTGAGGTGGCAAGTCCTACCGTCCAGTGTGAGTGATGTATCATATGCTAGTAGCATTCATACTTACATCGAGGTACCAGTTGGCTGGAATCTCAACTAGACCAGTCTGTTGACCTGCAACGAGTGGCTTCATCCAGTCCTTGGCCTTCTTCTCGTAGTCGATCTTGGTCCAGGTATCTCCTGTTCTCAAATAGTAGGGTTGACAGTCGTGGTGGCTCATGCTGTGGTCGTACTCAATGCCGTACGAAAGCAGCAACTCGGCACCTTCGCGGCTTGTTTCCCACCTACCGAAACAGTCAGCGTACAGTCTGCAGTGGTATTCAGAATATTACCATGGCGCAACGCTTCCTCGGGGAGGCTTGCCAGCAAACTCAGTCAACATGCGATATGTCTTGTCCAGCACGTCCCGTTGCTGCTCCATGCTCATATCGACTGGGTTCTCATGACTGTAACCGTGTAGGCCTATCTCATGTCCAGCGTCGCGTACTGCTGCCATATCTTCCGGGAATGTCTCCAGACTATGACCTGGAATGAACCATGTGGTCTTGATGTCGTATTTCTTGAACATCTTCAAGAGGCGTTGCGTACCAACCGTGCCAGCAAACAGACCACGCGATATGTCGCTGGTGCTGTCTTCCCCGCCATACGACCCAAGCCATCCACATACCGCATCTACATCGATACCGTACGAAATGAGAACGCGCTTCTTGCCCATGATAGCTGTATGGAATGAGAGATGATGGTTTGGTGAGATGCTTGATCGGATCAATCGAAGAGCTGTCGGTCGGATGGATTCGTGTAAGAACAGTCAGACCCAACCGCCAACACGGGACTACTTCCTCTTAATGCCATGATGCCGAACCTGAAGCTATGGCGGGGTAATCAGCAGTAGAATGATGCTGGACCGACGGCGCGCTTGTCCATTTCGTCATGGGATGCGCCAGCTGCCCCTCAGCTGCCCCTCGCTTGGCCTTATCGTCGACCCCAACCACCTCCAAATCTCGTCTCCAGCAACATCCGAAAACGGTCCTACACTCTCCAAGACGCGTTCGCACAAAGTTACGATGACGATAACCAGGGTGCTGACTGTAATAACGCAGCGCGCAGCTTTGAGTACATTTGTGGTTAATTACGAACATGCCTGATAAGATGCGCGCCGCACAGATCGTAGAGGTAGGATGACGTCATACAAACCTATGGAATTATATCTAACAAAGTACATCAGTATGAGAAATCGTATCAGCTATGTGAGCGAGCTGTACCTCAATGCGGAGACAATGACCTTCTCGTTGAAGTTTACGCAGCCGGCTTCTGTCACTCGGACCTTCAGGTCTGGAGTGGTCAATTTCCGGCGCCCCTTCCCATGATTCCTTCGCACGAGCCGGCCGGCAAGATCGTGCGGATTGGCGCGAACGTGCAAGGCTCATGGAAGGTTGGAGATCGCGTTGGCGTTCTCAATTACAAGAATGCTTGCGGACAGTGCGCAGGGTGTCGACAGCATGGACGACGAGCGAAACGTCCTGATCCGCGCTTCTGCCAGAACAGAATTGTAGCTGGCTTCAAACACGACGGCGCGTTCGCAGACTACATGCTGGCCGATCCGAACACTACTGTGCACCTCCCTGATGGGGTTTCTTTCGAACAGGGAGCGCCTTTGATGTGCGCTGGGGTAGGTCCATCTCTTGTCGACTTCGTTTGCACGACATCATCGCTAACGGTATGAAAAGGCGACGGTATGGGGCGCGTTGCGAAAGCTTAGTCCCCAGGTCCAGCCAGGCGATGCCGTAGCCGTAGTAGGTATTGGAGGTCTTGGGCAGCTTGGAATACAATTTGCCAAAGCCCTTGGTTACCGGACAATAGCCATGGACAACCGTGAACAAGGCCGTCAGCTTGCGCTCGACTTGCCCAACCACTTGAGACCTGATCTAGTCATGGACTCCAGCGCCGAGGGCGCCGAAGAGAAGATACTAGAGTTTACTTCAAACGAAGGTCTCGCTGGCATCGTAGTATGCACAGATTCGATACCAGCCAACGCCTGGTGTCTTCAGCAACTGGGCAACGGCGGTGTTATGGTTCCGCTTGGATTACCAAAAGACAGCTGGAAGTTCGATTCAGAAGCTATGGTGTTCCATGAACTCACCATAAAGGGCAACTATGTCGCTAGTGCGGAGGAAGTTGAGTCCATGCTCAAGGTCGTAGCTAAGCATGGCATCTCGTCTCATCTGACCGTTTTGGGGTTTACGGAGATACCCAGCCTCATTGAAAGATATCAGCATGCGTCTATGAAAGGCCGAATAGTCATCAATATGAAAGGGTGAGCCTCCGTTCGTCCGGAGATGAGCTTGTTCCTGCGAGCAGACTAATATTACGTGTCTTTTGGAATTTGGCCTGACGTTGTGGAACTCAGCAATGCGAACCCTCAAATGCGAGGCTCTAGGTATTTTCTGGTACGTTATCGAATCGAGTTCGCCACGAGTTGGGGTCATTTGGAGAGCCTCAGGCGTGATCTCTTAGTCTGTTTTGTGGGACCGTTGACCCACTTGCTCACCATTGGTCATAGGGTACGTAAGAACATCTCATCTACCTGAATATGGTCAAAGTATCGCGGCATAGTACACCGTTCAGCAAATTCTTATATTGACTGTAGGTTTCGCGGTACCTAATTCACACGGTCGCTACTCCTTGATCATCATGTCTGTCTTTTTCGACTCGCCTCTAAAGTTAGTACTAAACGCCCTGTCATTCGAACGAAAATTGGGCGCATGTTGACTGTATTACAGTGAGGATCTTGTACGGGTTGGCGATGCAGAATCGGTACTGCAAAGCATTGGCATCACCAATGGTATACCAGCACACGAATCTCGGGACTATCACCAATTACTGGCTGCGGTTCATGACGTCGCTGAGCACGTACTCCAACTCCCAGACTACGCATCACATGCGGAGACCGAGAGATACCCACGAGGCCAAATTCGTCGACCACCAGCAGAAGAGCAGGATTTCGGTAATGCTTGGGCACATAAGTTCCAAATACGTGGCAACCCGCAAGGAGAACTCCTACAAGGAAAGACAGTATGTCTCAAAGACAACATTGCAGTAGCCGGAGTACCGCAGTTTTTCGGGACAGACGCCATCCCTGCTTGGACGCCCGATTCCGACGCCACCGTAGTCACCCGGGCATTAGATGCTGGTGCTAACATCGTGGGGACGACGATATGTGAGAACTTCTGCAACTCAACATCGTCATTCACTTCAGCGCAAGGTACCGTTCATAATCCTTATGCGAGAGGATACTCGGCTGGTGGCAGTACGTCTGGTGGCTGTGCAGTAGTTGGTGGCGGTCTGGTAGACATCGCCATTGGTGCCGATCAAGGCGGAAGCATTCGCGTCCCATCATCTTTCTGCGGTTGTAAGTACACCATCAAGCTGCACATCATACCTTGTGGTAGTACATAGCTGATAGTGTACACCAGGTGTAGGACTGAAACCAACACACGGTTTGGTCCCTTACACTGGTATATCCAGTGGTGATGCTGTCAGTGATCACGCTGGGCCTATAGCGAGATCTGTTCGCGACGTCGCTTTGTGTCTTGATGCAGTCGGCGGAAGGGATGACTACGATGACCGTACACTTGGTGCACCAATTCATGGGTCTAAGCAGTACGCGAAACGCCTTCAAAGCTCGGTCGCAGGAATGAAGATTGGTGTTCTCAAAGAAGGCTTTGAGCACCGCCTCGTCAACGAAGACGTCAAATCAACCGTGAGAGAAGCCGTGCAGTCCTTCCAAAGACTAGGTGCTACCGTCGAAGAGGTCTCATTACCCCTTCATCTAGAAGGGCCAGCTATATGGACCATCCAACAGCGAATCGCAGGTACCTTCAGCATGTTGGGATACGCGCACGGTCGGAGAGGACTTTTCTCAACTGCCTACGAAGCAGCACGGCAACCATGGACAAACGAAACTTTCCAAAAGCTCTTCCCTTCTACGAAAAATACCATGATCAACGGTCTTTCGCTGATGCAGAACTACCCAGGTCTTTATGCGAAGACCATGAATGTGGCTCAACAGCTCCGCGACTCATATGAGAAGCTATTTCAAGAGTACGATCTCATCGTCATGCCGACAACGCCTTTTGTAGCACCACCAAACATCGATTGGAAGCGCGGGGAGGATGCGCCGATAGATGCGCTAAAGCCGAGTATGGGCATTACCATCAACACCGCCATCTTCGACGTGACAGGTCATCCGGCTATGTCGCTTCCCGTGGGCTTTGCTCCTTCAGGCGTCGATCCGGAAATCAGCCTGCCTGTTGGTATGCAGTTGGTCGGTGGCCTTTGGCAGGAGCAGAAGATACTAGATGCGGCTTTTGCATGGGAGTCGGCGAACGATTGGAAACAAATCGGCGCGCGGCAAGATCAAGAGGCGAAGCTTGCTACGAAGCTGTAGAATATGTGACAATTCCAGAAAATTTGCTTCGTCATTCATGCAATCTGTCCCATTATCGCGATATCTTTCTGATCAATTGATCGTGTAGCCGCCATCCACAACCAATGCATGCCCTTGAATGAACGATGATTGTGCCGAACACAAGAAAAGCACTGCATCAGCGACTTCCTCCGGCGTACCCATTCTCTTCATAGGTGCTATCTCAATAGCCGGCTTCAATGCTTCCACCATAGCTGGCGATGTTGTAGTCATGGGTGTCTCAATAACACCAGGACAAACACAATTCACGCGTATGCCATCATCGGAGTAGTCGATAGCATTCGCGCGTGTCATGTTGATGATGGCACCTTTTGAAGCGCAGTATGCCGCTGTGCAATGCTCATTAGCAGAGGTTTTGCATATCACGAAACGATCAACGTACCAGCACCCGGCCTCGCTACAATGCCGAGCTGACTAGCGATGTTGACAATAGAACCTCTCTGCTTGGGATGCTGATCAAGAGGCTTCTGCTTCAACATGTTCCTCAACTGCGCACGGCAACTGAGCCACGACCCCTTATAGTTGATAGCATTAAGTCGATCAAAGTGTTCAGTCGTCATCTCCACAGCTTTGATGACATCGCCTCCAAGCACGCCAGCGCAATTGACCCCATAGTCGAGCCTCTTGAACTTGGAAAAGGTCTCATCGTTGAATGAGTCGACAAACGTCTCATCAGCGATGTCGCCGGCTCGCTGGAAGACCTGAGCGGAAGGATTAATGCTCAGGATAGCGTCCTTGGTCTGGTCGAGCGTCTTCGGGTTGATGTCGGTGATGGCGATTCGCGAACAGCCTGAACGGGCGAAACCCTTGGCCACTGCCGCACCAATACCTGATCATCATGAGCATCGCACTACAACACTTCGTCAGATAGCAACCTACCAGTTCCTCCAGCGCCCGTGATGACTGCTACGCCTGGGAGTAATCTTGCCAGTGATGCCATGTTGCTATCATGTGGCGGTGAAAGCGTAATCTACCGAGATACGCGTTCACTGATTGACTTGATGCACGTATGAATGCACTCATGAATGCTTAAGGGATAGCTTACCGACACGACGTTCTGCCGGCGATACGTTCGGCGGCCATCCCGTCGAGTTCCGCTATCTTGGAGTAAGCGTTCCACCTACTCCGAAGATACGCCTTGCGCTAACCACGGCGCTATTTACCCCGCAGACATAATTGGCCGAAGGCAAAACCTTGAAGTAAAGACCAAGACCCACCTCGCTCCAATTCACCTCCAACTCCAACAATTCTCACACCACATGCACGGACTCGCTCACGTTTGCACCCATTGCTCCAGAAGCTTCAAGCGAGCAGAGCATCTGATTCGCCATACTCGTACACGTTCGTGCCTTCAACTAAGTGACTCCACGATGAGGGCGTCGTAAGAACTGATGTCGCCATAGATACTAGAGAGAAGCCGTACTCGTGTCGATGCGGACAAGCGTTCACACGGCGTGACCTGCTTACTAGACATTGGCGCATCACGCACCATGCCGGAAACCCTGATGCAGAGTCGACAACGTCGACTGAAACAGCAACGACAATAGACGCACCCGCTTTGAACGTCCCCAGCGCTGGGGCCGTCGAGGCGCATCTCGTCCCGCAGGTTCACACGAGCCAGCTTGATTTGCAACACCCTCCTCCTACCTATCAAGAACTTCAGCCGGCCCCGCCATATCGCGACGAAGGTTTTGAGGATTTCCGTGACTTTGTAAACTTCATCGACGGTGTTGGCCTATCCGCTCAATGGACGCCTGAGTACGACTTTGACTGGATGCGACTAGGAGAACCTCGTCAGGAATCTCGGCGGCACTCCCGAGAACCAGAAAATCAGCCCTCCTCCCCAGGTCCAGAGGATATCGGCACGCCTTTCAGCACGTGGTTGCCATCAGCCCCAGCTGACGATGAGGTCCATTTGCGATCCAACACGCATGATGGCGAGAAGAGAACGAGAAACGGGACATACAATGTAACGGATGAGCATCGCAATTTCCTGGTATCGCTTCTTGAGAGCTTTTCCCCTCCCATATCCGACTTCCAGATCCCTTCTCGACATACCCTGACCAGGTATATTACCGCGTTCTTCAGTGGCTTCCATTCGCACTTCCCTTTCATACACGCGCCAACTTACAAACCATCATGTTCGCCTTTGGAGTTGACACTGGCCATGTGCGCTGCTGGAGCACAGTATTGCTTCGAGCGAAGAAGCTCCGAGCGTCTTTTTCGCGTATCAAAAGCTATCGTGTTCGAACGCCTACGGCAGGAGGAGTCGCATTTCGGCCCACAAACTCTTTCCTTCATCGCTTCTACAAACATATGCTCGCCGGAAGTGCATTTCACTAGCAGACGCACAGGACCGTGGTCGCCTCTGGATATGGCCAAGACCCTACTGATTCTGGTAGGATTCGCGACATGGGAAAGGAAAGACCTACTTCAGCAAGCGTTCGCACTCCGGGGCCTTCTAGTGCAGTCGCTTCGAGATATTGGTCTCAAAGAAGAGGAGCCGCCCAGGAACATTTCGACCTCTAGAGCAGCAATGTGGGATAACTGGGTGCAGCGCGAGTCGTCCAGACGTACAAAGCTCGTGGCCTTTTGTTACATCAACGTGCATAGTATTGCATACAACATCCATCCCCTGCTCTGGAGCAGCGAACTCCATCTGCGACTTCCTTGCTGTACACCAGATTGGCAGGCCAGTAGTGCTGCACAATGGGCAGCACTACAACGCGATGGACGCGAGGATCACATGTCTTTCCAACAAGCATTGTCGATACTTTTGCAAGGAACAGCAAATCAAGGTAGGGTACTTTATTGGAAGAGCCATCGAACGTGCATTAACATGTTTCAGAACTAGTACACCCCATACCCAGCCCGATTGGCAATTACATCCTCCTTCATGCTCTACTGCAGCGGATCCACGTGGTCAGGGAACTCTCCTTCCCCGCCACGTCGCCTGCAACTATATCAGCTGCAGAGATGCAAGTGATCAGCCGCGCTCTCCGCGCATGGACATCTCTCTGGCAACAAACTCCCGAATCTATGCTAGATCCCAACAACGAGAGTGGGCCTATTCCTTTCACATCAAGCGCTCTGTTGGTGGTAGCTTACGTGAGGCTTTCTCTCGATATAGGCCCGTATCGCCATCTGGAGTCGCGCGACACCGACGTCATAGCTAACGGCCTAGCAAACCTCCCACACATTGAGCGCAACGACAACATACTGTCAGCCCTGTTGTACTCGACACATGCACTCAGTATTCCCGTCAGGTTAGGTATCGACAGGGTCGCGCGCAGCCAAGCGTTCTTCTGGAGCGTTCAACACGCTATATCGAGCTTTGAGTGCGCCATCTTCCTCGGCAAATGGCTATGCTCTATCCCACGACCGTTCCGCGAGGAGTCGTTGTCGCGATCTGAGCACCGCATTCTCCACTGGGTTCGCTGTATCATCAAGGAAGCGTATGCAGTGATCGACTTTGAAGATGCGGAAGAAGGCGATGGTTTCTTGACTGTGCCCAGCGAGCCGTTCGCGCTTGGCCTGGCTGTGCTGAACATTTGGTCAAGGTTCTTCCGTGGTAACACGCAGTGGCAGTTTGTTGTCAATCTCGGGTTGAGCTTAGAGAAATATATCGCCAAGCTTGCTTGAACTACATGTTTGTTCGATACCTACAGCCCCTCAGACCTTATCATTATGCATCTTCTCATCGTGGGCCTTGACACTCTCCATAACCTCTCCATCTCCATCTGCGAAAGCCCTATCGCCAAATGCAATCGCAATCTCCTCGAGAGAATGATTCGCCGTTTCAACATAGTAAAAGTGCGCCAGCCCGGCCGAGAAGAGACAAAATCCCGCGATGACAAGGTAGAAGTACCCACCAATACCCGCAAAAGCGTCTGGCGAAACCATACCGATGATGAAGTTGAAGATCCAGTTCGACGTCGTCGCAAGCGCCATTCCCTTGCTGCGGCCACGGAGCGGGAATATCTCCGCGGGTAGCAGCCACGGCATTGGACCCCAGGTGAAGCCGTAAACGATGTTATAGAGCATGATGAAAGCGAATTGGCCGTTTGCGCGGGTCATAATGGGCATAGAAGCTTCTGTGAAGGCGCACACGATGCCGAGAAGGGCAGCCATCAGGACGCCGCCAAGGATGAGGAGCGGCTTGCGGCCCCAGCGGTCGGCTAACCACCAGGTAGCGATGGTAGCTGCGGTATAAGGGAGCGCATTGGCAGCGGTGTAGAGAAGGGATTTCTCGTCTGAGAAGCCGGCGCTAGAAAGGGTGGAGGGGAGGTAGAAAGATATTATGTTTATGCCGTTTAGTTGGGCGAACATCTGGACTGTGATGCCCACGATGGTGCGTTTGCGGTAGCGGGTGAACATCTCCATCCATCCGGCTTTACCGAGTTCAGCTTCGTAGACAACGGCCTCCTGAATCTCTAAGAAGACCTTTTGGACGTGCGGGGCGTCGGTATCGCCGCTGGAGTGAAGGTCTGCGACTGTTTGAAGGCTTTCTTGCATGAAACCGTTGTTGGCTAACCACCTTGGAGTTTCCGGGAGGAAGAATGACATGACGACCAAGATGAACGAGAGAATGATCTGGATGATGAATGGCCCCTGCCAAGACAGCGCGTCTGGAAGCATGAAGTGGAAGCCGTAGTCGACCCAGCAAGACAACATGTAACCTGCAATCAGGCATGTGTATTCGATGCCGACCATGAGACCTCGAGCGTGGGGTGCTGCTATCTCAGTTTGGATGATGGGGACTGTCATTGACAAGAAGCCGACTCCGAATCCTTGGATCGTGCGCCCGACGACAAAAGTTGCGAACCCTGGAGCGAAGATTTGGATGAAAGCCGAGAGGAAATAGATCAGACCACCGAGGCGGACAGTACGCTTGCGACCGATCATGTCTCCGAGACGTCCTGCGATAAGAGCACCCACAGCAGCGGAGGCTTGTAGGCAGGCAACGGATATTCCTGTTATGGAAGGATTCACGGCTGCGGTACTGCCATCTGCGCCACCGTAGTCGCTGAAGAAACGTCTAACGAAGACCGGGTTGACCAATAGGCCAGACATGATACCTGGCGGAGTCAGTTCTTCTTCCCGATCATGTGAAAGCCCAAACATACCGGAGTTGTAACCGAACAAAGCATCACCGAGACTACCAAAGCCGCATGTTGCGAACAACAAGGCCTTGCCCTTGATGGGATATCTAGCTGTGATCTTCGTCGGCTTCAGTTTGCTTTCGAGCCATCCCTGTTCAGCCGCAACCTGTCCAGCTATTTGCGAGGCACGCTGCTGAATGTTGGCGCTCTGACTGGCGACTGAATTACTGCGGACAGCCATACTTCCAACGAATAAAGAGCAAGATAGTCGTGTGGAAATGGTATGCGTTATCGAGCACGCGGAGAAGATGCTGTGGGATGATGGAGAAATCTGGGGAAGCCTGACAGCTTTATCGTCCCCAGATTTTCGCAGTGGAGCGCATTCGGCATCATTGCGTGTAGTCAGGCCATGTTACGGTTCCGATCCTAACGTTGGCCCTGCAGCGAAGAAATTTGGTCGGCATATGCTAGTGTGTCGCTCGAGAAGTTGATCAACTCTGTACCGCTAGGGCGTGGCTTCCCGGCCAATCAGGAGCGCTCTGCTCTTGAGCCGCGGAACCGGTGCTGGGGCAGAAAAGGTCCGAGCTGGCGGCTCCGGCTGATGAGCATCGGAAGGTCAGCAGCCTGCATGAGCCGCCGGAACCGTACTGCAGTCGCTCTCGCACTCGGGGAATGATGCCTGGCCGGTGATATAGCCAGGTCACTGAGATGGAGACATTGGTTCTAATCACTGCCGTACACTGTGTTTCGCAGTCATGTCTTCTTCCCCTGACGTTCACGAACCCAGTAACTCCTCCGAGTCTTTGACGTTGCTGGAGGATCAACTCAAAGCGCCAATCAACACGTCCTTCGTTCTGAGCCCATCCAGGCAGTTCTCATACGAGGATGGGCCAATTCCAAGCCTTCCCACTCCCAGGCATGTTCGTGTGAGGGTTGTGGTTACCGGTCTGTGTGGTTCTGACGTATGTAATGCCCGCTGTAGTCTGACATGTTCACTGAATATTGATGCTACATAGTTGCACTACTCGCAGCATGGGCGCATAGGCAGATATGTGGTCGAAACCCCAATCACCCTCGGCCATGAGTCTGCTGGTATCGTCGATGCCTGCGGATCAGATGTCAAAGGGCTGTCCGTGGGCGATCGCGTCGCATTGGAACCTGGCGTAGGATGCAACACATGCGAGACATGTCGAAGCGGTCGATATAACCTATGCGAATCGATGCAGTTCGCTGCTACCCCTCCCTACAACGGCACGTTATCGACCTTCTACTGTCTACCCGAAGAATGCTGCTACAAGCTGCCGTCACACATATCCTTCCGTGAAGGTGCCCTCGTGGAGCCGCTGAGCATAGCGGTGCATTGTTGCGGGCTCGCCGGAAATCTTCAGGGCAGGTCTATGGCGGTTTTCGGAGCTGGGCCCATAGGCTTGTTGTGCTCTGCTGTTGCACAGGCTTTTGGCGCAGCGAAAGTCGTGGTTGTTGATGCAGTGGCCCCCAGGCTGAACTTTGCGACTGACTTCGGTGCCGATGACGTATATATGATGGAAGCTGGATCTCCAGAAGCGAATGCTCAGAAAGTTTTGGAGAAGGCTGGGCTGGCTACAGGGTTTGATGTTGTGATCGATGCAACGGGAGCAGAGGCATGCATCAACTGTGGTGTAGCTGCATTGAAACGCGGCGGAGTCTTCGTTCAAGCTGGGCTGGGCCCTCCCAAGATCGCATTTCCAATCGGTCAGATTTGCGACAAAGAAGCTACGCTCAAAGGCAGCTTTCGATACGGGCCAGGAGACTACAAGCTTGCCATCCAGCTATTAGAATCCAACCGTGTTCAGCTGGATAGTCTTATTACTCATGAGTTCGCATTCTCAGATGCGGAACGGGCTTTTAAGAATGTTGCGGATAGAGTCGGCATCAAGTCGCTCATATATGGACCAGGCATCGACAGGGCGTTCGCAGAGGGTCGCGCCGAGCAGCAAAGGCGTGTGCCTGATCTCCCGAGGCTCTAGTCTGTGATGCGCTGAATACGTATCGCAATAATAAAATTGCTCGAATTGAGACGCGTGCCCGTCAAAAGATGTTTGTGATGTAACAGCTAGAATTGTGGCTCGTTCCAGACAGAATCCCAGAACCAGTATAGGCCGTTGCCAGTAACATCAACACCATTGTCATCGCTGATCCAGTCCAGCTCGCCTTCGAGGTTGAAGTCCCGGGTGCTAGCATTTGTCCAATCATTGTGTTCGCTAGGCAAGTGATCCATACCACCTTCGTTCGTGCCCCATTGCGGGACATAGGCTGTGTCGTCATGGGAGACGCTGTCGAGGGCGGCGGGAAACACTGGGAAAAGTATGTGATTAGATTGGTACGCAGCTTCGGGAATGCATCAGTCTTACCTCTCTGTACCGACGCCATGCTCTCGTGAACGCGCTGCATGCTGTCCACTGTACTCTGTTGCTGTCTGTTGTGTCCACTCGGTGGCAGTTGCGTCGGCAGACGAAGAGTATCTTCGACAGACATCTGCGCCGTCCCGGTGTGCGATCTTGTCATGTCGCTCTCGCCAAAGATAGCATCTGCTTCTCTGCGCAGTAGCATCTGGATGACGTCTTTGAGGACCGCATTACTCTGCATCGAGAGCTGTGTCCTCTTGCCGAGTAGCTCTTGCAAGCGAAATATGCGTGTGATGGTCCTTTTCACTTCCTGTGCCCTGTCCGAGAGTGGATCAGACAGCGCCAACACAGCCATGACGATGGCGGAGTTGAACAGATTGATAGCCAAGAAAGCTACCAGGTGGCTATCAGTGGCTAGCTGAGAAAGCCGTGGTAATTCAGTCACCTTTGATGTTCTCAACGCGGCGTCCCACCATTGCTCCGTGCTTGACATGTGGCTTCTGTTGAGCGGGCTGGACTCATGAACCGCATGGAATGGTGATTCGGTATTCGTAAGACTTGCCGGAGATAGTGCGTTACCATGTCCGCTTTCCGGTTGCGTCCTGATGAGGTGGTCCACTTGTTTTGCGATTAACGGGCGATTGAAGATGATGAGTAGGTTGTCGAATGTAAGCTGAAGAGACAATGCCTGCAGCTGGTGCACCCGTGCGGTGCGTGATTGGTCAATACTGCAGTCGGAGGCCATGTCGAGTAGAAGATGAGGCGGCAGACGGCGGCGCCACGCCCAAAGCTTCTCCGTCACTTCCGTGATTTGATCAGTGTATTGTGGCCCGCTCGGTCGTTCGTTGGGTCCCACGGCCCGCATCCCGAAGATGGTCTCGATAATGGGTGACGCAATAAGGTAGAGTTTGTTGAGCTCACGTTGGTAGGACGAGTAACATATGGTTAAGTCGGCTTCTAAGGGGTTCGTCCTTCTGAAGTAGGGCGACTCGCATACGTCGATCGGATGGTGTGTATTGCAGTCTTTCTCGTTGATGCCAATGGGCCGTCCGTACGTAATGGAAGCAAACCTAATCAAGTTAGTCAATGTTGCTACAGTGTACGAAAAATCTCGCATTCGGTACTGAGGTTCTTCGGATCTTCGGGTAGGGATGCACTACCGATCCCATGTGTATATAGTCCACCAGACTCTTTTCCTCTCTTCGACATAGTGAGGGTCACCTCGTAGCGGTTGGCGGTGAAGGCCGATGGCTTGTGCAGTTCGAATGGTCGCGCCCAGTAACGCAAAAGATAGGTTAGGCTTCCCATGGTAGACGTAGTAGGAGCCGAGCAAGATACACGTCTGAACAGACGAAATGGTACTCTGGTCCATCAGTTCAGCCAATTGGGAACCCGCACCTTGAACGAGGGATTGCGACCAGGCGTGCCAATCCTCGTCTGGAAAGTCTGGATCCACGTCCTTCTTGTGAGACTTGTACCATGCTCCCATTCCCACAACTGTAGATAAGAGGAGGAGGAATGATTTTTGCGAGGGGTAGGCATAGCCGTCCTTGATAGAGTCAAACTTTGCCCGAAATCTTGGCTCATAGATGACCAAGCTAAACCAATGGACCGAGTCGAAGTACTCTTCCAAGAGTGCTCGCATCGTGTCGATTGGCGGAAGGGGATGACCGAGAACGGCCGCTGTAGGGCGTCTCTGGGTACGATCTAAACGAGATGTTGAGGCTCTGCCATATACATTGCCGCCCGGTATGGCTGATGTTGTCCGGTTTAATGTTGGCTGACTTCCTAGTCTGTATATCTGGTGTGCAATGTCCATGGCTGAGTTCGCTTCGCCTTCCGCGATGCTGACACGTCTGCTCTCATCGCGACTGTTGCTTTCCGGGTCTGTCGCTTGATGCAGGTCCTCGTGATGCTGAACTGGTGCCTGTGGTTGCTCATGCGAAGCTTCGCGGGAAGGGCCTTGGGTGCGTCTCCTCTTCGATGCGCGTGGAACCTCGACATTGCTTACGATACATTCGACGTTTGCTCGGATACAGAGCGCGCAGGGGCGCGATGTGTCGCACTTGAATTTGCTCAGTCTGCGGCGCGCGTGACAGGCGGTGGGAGGGCGTGACTGACTCGGCTCTTGTTGCGACGGCACCTCTCACACGCCTTGCTAACCCTGGTGGGTAGCTGACGCCCGACAGCGGCATCAAGAGTTGCCGAAGACATTACTTCCGTGGTGCCATGCGTGACGTGAGGTTGCGATGAAATGGGCGAGGGTACGCTGCACGCGTCAGGCACGCCAAGTCAGCTGCGGAGCTCGCCGAGGTTTGCACGGTCGCCGTCAATGCCGCTGCCGCTGCACTTTCGCGTTTTTTCCGCCCACCACTGGCATTGTCATCGCTCTGCGTGACGACGTATGCGCTTCACAGGTGATGAAGTACGCAGTATCAGACTGCTTGCGCGCCTGATTCTCTCCGTCATTCCGCCTCGATGTTACATATTCAGCGCTTTCACCAACCCTATCAGGTCAGCACCAACAATCATCGAATATAGCACCATATCGCTTTTTGATATCACTGGGCATGATCGCGGTCATGGCACGTGGTCAAGATGGAGACGCGCCATCCGAGGTCTTCGTGGACACCCACCCGCCTGCGAAGCGACGGCGAACATTAGCACAGCCTGCTCGGGAGGTAGGCTTGATGCGAAGCGTCCCTGGTGACAAGTTCACGGGCTTCATGGGCAGTGCCAGCGGCATCTTCTTCATTAGGTCAGTCTATGGTGCGATCCGACGCTCTGCAGTGCCTACAGACGGCGAAACGCCCGGCAGCGACATCGTACCAGGCGAAGACGATCATCTCTCTCTAGTGCAACCGAATTCCTCTGGACACTTATGGCGAGAAGCTGAGTTCTCACACAGTCAGACTTCTCGCATATCATTTCGTGACCTGGTCACTTTTTCTGGGAGCTATTTTGCCAATTGGCATCCGTTCTACCCCTTCCTGCACGCCCCGACCGTCCTGGAGTATTTCGACTGCTGTGCAAGAAATGGCTTTCCCGATCATGGCGCTTCAGAGGACCTACAGCTGGTGATAGTGCGTTCGATCATGTCCATCTCGCTTGCAGACCATCGACAATCGCCAGGGCTACCGCGTACTCGACATCCTGCCTGTATCGTCTTTCTATCGTATGATGCTGCTGTAGATAGTCTCCGGACAATACTTTCTCGTCCCACGACAATACTTACACTACAAGCCGCACTCAGTGTGCAGCTCTTCTTAGTTTCTATGCTTCGCTTAAACGCCGCCTCCCGTCTTGGGGGGCTCATTATGCGGATGGCTGTGCAGCTAGGTCTTCATCGATGCCCAGCCAGATTTTCGACCTTCACATCAAGCACGAAACAGCTTCGACAACGCGTGTTTTGGTCACTCTATACCATTGATCGGTTCCTTTCCCAATCCATGGGCCTTCCGCTCGGCCTGCCTGATGACGATATTGATGTCTGCTTTCCCCTCACGGAACACCATCAACAGGCGCGAGTGGACCCTTGTGAGTTAGACCATGTACTTTCGTGACACATCTAACATGTGGTAGGTCGTGAACTCCACCTGCTGCACCTGGTTGCCCAGCAAGCCAGGCTGCGTGGCGAAATCATCGAATTGCGCAACAAGTCGCTACACTACGTCCAGAATGATCCTGACCGAGCGACATCAATCATAGCTAAACTTGGCCAATGGTGGAACGATGTTGAGAACTACATCGAACCGGACAGCCGATGTGGCGCTTCTCCTTACGCGACTATAGTGTTGACACTGCTTAGACACGAGTTGATTATCTCGCTGTATCGTCCCGTCTTAGCCACCGGTAGTAAAGATGTCGCTTACAATGCCGCCTTACAACAGTGCATCAGTTCTGCGCGTAGCATCATCAATACCTTGCACACCGCTATCCAGGGCAAAAACGGGCCCCAAACGAATCATGACCAATTGGCTCTCCTTTGGCCCTCCTGCACCTGGGCTGTATGGATCAGCACATTCATCATGTTCTACGCCGCCCACGAGGACCGTATTGATCACAGCGTCGTCACAAGGTAATCAATAGGTCGAAATTGTATTACCTCAACTAACATGTGCAATCAAGATTCGCAGATAAGAGTCTCGACATACTTCAACACCTCACACTACGCGGCAGTGCTTGGCCTGAAGCAAGCTCGGCGGCCATTCGCGACTTACGGGCTCGAATGCTGCAGGGTTCTACTCAAATGGTTTCTAGATACGACTCAGAGGTCGCTGGAGATGCAGCCCTTGCTCAAAAAGGTGAATTGAACGTACGTTCAAGCCTGCACGAGCAATCATTACCTACCTGCAACGACGAGCCAGATCAAGTTGGTAGGCAAAGGAGGAATAATATCGCCCCTCCGCATGACGCGCGGTATCCTCCATACAATGCAGCATTCGATTCCAGTGCGACGAGTAACCTGAACCACGATGCTACTTTTCCTGAGCACAATAGCTACTGGAACATCTTCCTCGGAACGGAAGGCGCCGACGCTTCATCTACAGAATACTCCAACGGCCTAGACCCTTTCTCTGGCTTCGATATCCCGTTTTGGTTCGATCAAGAGCAGCATTGGGATTTCACATAGTTTCAAGAGCCAGGATAAAATCGAGTGCTGGTTGTGGTGGTATTGTTTGGGGAGCGTCGGACTTTGTTTGTCCGCCTCCCCCCGCACTTGCCCTCATCTAGCGCACCAGTGGCAAGATCATCGGCAACCCCATCATGTACGAACTCTGAATATGGGGTTTCTTAGTCCGGATTATGTCGGCTTAAAAGATAATGCGCATAGAACCTCACAAGATATCAAGTCAAGTGCTTACTCCAGTTACAGCCATCTGGTAACCGTTACTCCCTGTCCAAAAACAACGATTCATCAAGCACCAACATGCGCACACACTCTATTGCAACTATGGGCGCCGATGGCATTGGCCCTGAAGTCATCAATGCCGGCGTACAAGTTCTGAAGAAGTTGGCACAGCTAGACGGCACATTCGGACTGCAATTTGAAGACTACGACTGGAGTTCTGAGACCTACAAGAAGACAGGCCAATATATCCCCGATGGAGGGCTAGAGAAGCTCAAGAAGCATGACGCGATTCTATTTGGTGCTGTAGGTGCCCCGGGTACGTACAATTTACTGCATGGTATGCGATATCGAGACTGAATTCCCGAATAGATGTACCTGATCACATCTCTCTCTGGGGCTTGCGGCTCGCGATCTGCCAGACCTTCCAGCAGTATGCGAATGTGCGACCCACCAAGATCTTCCGGGGAACATCATCGCCCTTGCGTAACGCAGAGCATGGCGACCTAGACTGGGTGATTGTACGAGAGAATTCCGAAGGTGAATACGCAGGACAAGGAGGCCGGTCGCATAGAGGCCAGAAGTGGGAGACTGCTACGGAGGTCTCGATCTTCACCCGCCATGGTGTGGAAAGACTTATCCGCTTCGCCTTCGAAACAGCTCAAAGCAGGCCGAGAAAGCAGATAACAGTCGTTACTAAGAGCAACGCGCAGCGCAACGGAATGGTTATGTGGGATGAGATTGCTGCTGAAGTTGCGAAAGACTTTCCCGATGTAAAGTGCGACAAGATGCTCGTCGACGCCATGACGTGCCGGATGGTACTTGATCCGAAATCGTTGGATACGATAGTTGCAACAAACTTGGTGGGTAAAACAGAACGTACGGGGCATTCACCTCGGCTTTGGCTGACTCGTCCAGCACGCGGATATTCTTTCCGATCTCGCAGCCGCGCTGGCAGGATCCATTGGTATCGCTCCTACCAGCAACTGTACGTATCTTTCATTTCCACATGGTTGCATCCATTGCCCATGCTAAGTGTTGCCAGTGGACCCCACACGCCAGCATCCGTCCATGTTCGAACCGATTCATGGCTCGGCTTTCGACATTACCGGCAAGGGTATCGCAAACCCAGTAGGAACCTTTTGGACAGCGTCTGAGATGCTGGCATGGCTAGGCGAGGAGCAAGCTGCGAAGCGACTCATGGAAAGCGTGGAAATTATCACGGAGCGAGGCATTGCCACGCGCGATCTTGGAGGCAAGGCGTCGACAAAGGAGGTTACTGACGCGGTCTGCGCTGAGCTAGAAAGCATCTACGGCAAGAGTCAGTAGAAGCCGTGGTGGGCCTGATGATGCGGCAACGTTAGCCGCTGGTGCCAACCTGGTGGAGCGGACGTTGGTCGATGCGAAACCTGACTCGTAGCCGATGCAGTTCTCTTTCAGGCCGACAACGCCATGTGCCAGCTATTGCTATAGCTTGAAACGCCATATTGTTAAGTTCAGAGATCAACAACACCATTCCACAACCGCATGTGTCGATCGTGGCTACGTTACCTTTCATGAAGCCACCACTGCCACGAAGACATTGTTGGGACCTTATGTGAACTTAAACGCAGAGCCTCTGCCGATCTCATGTTTCCCCTATGCGGTAGTACATCCAAAAGAGGCGACGATTGACAGCGTCTCTATCGGTCGCATCAACCCGAGCCATGCTGGCAACACTAGCCGTCTGCAACATGAAGCAGTGGATACCTGAGCGACCAACCCGGAGCTAGCCCCCGCATCCTACCCATCCTTCCCCGCACACCACGAATCATCAATCCTTGTGTGCAAGTCGCCCAAGCTCAACTGCCGTGGGAATTAAGGCATCCCCCACCACCACCACATTATAGTGTCCGTCGCATCTTCGACAATTTAGGATTGCTTCCACGCTTCTTCCATCTATCTGCTGTGTGATCTAGATTGTTTCTTTGCATATCGTTTGCCCTTCCACGTGCTCCCTCGCGCTACCGTTCCAATCACACCGCGGACATAGAGTTACCATGCCTTTGGGTATACTCCAAGACTACAAGCTCGAACATGTCCCTGGGACAGCGCCGTTAAGCGAGCTTGGTCGCATTGATCTTGAGATCTCGAACGATGTTGATCGCGGGCTGCTGAAGCATGATTCTACTGGGCAGATTGTGCTTGTACCGCAGCCTTCTGATTCGCCGAACGACCCCTACAATTGGCCAAGATGGAAAAAGGAGATGTTCACCGTCGTCATCGCATACGGATGCGGCGCTGTAGGAGGTAGGTTTGCGACATCTTGACACCAGATACTGAGCTAATCGCATATTTTGTAGCTGTCGGTCCGCTGCTCACTCCGGCCTTCGTACCACTGGCAGAACAATTCAACGTCCCACTACAGAGGTTCACTCTGGGTTGCAATGGATCCTGTATCGTCGCCATCGCGGTCGGTAGTCTCATCTGCAACACCCTCGCCGTCAAGATTGGGAGACGACCAATCTACCTCGCAACCACGGTTGGCCTGGCAGTGTCCTGTTTCTGGGCTGCGGAAGCTACCAGCTTTCCCTCTCTGGCCGCAGCCAGAGCGGTCCAAGGACTGTGCATGGCGCCGTTCGAAGCACTCATCCCAGCATCCGTCGGAGACATCTGGCACGTCCACGAGCGCGGCTTTCGAATGGCCATCTTCAACCTTGGTGTCCTCGGTGGTATCAACCTAGCGAGTCCGATCGCTGGATCCGTCATTCAATATGGCTCTCACCGCATCGCATTGCACGCAATGGGTGGTGCTTTTGTCATCATGCTCATGCTCATCATCTTCTTCATGCCCGAATCCGCCTACCACCGCCGCGACGTCATCAACATCGATACGAGCGCTAAGAACGTAGAAAGCGACGCTGTTGAGAAAGAGAAGTCGGCCGAGCGCGTCGAAGATTATGCGGTCCAATCGTCTGTCTCTTCCGAGGCCGCATACCCCTACGTCAAGACTCTCATGCCGTGGTCTGGTTATTGGGACCATGTTTCCTTCTGGCGCACATTCCTACGCCCCTTTGTGGTGATCATGAGCCCGGTAGTCATGTGGGCGACCTTGCTCTTCACCATCTGTGTGTCCTGGCTTGTCTTGATCTCCATCACGTTGTCGCAAATCTTCTCTGCTCCGCCATACAGCTTCTCCGTGAGCGCGGTTGGCGCAACCAACCTGTCGTCGTTTGTAGCGTCGCTATTGGCCACGCTGGTAGCAGGTCCGATCATCGATGGTGTGGCTAAGTACATGTCGACACGCAACAAGGGTACTTTCGGTGAGTGCGGACGATCCAATTTCTGATTTCATACAACTGATAATGTTTTAGAACCCGAGTTCCGTCTCCCTGTGATGATAACCTACCTGACCTTCACCGCAACTGGTTTCTTTGCTTGGGGCCAATCACTCCACAATCGCGATCCGTGGCCTATCCCAGTCATCGTCTGCATGGGTCTGATCAACCTGGGTGTTCAGCTGGGAACTACCGCCGTCGTCACCTACGTCTCCGACTGCCATCGCGAGCAGGCCGCCGAAGCTTTCGCCATCATGAACTTCGTCAAGAACCTTTTCGCATTCGGCCTGACATTCTACGCCAATGACTGGATCGCGGTACAGGGTGTGAGGGATGCGTTTTATGTCATTGGTGGCACCACTGTCGCTGTTACGCTTTGCACGATCCCAATGTATATCTACGGCAAGCGTGCAAGGAGTTGGGTGAAGAGATGCGGAGTGCTTGATAGTGTTCTTAAAGCCGAGTAGAGGAGTGCCGATAGCGTGACAAGAGCCTGCTTTTTTGTGAGTATTTGTTTGTGTGTTCAAGACTTTAGAACGTATTACCGTAGCGCGATTCCGAATATTGCAACCGTGTTATATGTCCAGTATCGACGACGTGGTATATGATCATCTCGCGACAACGTTCATTAAAGCTCGCGCGCGCAGAAGGCAGGAAGCGAAGCTGCCAGCGGCTACCGTTAATCGGCATCTTTGGTGGTTGACTCGTGTGGCGGAGAACGAACCGCCGACCTGACTCAGCCTGAGTGGCATCGCAGGCGCATCTGCCAGACACACTCCTCTCGATCTCTAGAAGTAGTTTTCTCGCCATCTTGAAGGATCGGTAGAGGCTCGCTGCATGTTCGGTGCTATGGGCATGTCGCAGTCTTTCAATTGTTGCAAGACTGACACTGGTGGGGATGTATCGCCGGGTATCTGCTGAGAAGCGTGCGCACAGCTATTCGGTCGACCTTCCCCTGCCCTAGACGTCTTGCGCGCTCGGTCACAAACAGGGGCGGACTCGCTTTGCCTTGATGGAGGTACTTCCGGGGCTGCGATGTCGCGGCACTGTGCTTGTAGCCAAGCCGTTAACTGCTCGGTCGTCTGTAAAGGCAGACGCTTCCATTCTTCAAGCTTTTCGGCTTTCGAAAGTTGTCGCTTTGGTGCTTGTGAGGACGCATCTGAAAGTAGAACATTGTTCAGCCGTACTACGTCTTGGTTTTGCACAACAGTGAGTGTTGCAGAGAGTGCAGCCTCGGTGTCTGCAAGCCGTCTCTCGAGGGCAGTGATGTATGCGGCTGGGAGGCCACGCTTACCGCCCTCTTGATAGTGACATGGCAGCGAAGATGTTTGACATTGCGAGCATGACGGGCTATATTAGTTAGCTGAGGTTCTGCAGCTGGCATGTAGGTTACCAACATCTTCCGATCGCACTTGCACTTCTTCGATCTGCAATTCTCGCATGCAATAGCATTTAGCTGGACCTCCAAATCACGATATCAGTGTATGTAGTACAGTGCTGGATGAGCTTGCGCACCGCTTCAGTCATAGTTGGATAACGATGGCAGGTGGTGGAGCTTGCGGAGGCTGGAGCTATTCGGAAGGTGTGGCTTGGTGATCTGTGCTCGCCGCGAGGGGCGCCTGCCCCTAAACTTGGGCGCGTCAAGCCTTCACGTCATCTCTCCGACGCGACAGCGTCTACTTCAGAGCTTGAAACGACATACATTATGGAAGAGCAATGCTGCTGAGTAGAATGCGCATCGTGGATTGGTGTAAGCTCCTGCTGAGACCCACCTGGTAATCGATTGCCGGTTGCGGCACTACCATACAATGTCTTCCACCTGAAGAATGCCCGGATTTTTGGCCCGCCGATCCAGCCTCTTTCGCACTTTGTCGCCCAGATCAGTCGAGAAGTTGGCGATACTGTGCGAGAGAACTTGTGGAGGGGCAGGGGAATTTCCCCCGCATTCAACCTTACCTGTTGTATCACGGACCGCGCCATACATGGCTAGTGCTGAGGTCCATGTCGGGCATCGGGTCATTTGAGTCCAGCCCTGCATACACATTCACGGACCTGAGTACACGATTTTAATGTTGAAGCTGACAGTGTTGAGTAAGGCAGACTAACATGACACGGGATTTATCCGCACGGTAGTGAGGATAATCCTCAAATTTCCAATCACGAAGCGTCGAGATTTGGTGACTGCTGAATCATCTCCAGCCAAAGCTTCGTACGTCTATGATCAACGGTCATGCTTCATGTTGAAGGATGCGTCAACCGTACCACCGGGCATAAACCCCGCAAAGCCAAGACGAAAGCGAGGCAGATCCAGCATCCC
The DNA here is from genome assembly GCF_020736505.1 of Alternaria rosae. NCBI lineage: Eukaryota > Fungi > Ascomycota > Dothideomycetes > Pleosporales > Pleosporaceae > Alternaria > Alternaria rosae. The sequence goes on from NW_025763577.1 coordinate 1,344,491, forward strand.
TTAGTCGGTTCGACGGTTTCTTGAACCGGCGAAGTGCTTGGCCTCGAGTATGTAAGTTGAGACTGTGCCGTTCTGTCTCGACACTGAGCAACTATCTCGAACGGAAAGATCATGGCACCAGCAGTTGCAGGCCCTGGCGACGGTATCATCGAGCGCCTCGTCGCCGCCGATACAGTACGATGGTGGAACAAGCCAAACCTCCGACGTCTCTACCTCTTGTTGGTACCTTTCTGCTTCTTCATTGAGTCTACCTCTGGGTTTGATAGCTCGATGATGAACGGAAGTAAGTCAAATCTACCACCGCACTACGTGGAGACAAGACACTGATTCGTTGTTTCTTTATCAGTGCAAGCTCTCCACTACTGGCAGGAATACTTCAACCACCCAAAAGGAGGACAACTCGGATTGCTTGTGGCCTGCTACAACCTCGGAGCTATCTCGAGTATCCCGTTCGTTTCAATCGTCTCCGATCATCTGGGAAGGCGAAAGAGTATCGTTCTAGGATCCACGATTATGATAATCGGAGCAGTTATGCAGGGCTTGTCGCAGAACCGTGAGTACCTTGAGCACCCTCACAGCCCTCAGAGAACTTCTTGGTTGACATGAGTACAGTCGCCATGTTCATCTTCAGTCGAATATTCTTGGGCCACGGTATTGTCTACGCCATCATTTCCGGCGCCGCCCTTCTCGGCGAACTAGGCCATCCCAAAGAACGACAATTCCTGGGTAGTCTCTTCAACGCTTTCTTTGGAGTAGGCTCCGTGCTTGGAGCAGGTATAGGTGAGCAATTTCCGTCCACCAGATGTGAATGAACGCATGCTAATCTCGGCTCCCATATATAGTCGTGCGTACGCTACTGATCCCAAACGACTGGTCTTGGCGCCTCCCCTCCATTCTCCAAGCAGGCCCTTCTGTTATACAGATCATCTTTGCTTTCACAGTCCCAGAGAGTCCTCGATGGCTGGTCTCAAAAGATCGCAGCGAAGAAGCTCTTGAGATATTGATCAAGTACCACGCGGAGGGCGATGCTTCGGCCGAGCTACCGCACCTTGAGATTGCTGAGATCAGGAAAGCTCTGGAGCTGGAGAACGAATCACGACAACGTGGTTGGGCCGAGCTCTTCCAGTCCAAAGGCATGCGACACCGTGCACTTGTCGCTGCCGGCCTTGGTATCTTCGTTCAGTACAGCGGCAACAACCTCATCAGCCAATACCTTGTGCCGATTCTGGAGAAGATCGGCATTGAGGACAGTCACACCCAGGTGCGCTATAATGTTGGCTCTGAAGCATGGGGCTTCCTTATGGCACTTGTCATGGCGACCATCACACCTCGATACCCACGTCGCAGAATGTACTTGCTGTGTGCAAGTTGCTTGTTGTGCGTGTATACCGCATGGACCATTGCTCAGGCTCGTAATCGCCAGACTGGATCTAAAGAGACCGGCTATGCTGTTCTCGTAATGATTTTCCTATACAAGCCTGCGTACAACATCGCCTACAACGCCCTCACCTACGTCTACATGGTGGAAATCTTCCCATACTACGTCCGAACCAAGGGTCTCTCGTGGTTCCAACTCTTCAATCGCTGCTCCGTCATGCTTGGCTCCTTCACCAATCCCATCGGACTGGAAGACCTTGACTGGAAGTTTCTCTTCGTATACATCGCTTTGCTGTGTTGCGAAATTGTGTTCATCTACTTCCTATTCCCTGAGACATACGGAAAGACATTGGAAGAGCTTACTTTCTTGTTTGAAAGCGAGAAGGATGATGCCGACGCGCTCGCTGCAACCACCGCCAAGGTCATGGGTCAGGATAGCAACGCCATCGAGCTTCATGAGGCGCCAGACAAGAAGGCCTAAGTCGCAAGTAAAGTGGTCGCTGGGACTGAGGTCGGCGGGTCTTGCAGATGGCGTTGCATTTGGCGCTCATAAGGCGGGTTTTGAGGCCACTTGGAAGTGAGCCGCATTCCTTCGAGCGGGTGTGAAACGGCCGTGGACGAAAATAGTGGAGGATGAAGATGCACAACTTGTAGCTGTTCCAGCATAACTCAGTCTTGCTCGCGGTCGTTTCCGGTAATGAATCATGAACATGTCTTCCTGTTCCACATGCGAGATCTCTCATCGCTCAACCAGCTCGCAGTGAAGACTTCAAAGTTGCGTAATACTGATGAATCCGTGGCTCTCATCAGCTCAATACCATCGCACCGTTGCCCATCTGCCTTTCCTGCGTTGCGACTAGCATGCGGCGCAGCAACATATCAAACCATAGCTTGCATACAACGCCTGAAGAGGCTGGAAATTGTGCGGATCTCCACTTCCATTCATAAGTTTGTTTCGACGACACAACGCACCAATGGCCCGCTCTTCCATGCGACCATGACACCGGTCAAGCGACAGCGGCTACAGAAGACTGATCTCCGACTGATCGGGACGTGTGGGGAATCTTCCGAACGAATGGGAATCTGGCGGCTTTGAAACAACAACAGATGGGCATAAGCTTGGCCAGTGAGGGTACGCAACGATCGCAGTGCAGACTTGATAGCCGCGACCCAGCAGACTGGTTTTAGCGTACGCCGGTGTTAGTACACGTGTCAGTACTAGGGAATACCGAATGACATGTTCAGCCGCAAGCCACCGTAGTATCAAGTCAGTAAGCGAAGTGTTGGATGTAGAGGTAGGGCTAGTCAAGAGGTGTCAGACGACTGTTCATCATAACGCACCTGATGTGCTTTGGCTACTCCAGAGGAAGGCAGTTGTCACCCTCCTGCTCAACACTGGGAGACATCGTCACGTGAAGCTTGCTTCATGCATGCATGCGTTGTTTGCTTTGCACCGAGATGCCAAATGCACGATAGACGCGACGTGGAATATTCGAAAATAGACGCATGGCTAAATATTCCGCGGCGCTGATAGGTGGCTATTAATAAGTGGGGATATCGGGCCCGCGCTTAACGATAGCGCGACCCCGCTATCTGGACCCCCAAAAGTTCGTCGAAACATCCCGAGGCCGTCATTCCCACCACCTCAACGGCCACTCACGTCGCGCAAGTTCACGCGATACCACCGAGGCTGGAAAGTGGCATCGCCATTCGCTCGCTGAGCAAAACCAACATGTTTCTCCAACCTCGCACTCTTTACATTGGCTACAGCGTCCGATGAGGCTCGAAGCGCTTATACGACTGTGCCTCATCGATGCATCATCATCGAAACGTGACCTCATGGAGGGGCTAAAAGCTAAGAATACGCCTAGCTGCATATGTTTTAATACTACAGCGGCAACGAGAATACGCTAGCCTAGCCATGCGGCCATCCCAGCGGTTATACACATGCTCTGTACGGCTACGCCCTCAGCGGTGACCCGGCTTGACAGCTCCCGACGCCCGCGCCGCACGCAGGTGTCGTGGAAACGGCCTTCAGCCGCCTTTCTTGGCATGCTTTTCTGGAGGTTGCGTCTGGTCCTTGCGGCTAGCTCGTGCCATGAATGGTGCGTTTGCTCGGTAATGCACCGGTTTCCAGAACGAAGGCATAGTTTGCATGTACGCCGCAGTAACAGTGCTGTTTGATGTTTCGAGCAGGCTCCAATCATGGAAATGGCTTGTGGAGGCTTATACTGCAGCTCCATGTTGTTATAGTATGGTGATGGACACCGATGGTAAGTACCTGGTATCAGTCTACTGCTTCTCTCCAGTCTGGCACTGCTCTACTATCTTGTACGAAGCAACATCTTTTCATCTTTCTCCACTATCTACGTACCCTAATTCGTATTCACGTATTCTTTTAATGCCTTACCCGATATCCACATCAGGTTACTATCCCAACATGTCTCGTTCTCCACGCACTCCTATGCGTTCGCCTGCTTTTCCCGACATTCCAATCTATCTGGATACGGGTGATGAACGCATGACAGCAAAGACATATGGCACAACACCTACGACCCCAACCACACCGGACATCATCCCTCCTCAACGCCCGACGCACCTGAGCCCGTCACATATCAACGCGCCACCCATCAGCCCGGTTGAGCCAAGCCCTACAACCACTATCGAGACTTCTAGTTGCCGGTCAGTCATCTGGCCCATTCCAGAGCCACCACCAGAGGTGCAGTATCAGCAGGACTCTCGTCGACCAACCCTTCGGTTCTTCCCGACTCAACGCCCTCGAGTCCGTCTTGACACCGTTCATTCCCTACAGATTCCTTCCATCAACGAGAAGACCCCGATCAGCTACTACCATCCGGGGCTCGGTATCGTCAACGGCCCTCCTAAGCCCCCATCTATCGAGATCTCTCCACCCATCAACGAGAAGTCCGACCCTGAGGCCAACATCGCACAACGTATCGAGGAGACCTTGTGGAGATACAGCGCATCTGGTAACATCTTGAAAAGGTGGTTGCTAGAAGTACTCAGCTGGCTCTTCAGTGCGATTTGCATGGCTGCGGTGATTGGGGTACTAGCCAGACTCAAGGATGAACCGCTGACCAAGTGGGTCCTGGCCGAGAAGACTGGGCTGACACTGAACGCATACATTTCCATACTCTCAAAGATGGCGGGTGCTGCTCTCATCCTCCCCGTATCGGAAGCCCTTGGCCAACTCAAATGGAGTTGGTTCCTCGAACACTCCAAGCAGATGTGGGATTTTGAGATCTTCGATAATGCTTCACGAGGTCCATGGGGCTCTCTTCTTCTACTCATTCGGACTAAGGGCAGAGCACTAGCAGCGCTTGGAGCTATGATTATGCTGTGTTCTTTAGCACTCGATCCTTTCTTCCAACAGGTAGTCGACTTTCCAGATCGATGGGCACTGCAAAGCACATCAAGCACAATTCCAAGGGTTATAGACTACCAACCGCCTTATATTCCGGCATATATGGGTGGAGACGAGATTACTTCCGAAGACAGAGCGCTGGCAGCTGTAGCTCGGGAGTTCTTTTATAACAACGGCACTCAGCCTGTCCCTTTTGGCAATGGCAAGTGATGACCATTCAAGACCACATGTACAACACATACTGACTCAGCCTACTTTAGGCACAAGGCCCGACATACCTCTCTCTTGTCCAACCAGTAACTGCACCTGGCCTGAATATGAGACTATGGCTGTTTGCAGTAGTTGCGAAGATGTTACAAGTTTGCTGGATCTGACATACGTTTGTATGGACACAACTATTGACTGGAGCGTGAACTGGACAGGACCTCTTGACGACATGCCGTACCCAAATGGTACGGTCTGCGGATACTTCCTCAATGCCACAAGCGAAGCACCCGTCTTGTTGTCAGGATACAGCGTTCAGAACGATAGTTCTAGCGATCCCGGAGAGGCGCTCATCGTGCGGGCAGTGCCACTTACCGATTTCGACACCAAGCTGCCGTTCTACGGCGACGGATCGATCGTGTTCAAGGACATCCGCAACCCAATTCTGGATGCGCTCATTGCCTCTGCTGTAGGTGGGCCCGAGAGTGTTTATGCAAATAAGACTCCAATCATCCACGAATGCATCCTCTCATGGTGTGTGCAGAGCATCAAGTCTTCGTACGACTGGGGTCGATACAGCGAGAACATCACATCAACCTACCTCAACAACGCCCCCGGACCCATAACATGGCCTTGGGAAACCTTCGAAGCAGACACTGGGACATTCATGCTATATGCGCAGAATATCACCATTGAACCACCAACGTCAAGGATGGCTCACTCCAACACCACAGTGTTGAACACAACGTATTCTCTCAACAACATCACTGCAGCCAACACAATGAACTTCTTCGATGACTTCTTTCCTTCGTACTACACCGCCGCCAACATCTCGGCAAGACCAAGACTACGATACAAGAATTATTACGATGGGCCCACTAGCCAGGAGCTTTTCTTTAACCCATGGGAAGCTCCTAACAACCTGACTCGTCATATGGAGAGGCTCGCGACAGCTATGAGCAACGTTATGAGGTCGTCCGCCAGCCGTAACATGGTTTTCGGCGCAGCGTACAGCCAAGAGAACTACGTGTCGGTTCGTTGGGAATGGCTCACTCTCCCACTTGGTCTTCTTTGCATCTCTTTCATTTTTCTGGCCGCTACAGTACTTAAGTCTGCCGTCGAGCGGGATCGAGTCGGGGTGTGGAAGACGTCAGCATACGCGACTCTACTTTATGGCCTACCAGATGAGATGCAGCAGAAGATCACCAGATCTGGTAGTACTGGAACTCCAAGAGCCAAGGCGAAGGAACTCAAAGTAAAGTTGCAACCCAATCATGGCTGGAGAGTCTCTGGAAACTTGTTCTCGCCATTTGTAACAAAACCTAAGACAAATCTACCTCCTCCCGGTTGGATCTAGGCTGCCCAGCAGACCTTGCGAGAAAAGAAATATACATCGTTGTACAAACTCAGCTAGCCTGCTGTCCATTCGTCCCGATTAAACCAATACTAATACTTTCGCCTAAAAAAATCCAATACTCTCAACGGATCCTACAAGAACAATGCCTCCAGTGCCCGTTGAACAAGCGAGCTCCTTGGATTGTTGCCAGAACCTGGACGAACACCTCTCATCTTGTGATTGTTTCCACTGCCCGGACGAACGCCTCTCGGCGTTTTAACGACACCTGGGCGGCCTCCGACCTTGGTGCCGCTGTCTGGACGTACTACACCCCTGGGGTTATTGCCGCCGCCTGGACGCACGCCTCTTTGGTTGTTGCCGCCGCCTGGACGCACGCCTCGTTGATTGTTGCCCTTCTTTGGACGCACACCCCTTGGATTGTTACCGCGGCCTGGACGCACGCCTCTTTGGTTGTTGCCCTTCTTTGGACGCACGCCCCTTGGGTTGTTGCCGGAACCTGGACGCACACCTCTCGTCTTGTGGTTGTTTCCGTTGCCTGGGCGGACACCCCGAGCTGCTACCATAGCTTCGGGAATATCTCTCTTATCACCACTGAGACCATCGTTGCCACGAATACTCCTCTTACCACCACCCGCACCACTATTGCCACGCAGTCCTCTCTTTGTTGGATCAACCTCACTTGAGTCAACTTCAAGATCGATTACATCATCCTCTTCTTCTTCTTCAACAAAGTCATCATCTCCACCAACGGCTGGGGTATCCTCTGCATCGGCATCACGCTTGGTCTCGAAAACAATGTCGCTCAGCGCTTTCTCTGGGATTCTCTCGATGAGCGGATCGCGTTTGGAGACATATGAGCTTAGTTGGCTCACGACGTTGGCACTACGTTGCTGAATGGAGTTGGTCTTGAACATGTCAGCTATATCCTGGTCAGAAGACAACGTTGATCTTACCTCTTTTGTAGGCACAGGTGCGCCGATGACTGGAAGGAGAACGGACGCAAAGAGGAGGATGTTGCGGGCGTGCATGGTGTCAACCGAAGAGATCGATACCAGAGAAGAAGTGTTGCAAGTATGATGGTTGACTCTATGTGCTCTTGGTCAGGCAGGGGTGAGCTTCAAGATTGATGGTACACCTGTGGTTGTTCTGCGATCGATATGAGTTCAAACTAGGGACTCATCGATGCATTTATCCATCGTCCTGGATCCAAAGCGACATCCATCTATCGTCCGTCACACGACAGGCTCATCTCCACCATCCCTCCACGGCGCTTCAGCCCGCTGAGATTTCACGCTGATAACCGCCTTGGAGGCCACCGACGCGACGCACGCTGCATGAACCGGACATGCTTTCTGATCGTCATGGGTGGAGGTAGCGCAATCATTGGAAGAGAACAGGGAAGGCATGAGTGTCGGAGTACAGATTCGGCAAGGTGAAACGCAAAGGCCAGGACAAGTGATGCGCAAGGCGTCAGGCCGGGAGCTTGTGGTGGCCCGAGAATGCGTCGCAATGGATCAGGAGGTTTCTGCGGTTTTCGTCACACCGAGATATCACATTCGAAGCGCTCAAAGAGCAGGGCTTTCTACAAGGCGACTCTACACAGTCGAGCACCTGTAAGTACGATTCATCACCCGTACTTCCTGCAATTCTCATCAAGTGCAAGAACGAATTCTAACCAATCGAAGGGATTTCATGGTGTGATGTGGCTTGGCGGCGTTTGAAACCTGCCCCTGGAGTCGAAGCGATTGGTCCTACACGATCGGTACCTTACGCCAATCAACCGCTCCCGTGACCTAGTCGCAAATTGTTCGTACACGTGACCTACCCAGCGCTACGCTTTTGTCAGTCTCTTCCATCGAGATCGATAGAGTATCGATGAGTTCGGTTCGCAAGATGAAGTTATATGTTCGAATTCAAATCTCCTTTGTGTGTCGTAGATTCATCATCCTCTCTGGCAGCCAAGATGAACTCGTATTTGCTATATTTCTATGGATTGAGGCGCCATGTTCAATTAGCAGGGTTTCGATAATGTTGACAACTTTGGCTAGATCTCCCGACAATTCCCAAGCCCAATTTGTGATGGAACGATTTTCATCTGTACAAATTCTTCCGTAGCAACACGACTCTGCATTCGACATCGAGACAGCCAATGAGTTAAGGTACGGTGATGGTTGACCAATCGCGTGGAACGACTAAGCGCTAGACTTCGACACTGACGTTATGTCGAAGCCCCAAACATCTGCCTTACAGAGATCACCCATGATGCGGCTGCATCTTCATCTTCACTTCCGCTGCAGTGTTGCGAGGGATACCATGCAACACACGCTCGGCGAGCTTCTCTCAACCACCATGCGCATGTAATCACATAGTTTATGCAATGTGATATCAACCACGCAGGGGGTTTCGTCCTTCGTGCATCCCGATACCAAGGTTTCTCTAACAGCCTCGATGTACGCAGCCGTCTCAGCGACCACTTCAGCTTCCACATGCGATCATGGCCAAGCAATGCCGCGTTCATGATGTTCGGTCGCTTGATACCTAGGTACGGTTCCAAATTGTCTTTTGAGTTGACGGTAAGCAAGCGCGAGACACTTATCGCTTCGTTGTGTATCCGTTGGTAGTACCAATCGCGGATGTCCGGGTAGGCCTGGACGGTAAACTAGTACTGCGTGTACGAACGGCAGTACTACGTGGTCCCATGAGCTTAACATCACCCTGTCGAGACATGCACAAGCCCGTATCCTCTCCTACGTCATGAGACTCATCTGTGTTTGCGTGGGATATCTCTCTATCATCTTATAGAACTCAACCGGGGCATGCACTTCCTCAGCAAAGCTGCACTCGGTCAACGTGCCGCGAATGGGTTTCACCTGCAAAGACAAATCATCTCCGATGATGATTTTTTCGTTCAGATTCTTGATGAACCGGGACAGATGCGGTAGCAATAGCCCTTCGGAGCCCTGATATTTCTGCCAGCTGCAGTTTTGCCTCGCTTCAATTCCAAAATCACGTCCCATCTGCACAACATGACCGGCATACTACCTAAGTAGGCATGAAGTAAAGAGCGCAATTTTCTGGAATTATCAGGTCATGGGTACACAACCATCACTTTGAAAAAATCTAGGTGTGCTTTAGTTACAGGCACGGCTGAGATAGTATAGAATCTGAGGCTCACAAGGTCCTTGGGGTAGCTTCGCTCCAGGGTTCGCTTCCCAAGGTCGCGCCCGCCAAATTCAGGCCCCACCCCCTCGCCTGGAACAGGCCGCCTTGCGCTCTGCCTAGCGTTCACCCACAATGACAGCTCAACTCCAGCGCTTAACTACTCATTGTACTTGCCACTCCATGTGGCTCTTAACGGTTCAATACGCAGTAGCGGCGGGAATGCCACACCTCGGCGCTACCACGATCTAGGCCTCACGGTTTGATTATCCCTTATCGCCGCGAAACCCGCTGTGGGCGCTAAATCTCCCGCTCTGACAGGTCTAACAATGATGTCGAGCGGTGTAGGAGACTTCCCCATCGTCAACCTCAAGTCGTTAAACACACCTGCATGCAGACCTGGTGATCATCAACTGCTCTAGAAACTGAGCCTAGAACTGTGCTGCGCTTTCTACGCGAGCGGCAGAACGTTCGGCGGTTAAGCGCTCGATTATTGATCGAACTGACATACTACAGGTGATTAACAATGTTGGAATTCAGCACAGCTTTTAGTGCGTCACCTCCTGACCGCTCAGGTGTTCTCGCAATCCTATCAACAGACTACGCGCATAATGACACAACCACACGGAAGACTGCTACCCCTTACACTCGTGGAATCGCAACATTCATACTCGTCATCGCCAAATGAAGGTCCCAGCATACCACCTCCACCGTCCTACCGAGCATCCATTCGCGAGAAAGGCTCTCTCGATTTTCCAGGGCGGATCGAGCAGAAGTTAGCGCAATACAATGCGTCACAGAACATATTCAAACGTTGGCTATTTGAGATTATTAGTGTGGGAACAAGCGCTATCTGCATGGGTGAGATTCCCGTCATCACGGCCTGGTGCGTACGTCTTCTAACGACGAAAGCAGGCGCGATTATTGGATTACTATATTATCTACATGACCAATCCTTCGACAAATGGCCTCCAGGCTTGACCATCATCACAGTTCTTTCGAAGATCGCATCTGCAGCACTCATCCTACCCATATCGGAGGCCATCGGACAGCTAAAGTGGACATGGTTCCACGGGAAGAACTCCAGAGATCCTTTCGACTTCGAGATCTTTGATAAAGCATCACGTGGCGCATGGGGGTCATTCATGCTCTTGTGTCGTACTAAGGGCAAGTCACTTGCTGCTTTGGGTGCCCTAATAACAGTTCTATTACTTGCGATTGACACTTTCTTCCAGCAAGTAACAGATCTGTCAGAGCGCTGGAAACTGCAGGGCGAAAGCTACATTCCACGTGTCGTCCGATATGAACCTATTATGGAGTTCCTCTACGACACGAGTTTCGACAACAACAATCCATCATCGATAGTGAACACCGATCTTAAAACAGCGTTGACCCCCTTCTTTTACGACAAGAACGGCACTTCGCCTCTCAAGATTGGGAACGCTACCCAGGCCCAGATACCACTAGGATGCCCTACGAGCAATTGCGAATGGCCGCCTTACGAGACTTTGGCGGTTTGTAGCGCTTGTGAGGACATATCGCACCTGCTCGAGTACGCTTGTCTCAACATGGGAATGGATTGGATCAAGAATTCGACTGGCCCTAAAAGAAAGGAACCTTATCCAATAGGTAAGTATGCCTCTCGGTCTTCAAGCACGTTCGTGCCCAACGGGCGAGCGCTGGCTAGTCCCTCGCATGGGTCTTGGCTGGCAGCGTGCAGCAGCCGATTCAGACCAATCTCAGGCCATCCGCTAATGACACGTACTACAGGCACTGCTTGCGGCTACTTCCTAAACGCCACTGGTGAAGACCCCGTCCTCATGTCAGGCTTCCGCGCTGAGAATGGCACCGACTCGTTGCATGGAGAGACCCTCCTCTTGCGAACACTACCGCTGGTTACGAACCCTTCCAGGCATTCACTCTATGGGGGGACCATAAACTTCAAACACATACAGTACCCTATATTGGACGCGCTGATAGTCAGTTCTTTTGACGGTACTGCGGACAGCGTTTATGCGAAGAAACCTCCAGTCGCCCAAGAGTGTATGCTATCATGGTGCGTCGAAACGCTTCGCTCGTCTTATGCGTCGGGAGACTATACGGAGCAAGTGGTTGATACCTTTATGAATACTACCAGCGCGGAATGGCCATGGTGGACTGAGGACTTCTACGAGCAACAGACGACCTTTACCGAGTTCCGATCAAACATCAGCATACATCCCCCATCTCAAGACAACAGCGCCATTCCTTTCGGTGTTTCGAACGACACAATTCTGGACCTAGCTATGATTTTCGATGAGATCTTCCCTTCCTTCATCACAGTCGCCAACGCGACAGCGCAACCCTTTGTGAAGATCAGGACTGCCGCTATCGACAGGGTCTATTCCCGTCTTGTTCGCTTCAGCCCTTGGCTCGCCCCCAATAATGTCACCTTCCACATGCAAAGAATGGCCCGGACACTCACCAACGTAATGCGGTCAGACATGAATTCTAATGAACTTGTTATTGGGGATGCACGGGTGTTAGAAACGTATGTCGCAGTTCATTGGCCATGGCTCATCTTTCCTTTGATCATGTTGCTCTTAAGCATTATTTTTCTGGTTGCCACCATGCTGAAGACTTCCAGCGTTGATCACGGCGAGATCGGTATGTGGAAGACTTCTGCAATGCCGACATTGATGTACGGTCTGCCACAAGACATGCAGAAGGATGTTCTCTCCTCCACAAGATCTGGGGGAGGATCAGATAAAGGTCTTCGCAAAGTCCGTATCAAGCTCTTACCAAAGCAAGGCTGGAGAGTATCTGGGCACGTACATTCTGCACCGAAGGCCCCTCCAGGTTTCATATAGCTAGTACACAATGCTCATGGTACATACATCCATACGACGAACCCCTCCAAATTGTCACTAATAGCAAGGATCTGTACTGGACTGATGCCCGGACTGAGTTCGCTACAAACCGCTAGGAGACATATTCTATGTCCGATGCTGTAATCAACGCTGTGCACGTGACTTTCTGATCTTCAGGCGTATCGATACAGAGCAGAGGGAAACCGTCGAGGCATGTATTGGTAGGGTACAGCGCGAGTGTCATAAGGGGATAATAGAAGTCGCATCGCATCGCATATACACTGTTAGATCCTGATAATGATGAGACAAGAACATTGAAGACCATGTTTAATTTTACCTATATTACATCTTGCAAAGGATACATGCGACAGGAGTTCTGTTGTTTACTGGTGGCGTCATATCCAGAGCCAATCTCCCTTGCTGGGCCATGATCCCGCCAACGCCGCCTCCTGGCCCCGCCTGTTCTTGTCCCAGCCTCATCTTTGAGATAAGACTCACATTCTTGACCCCACTGGACGACACCTACGTCTTCTCACTGCATCTTAAGTCGCTCAGTTTAGTTGCGCAATGTTTCCACGTCGCTCACTTCGCTCGGCAGCTTCCAGTCAGTCGGTATGCCGCAGCGCTAACAGCAAAGCTCCCATAGGTGCACGATAACGAAGCGCACGCTCAACGTCAAACTGGCGGACGATCAACTTAGCGCCACGATTCTGCCATGTCCAAAGGCATACCCGCAGCTGGCAGTTCAAGATGTGTAGCTCCTTAGGCGCCGATGCGCTGTCGTCCCGCTCTCGAGCACCGATCGAACGACCGTTTCTTCCGCAAGACAACTCCCTTCACGTTTCGCGTTGTTCAATACGGCCCGATCCTCATCGATACGAATTTCACCGAGATGGCTTCCCTCCCAAACGCAACATGGTATCAACTTCCGTGGACACAACGACGTGAACGATACAGAGGACAACATACGCCAGGATCGCGCGACTCTTCAGACGACGCGAAATCGTCGCTCGACTTCACGCAACGAGTCGAGAGAAAGTTAGCCGAGTACAACGCTTCGAACAATGTCTTTAAGAGATGGCTGTTTGAGATGGCCAGTTGGTGCATCAGTGCGGCATGCATGATCGCAATTATATGCATCTACCTTCAGATCAGTGACCAGCTCCTGTCTACAAGCGGATCATACCTCACACTGGCCAATGTGCTCGGAAAATTATCTTCAGCTGCCTTGATCGTCCCAACCTCAGAAGCGCTTGGGCAACTGAAATGGAACTGGTTCCATGAGTCCAAAGCTATGTGGGATTTCGAGATATTCGACAAGGCTTCCAGAGGACCGCTTGGTGCCTTAATGCTACTGTTCCGAACAAAAGGTCGTTCGTTGGCTGCACTAGGCGCACTACTTATCGTCTTGCTCCTTGCGATTGACACCTTTTTCCAACAGGTCGTTACTTTCCCTGATAGATGGACCCAACACCAGACTCCTGGAGAGATACCATACGTAATCCGTTACGAGCCTCCCTACCTCATGGAGTTTCAGGGTGGATGGGAAACTAGCGTCTATAATACCGACCTGCAGCCCGTTGTCCAGCAATTTCTTTACAGAAATGGCAGCAAACCTGTTCCGTTTGGCACAAATTATCGTCCCGACATTCCTCTGTCTTGCCCTACTAGCAACTGCACTTGGCCAGTGTATGACACACTTGCTGTCTGTAGCAAGTGTACCGAAGTAAGCGAACTCTTGGACATTACCTTTACGTGTTTGGAAACAGCTTTAGATTGGAGCACGGATTTCGAAGGACCTCTTTCTGATGTCCCTTATTCCCAAAAGAAGATGTGTGGGCATTTTCTGAACTCGACAGCGGATCTTCCAATCTTACTCTCGGGATATACTGTCGATACCGACAGGGACGAGATCCCTGACGAAGCTTTGCTGCTTAGAACGATCCCTCTCACGGCATTTCTCACCAAGGCACGTCTTTATGGTGTCGGCTCGGTGGCCTATAAGAATATACGCAACCCAATCCTTGATGCCTTAATAGCCTCCGCATCTGATGGACCAGAAAGTGTCTACCAGAATAAGACGCCTACGGTTCATGAATGCGTCCTCTCCTGGTGTGTCCAAACTATCGAATCATCCTACGGCCTGGGTGGATATAATGAGCACATCATCTCATCGTACCATAATACCACTTTTGGACCAAGTCCGTGGATATCGTTCGACATTCCCGAGGAGGAGGGTGGTGGAATCTGGATTCAATATAAGGAAAACATTACCATCATACCCACCAACACTAGTTCTCAACCTGTCAGGCCGAACGGCTCAGAGCTCGAATACGGCGCCAGCAACGTGTCCGTTTCGGGCGTCATGGGCATCTTCGATGACTTCTTCCCTGCTTCATACAGCGTCAAAAATGTTTCTGCAATACCTAGACTCCGGTACAAGAACTTCCCGGGCGGACCTTTCCAGCGCTATATCCCATGGACTCCTTGGATGGCGCCCAACAATATAACGCAACATCTTGAAAGACTCGCTACGGCGATGACGAGTCGAGTAAGATCATCTGATAGCAGTGAAACGCTCATGGGCGAAGCATTCTACACCGACAAGTACGTCTTGGTGCAATGGGAGTGGCTCATCTTCCCATTCCTGCTCTTAATGCTCGCTATCGTCTTTCTGATTTCTACGATGATCAAAACATCCAAAGATACCTCTACCGGTATCTGGAAGACATCTGCTATGCCGACGCTCATCTACGGTCTACCGAAAGAGGCGCAAAAGGAAATGCATCCCTCTTCGTCATGGGATAGCGCACATGAGAGCAGCAAGAAGCTTCGCATCAGATTGTTGCCCAAGTCAGGATGGAGGGTATCTGGCGTCAGCCATCTAAGCACGTCGCCACAGCTGCCACATCCTGCTGTTCAGGCACCACACGGTTGGATATGAAGCGGGCTGTGTATGATATATGATATGGATGTCATTTCAACGACAAATCAGAACTTCCATACTAGATGCACATTGAGAACTATTATATATTGTGATCTGTCAACCCATCAAGCAGTCAAAAGTATGTCTAGCGATGCTACTCTATCCGATGCATGAAGCAAGATTTCATGGAACTGCCTAGACCTACCGGATAAATATGTGTGACGAAACCCACAGAAGTCTCTTGAAATGCTGGGGGACGGGTGAAGTGAGTAGATGATGGAAGGTGGCACTATGCCCAATTCGGTGCACGCTTGGACCAGACTACAACTGCTACAACAGTTTGCTATCGCGCAGATTTCTCTCGTCTCCAGTGCACATCATGGCGTCCAACAATGGAACTCCTGTGCCCTCAAAATTTACAATCGGTCGATCAAATCGACTTTCGCAAACCCCCAATCTGACTTCGAACAACACGACTTCGATCCATTCACACCAGACCACGAATGCGCCCAGCTGTGTTGAATGCGGCGTCAAATGCCCAAACTGCTCGTTCCCGCGAGCGCCGGCGGTGAAGCATAACGAGAAGAAGAATGCGCAACTGCCCGAACCCGACTTGGTGTCCAACGATGATCGGGTGTCACCTGGAATGGTGGACTTACCTCGGCCTGACAATCCGAATGCGCGCCCCGTTGTCGATCAGACTGAGATTGAGGGAGACAAGGATTGCAGCAATCTTCACATGAAGGAAGAAGACAAGAAGGGAGAAAACGAAGACAAAGATGACGCCAAAGTGGAGTGGTCGAAATACGTTTCAAAGCGACTCTACATGATGGCACGAACCGACCCCTCATCCATGACAGCGGCAGAATTCGAGCAATTCAATGAGCAGGGGCTAAAGCATCAATACGACAAACACTTCAATCCTCATGAGCGAACCTTGTGGGACGACGAATCTTTGCCCCGGGACTTGACACTAAAGCTCATCCATTTCCGCCAACGTATCGAGCGCAATGCAGCGGACGCCTTGGAGACAGAGGACAAGGACTTGCATTGTGATACCCAAGACTTTGACCGACTGAGGAGCTTCTTGGCTGACCTTCATATCGATGCCTACGAACTTGTCGCCGAAGACCACGAGCGCGAAGTGAAAGAGATGGAAAAGATGCAAGAAGCCGTCGAACGTGAGTCCGTAGAAGAGGAATATGAGTCCGCAGAGGAGGAATATGAGCACCCAGGGGAGGATGACTTTCGCCCTCCTTACTCCGACCGATCTTGATACCTACCCGCCATGGAGCGCGATTACCCGACTTCGATGCAGCACCCCCCATACCCACCTGTGAACTACAATGGTCAGAATACATACGGGCAATTCGACTTTTTTGGGCAGAACCCAGCTCAACAAGACAATTGGAGCGGTGACGCTTCTCAGTCTGGCCGAGGCGAAACTACCTACAGCGATTGGAACGGCCCTCCTTCGCCAAAGGAGGAGACGACACAGTGGTAGGGTCTGTTCAAGCGCAACACTAGTTCCTTCTAGTCCACGATACCGGCTCTGCTGATCCCACGCATCGATACGATCGACGCATCATACTGACTTCGGTCGGTCTACGATACTGACTTTGGTCGGTCTACGATACTGACTTTGGTCGGTCTACGATACTGCCTTCGGTCAGTCTACCATACTAACTTCGGTCGGTCTACCATGCTAGCTTCGCTAGTCGCGATACGCATCAAGGTGCGTCACGATGCTACACGATGCACGCTGTATATAGTCTTGGTATATATCGTTCAATCAAACGGTTCCCTGCCTACAAAAGAACACTATGTGTGATGCCTATCAACGTTACAATGAAGTCTTGTTACGTATCAACTGTAGGACTTGATCAAACCAGACTTATTCAAGTTTGCCGTTTGGTTTAGCACCAATAACAGGGGCCTCTCTACCGACGGAGACCATAGAAGGCAGGTCAGATTTGTAAACATAAGCGACTATGGAGTCGCAAAGACAATGCACAGGGTAGTATTAGGGTCCTATACAGCAAGAGAACTGTATACATTTTTGAAAGCCCTTGGATCGCTTAGGATGTGATTACTTTGTGTGATGAAAGTTGTGAGGAGCAGCTTGTTGCATTGCGACGCATTCCTGGTCTCAGGCTCACGTGACTGGGTTTCAGCCTGCCTGATTCGTACCACGACTGTCATGCTCTCTAGTCTTCTTCCAATCGTTGTATGAATCGCAAAAACGCCATCATCCTGCGTGCCTAGATAATGCAATAGACTCCTCATCAGTAGTTTCCGAGGCGTTCATCAGGGTGAGGCGTAGTCAACGATCGAAGCGCCACTACATGCGTAGTGGTAACGAGCATGGCGTGTGATATCCTAAATATCTTCGTACTTGGTGAGCCTGATTTATGGATGAAGCCCCAGGCGACTCCCTTCGCTGTTGGCAATAGCTTCATCAACTGAACCACTACCAACCCGCATCGACTTCCAGTTCTTATAGACATCTGAGTCTTAGATCAATACTCTTCCTTCCCGGTCATACCAATATGCGCGTATAGGCAGTCACAACGCTTCTTTCCTTTTCTCTTGCTATCCTCTCGGCACCTGTCCCAGACGCCGAGGCAATTAATCCCGCAGTCATATTCCCAGGTCTTCGCTCACAGTGTATAGACATCCCTTCATGATCTCTCGTCTGCTAGCGCAGGCCATCGATGAGATGCAATCCCTGTGACTCTCATCGAGCCCCTGGAAGCAAGCAGCCAGGTCGAAGAGGGTCCTATTGAAGCTCAGAGCAGGATCAATACAAGCACCGGACGAGGAAACCGAGATGCCGAAGCCGAGGCTGAGGTTCAAGCCCTTGAGGCACGCCTCAGTTCCGGGAGTAAGACAGGTAACCGTGCACGGGATGCAGATGAGGAGCTCATCAAGCGAGCTATCGGGTTTCCAGCAGGTGGCTCGACCGGAATACGTCGGGATGCTCAGGGTCTCAAGTTCAGCAGCCCTGGTGGTCATCGACGAGATGCGGATGCAGAGGCCATCGAGCGATCTAGCGGACTTCGCAAGGTGGCTCAGACACCGATAGCGTCGCTATCTCGAACGAGGCCCTGGTCGACCGTGGTCGCATTGTCCAATGGCCCCGCACGCGCGATGCTGAGGCATCAAACGACGTGGTTGCGCGTGAAAAGGGGGTACCGTGGACTCCTAAGCGTGGCAAGGTGGTGCCATGGATCCCCAAGCGCGATGCTGAGGCAATCAAGTTTAACAGCCCTGGCGGCCATCGACGAGAAGCCGAGTCCATCAAGCGATCTTTCAACTTGATAGAAGGTGGCCCGGATACCGACGGCATCGCTATATCGAATGAGGCCCTGACCGAACGAGGCCACAATGTCCCACGGGGAAGCAAGCGCGCCGCGGAGCCGGCAGATGACTTGGTCGAGCGAGGCCGTGGCTCACGTTGGGGTGGAAGTAAGCGTGGCCTTTCCAGAAACCAGAATGGAGGAAGCAAGCGAGGCCTTACCCCAGGTCGTGGCGGCAGCCGTCGTCATGAGGCTGAGCCCATCAAGTTCAAGAGCTCTACTAGTCATCGACGAGAGGCCAAGACCATCCAGCGATCTCTCAAAAATCCAGGAGGCGGCAACGTTGATGATGCTGAGCGGACCAAGCTCGGCAGCCCTGGCGGTCATCGACGCGAAGCTGAGCCAGCAAGATGGGGTGGCACTAGTCGCCGTGAAGCTGTACCAGACACCATCGAGGCCCGCCAGAGAATGAGCGCAAGCACTGGTCTTGGCCGCCGACGAGATGCCATCCCAGGATTCGTTCGTCTAGGCAAAGGAATCCGCCCAAGAAATGTCACCGCAGAGACAGTCGAGGCTCGTACGAGGTACAGAGGCAACAGCTGTCGTGCTCGATCGATGAGGCCAGAGGATTCAAACGGATAACTTTCACTTCTTTTATCGTTGCGAACTCTTTCTGTACAACAAGAAGGGCTTCGGATACCCTCAAAGACCTGCTGGACACCAGGCGAGGGGTATCTAGTCATCCTATATTACTTTCTAGTGAAACACACATACCCCCATACCGATTGTTTTCGCGAATGTTGTGGTGTCAAAGGCGAGTCATGGTTTCTAAAAATCCTACAGCTCATGTTAGGGTTGAATTTCACCTTCAGCTCTTTCGCTTTTGCTCTTCGAGCGCTAGACCTTCCCAGTCGGTGCACCGTTCTCTCATATCGTCGATGTTCCCTACAATAACATTAAAATTGTCGAGTTCTTCGAGACCCCCTGCGCGAAGTGTCGCGTAACCTTTAAGGTGCGAGGTTCAAATGGTCCAGAACGCAGCATAAACCGGACCTGGAGTCATGAAAATATAGAAATCTGATTCAAAATGTACATTAGTTCGAAAGAACCTCCACGATGTTATCCCAAAAACCCAAATCATACACGTTCTCCACCGCCGCTAGACTCCACACGCGCTCAAAGCTATCTTCTCTAGCCACTGACTGTATGCGGCTCGGGAGCGTTTTGGGTGGTTGCCCCGTTCGCGTGCGGATGAGTATGTGTCTGCTTTCGAGCGGCCAGGTCGTTGGTGGCTCTTCGTCTTCTGGCGGGGTTTCCGGAGGAGTCGGGAAGGGCGACGTTGACGAAGAAGAATGCGCGGAGGCATGTGTGTGTTCCCGCGCAGGGGTTGCTGAGCGGTATTCCTGCATGGTATCTTCCCGCCTATGGCCCAAGAAAACGACGCCATCGGCCATGTCATCTCGCCAATCTGCCCACTTTGCGCTCTCGTTGGTGGTCATACCAGCCCATATCAGGTAGACGTGGTATGCGAGCAGACCCAACGGAAGCGGCCAAGTGAGGAGAGCCAGCAGGCCGACTCCAGACCCGCGCACACCGCCCATGTCGAGGTAGATCGTCGTGTAGATGAGAAAGTAGTGCGTCTTCCTGTCGAAGAATACATACCAGCTCTTCGTATTTACGCCTTGCTTGGGGCTGTATCTATACCATCCTTCATACTTCAGGTAATGTCTGTGGACCAACGGCGAAAGACTGTAGTAGGCCAGATATGCGCCATACGCGATCAGAATGCCGGTGGATAGCAACAGAGCTAGAAACCACTTGTAGTTGCCCCGTCCTAGGCAGTTGTTGACCCATATGCAATGATGATCCATCCTCGACACGCATGTCTTGCATATACTGCAATGCTTACTCCGCGCCGGCTTCAAGAACTTGCATGTCCGGCATGGCGTGCCTGGATAGTATAGCACCCGGTCATATGGGTAGTGTCGCATCTGCTCGGCATGATTGAGTGTGGTGATGTATGTCTGATCGTTGCTCTTGGCGCTGAGATACAAGAAGATGTACGGCTGCGGCAGCAAGACGAAAGCTAGGAGTTTGTGATGCGGTCGGATGAGGTGCCAAACAGTGGGCAGGAACATCGTCGCGCATGCGGTTACGAGGCCGAGGAAGAAGATGACGACCAGCGGGTGCTTATCGTGCATAAGGTAGTTGCCCAGGCGGGAGCCACCATTGGTGATGCGGCCATTGGTGAGGGTGAGGTCGAGCTTTCGGAATGCAGAAGGGATGTGGATGAGGAAGAGGCGGTTGAGGAAGCCTATGGGCGTGTTCCTGGGGGTGTTAGAGCGAGAACTTGAGTATGGAGTGCCGTAGATACCTGAAAGCTGGCAGTCGTCCGAAGAAAGCTACAAATGTCACCAGCGACACTGTGATGGTGAAGATGATAATGGTGCGGGCGACGGTCATGGTGAAAGAGACTTAGAGACTGCGACACTACGCATGGCGGAACACAGAAGGAAGACGCGAATCGAAACTATATCGCATCACTTCGCGCTCTGTTTGTCAGTTCACGGAGGTGACAGCGACAAGCGACGGATAGGGCTGAGCGAGTCGCGGAGGCTAAGCGACCCCGCGTGAATCATGCGTGCCATGTGAGCACGCGTCGCAACGCGTCATTCTCCAGCACCAGAACTCGTCAACACCACCCCACCATGGCTGGGCCGACCGTAGACACCGACATCGCGGGGGATTTCGGTTTCGCATCAGGCGAGCAATTATTCGCCGGCAAGAAGTTCTGGGTGGCACAGCGCGTAGCGTCGCGGAAACGGCTGCTGGACGACATAAAGGCCAACGGCGGAGAGGTTGTGGCACTAGAGAAGAAAGCAGACTACCTAATCGTCGACCACGCTCGGAGGGACTGTCCACCCGGATCAACATCGTACGAATTCATAGAAAAGTCCATCAAAGATGGAGAACTCCAAAATCCCGAAGACTACACAGCCGGACCGCCGTTAGGGGAGGCGCGAGAGGCTGGTTCCATCCACCAACCCACCAAGAGCGGAAGGACATCATACACAGCAGAGGAAGACAGGATGCTCTACAAATGGGTGCGCGACGCCCAATCCAAAGGCGCTTCCGTCGGTGGGAACGAGCTATACAAGCAGCTCGAAGCCAAGGTATGCGCCAACAAAGAAAACGCGCGTGTGAGTGGTCGCTAAAGAACGACAGTACCCACGGCATACATGGCAGTCATGGCGCGACCGATGGGTCAAGACACTCAGTAAACGTCCGCTCTCGGCTTTCACGATACCCGATAACGCTCCTCCGTCTCCTCCTTCTGATCAGTCGAACGAACGTATGCCCCCAGTTCCAGCCCCCTCCAAGCCTACAGAACACCAAATACCTAAAACAGAACAGGCTCCGAGTGCGACAGCCCTCGATAAGAAAAGCACGTCAAGAGCGAACAACGATTATAGCGTGGAAGAGTTGGAAGTCATGTTCAGCACAGATGACTGGCTAGAGTGCTATGCTTTTGTGGAGATCATCGATGGCGTGGAAGGACAAGACGATTACGATACTGCTTGGGATGGATGGGCTGAAAACCAGGGCAACCAAACCGCCGAGCAGTGGCGGCAATATTACGAAAAGGTAGTCCGTCCACAGTGGTTGCGCGATCCGGTATCGAAAAGAGAAAAGATCAGGAAGAAGATGGAGGAGAAACATGATGCCGCAAATGCAAGCCAGAGTCAGGCGCTGAGTCAGCAGCCAGCAGAGATCGAGAAACCAGACGAAACAGTGCCACGCCCCCCTCCAACAGCACGAGATGAAGTAGAGCCTGTACAGCCGTCAGCTCCTGAGGGCGATCGCTTCAAAGAACTACTGCCAGACAAGAAAATCGACAAAATTTCTCCCGCCTATACTCGCTACGCCTTGGCAAAGAAGCAAGATACGCTGAACGTGCAACCAGCCCTAGATCGTGGTAAGTGTGTCCTATTACGCTCTCTACACTGTCACTCACCGAGAAAACAGCTGCGATGCATGAGCTCTTGCTAACTCAGTGGCGATCGCTCTCAGCAGAAGAAAAGGCACCTTACATTGCCGAAGACAAATCGGTCACCAAAGAGACATTGGACGATTTGAGAAACTTGCCCAAGAGCGCATCAGAATCCAAGATGCCGTCATCTTCCACTGCTCGCCAAGAATCTCCGAACTTTTACGATGAGCAACTTGCGAGGTTCACGAAGCGCTTACGAGAAGACGACTTCGTGGAGCAGGACGAGGAGGTGAAAATAGCGCCGCCTGCTAAACGACGGAAGAGCAGAAGTACAACGCCTGCCCAAGAAGAGCCATTGCAACCGATCAAAGCCGAGGGCACGCAGAACCAGCCCGTGGACATATCTTCTGCGGCGAGTTCCCAGACTAGTTCAACATCAGAAGATGCTGAAGAGCTGATGCAAGAGCAAATCCGGTCCCAAGAACTCGATGGAGTGGATGAAGATGCTACCATCGTCAATTTTGATGCGGATCTAGACGAGAAAGAGGTCGAGAGTATAGAGTCAGATGAGTTCCCTGACATTGATGAACTACACTCACCCTCACCACCGCCAGAGCAAGACTCGGTATCTGGCGATGATCTACCCTCAAATACACCTACACCACGTGCCACCCGACAAAAGGTTTCTAATTTCGA
Source organism: Alternaria rosae (assembly GCF_020736505.1). NCBI lineage: Eukaryota > Fungi > Ascomycota > Dothideomycetes > Pleosporales > Pleosporaceae > Alternaria > Alternaria rosae. The sequence continues at coordinate 1,367,734 of NW_025763577.1, forward strand.
TACTCAAGCCATCCTCTCGTCGCCGATACCAGACAGGTTCTCAAGAACACAAGAGTACGTCCCCAACATGAAACCTCGACAAGAGCAGCGATTCTCATCGCTACCCGAACAACCACCATCCGACGCATCAACAACCCAATCCATGGAAGAGTTCCGCCGCTCTCTTCAACAAGAAGGAGAAGAAGAAGAAGAAGACCCAGACCAGACCCTCTACTCGCAGCATCCCCCTCAACCACTCCTCATATCCTCATCCCCCGCACCTTCCACTTCATCCACAGGCTCGGAAGACCCCGACCCACCCCTCACAGGCGACGAAATCATCGATTTCTACACTGAACTAAACAAGCAGAAATGGTCCGACGAATTCATCAGCAGAGCACTAAAACGCACAAGTCTACGCCCTGACCTAGCAGAAAAGGTCCTCGATGCATGGAAGGTTGGAAAACCTTTACCGATGCAAAGAGGTATCTGGAGTAAAGAAGATGACGAGGCTGTTGAGGGTGGTGATGGGCATCAACTAGCAATATTGGAGAAGAAGCATACGGTGGATGGGTGGGGTGGGATTATGGAGAGGTTGAATTTTTTGGAGACGTATCGGAGTCGGTAGGGGAGGTTGTTTGGACTTTGGGGTGGTTATCTCTATTACTCTTATTCTGGTCTTGGACGGCATGGAGTCGACTTTCAGAATGGCGTTTCGCAACATCGGATCAGACGTTCGTATATACCCTCAGCGCAGTCTACATGGCCTGGCGGTTCTCCAGTAGCAGAAGGTCATACCATCATTTTCTTCGATCATCAATGCCCAACCCAAGCCTGATGCGCCGGTGCATACCTCTCCCCCTCCGGCTTCGCCTGATCAACAATCCTCCTCATCTCCGCCATCTCCTCCTCACTCAACTCCACATCCCTACTCGCCCAGTTCTCCTCCAACCGCCCCACCTTCGTCGTCCCAGGAATCGCCATCATTCCCTGACTCGCCACCCAAGCAAGCGCAATCTGACTCGTCGTACACCCCTTCTTCTTCGCCAACTTCTTAATCTCCTCCACAATCGCTTTATTGCGATAGAAATTCTCGCCTTGGAACTTGGGCACTGAGCGCCGGAAGTCGTCTGGTGCGAAGTCGTCAGGCGACGCGTAGTCGAAGTTATCGACGAGCCAGCCGTGGCCGAGGGGGGAGTATGCGATGTAAGATATGGAGAGTTCAGCGGCGGTGGAGATGAGGTTGTCGGTTTCGTGGAGCGTTTCGAAGGCCGAGTATTCGGCTTGGATGGCGTCGATTTTGGCGATGGAGTTTGCCTTTCGGAGGGTTTTGGCAGAGCACTCGGAAAGGCCGATGTACTTGGTTTTACCTGCCTTGCGGCATTCGTCGAGGGCGGGGATAGATTCCTCTAGGGGTGTGTTGGGGTCGATGCGGTGGAGGTAGTAGAGGTCGGGTGTGAAACCTAGTCTCTCGATTGTGCCATCGATGTATTTCTTGATATGAGCTGGGCTGTTTGTTACACCTGATTCGCCATCTAGGCAAGCGATACCGCACTTCGAGGCAACTGGGGGTGGGAGGTTAGCGTTTCTGAAATCACAAGAACGAAATTCGTGGTAGGAAAGAAGGCTCACTGAAAACCTTGTCACGAACGTTGTGCTTCCGGATGAAATCTCCTAGAAGCTTTTCGTTCACACCGGCCTGGTACACGACGGCAGTGTCCCAGAAAGTGCAACCAAGTTCAATGGCTTTCAGAAGAACGGGCTCGGCTTCTTCAAGGCTGAGGTTGCTACCCAGTCCATGACTGAGACCCATGCAACCAAAGCCTGGGGACGGGACTTGGATGTCCTGGAACTGGAACGTCTTGACCATGTTGATGGGTTTGGTTGAGTTAGGATGAGAAGTTCTGCGGTAGAAGTCGAAGCTGTCGAGTTGGTGTGATACTGCATACTCCTCGAGCAAACGTCTCTGTTATATATTCCTACATAGAGATTCGGAATATGCTCGGTGGGACGGACTTCGAGAGTGTCAGCCAGTTGCATTAGCGGACCCATGAAATGTCGTGGATAAGAGTCGTTGAGTCGAATATCTCCGGTAAAGCCGCAACACTCTCATATCTCACGCACTCCGAGTAAGAGCTACAGTTTGACGGTGAAAAATCTGACGTGATGTCCCATTTGTTGTTGGATTGGCGTACGCAGAGAGGTTATGTCCGTTACCGCCGAGGTTCGACTGACATCCACATCCATGGTTTGAAGTATCGACATCTCGACCATGCCAATTGCGCAAGTAAGCCCTATATTCGCATGATTTGCCAATCGTGCCTGTTTGGGGTTCGAAAACAGCATGCGAATGATGTGGGTTGTGTTGTCTAGGCGGAGATGAGCTGTGTGGGAAGATGGCACCTGGCGCATCGAGGTTGATGAGGACGATTGAGCCACGCAGCCACAGCTTCAAGCCACTCATTACCAGCAATGACGTCGTCCGAGATGTGGATGCTGCAACCCTGCTTGTCGCGTGTGTGTCCCCTGAGAGCTGTCAAAGTGTCGACACAACTACGTCTTCGCGTCTCTGTGTATTTCGCCGCGATCCGATATCCCCGGACATCGCATCATCCTTGCGCCGATAATGAGGCACCGACTGTCAGCGCTGGCCTCGCTCCCACGCGCCTCCACAATCCCAGCCGCTCGATGCGCACCACTATTCACACGCAACTCCCCGCGGATATCAATACAGCTTAGGGCGTCTTCCCAATTCCGATGCTTTGCGACCAAGCCCAGAGGCGTGGACAAGGAGACTGACAAGTATGGAGATTACAGCAATTCCAATGCGCGGCCTGCGGCAGAGCTCAATGAGAACATCACACAGGAAGAGAAGGATCACTTCGCAAAGAAACTGAAGGAAGACAAGGGCAAGCAAATACGAACACCATGGCACAGGGAAGGAAGCGACCTGCCGCCTGTTGCGCGACAGAGGAGCGCTGGAGCCATGACCAAGGGTATGCCATATTCGCTGAATGGGTTACTTGATCACTAACAAGAGACAGGTAAACTTCTGACTACCCCATCGCGGATGCTTAAAATTATCCTGCCGCTTACGACGAGCGATATGAACACGGACCGCAAAGACGTAGAACCGCTAGCACTCCTCGTCCACCCACAGCAGCCCATTTCCTACCTCGAACGCCTGATACAAGCCGAGCTACCCACAATCAAAGACAGAGAGGGTCGTGAGCGCCAGCCGAATGTCTACTTCCGCGCTGAGGACTCAATGCAGCACGACGCTGAGCCGGGGGAAGTAGAGAGCACACCAGTCAGCAGCGAAAGCGAGAGTCTCAGCGAGAAAGACGGCGAAGAGGACTTTGAAAAGATCGATGAGATTCGTATTGACGGAAAGACACAAAAGACAGGGAAGCTCAATAGTCAAGATCGGAAGACACCTGAAGAAGCGGAGCAGCTGCGAGGTGGGCCTGGAAAGGGCGGCGTTGAGTCGTACTCCGGACAGGGTCAGGAAGCACCGGCAGACAAGCAGGGCGAACGCAAATTTGTGCGATGGTCTTCATCAACCGAAATTGGTGACTTTATCCGCGATGCTGCTCGAGGGCAGGAATTCGCCATTGAGATTGAAGGTGCGCCAGAGGAGATCCGGGTTGGTGTGCCTAGCTTCAACGACAGGACCTACTATCTACGAATGCGTCTGCGCAAGACGTCCAAGAAGATTAGTGAGATGGCGAGCGTGAAGAAGGAGTGCGATGATTTGGCGCAGGCGGCGGCAAAGAATGTTGCAAGAGCTGGTTTCGTAGGAATCGCTGGATGGTGGTGCGTTGTTTACTACCTCACCTTCCAGACAGAGCTGGGCTGGGATGTTATGGAGCCCGTCACAGTAAGTTTGGTCAAATTCTTAATTATGAGTCTATCTGACATTCCGAACAGTACCTCGTCGGTCTCTCTACCTTGATTGGAGGTTATGTATGGTTCCTCTACCACAACCGCGAAGTCAGCTACCGTTCTGCCATGAACTTCACCGTATCTCGCCGACAGCAGAAGTTGTACGCGCAACATAATTTCGATTTGCGTAAGTGGGAAGTCCTGATCGAAGACGGAAATGCCCTGCGCAAGGAGATCAAGGCTGTTGCCAACGAGTACGATGTTGAGTGGGACGAACTGCAAGAGGAAAAGGACGAGAAGGTCCAGGAAGCACTCAAAAAGGATCGCAAGAAGAAGGAGGAAAAGAAGAAGTCAAAGGACGACGAGGATGACCCGGCACCAGAACCGAAGAAGGACGACTAAGCCAAGTGAGCGGTAGTTTGTTGCACCAGCTCATACATATTTTGTAGGTTAAGCACTTGAGCGAGGCGTTCATGGGCATTTTCATTAGACAGCGCTTGCAGCATACTACATATCGCGGCCACATGTGGTTCTGCACCACGTATACATATTTGCCATTGAACAACACCTTTGATCATCTGATGGCGCGCCAGCTGGTTTGACATGATCAATCGTAGTTAGCCTGGTTTGTAGGCGGAGAACGCCCCGCTGTCATCTATAACGTGGTACTGTGCCGCCACTATACATGACCGCGTCTGGGGCTAACGCAGCAGTCAGACCTGGGTCTAGGAATGCACGATTGCCGAAAACCGTACTACTGCCATCAGCATGCAAGCAATCGCTTCCGCCCACGGTCATCTGTGTGTCTTTTGTCTTACACAATAGTCCATGATAGGATTGCGACACGACCACCAACTCGTAAAGGAATGTGCATCATCATGTATAATCGGTAGCCATGTCCACGTATGCGACGTCCGAGACAAGTGTTGTGTTGTGTTATAATTGGATTTGTTGCCTCCTCGGCCAGCGAAAAGCAACTCGGCACCAAGACGACTCGAGATGGCGGTGCATGGTGGTGTAGAGATTTAGGGTCCGCGTTGGGGTGGGCCGTTGCGCATGCTGGAGTGGGCCCACAGCGACTATTTATATCGCCCCGTGTGGGGATTTCTTCTTGGATACCAAGACGAACACCACAACGGCGGTCGCATGTTGGACAGGACGATCGACAGGTCACGAGGCTGTCCAAAATTCGCCCGGAATACATCGGCGGTTTGCAGCACATCTGGGATTGATAGTGCTTGTTCGGAGAGCTGCTAGATGGGTGCAGATATGGCCTGAGGATGGCGACCGTGTGGTGCCTGTTCTTTACTTAGCCGCCGACGTCTGGTCGCGGGCAGGGATGGTGCATATGGTGCATGTGGGCGTATGCATGAGGCGGCGCCCATTCGCTGGACAAGCAAGAGTCAAGCCTCGCTACAGGGCCAAACCTCCGTCGTCGAAGCTGCATCGAGTCTAGACGTGCAAGCCGCGTGCCCGACATGATCGACATCTCGTTGCCCGGCGTCGAATTGGCCGCCTTCCCTTCCATCCTCATCGTTGACCGACACACAGCATGACCCAGCACCCTTGCGCGCCTCGGCCTCTGCGTTCGCGTGCAAGGTGACAACGTCGAGAGTGGTGCAGCTCCCAACGCCGCCCCATCAAGTCTCCGCCGCTGGATTCGCTCGTACCACTGAGGAGCCGCTGAAGGCTTCGGCGCGGCACATTGAGCCAGCCCTAATTGATTTAGAGACATCGAAGGTTGATAGTGGCAGCCATGGAGCACGCCTACAGTCCTGCGCCGCCGTCTCCCCGACTGCCTCCACCACCGCCCTCACCGCATCCCGCCCACCTCCAGGCTCCGCAGATATCTCCCCGGCGCTTCGCTGTGCAACCTCCCCTCCTCAACACCACCCTCGCCCCGCCCCATCACTCCCCCCACTCGTACCTGCATGGCTCGTCGTCCACGCCGGGGACTTCCTCATCTCTGAGCCTGCCCTTCACGCCTTCCCCGACGCCCTCGACGTATGCGCCTTCTCCCAGCGCGGCTGCTTCTCCCATGGCTATGAGGGGCTCGGGTCCAGCCGTGCCATACAATCCCCAGCAATGGACGCGGGGTGGGAATGTCAGCGGGCAGCATGTCCAGCACAGCCAGACGTCGGTCCCTACGAGGCTCCAGGACGTGACGGGCATGGAAGGTATATATTACTTCCTTCCTCATTTGTCATTCTTTCATATCATACGTAGTAGATTGGATAGATTTCTTTTCGTCCTCCGCAAAGCATGAATCCCTGTGTGCCGAAGCCTTGTATCAATTGCGCAAGCTCTCCGTGGAAATCTCCCACGCATGATGAGATGTGATGCTAATGGCAACAGCGTCGATGCCCTCCCCACCGCCCCCATACTCTCCCGGCCAGAATCCGAATGTATCGCAGTCTCTTAGCAGCCATAGCAATACCTCGTCGCCTCAGATGTCTGCCGGCGCGTTTCCTCATCCTCCACCTCCCCCACCGCCGAATAGCACCCCGTCGTCGGCACGACCCATCTCTGGGTATCACAGCCGACCAGGATCTATGGTCATACCTTCTAGCGCGACGAGTATAACATCGAATCCGCAATTCCCACCTCCGCCACCCAGGAACGGACCTGGCCGGTCGGCATCGCGCGACAAACTGGCTTCCAAGTTTAGTCTATCGTCGTTTAGGAATCGAAACAATGACCATAGCCCTGCTCCGAGCAACATCGACTCACTCCATATCAGCACGTCAGATGCGATCCAGCGAGCACCAGCTTCTCCTGGGTTGGTCGCACAGAGGGCAACTTCCAAGTATGTCAGTGCACACTGTTGTACGATTCGATACTGACCTTGTCACAGTTACATTGCAAATACATTAGAACGGCGGTACAGCCCCGACACACAGTCGCCTATCCGGGCACCAACCTCTCGCAGAGCTGCATCTGCTGGCGTGCCAGGCTACGAGACCCGGACGCCTATTGACGAGTCGCCCATAGTCCCACCAGGAGGGAGCTGGAGTCGAAATGCGCCATTACCTCCGCCTCCGCCGGGCCCGCCGCCCAGCAGCTCAAGATCGCAAAGTATGGGCCCCGGGACAGAACCGCCAGCAAATCGAGCGCCTACGTTACCCTCCGCACCTCCAACGAGGAGGCCGGGGCAAACAACGCTGACACCGATACCACCTACACCCCAGGGCTGGCAGGACGAACCGGCGAATGTACGATCAAGGTCACCCGCAGCACATGGCCTACACATCGATACAAGTCCTCGCGCTGTTCATCTATCAGATCCTGCGCCAACGTCAGAGAGCGGGAGCGTTTCGATATCGTCGGGGCCAACGACAACTACTTCAGGTTCTAGCAGCACTCTCTACCGCACGAACAAACGGGAGACGAGTACCAGAGGCATCCGTGAGCGAAGGAGCGAGAGTCGTGCTGCTCGAGAGCTACGGATCGAGCCGAGCAACAATCCTTGGGCGCAAGATTTGGAAGCAGAGTCGGCAAAGCCTGCCAACCTCGATTTGGGAACACCTGAAGGAGGCTTGACGCGTCGAGGCGCCATCACCAAAGGTACGCCGAGAAGCGGTGGCGCCCTACGATCGCCCAGAAGCGGGCATCTCTTTGAAGACCCTGGGTCGTCACATTCCACACCTAGGATGGACGTGAACGGAAAGGCTGCATCTTTGTCCGTCGCAACGCCACCTTTCTCGCCAGGTATGGAACATCTCAGTCGTTCAGCACAAAAAGCACCCGTCTCTATCCCCTCGAAAGCGCTACCCACTCCACCACTACGTATCTATGGTGATGAAGGAGGAGCAGGCCTGACGCGACACTCAGAAGCTGCAAACGAATCGGCTACGCAAACACCCAACGCATCGAAGATGGGCATACAAAACTCAACGCTGAGCACACCGAAGCCCGCAAACGCCCACGCTTTTGCGAATGCCTCCATGGAGCGACATCGACAGTTCATTGAAAAAGAAATGGCTGCGGAAACGGACCAAGACAGGCTGGAGTTGTTTGCCGAGTTCATTGTCACCGAGTCGCGACTCCGCCGTGATCGGTACTCCGGAGCTTTCGACGCAATGGCTGGGGACATTATGGATCTTACAAGAGATTTGTGGCGCTCGTACGGCAATTCTGGGCGTAGATCAGCTACTCCAAATACCCAGGCCACGCCCGTAGGCCATAGCAGCAGGAGATCCCAAGGTTCTGTGGCTGGTGAATCCCCGGACACACGTTTCTCCTCGATGCCAACGACAGCTGCTAGCCCGGCATCCTCCATTGGCAACTTCACTCCGCATACCGAACCGGCCTCTCCTTCAAGCGCATCTAGCCAGAAGGCTCGCGATGCTTCATGGGCAAACAACTACCACCCCTCGCTCTCGCCCATTCCAAGTATGGCTATGAGTACCATTCCTGATGAGCAAGATTCGCGGGGACGCTCAGCAAGTCGCTGGTGGGAGAGCGACGGCGGCTCATCTGGGGTTGGTGGTGGTAGAAGGGTGGAGCGGAGTAAACGGGAATCTAAGTACATGAGCTTATTACCGAAGGAGGCTCTCGAGAACCAACAGTGGGCGGGTGAAGACCTATCCACTCCAAGGCAACGAGGTGAATCCAGCAGTCGACCAGCGTATGGAGCCAACGAATATCCACCTGAGAAGGTCGGGCTACATGAAGACAGTCTGCAGCCATCGCAGCAGCAGCCGTACGGTTACTACCCCAGATCTGCTACGGCGACGCCCGATCCACATAAGCTGGATGTATCGCGACTCGTCACCCTCCCGCCCTCGTACCCACGTCATCACCCTGCAGTCAATAATAGCCATCCCGATTTGGCAACCATTCGGAGTAGCCTCCGAACTCTATCTGAACTCGACGACGTAAAGAGTACGAAGGCGAAGTTCAAGACGAAGATTGAAGCGCGGAAAGAGCAAGAAAATGCGTCGCTGTCCGACAGAAGAGCCCAACTCCGATACAATATCCAGGACAATGTTCGGAATGGAGTCATGTCTTTTGCGGAGGCGGCGAAAGCAGAGGCAGATTTCGAAGCAAGAGAGCATCAAAGAGCTCAGGACGTAGTCCAATGGGTGTTCGACAGCTTTCAGGCTGAAGTTGCCAACCCACTGCACGCCATGTTCTGCGAGCGCATCACCAAGGCCACGGCATCTATGGAGCACCTCAAAGGGCGTTTGAGCAGCGAGGCGCAGGAGCCCAATCCGAACCAGATGCAGGAAGAGGGCGACGAGAAACCAGAACTGTTGGAGATGCTTACCCTGCATAAATGGCTCTTTGAGGCCCGAGAGCAGCTGCACAAAGAGATGTTTGACCTGGAAGACGAGCGCAACGATCTTTACAGGGACATTATCGTCTTGCCGTACGTCCAGACTAAGAACGAACAGAAGGTGAAGGAAGCCACGACCTTCTTTCAGCGCGATGGCCAGGATCGCAAAGTCACCTTCGAGAAGGAGACACTGACGCGCTACGAAGACCTAATGAACGTCATCGAGCAAAATGTAACTCGAGGCGTCGAAGCGCAGCTGTCAGCTTTCTGGGACATTGCGCCTGGACTACTGGAAATCGTACAGCAAGTTCCCCGCAATCTGCATGGTTTCGGAGTTCTGGTCCCGCCGCAAGAGTATGCGGAAACACCAGCATACCACGACTACCCTCTGCAGTATCTGTATACTCTGTTGGCTCATGCTGGTCGTTCGGCGTATCAATTTATTGAGTCGCAGATCAACCTGCTCTGCCTACTGCACGAGGTCAAGACTGGAGTCATGACCGCAGGCTCCCGACTTCTCGAGACACAACGGCTCTTGGAGGGCGAGGATCTGACGGGCGTAAACCAAGAGATGAAGGCCATTAGAGCAGACGAGGAGCGGCGACTGACGGACGACCTCAAAGAAAAGGTTGGTCTCGTCGAAAGCCAGTGGAACGAGGCACTTGGGCAGGGTCTCGAAGACTGCAAAGCACGTGTAGAAGATCACCTGACCGAGCAAGGTGGGTGGGATGATACTCTGAAAGAATAGTAGGAGTATTTGTTGATGACGATGACGTGGTTGGCACTTTTAGCATTTTCGCACCGTATCGATACCCGTTTGAATATCTACTCAATATACCATCTCGTAGGTTATCGAATCTGGCATGGATACGCCTTGGAGGCGTGATTGCGCTTACCTCTGAAGACGGTTGTTTAGCTTGCAGTGCTTGTGCATGTATGTCGTGCGTCGTCTTACGGAGATGCACCTTGCCCCAGGATAGCTGGTCAGCGGCGGGGCCAAACCTAGCTTCGACGTGCACTTGATAACTTGCTCTGTTCTGCTGTTCGAGTATTACATCAAAATGGTATAGTCCTGCACAGTGCTTACAGTGACGCATGATTGCAACTGCACAATCTCTTCTGTTCCACCCCTCCTCATCCGCCTACTCGCGTATCTGACATGTGATACGCACAAGGTCAGGGTCCAGTATCGCGGCGGCTGTTACGCTTGCCTGCTCTTTCACAAACAAGAACACTGTAGTGAAGCCACAGCCCGTGGCGTTGTCAGCCGACTGCGTTCCTATTTGCTCACCCGTCGCCATTGTCTGCCTACCCAGTGTTCCTTCATTCACCGCCCTGGCTGCGCCGTCTGTAAGAAGCTAGCGCAGCGCCCGGACCACCCAAAAAATCACACACCTGCGCATAAAGACTGGCAACCTCGTCGTGTCCCTCCACCCCAAACGCTTAACCACCCCCAACTACACCCACAGCTCTCCAAGCCCTCGGTTCCCAGTGGACCGTTCATAACAGAAAAAGAAACAAAAAAATACAGAAAACAACAAGAAAAGCCCGTCCGACGACCACCGCCAACTCTTCGTCTCCCACTGTCGCTTGCACCCGACAGACGTCTTACTTGATCTCACCTTTTTCGCACGAAGAAGCAACCAGCGCGCCCGCATAGCCCGCGCTTCTGGTCCCATACGCCGACTCTGTTACCCCGCACATCTTCTGTTGCAACTTAGGTGAGTGCTGAAACTTTTTGCGAAGCGAGCGCACTGGCACATGTCAGTGCTGCTTGTGCCCGCAATATTGAGACCCCTCCGCTAACATGCGACCCCGCAGATATACATCATGTCTGGCGTCGCCAACTCTACCTCGCCCGTCCAGGACGGTGCTGACGCCAACGGCGCTCAGATCAACACCAACGTCGCTGCTGCCCAGGGCGAAGCCCCCACCCCCACCACCGCTGCCCCCGCGAACAACCAGAACTCCGCCTCGCTCTATGTTGGCGAGCTTGACCCCTCCGTCACCGAGGCCATGCTCTTCGAGCTGTTCTCGTCGATTGGCCAGGTCGCGTCTATCCGTGTCTGCCGTGACGCCGTTACCCGTCGCTCGCTCGGTTACGCCTATGTTAACTACAACAGCTCAGAGGATGGCGAGAAGGCCCTCGAAGAGCTGAACTACACCGTGATCAAGGGCAAGCCTTGCCGCATCATGTGGTCCCAGCGTGACCCTGCTCTGCGCAAGACTGGCCAGGGCAACGTCTTCATCAAGAACCTTGACCACGCCATCGACAACAAGGCTCTCCACGATACCTTTGCCGCCTTCGGTAACATCCTCAGCTGCAAGGTCGCTCAGGACGAGCTCGGCAACTCCAAGGGCTACGGATTCGTCCACTACGAGACCGCCGAGGCTGCCAACAACGCTATCAAGCACGTCAACGGCATGTTGCTCAACGAGAAGAAGGTCTTCGTCGGCCACCACATCCCCAAGAAGGAGCGCATGAGCAAGTTCGAGGAGATGAAGGCCAACTTCACCAACATCTACGTCAAGAACATCGACCTCGATGTCTCTGACGAGGACTTCCGTGAGCTCTTCGAGAAGCACGGTGACATCACCTCTGCCTCCATCGCGCGCGATGACCAGGGCAAGAGCCGCGGGTTCGGCTTCGTCAACTACATCAAGCACGAGGCCGCCTCTGACGCGGTCGAGAAGCTCAACGACGTTGACTTCCGTGGACAGAAGCTCTACGTCGGCCGTGCCCAGAAGAAGCACGAGCGTGAGGAGGAGCTCCGCAAGCAGTACGAGGCCGCTCGTCTTGAGAAGCAGTCCAAGTACCAGGGTGTCAACCTCTACATCAAGAACCTCAACGACGATGTCGACGACGAGAAGCTGCGCGACATGTTCACTCCTTTCGGTACCATCACCTCCGCCAAGGTCATGCGTGATGCTATGCCCGCTGAGCGCGCCGAGACCCCGTCCGACGAGAAGAAGGACGAGGCCAAAGAGGAGCCTAAGGAGGCTGAGAAGACTGAGGAGTCCAAGGATGAGTCCAAGGCTGACTCTTCTGACGAGAAAAAGGACGAGAACACCAGCGGCGAGAAGGTCACCATCAAGGGTGAGAAGAAGATCCTTGGTAAGAGCAAGGGCTTCGGTTTCGTCTGCTTCAGCAACCCCGACGAGGCCACCAAGGCCGTCACCGAGATGAACCAGAAGATGATTGAGGGCAAGCCTCTCTACGTCGCCCTTGCCCAGCGCAAGGATGTCCGCAAGAACCAGCTCGAGGCCACCATTCAGGCCCGCAACCAGCTCCGCATGCAGCAACAACAGCAGCAGCAGTTCGGCGGTATCCCCCAGATGTTCATCGCCCCTGGTCAGCAGCCTATGATGTTCCCCGCAGGTGGCCGTGGCCAGATGCCCTTCCCCGCTGGTATGCCCGGCCAGCAAGGTGGTCGCGGCGCTGGTTTCCCCGGCGGCATGCCCGGTCAGCAAGGCGGTCGTGGTGGACCCAACAGCCAGCAGATGCCTCCCATGTACATGCCCCCCGGCATGGCTCCCGGTGCCTTCCCTCCTGCCTACATGAACCAGCAGTACATGCAGCTTGCCCAGGCAGCTCAGCAGGCCATGGGCGGACGCGGCGGTCGTGGCGGCCCCATGGCTCCTATGCCTGGTATGCCCCAAGTCCCGATGGCTGGTGTTCCCGGCATGCGCGGTGGTCAGGGCGCTTTCCCTCAGGGTGGTCGCGGCGGTATGCCCCAGGGCGGCCGATCCGGTCAGTCCCCCATGCCCGGTTACCCTCAGGGCGGCCGTGGCGGTCCCGCCGGTGCTGGCGTTGACATGGGTGCTCTGAGCGGCGCTCCTCCCGGTCAGCAGAAGCAGATGCTCGGTGAGGCTCTCTACCCCAAGATCGCCGAGATGCAGCCCGAGCTCGCTGGCAAGATCACCGGTATGCTCCTCGAGATGGACAACAGCGAGTTGATCACCCTGTAAGTTTTCCCACTTTTCATCGCACAACCTTCAGTACTAACTATCCTAGCACCTCCGATGAGTCTGCTCTCCGCGCCAAGGTCGAGGAAGCCATGAGCGTCTACGACGAATACGTCAAGAACAAAGAGGGTGAGCCTGAGAAGGAAGCCCCCAAGGAGGAGACCAAGGAAGATGCTTAAACCTCTTTCTAGTTGCCACTGAGTAGGATTCGGTCCGCGATTCTCTCGAAAGGCAACAAGTTACGATGGTCGCATGATCTTTCTGAACGGCGAACGGCGCACGGGTAACGGTTTTCATTCACGACACGGGACGGCTTTCATGACGCATGCACCCAAAAAGTTTACACGATTCGATGTCCTCTTCTCAGTTGCCTACTACGATACCTCTTTCCCTGGCGACTGACTCCTTCACTGGAACGTCGGCTGCCTACAATACCCAAACTCGCATCTCCAGAGTTTGGGTTTCCCCTCATGTTTTTTTCTTTGTTCCCCGCTTTGTGCATGTTATCATAGACGGCGCCCCGTCTTCGAAACGTCATGATATGGGTATGTGTGGACGGATTTTCTTTGCGCAAACAGTATGATACCTCACGAGCAGCTTTACTATACCAAGCTGGCTCTCAATGTTCGGGTTTTCGGCGTCTCGATAATTCATGGTAGATGTGGATAGGATTACGGGTTCGGAGTATCTGGTCCGTACTGGATAGCTTTGCCGGGGGAGAGATGAGCAGATAAGATCTTAGGCATGTAGTCGATACTGCTAATAGATCTTACAACATTCACGACTGCGTTCTGACGTAATGGTTTCCCACTGCGTTTGTTTGAGTGTTGGTGTCCTTGAGATCAGGATCGTAAGGACATGCACTATCATCATCACATACACGACTCAACGAGAACGAGATTGGTATCGTCATTCAATAACACTACGTCGATGTCGAAGAACTGAAGTCTCAGCCAGCAAGGTATCTGTTCATATGCCCGTGATAGCCCAATTATACGCCATCCCACGTTCCAAGCTATCCACAGACGCCTATTTCTTGTAGTTCTTGTGCGCATCGATAACCTTTTGGACCTCGCCTTCGGAGCCAAGGAAGATACCCGATCGGTCGTGGATGTGTTCGGGGACGACTTCGAGCATACGGTCCATCTTGCTGTTTACCGCCAGACCGCCAGCTACACTGTTGTTAGCACGAGTGAATCACAGTCTGATCGAAGTATGACATACCATTCTCAAAAACCATAGCCATAGGCGCACACTCATAAAGAATCCTCAACTTGCCCTTTGGCGTCTTCTTATCCGCCGGGTACGCAAAGATACCACCGTAAAGCAGCGTGCGATACGCATCCGCAACCATGGAACCAATGTACCTCGCGCTGTACGGCTTCTGTCCCTCCGCCGGGTTCTTAAGGCTCTCGCACCACTGCTTAACAGGCTCTTCCCAGTACATGCTATTACCCTCGTTGACGGAGTAAATGCTCCTCGTCTTGGGGACGCGCATATCAGGATGTGTGAGGATGAACTCGCCAAACGCGTTGTCGAGCGTGAAGCCGTTGACGTTTCCGCCCTTCATTGTAAGCACCAGTTGGGCGGACGCGCCGTACATGGTGAAGCCTGATGCGACCATCTCGGTGCCCGGGAGCAACATTTCTTCTTTTGTGCCTTTGGCGCCCTCGGGCAGTTTGTAGACGGCGAAGATGGTGCCGACGGCGACTCCGGCGTCGAGGTTGGAGGATCCGTCGATTGGGTCGCAGGCTACGGCGTAGCGGGCGTTGGGGTGCTCGTTGAAGACAATGGCTTCTTCTTGCTCTTCCGAGATTAGGAGGCGTACGCGGCCGGAGGAGCGCATGGCGCTGATGAAGAGCTCATCGCCGATTACGTCGAGTTTCTTTTGGTCGTCGCCCGTTGTGTTGGATGTGCCTTGGAGACCGGTGAGCTGTGGGTGTTAGTTGTGGATGCGTTTAATCTTTAATGGGTTGCATACGTTGATCAGGGTCGCTCTCCGGATGTAGTAGGCAATGCTCTTGAAGGCGAATTGCAGTGCGTGGCATAGTAGTCTGGTAGGGATGATTAGTGCCCTGCTCCGAATGCCTTCAATCTGACACTTACGTGAAGTCTCCTGTTGCTTCCGAGTACTTGGTCTGTTCTTCAGTGAGGAATCGCGTCAGGGTGATGATATCGGTGTTGATCTTCTCCTGCGCAACTGGCCCTCCTTCGTTACCGTTGGAAGCCATGGTGTAAACTTTTGGTAGAGCTCAATTTACAAGGTGTAACCGTAACAAGACGAACAAAGCGACAAGACAAGTTGGTATCAGCGGTGGAAGGGAAGATGGGAAAGCAGTATGGGGAATGGGGAAGTTTGGATCGAGGGATGGTGAAAAAAGCTATTCAAGCTACGAGGAGAGCAAAAAGCGGAGCTGGCTATCGTTATGAAGTCAGGGTGGGTAGAGTCGGGCAGACGGACCACACTTCTGTGGCATTTGTTTGGCAGGCCGCTGGGAAGCTATAGCCCTCGGCAACTGGCCGGACGTCACTGGCAGCTCACGATGCTTCAGCCGGGCGGCGGTCAGCGCGTGTCACTGCTACAGTTTCTCCGGAGCAAGCCCGAATTTCGTGGAAAAATTCCCGAGAAGGATGCTCGACATGGTTCTGGCCCGTGAATTCAGGACGGCATCCAAAGTGTTGCGGGAATTGACGCGCTTTGTTGCGGGAGCGCGTGGGTGGCAGGCTATGATGCAGGTGCGGAGACGGAAAAGTGGAGGGGCACGAGGGGTTGGCGGGGCGCGACTTTGCGCGCTGACGTTTGCCCGACTTCTTCCGGACCGCGGACGTAGAGACATCACGATCACGCTCGTGCTATATACTCCCGTATTTCTGAAGACTATTCGTGGTTTAATTGCGCTACGCTGGGTTGCCCTCTTTGGTTTTCCGCGTCTGAAGAGAAACTGCGACTTTCTCAGTCAACAATTTACTCGTATTTGGCGCAAGCAGCGACAAACATAGGCCTAGTCCAGTGAAAGCTAAAGACACCAGATACACCGTCTTGAAGGCTTGTGACAGGCCTGAATGATACGCCGATATCGCAACTGCCCTGATCTCAGGGGTTAGTCCCTGAACCGCGGACCATGCCGCAGGCGTCCCCAACGACAAGGCTGAAAGGATCGAAGTCGTGCTATCTTTAGGCAAGCCAGCGCCCAACACCGCGGGTACAACTGCAGCAGGCACAGTCGTCGAGCGCCTGTTTGCCAGGACGACGTTGTAGACGGCTTGACATGTACCTGCGACAGCGGTGCGTACCGATGCAGCAGCGCCGCCAGCAGCGCCAATCTCTCGTTGATCGGTTATAGTGAGAATGGCGTTTCCGAGAGCGATGTCCGCGACATATCCCATCATCATGGCGGAAAAGAAGATCAGAGCAGACGATTGGGCTTGGTTGCTTGGGTTTGCTGTTGACACAGCTGTTGCCGCCGTTAGTCTGTGTTCAGAGGGTAGGTACCGCAACAGAGCAAAACTTACACGCAAGAAGCCCGCCACCTATAGCCATAGCCACGGTAATCTGCCAATTCTGATATCCGATCGGTCCCGCTAAGCATCCTCCCACGAAACCGCCAATCAAGATGCCCAAATTGGCTAATGAAGAAAGAAAAGCGGCATGCATAAGGTCGCCGTTGGCGTAGAAGTTCTGTGTAATTTGCGGCCAGATGACTGCGGACGATTAGCGGCTGTCCCAGTAGAGCTGAAGGGGGTAGATTTACTTGCGCCGGCGTAGTACACTCCAGCCCCAATACCTGTGAGTAAAGCTGATACGACCCACGGGCGATGACGGAAGAGGCTCATGGGGACCAAAGGCTCCTTCAGATCCATGAAGAGTTCCCAACATACAAAAGCAACAAGAGAGCTGAAGCCGATGATGATGAACGATAGCACTTCCGCCGACGTCCAGCTGTACTTGGTGCCACCCCATGAAAGACCAAGCAAGAACATAGTCAGGCCAGTCGCGTAAAGCAACGTACCGACGTAGTCGAACTTCTTAACGAAATCCATCTTCTTCTCCCTCTGGCCATGCTTCTGGTGGAAGTTGGGAGGATGGTAAAAGACGCAGTAGCAGATCAGAGACGCTCCGTTGACGGCAGTGAGTAAGAAGTATACAGCTCGCCAGCCAACTCGAGTTGCAACAAGGCTCTGCGCGACGACGGGAGCAAAACCCTGACCAGGTAGATTCCAGACGTTGATTGCACCAATCATGAGGTACCGGTACTT
This sequence comes from Alternaria rosae, assembly GCF_020736505.1. Classification (NCBI taxonomy): domain Eukaryota; kingdom Fungi; phylum Ascomycota; class Dothideomycetes; order Pleosporales; family Pleosporaceae; genus Alternaria; species Alternaria rosae. The sequence goes on from NW_025763577.1 coordinate 1,385,099, forward strand.
GGACGGGATGAGTTCGCCGATGGTATAGTAACAGGATAGTTGCGTCGCAGCTGCGAGTGCCTTGATCATGGACCCAACGATCAACATGTTGACGTTAATAGCCAGAGCACTGATCATTGTGCCGATCATGGCGAGGAAAGCGCCCACGATGAAGAAATAACGACGGCCGAAGATATCGCTTAGTCTTCCGATGATGGTCTGATCAAAGTCAGGTTGGTCAATCAGTTAGAGTGGAGGTTTTTCGCAGTACTCACCATGCCTACGGACAGTCCAACCGGATGCACCAGTGCAACCCACTGGATATTGGGATCTGGTCCAATGTCCGCATTGATGGTTCCCAGTATAGGTGCAGCATAAGCAAAGCCTGCGTTGTGTTCATTAGGCATCCTCTCATGTTATTCACTATCTAGCGTACTCACCAGCATTGCCAGCCCAAGCACCAAAACCCACTGCGCAGCAAGTACCGAGGAAGAAGGGGCTGAAATAGTAGCCCTTGGGCAGATTCTCCACATCGCCAGCGAAGCCATCGGCGTCAGTCTGGATCTTGTCTTCGTCTTTCATATCCTTGAGAGGTATGCTCGATATGTCCTCAATCGTAGAGATATCGGGTGTTGTCTTATCGGTTGCGGCCATTCTGATAGCTGTCGTTGTCTCAATTGTTGAACCGCGCATATGCCGACAGGGGATACAGCATTGAGTGCAATACTTATGCTTTGGGATAAGACTTGATTCATACGCGAATCATACAGTCCCGCCCTTCCCGACGTTATGGCTGCCAATGTCGTGATCTCTGTTGAGAATTGTGGGAGTGGATACAGTTCTCCGAAGCCACCGTTTTCAGCTCAGCACACGCGTCCCAAGCCTTGAGATTCGTAGAGTCTGATGATTCGAGAACACGACTCTGCTACGTGACTATGATCAGGGTACGCAGACAAGCATTGCGGGGTATCCTCGCGCGACTGGTATTTCTCACTCCGCCACGTAGTTCGGTGGTGAGTCTCGCCGCCCATGATGCGGCGATATGCAATGTCAGTGTGGTAGCGTGTGAAAGCGGGCGCTAATGCACAGTCATGCTAGCGGCACCATGTCGTTTGCGGTCATAGTGATTTTGCGGTAGCCGATATGCGACCGTATACTTTCGATTGGATGAAATGAATACGGATACTGTTGTTCAAACGGTGTCGGTCGTGCCGCAACTCCGCGTAATCGACTTGCATGACACTGCATTGCCGAATTCGTATCGATCCGAGTGTGCGCCGTTGAAGTGGAGATGTATCTGGGCAGTCAAGTCAATGCTGAGTTCAAGACAGCTCAGAGTCACTCCAAAATTGATCGCAACCTTACGTTGTCCTCGAAATCTTACACCTCCCAATTCTGCACAGAATGGTGAATCGTCAACGGAGTCCTGTTAAACCAGGGTGGGATGCACAGACGGCTGTTCAAGAAGTCAATGAAGCGACTCCCTTGTTTCCTGAACCGACCTCAACATACGAGGTGAGCTTCCAACACCTCACAATGAATGTCGTTTTCAACTAAGCACTTGTAGACAGTCAATGGTGCTTCGCAAGATCCTGAGCGGGGAGATGAGTCCGCAAAGGACCTCTCAACGCCGACACGATCGTTGATGACGACTATTTCCATCTTGCTGATCGGTAGGAGTCCCTTCTCCGTCAACATAATCCCTCATTGATCATACCAGGTGTCTTCATCTCCCAAGCGGATACGTCGCTAGTACTAGCCACCTACAGCAAGATCTCGTCAGAATTCCATGACCTCGAAAGCGGCTCGTGGCTGCTTTCAAGCTACATGCTAGCCATGTGCATATCCCAGCCGCTTTTTGGGAAATTGAGCGATATCTTCGGGCGGAAGTCGTGTTTGCAGGTAGCATACATCCTCTTCGCGATCGGAACTCTTGGCTCTGGACTGGGCAGATCAATGACTCAGATCATTGCTGCTCGTACGATCCAGGGTGCTGGAGGCGCTGGTATGGTGTGCATGGTGTCGATCCTTTTGACAGACCTGCTGCCCTTTCATGAAGTCGCGCTGTACCGGAGTTATGTAAACGTGGTGCAGACAGTAGGAAGAAGCTGTGGCGGCGTAATTGGAGGGTTTCTTGCTTCCACGATTGGCTGGCGCTGGTAAGCTCATGAATGGTCGTTCCTCCGTTACGCATACAAGTTGCTGATGGATATCGCAGGGCCTTCTTGGCACAAGTTCCTCCAGTCATCCTTTCGATTGCTTTGGTCCAGTGGAAGTTGGAGGTTCCCCAGAAGTCTCTCAAACCCGGGCACTGCGAATCCACTCGCGACAAGTTAGGACGTATCGACTTTGTCGGAGCAGTGTGCATGAGCATAACGATCTTCACTGCGCTATTCGTGCTGGATACTGGCGGCCAAAAATATGCCTGGAACCACCCCGTCGTTGTCACATCAGCTTGTGTTGCTGTTGTCGGCGCTGGGACATTTGTCTTGTACGAGCGCTTCTTGGCGAAGGAGCCAATATTTCCAGTCCAGCTACTCACCCGCTACGTTGTTGTCACGTCTTACGGAATCCTTCTCCTGCAGAACTTTTCTCAGACCGCAGTAAGACCCTACAATCGTAGCTGAAAGATGAAACGCTAACGTAGTGGCAAGCTGATGTTCATCATCCCAATCTACTTCCAAGTTACCAACAATGCATCGACGGGCGAAGTAGGAGCCTACCTCATACCCTCTGTGATTGGCAACACAATCGGTGGTCTCTTGACGGGGGCATGGATCAAGCGGTATGATCGTTCGTTCACATCTCTGGAACAACAAGCTAACGTAATACAGGACCGGGAGCTACAGAGTTCCTACGATATTAGCGAGCGCCAGCTCGGCCTTGTCTTTCACTCTCTTGCTGCTCTTCTGGCGAGGGCACACCACTGTTTGGGGATCCCTCTTGATATTCCCCGCCGGTCTTGCAACAGGCATGGCTCATTCGGCCGTCTTCGTTGGATTGACATCCGCAGTGGCGGAGGACGAGGTGGCTATTGCTGGCTCCGGGCTGTACCTGAGTGGCAACGTAGGAGGTGTTACGGGCGTCAGCGGGGCTGCTGCAGCCTTTCAAATCGTTTTGCAGATGGGCTTGAATCATGCCCTGGAGGGAAGAAGTGATGCATCTGAAATAGTCGACAAGGCTACATCCGATATCGCCTACATTCAGCATGTGGGTGGCGGTCTTCGCGAGCTGCTGATGCCGGCATATATACACGCCACACAGCAAGTTTTCGGTGAGTAAATGAACCTCGACGTCTGACCTTGCTAAATTATGGTAGTGCTTGGGCTAGTCGCCTCTGTCATCGCATTCTCCATTGCACTTATCACGAAGGAGAGGAATTTGCTAAGAGCAAACCTAGCCGAGTAGACAATATGTCTTGACACCCCTTCTTTACGCGCAAGAGCGAATAGCTCAGATGACACAAGGTGTAGCCGGGACAAAATGGCCAGTCCTGGAGAGCTGCTACTAGCGATCAACAAACACCGTATAGTACAATGAAGTCTTACATCAGCTGCAGCGCTGACCAAGTCATTCGAAACATGCGTGATCAAGGCGTTGTCGGAATGCAGTCTAAGTATGGGAATGTTTCCACCATGTTGGGCCCGACTGTCCAATTCTTCAGCTGCCGGACGTGACTTTCGAAATCCGGATTGAGCTGCAGCTCACTGTTCGATGCGACGATGAGGATACTGGATAGATCATACGGCCAATGGATTGATAGCGAGTTGCCCGTGATCTCCCGTAGCTTGGAGAACTCCCGCCCTTCAGACAAATCCATGTACTGGAGTATGCGCTTCCGTGCTTCAGGCCTTCAACTGTATCGTTAGCAGAGAAACTCAAGCATGACTATAAGCTTACCAAACAATCGTGTCAATCCAAATCGGATGAGCTATGGTCAGCTGAGCTTCTACAGGCCTCAGGAAGTCCGGCATGGCTTCGTAATTGCGCTTCGTGGGGGATATGAGCCATCGTAGCAAGAGGCTCAAATAATACAAACACGCAACCCTTTCAGCTGAGCCTTTGACTGCCATGCTGATTTTACCGTGCTGGCCTAAAGCATTCGAAATCGGATTTTGCGAACTACCGGTAGCAGGGTTGAGCAATGATCGAACGCTAGGGAAAGACCTTTCTGGAAGCTGACCAGAAGATTGCAAATGCTGACGGCTGGTAACGATGATCTCCAGCAATACAGAATCGAGCCGACAGGTGGCAGATTCATGAAGCGGCAGTTGCTCCCAGGACGGAGGCTGTGAAGCTGTGCCTGCCACGTCTAACAACGGAAGCGCTGGTGCGAAAGGCCAATCCTCTGGGATGCCGACACCGTCCTGTGCTCCATTCGCGCCGAATAGTGACAACGAGTATGTATTGTTCGTGTCCGGTCCCAGAACTGGGAATTTAGCTGATATCTGATCGTGTCACGAGGGCGAGACTCACTCGAAGTGCCATCCCACATATTGAAAAGAGACTCGTCTGCACTGATAGGGAGCTCTAGGCTCAGCCCAGTGTCCGCATCTCTCAAAAGCACACCCTCAGTCGACGTTCCACCGTGAGCTGAAGCATCGATAGTCGCTGAGCCATCGCTCCGGCCAGTAGATAGTGAGTGCGATGCGAAGTTTAACGTTGTATTGGCCCCAATACGGGTGGGGGGAGATGTTGAGGTTTGAGACAAGTCGAGCCCGGCCTCAGCGAAGGATGGGTCTGGGACTGCTCCAACCGATGGTGAGGACTCATCTCTATCAATTGGGGAGACGGTGTGGTGATCGACCATCTGAAGAGACACTCGCGCCGAATTGATGATCTCTCGAAGGCATGTTTCATTGTTCTGCAGCTGTTTGACGAGGCCTTCCGAGCGCGTAAGGCGCCGCTTCAGATCAGCGACCTCTTCTTCTAGCTCTGCTATACGCGACTTCTTCCGCGCTCTCGCAGCTCTTTGATTAAGCCTGTCGAATGTCCTCTTTCGATGCAATTGTTCGCTGCTCATATTTGCCACTGTCCTGTCCATGGCTGCGTGCCTCGTTGTTGACGAACTTTCCACGTGGAGAAGCTATGAGAGGACCGCGCCGGCATTTTCGGCAATGTACTGGGAATCGCCGCGAGAGGATTGGCGTCTGCGGCTTGCTGCGTCTTAGCCGGGCACGCAATGCGGAGACGACAGCACGAGGGAGACATTTCCCGCGGCGGCTGGTGCTAAGTGTGGGGTAAGGCTCGTGCTCGAGGTTTAGCGTTGGCGCTACGTGACAATGCATATGGACCCGTGAACTCCACCCGCTTTCTGCACCCACGCGTCACGGCGCCGGCCTCGTCTTCAAGCCCGGTAACGACGCGGTGACATCGAGCCTGAGCATGGCTCTGTTCGAACGCCGGGAGAGCGCGTCCAACCACATAATGCCTTATAAGGGTACAATTCACCCGGTCCCGTTGTCAGCTCCAACAACGGCCTGTCACCATGAAGTTCCTCAAACTATTCCACTGTGCAGTGCTTTCGTCGGCACTGCACTGCGCAGCAGCGAAGCAGCCGAACATCCTCTTTATCTTGACAGATGATCAAGATTGGCACATGAAGTCGTTGGTTCGTACATCTCGGGCTGTCTCAGGTAACAATAGCTCACAAAGAACAGGAGCACATGCCATTCCTGCAAAAGTATCTACTCCATGAAGGTACACTGTATGCCAATCATTTCTGTACGGTCGCGCTATGTTGCCCGTCCCGCGTAAACCTCTGGACCGGAAGAGCTGCCCACAACACGAACGTGACTGACGTCTTTGCACCCTACGGTTAGCAGACATCTTCGCGTATACTGCCAGCCTCATTAACACGTCTTAGGTGGCTACCCAAAGGTCGTCCGCGAAGGTATCAACGATGACTACCTCCCCGTGTGGATGCAGAACGCTGGATACAACACCTACTATTCTGGCAAGCTGTGGAACCACCACTCGGTTGACAATTACAATGCACCCTTCGCCGGCGGGTACAACGGTTCCGACTTCATCCTCGATCCCTATACGTACGAATACTACAACGCGCACATGAGTCGCAACGGCGGACCACCCATAAGCTACAAGGGACAGTACTCGCCTGACGTGACTGCAGAGAAGGCTTATGGCTTCCTCGAAGAGGCAACGCAACATCCTGAGCCCTGGTTTCTTACCATTGCACCCATCGCGCCTCATAGCAACGTGAAGCTCGTGCCTGCCGAGGAGTATAGTGCGGATTTGCCTCAATACGCAGAGCGACATGCTCATCTCTTCACCGAGTACAAGATCCCACGCGATGCCAACTTCAACCCCGAGAAGCAGGGTGGCACAGGATGGGTCAAGCGACTTCCACTTCTCAACGACACAGTAATTGACTACAATGATGAGTTCCAGCGCTCTCGCCTTCGCGCCCTTCAGTCAGTAGACGAAATGGTGGAGCAACTTGTGAAGACTCTCGAGCACAAGGGCCTTCTCGAAGACACATACATCATCTACACCACGGACAACGGGTACCACCTAAGTCAGCATCGCCTCCATGCCGGCAAGGAATGTGGCTACGAGACTGACATCCACATTCCCCTCATTGTGCGTGGGCCAGGTGTAATGAAGGGCCACACCACCGACATTGTCAGCTCCCACACCGACCTCGCGCCCACTATCATGAAGTTGGCCGGGCAGACTTTACGCGAAGACTTCGACGGCTCGGTCATGCCCCTCTCCAAAGAAGACACTCTTCTTGCCGAATCTACAGAACGACAAGAACACATCAACATCGAATATTGGGGCCGAGCTATCCCCGAGGGCATATGGGGCCACTACGACAACCCAGTGAAAGAGATTCACCCGCCCGACCAAAACTGGGGCGGATACCTCCATTCTGTGCGTAACAACACATACAAGGGTCTTCGCCTCATCGGCGAGGATTACAACATCTACTACTCTGTCTTCTGCACTGGCGACAAGGAGTACTACGACATGCGCTTCGATCCAGGTCAGCTCGAAAACTACTTCGACGACGAAGACGCGGACCTCATAGCGAAGCGCAATACCTACCATATCGCAGGCCGCCCCTTCACCGCCATCATAGACCGCATCGACGCGCTGATGATGGTCCTCAAATCTTGCAAAGGCGAGGCGTGCCGAAATCCGTGGAACGTTCTGCACGGCAGTGGCAGCAAGGTCACATCGCTCAAGCAAGCACTGTCGCATCGCTACGACGCTTTTTACGCGTCACAACCCAAGGTCCAGTTCGAGGACTGTGCTTTGGGCTATATCCGTGAGGTGGAAGGCCCTCAGCATGCGAATGTGTATGATAGTTGGGATGATGGAGAGAGGTCTGAGCTCAAGGCGCGCAGGAAACCGAGTTTTGTGTATCAGGGAAACCCGCATTTGCTTACTTAAAGGTGTGGTGGAGTTTGTTTCTCGCCATAGCCTGGAGGTAGTCAGTACGCTGGAAGTGAGCAGGAATCAATGTAGGATGCAATGTATGCCTCAAGAGCCGATCATCTTGGGAAACATACAATCCAAAATCACAGCAGACGAACTCAATTTACCTACTACGCCGACATGTCCCGCGTCGGAGTGAAATCCAAAGTAGGTCGCTGCCGGCTACAACCCGTTTCAGAGGCTACGCAAAAATTTACAGAGGATCGTGTAGACGACAAACTAGTATATGAAGTAAAGAATTTTTGTTCAGACTGTCATTGAAGTACATCTAGCTTCCACGACAGCACACGAGACTACACGCTGTAAACATACATATCATGGGAATAAAGTAATGCAATCAATGACCAACCAACCCTTTCCACGCCTCAACCAGCTTTCACTCGCCCTTCAAGTGGTCTTGCTTCACGGTGAAAGCCATATCTAGTAGGGCCTTCTCCTCGTTCTTATGCGACACCTTGAGACCAGTGGCCACAGACGCACTAGGGTTGCGGCCGGCGTACATCACGTGACGCCTGTTGTGGTGCTCAGTTTGGTTGAGCAGAGTCTCGATTCTGGGCTGGGTAAAGCTCCAGGCACCGGCGTTAAGTGGCTCTTCCTGGCACCAGATGATGTTCTGGGCGTTGGGGTAGGAGTCCAGGTTGTCCTTCAGTTGTTGCCAGGGGAAGGGGTTGAGCTGCTCGATACGTGTGATAGCAACGTCCTTCTCACCGCGGGCCTCACGCTCCTTTACGAGCGCAGCGTACACCTGACCTGTGCACAGAATGACGCGGTTGATGCCCTCATGCGACTCAATCTCGCCACTAGCGTGCGCAGGGTCCTCGATGATCCATTGGAAGTGAGAGTCGCCGGTGAACTCCTCAATGTTGGAGCGAGCGAGGGGGTGACGGAGTAGCGACTTGGAGAAGAAGAGAATGAGAGGCTTGCGGAATTGGCGGTTCATCTGGCGACGGAGGAGATGGAAGAGGTTAGACGGCTTCGTTGTGTAGGCAATCTGGATGTTGCAGTCCTGGTGCTGACGGTCGAGCTTGTCGGGCGAGGGGAAGATACGGGGATCCTCGTTGCAGAGTTGCAGGTAGCGTTCCATACGTCCAGAAGAGTGCTCGGGACCTTGACCGTCGTAACCGTGGGGCAAGCTCATGACGAGACCGGAACGTTGAAGCCACTTGACTTCACCAGAGGCAATGAACTGATCGATGATGACCTGGGCAGTGTTGGCGAAGTCACCGAACTGAGCCTCCCACATGACGAGGGCGTTGGGTGATGATAGCGAGTATCCGTATTCGAAGCCAAGCCTACGGATGATTAGTTACGGCACGATACAACAAAATGGTAGGTGACTTACACTCCGTATTCGCTGAGGGAAGAGTTGGAGATGGTGAATGTCGCCTGATCTTCGGCAAGGTTCTGGAGAGGGGTGTAGGTCTTCTCAGTCTCCTGGTCGTGGAGCACGGCGTGGCGCTGAGAGAAGGTTCCACGCTCGACATCCTGTCCGGAGACACGGACGTGGTGGCCTTCCATGCACAGACTTCCGAACGCCAGCGCTTCCGCGGTAGCCATGTCGATGTTCTTGCCGTCCATGACAGTCTTGGTGCGGCCAGCCAAGATACGCTTCAAGTTCTTGTGTACGTTGAAGTCCTCTGGTGCGCCACCGATCTTCTCAGCGATGTGCTTCAGTTGGGTCTCCTCGATGGCGGTTGGCAGATGGGGCAGAACCTCTTCCGCAAGCTCCTTGGGTGACTTGAAGCCGTTCCAGGCCGAAGTAAGCCACTCCTTGGAGTTTGGTACGTAGTCCTTGCTGCGGTTGAAGCTCTCGTCTAGCATGCCCCAAACCCAAGCCTTGTGCTCGTCAATGTCCTCCTTGGTGAAGGTCTTCTCGTCGAGCAGCTTCTTGGTGTAGATGTCCAGTGTTTGGGGTTGTTCTGAGATCTTCTTGTACATGAGAGGTTGGGTGAAGAATGGCTGGTCAGTCTCGTTGTGACCCTGCTTCCTGTAGCAAACCATGTCGATAACCACATCCTTCTTGAACTCGGCGCGGAAATCAGCTGCCAGCTGGCAGACGAAGTTGAGGGCCTCGACATCGTCGCCGTTGACGTGGAAAACAGGCGCATCAATTGCCTTGGCGATATCAGAGCAGTAAGGAGTCGAACGGGAGAACCTAGGATCCGTGGTGAAACCAATCTGGTTGTTCACAATGATGTGAATAGTACCGCCAGTGTGGTAGCTGGGGAGCTGATGGAAGCCCATAGTCTCGTATACTATACCTTGTCCGGCGAAAGCGGCGTCACCGTGCAAGAGCAGACCCATGGCGCTGGAACCTTCCTTCTCGTCGTTGTTGTAGTGCAGAATGGCGCGGGTCTTTCCCAGTACGACGGGGTCTTCGGCCTCGAGATGGGATGGGTTGGCGACAAGAGACAGCTGTACGCGCTTTCCAGATGGAGTGGGGCGCTCGAAGTTCATACCCAAGTGGTATTTGACGTCACCAGATCCCTCTTCGTTGGCTTCGGCAGTACCGGCAAACTCGCTGAAGATGGACTCGTTGGGCTTTCGGACGACGTTGGAGAGCACGTTGAGACGTCCACGATGAGGCATACCGATGACGATGTCCTTGACACCAAAGTCGACACTTCGGTCGATGAGGGCCTTCATTCCGGGAATCAAACTCTCACCACCCTCAAGACCGAATCGCTTGTCGTTGGGGTATTTGGTGGCCAGGAAAGCTTCGAAGTTGGTACCCCAGATCAGGCGGTCCAGAATGCGGCGCTTCTCGTCGACGGAGTATTTGAAGGGTGTGGGAACCTCGATGCGCTCACGGAGCCAGTCGCACTGCTCCCTGTCGGGAATGTGGATGTATTCAACTCCGTAAGAGCCGCAGTAGAGGCGCTCGCAGGCGTCAATGATTTCCTTCAGCTTCATCTTCTTGCGGGACTCGGTCTTGAATCGCGGCAGGATACCGGGGCCCAATTCGATCTCTTGTTCCAAGTCCTTTTCGGTGAAGTTGTAGTGTGACAGTTCCAATTCGCGCGGCTTGCTGTATCCGAACTGTTCAGCTTCGGAGCGGATGCCCAGCGGGTCGATCTTGGCCTTGTGGTGACCGCGGGCCTGGTAGGCTCGCACGAGCAGTTGCACCTTGAGATGGTTCATGACGTCGGTACCTTCGGCGGAGGCCATGCCCATTCCAGGCTTGTGAGCGGCGCCGCCCTGGGGCGAGCTCATGATGTTTGGCGGCGGTTGGAAGGCTTGCGACACGGGCATGTCGCCGGACTCCATGTTGTGGAAGTAGACCTGCCATGAGTAGTGAACGCTAGCGGGGTCCTGCTTCCACTGCATGTACATGGCATCGATGTAGTTGGCCGTGTTGCCCTGGAGGAACGAGTCGTTGGGGTCCTATGCCGTCATTGTTAGCTATGGGTCGAAGAGTTTGAGCGTCGGGCTGGGGAGGCACGCACAACGCCCTTGTTGGTGTCTTCCGACGACACGGCATACTGGCGACGCTGCGTCACAGCGAGCGGGCGGCGACATGTCGAAAGAGCGGTTCGTGATGGCTGTGCGAGGCTCGAGAAGGATGCTCTCGCTGGGGCGCACTGGAGCGAGCGGGAGCACTGGCGCAGGGTGTTGCGCAACATGGCGGTATTAGATGAGCAAAGCGGAGGTAGAGAGGGGTGGCATCCAAACGGACGACGATGAAGAGAAGAAAAGCCTCAGCGGTAGCAATGTGCAGTCGAAGTTAAGCGTCGAGCGCAGTAGAAGTTGATGCAGCCCAGGACAGGCCCCGTGTTCCGGCCTAGCGCGTATCATGGATCGCGGGATTTCTGACCGGTCACCACCCGCCACATTCGAGGGAACTACCAAACACCATGAAGTCTACATTGACGCTACGTCTCTTCATTTGCCTATTGTTGTCCTAATGTAGTCTGCAAGCCTGTGCAGGGTTGCAGTGGGAATCTTTGCTGGCCACGGCGGCGCTGCGATATGACGAAGTGGTCGCTCATCCAGTGTTCTCGCAACACCAGCCAATAGCAGGGCAGGCCTTATGTAACTCGCATGCAGCCTCTGACGGCTTCTGACGTTGCATGGCGCGGATATGTATCCGTTGCGCTTGGTGTGTGACCTCTCTTGGCTGATGCGAGCCATGCACCATGTTTGCAGATGCGCGTCCGGTTAATACTCCGGAGTTGGCGAAGAGGATGAGGAGGCCACATACATACGGGCTCCTCAAACAGTGGACGCATTGTAGCGGAACATCGAATTGAGTTTCGGAGTAGGGTACAGCCTTGCCTGACAGCCTCAGCGGCTGCTATGCCGTTCGCTAATGCGTAGTCACGTGCGACGCGTGAATCTGGGGAAACCCAGACAAGCTAGTACCGCGTCAGCCTCAAGCCAGGCATGCCTCACTGATCGCCGCGACATCACACCCCGCCATCATGGCCGACGCTGCTGCCCAGTACAAGAAGGACAACGGCAGAGTCGCAGTGTCTGCGGATGGCAAGACGGTGTCCTGGAAGTCGACCAGTGGCACGGCTAATGCGCCTGCTCCGTGGTCCATAGCCATAGCAGATATTGGCAGTATGTTGAAGCCTCATGAGAAAGACCCTATACATCACTGATACTCTCTAGACCTCCAGCAGACGCCCGCGACCGCTGCCAAGGCCTCTATCAAAATCGTCGTACCTGAGCCAGCTCCCCTAGCTGGTAACCACACCCTCACATTCACCTCCGCTACCGCCCGCGACGACCAACAAAACATAACTAGTCTATTGCGCAAATGGATCGAGGCCTCCAAACAGCAGAGCGATCCGTCGCCGGCTCCTGCTGCTGGTGGCAAGGATGGAGGGGACAGCAGCGCCTCAGCTGCCATGGCTATGGCGCAGACTGTGACCGCTGGTGGCAAAGACAACGAGGAAAACTACGATGACGCGAAGCTGCTTGCGGATACAACGCTTCAGATGTCGCTGCTCAATTCGAATCCAGCCCTTCGTCAACGCTTCGACCGAGCGCTCGCGGAGAAGCCTGATTCCGTCGGTGTCTTACAATTCTCTATGCAATTTTGGTCTACACGCGTGCACATGTTGAGATCACATGCAACGGAAAAGTCGCAGGCTACAGGAACTTACAACGTGCTGTCCGTCATCAAATCAAAGTCCGTCAACGGCACTCTCATGCTAAGCTTGACCAAAGAGCAGATTGAGCTCTTGTTCAGGCAGCATCCAATCGTGCAAAAGGCTTACAATGAGAACGTGCCCCAGTTGAGCGAGGGTGATTTCTGGGAGAGGTTCTTCCACAGTCGTTTGATGAAGAAGCTCAAGGGCGAGCGCATCCAAGAAAAGGATGTGCTTGATCCTAAGCTTGACAAGTATTTATCTTACGATGAGACAGCAGACAACCAGGATCTGCTTGCAGCTTCCATCCCCAACTTCATCAACATCGAGGCGAATGAACAGAATCACAGCCAGAAACAAGGTAACCGGCCCGACTGGACTATGAACCCGACCAATTATGAGAAGGCGCCCATTCTCCGAGTCTTGAATCGCATGAGCGAAAAGATGATGAAAGAAGTGCCACCTTCAGACGCGAGTCGCCATGGACCCGTCGGAGTAGATGAAGAGACATACAAGGAGCTGCAGTTGCGGGATCTACAGCGGGCAGATGATGACAACAGGGTCGTTCTCCGCGTACAGGACCAAAGCCGGTTCTTCTCCGCCGGCCAGAGCGTGCATACCTCCACCAGTGCTGCGACCTACACCAAACGTACTCCAGCACAGGCCCTCTCGACGTTGCAGCAGGACCTTCGCAAGTTTGGCGGCAACGGTCAGCTTTCGCGCGTCGATCTCCATTCCACGATCGATATCGACGATGAAAGTAGTAGTGACGAGGAGGAGTCGGCTCCTAAGAAGACCAAAGTTGGCAGTAAATCCTCACGAACCGCTGCCTCGTCACAAATCATAGCGGCTGTCAGGAAACGTCACCTGCACAACGATGACTACACATCATCCAAAGCCATTCCTACCAGCGAGCGCGCAAAGGAGCTTCACGTCTCAGAAGCTGTCCTCGAAAATCTCACCATGACCCACAACACAACAGTCGAGTTCTTGCACTACTTCTGGGCCGTGTTCTACTCAGGAGACCCCGACCGCGCGGGCGAGATTGCACGTCTCATTGAGACGCTCGACAAGTCGCTCGACCGTATCAAGGCGGTAGCCGACATGGCAGAAGCAGAGCGTGAAGCGAGGATCGAGCATGCGCGGAAAGAGAACGAGTTCGCCAACCAGCGAGAGAGGAAGAAGAGGAAGTTCGACCCCGGAGCTATAAGAGGGGGTGCGAAGGCTGTCAACCAGATTATCGATCCATTGATTCGAGCGATCGACGCTGCGCGGAGTCAATACAAGAAAGCGCTCCAGGAACAAGTTGCACGCAATACGGCGCCTGCGACTGCTTGATCTCATATGCGGGCTATACCTTTCAAAAGCTGAGGATCTTTCTGATTTGCATAGCGAAGGCGTTTGGGAGATGGGGCTTGTATCGATCAGACGACAGCTAGGTATTTTCGTGGAACAATCGCAAGCCATGCTTTGAAATACGGATACTTTCCGGAGATACATAGCAATTGTACTGAGTGAGGCAAGTGATGTTGGGACTGCTCATGTCTATCTAACAGCCATGTACGTCGGTTAATGCGCAAATCCGCAATGATCTACACGCGTTCCACGAAAATGGTTCGCCATGACCGAAAGTGATGCTGAAAGCTACAAACCATATGTATGATCAATACCTCATCGGGTCCGAAGGTGGACAACGCCGACAATTCTCGGATCCCTTGACGCAAAGCACTGTCAGGGGGAATCTCTACACCGCTACTTTTAAGGCTCGCAATGTTTGGTAAGGGCTCAGAACCGTCGGTCCATCGCACTTGCCAAAGGGAACGTCTTCTCACCAGCCCGGGCTGCTTCGGCAGGCACTGGACCCCTGACCTGGAAAGGCCCCACCTATTGAGTAACTCGACCAGGGACATTTCTTTCACAACCTCATCCTCACTTCGTTTCTTTCAAAGGTTGCGGTATCATACGGCGCAGCTTGAATGCAGCGACTGAGGGTATGAATATTGAAGTAACAAGAAAACACGTTGCGCATGCAGAAGAAGTATGCAAAGCAAGAGAGGACGTCATCAATCCCCGAAACGCAGGAACGATTGCGACCAACAACAACCGAAATTGGAATGAGCGTTTGTTGCGACCAGCAATATTGAATCATCGAGAGTCCAAAGGGGAAGCCTTAAGCAAGTATTAAAACACGGAAACGAAGGGCAAGGATGGACGATGAGCACACCCGAAGAGCGAACAGATCCTCTGAGCAGACCGAAACCGCAACACCTACATCATCCAACATTGGCCGAACCTACGCGACATCTACAACATCTACAATAAGAGATGCCGTCGCAAGTATACATGTTCCTGGAGTTGAAAGCTAGGGTCATCGTCCGCGGTAATAGTCGCGCGCTGGATCATAGTATGGTTGCGCTCCTAGGGTCCGTTAGCTGACCTGCACCAGATACGATACGATATGTCTGCTCCTCAACTCAGAAATACACCTACCGTTATTATTAGGAGGAATTCGCTCCCTTGGTCGGTTGTCTCTGCAAAGATCAGCGTCTTTCTCAACTGTACGACAACCTTAGTCAACCTACCTGTAACGGAAGCTATGCCAAAGGTACCATCTAGCGACCCAGTTCTCTTCGTTGACCTGAGTACAGTAACGACCAATGTCATAATATGGTCTCGTTTCGGCGCAAGCATCGCGGACGATCATCAAAATATGCAGATGTTTTGACGTTTCGGATAACTCGTCCCATCTATATGGTTCCGCTACAGAGGGGTCTGCCCTCGATTGCTCTGTCAAATTGTAGCGGTTCGAGCTCAACGCGTTCCTAGCAACCACAGCTTCGGCCTGTAAAAGGCGTGTGGGTTAGCAGACGACTTTCCATCGTCAGGCGGAGACTTACGAGGAGCAGTTTGTGTGTACTCTCACTGAGTTTAAGTCGATTGCAGATCTCGCTCTTGCTCGCACTCTGGGAAAGAGGAGGCAAGGTCGTGGTAAGGCGACGTTCCCTAAAAGGATCGTTCATCACGCCAATGGTACGAAAGGAGCAGCTCAGATGAAAATAGATATGGGTGACAGAAAGTCAGATCTCTTTGTCTTATACCGGGAGTCGACAACCGTGGAGGAAGATCCTATGGAGTCGCTGTCATGTGACAATCAAGGTCCGTCCCGTCCTCTTTCCTTCCGCTGTGACGCGGCGCATACGCCACATCATGAGAGAATGGAGATCCGATTCGAGAAATATTTATTTCCCACCCTTACTCGCCTGGCCCAGGCGCCATGCCCTCGAGGTGGCTTCACATGCAGCTAGCGAATCTTAGTTGTTATGCCTGGCCAGCGCCGATCTATTGACGTGGACAGGGTGGATCACATGGGTCTCGCGTATCCTCCCGTGCAGCAACGGCAGGTAGATGCGTTGAAAGCCGCTGTTCTGATTTGCCGCGAGGACATAGCTTCAGATCCATGTACGTGTAGCGATTCATAACGACCTGTAGATCTCTCCACATCATTATACCCTCCTGTTGGCACTAGCTAAATTAGCGATAGTATAGCTTAGCCTAACGACAAAACAACATCCGCACTGCGATCATCTGGCCGGTGATTCGAGGACCTGATATAATCCCGAGAATCAGGTCGACGGACTTGAGCGCTGGTCAGACAGGAATACGGCAAGCATCTACGGTCGGCAGGGAGATGACTGCTTCGAAGACCTTTCGGATCAGCCAATGCCACCCAAGCGTGGAGCGTACGACTACATGGCTCACGAGTGTGGCGCATTGGGCGAAGTGGAAGGAACTCGGCTCGTCAAGCCCAGCTCTTGCGGACGAGAGACGCTCGAAGAAAGAGCATCACAGTTGGATGACGTGGGTGCAAGACAGCACGGCCCGGACTGAGTCAAGCCTCCACATGATATCAATACTCCGGTCCAGACTTAGAGACCGACAAATTGTAGTCTATGCGAGATATGCAAGCTACTTAAAGTTTCAGCACGCCCGAAGGCAATCTAACTGTCAACCACGTATCGACGTGATACTCGCTGTATCCGCTCTCAACTACTGAAGGTAAGGATCTCCGTCAGGTGCAGGGTAACGGACAAGAATCCGATGAAGCCAGTAAGCCTGGCTCAAGGCCGTTGTCGAGGGCTCGATGAGCATCACTACTGGAGAGCGTGCAACCCAATACAGCACAATCGACCGGACAGACGTGCACAATCTCACAAACATAGGTTTCGACATTGAAATGCGCACGTCGCTCCTGGGTGGACTTTGTTTATCGAACTTTTAACAAGTCCAACAGCTTCTGGAAGCAATGGAAGGTTTTGCCGCGCAATGCAGCCTCCTCCAGCCCGGCTAAGCCCGGGCCAAACGACTCTACAGCCAGCGCACGGCTGGTACGCGCCGCGAAGTGAATTTTACGAAGGCCAATACCGGTCAGCTACCTGGAAAAGCTACCCTTTGCGTACCGTCGTCATGCTGGCTCCTAGGTCGACGACAATTACACACATCCCGTGTCTATTTCGAGTATACTCAGTGCACTCGTACCGGCTGAGTGGGTTGCATAGCTGACATATCGCTTGTTGCCTTCCACTCCATCGGTGATGGATAAGTCGGCGGCTTCTCCGTATCCAATCCGCTGCAGCAGTAGCTCTAAGAGCTCGTGGAGGGTGTGGGCTGGAAGTCACTTCTGCAATTCAACCGTACCAGCCTATCCTAGGCTTTATCGATGATCGATGGAGGTACATGGAGAAGAGAACGTATGGCCAGCCACATGTGCTGGGAACATAGCTGATCACTGTCACGGCCATGATAGGCCACACTTTCCAAGGTGAGCCTGGCCAACTCATCGCTACCCCAGCCTTAAGTACTTCGCTTCTGTGGAGACTGCATCAAACTAACCAGTCTGCTTCCGTGTCGGCGAACCTGGATAAGTGGACTGGTTCGTCTGCTCAACGCATTGTATACAATGTAAGCGGCACGACCCACTTGTTCCCGTCGCCAACTTGGTTGTACGGACCCGGCTTGTTTTGCCGATCATTAGGCTCTGATTGTGCAACCTGTAAACAGAGGCCATGGGAGCTATGCAAAACCACCATTCTCGACGGAGTCATTTGCGAAATGCGGAGATGGTCTTCGAGAGTCTTTCGCCAAGCTTATGCATGTGCAATCGATCATGGATAAGCGCTCTGTGCATGGATAAGGGGCATGATCTCACAGCGGCGCTAGCCAAAGACAGGTAGGCTGGGGCATAGGGTCTGCATACATGCAGGAGAAGCCGCCACGAGCAAGTTGGACCGATGCACTTGCGTACGGGAGGGTCCGACGTTGAGTTCGAAGAAGCACAGCAGCAGTTTTGCTTCTGCGCATTATCGCCATTTCTAGGAAGGGTCATGGGGCTTGGGGCGCCGAGTACAGAGCATTATGATTGGATGGCCCTCCGCACACAGCGGCGTCGAACATGTTCCCTTTGCTAGGACTGAAAACACTGGAGCTGTATCCTAGACTGACTGCAATGGTCATACGATTTGGGAGTCTCGAGTCGGCGAATACCGTGTCTTTGGTCATGCCCTCCAAGTAGTGAGTGAGCCGCCACAAGATACGACAGGGCGGTTGCACAGGAGCAGGTCATGGCTGCTCCTGCCTAAACCATACGACCTCGGAAAGGGCGCTGCGGACGGCCTGCTGCTTCCCAGGATGCCCTGCAGCGCACAAACAGAGTTGCTCTGCTATCAGCAGGGTCCCACACTCATGCACATTATGGTCTAGCATCGATCGGATCTCACCTTTGGCAATATCGATGACAGGACATGAGCATGATGCCCACAGCACAGCCCTGCGACGCCAGTCTAATGGACCGCAGCAACGGCCAGGAATCAATATGTGGCCCAGCTGCATCAGATCCGTTGAACGAGACCAACGCCAATCCGTCCTTCCGATCGATCCATGCCATGCAGCCGGATCCGTTCGCCTATCACAGAGCTTTCCTAGACACGAGCTCGTCGCAAATGCAACCGCAATCGCAAGGCCAAGGGCGCGACCGGCATCACATCGCACAAGATCACGATGATTATATCCGCCACGATGTTACCGGGACCGGAGATATGCAGCATGACATGGAATATCAGCAGCAGGCCAGAGCTCGAGGCGTTCCCTACAATCTTGCCGTTCGGCTCGCAAATCGCTCCAATGGCGCGCCTCTAGCCACTATTGTGGAGCAAGGTTCCTACTCGACGCTAAACTCTCATGGCTCCCTCCTCAGCGTGGGCCGCTTCCCTTCACTCCGTGTGGTGGAAAATGCCTCGCCAACGCGCTCGTCACCAAGAATCCCATACACACCAGAAGGACTTGTTCTCCAGCGCATCACAGAAGACGCGCAGCGAGGACATCTGCTAAAAGCACCGAATAATACACACGATTTGCCCCTGTGCAAGAACAACAGCAACTCGTTCCGGGCTGATGATGCCGCAATCCCATCCGAGTTTCCCAGTCTTAGGCCATCGCAATCTATTACCTGTCGGAATGGCAGGACCGACGGCGACGCGAATACCAGCAATGTCAAAGCCTTCTTTCGTGGCGTTATACACAATGTTCGAGCTGCCTCAAGGACCCGGTCTAGGTCGTCCTCGATGCAGATGTCGCTCGTTAAGAACCAAAGCGATCGGCCGGGTGCGAGCGAGGATAGTCTACAAAGCCATTTACAGGCATCTGACATGTCTCAACTGGGCGATGACACATTTGACACGCCATATCGTTTCCCTGCTGCATCCCAGACCCTAAGCACGACTAAAGTGTTAGCTTCTGAACATCAGGCCAGAAATGGGCAGTTTTCCATGGCTGATCCTAGTTCTTCAGCTCATACGATAGTCTCCAATTCTGACGTCGACCCATATACGCCCGAGTCGCAAACGGCATTTGGAGCCGTATCGAAGCTACTACCACCGTCGGCTACAGCCCGCCCGCGTAAACGGTCCTCTTCTGTGCGTCTTGTGTTCCCGGAACCACGCGATTGGGCGCACGATGGCGGTAGCGCTGAAGTACTAATGCTATCAAACGAGGTCAACAATAACGTCTCAGCTGGACACACGTTTTATGGTGCGAGTAAGAATACCCACTCACTGACACAGCATGACCACGCGACGGAGGCTAGTCACAATGCGAGCTTCTGTAGTACCATGTCTACCTCCTACTCGGGAACGGTAGTCGGTGTCGACGTTGACCTTCAGCACGACTTCCCTCATCCAGTGCGTCCTTCGCGTTCACCCACACCTGTCGCGCCAGTATGGTTTACTCCGCAGATGGCCGAGCTAGAACGGCAAGCGTCACTCTCTGAGTCACCTCCCGAGCCAAATCAAGTTACTGAGGCAGAACCCCCGCGTCGCTCAATCACCTCATCCGCGTTGACGTCTTTACTACCAATAGCTTCAGCATCGGGTATCGTCCGCCCCAACTACGACACACCGAAGATTTCATTCTTCTCGCCGTCCGGCAATCTTATCCAGCCAGAGGGTAGTTCGACGCCAGGCACTACGAGCGCTTCGGATTTGAGCGGCTCACCCACTGCAACCACATTGTACTACGATAACAAAACCACGCCTGCCACCTATCATGCGTTCCCGACAACGACATGTCTGCCACCCCCAAGGCCCTCTTTGAGGCCAATGACCACACCACCCACGTCGTCGGTTCCGCTCCCTGTGCACCTACGGTTCTATCACAACTACAGACGCCCTGAGCAGTCGCAGATCGACTCTACAGTTGGCTCCACAGAGTCGTTCATCTTGCCTGCACCGTTAGTCCAAGGCTGTGACGGGATAGCGCAAACCGAAAGTCTTGCGCCTTGCTCCAGACCACGTCATTCGTACGAGAAGCCGAAGGCACGGCCGCGCTACAAACCTCGTAGATCAGCTCGATCATTTGCCGAGGATCTCAAATATGAGGTGAGGTTCCACAGAGCCCGATTGATCACGGCTATCATCGCAAGTTGCACCTCGTCCGGAAAAGGAAGAGTTCTTCGCAAGCGAAAGGCTGCGAACCGTAGAGCCGCAGCAACCGCATACGTGAGCATGCCTCGGAGCTGCGCAGGTGAGGCTACAACCAGGTCCAGAAAGAAACGAATACACCCCCGTCAACCCACAGCTCGGCGCGACGTAGGGGTCCTCGGACCGCTTGCCGGGCACATACTGCGGATTTGCTTCTGCCAGCCATATGACGGTGCAGGCAAGACGACAGCCGTCGGCGCTACCAACAAGACCTGCATTGGCAAGAGCAGCAATCACACAGGAAACAAGCAGAGCGTATCGAAGAAGGAAAGCCCTCGCTCCAACGCAAACGACGTCGACGTGGATGCAGCCTTACCCAACGCGCGGATCGTGACCGGAACCGAACGGAAGATCGGCAACACCGTACGCCAGCGCACCACGGTCCGTAAGGAGAAGAGGCACTCGTCCACCGGCACGAATCACCACAGCAGAACGCGCAGTGACAGTGCCCTCAACGTGGGTGTGGCACCCAGCACCGCTACCGTGCGTGGCTAGGCTGACGGGCTAGACCGTATACGCTGTGACAGCTGCCACAGGTGTGGGTGGGTACGTGGTGGTTCAGTTCGGTACCGATGTACCACAAAGAAAGCGGGTCTTATCACATTCATCAGAGAGAGGCATTGGGGTCGCGAGAAGCGGTATAGCTTGTTAGTATGCTCATTCCCTTTTGGGAACTTGCGAAAGAAGGAAATGGGCACATTCGTTACCGCTTTTGAATACGATGGAAAGTAGGATTACGCGATATGGTTAGACGTATGTTGTTAGTTGGCTGGATGGAGGTGTGGGGATGGTAATGGGGTGGGATCGCCAATGTCACTTCTTTTCTGAAAGGGCTGGGTTGTTCCACCAATTGTGCTTTGGAATGATTCGACAGCCGTTCTTTCTGGGAAAGTCATGTTGCTTTTGCGTACCGTTCATGTGTTCTTCTGAGATGTGAATGCGGGTGCAGCATGCACTATCGTGAGGGCGTATAGGGCAGGGGCGGCTACTCCACTACCCCACATGACACGGAAGAAGCAAACGACAAAGTGTTCTGACGTCTTGATCGCTTTGATGCTCTCAGGCAATGCCGCCCGGCACATCGGCTACTTGTTAGTGCATATGTGGATCATGCATCCCGCAAACTCAAGCGTGACAACCGACGTCAGATCACAACATCCTACGCCTGGCGGGTAGAACATACGAAACTAATCTACTCGCGGGGTTCAGCTATACAAACTCGTATCGAGAGCACACCCTCAAGCCCCGTTACCGGTGACCCAAACATCACTGCATGTGTTTTGATTCTTTTCATGAAGCAACCAGTAAAAGAATTCCGACCACCATGATAAAGGCGTAATTGGCAGAGGAAGACCCTGATATCGGCGACATACTCCAAGAATCCGGAGCCGAAAAGACACGACAATCATAACACAGCGGCGTACTCCGCTGCGGTCCATCATCCGTCATCCACACACACACACACACACATACACGCGAGGTGCTGAGAAAGCGACATGCACACCGATAATCAGCATAATCTTGCTTTCTTCCTCGGCCTATGTCTACACGCTAACAGGCTACCGGGTTCGTGTAAGCTCTACGACGCTTGGTCATAGAGTGAAAAAATGCATGGAACTACCGCTTGGAACTACCGCTTGAACGACCCGAGAAAATATATGCAGGTACTGCCCGGTTGAGTAACAATGCATCCGAGCCGAGGTGCCGGACCCGGTCAGCTCGACCAAGCACCGTGTCCTTGCGTACATGAAAGACTAATGGTTGGCCATACGCGACCATCGAGATTCGCGTACTCAGCGTATTCGAATCTGAGAAACGTGGTTCCCGGTAAGCAGGTTCGAAGCAACAACGCCTCACTTCCTCCTACGTAAGGCGGACTCGCCGAGCTCCGCAGATCATGCAGCTGACGACAGATTGGGACATTAGGCAGTTGCGAAATCCCATGGATGTATGCTGTCGGTGTTATTGTGGTGGGTGTACGGCTGTAGCACTCTGCCTAACCCCCCTGCCCGTCACGGCACTCCCGACGCCTTACGCCTGCGTTATCGACCCAGGGCGTCGGTAGCAGGGGGCACCGCTCATTCCGGGTCAAAAGATGTAGATCCATCCCCATTCGAAAATACGTGCATATGCCTCATGACAGGCGTGGACAAGAGCTTTGAAACCTGGAAACACGATGCTGATCACTGGCCTCGAGGTCGCTACGCGGAGCACAGCCAGGGATAGGCGAAAGCGTATACGCGTGTCGATCATGTTCCCCTCTCTCGATGTCGTGCAGCAAGGGCGCAGTAGCTACAACGGTGAGCGAGTGGGTTCAAGGACACGGTGACAGACGTTTCGGAGTCCGCGGGCATGAGAATGCGAGGATCGGCCTTGGTGGCGAGTGGCTCAATAAGGGCTGCTGGACTTGTCGGCCCAGAGGTCTTTCCAAAATTGGCGGAACCCATACTGCTTCTCGCGGCGCTCATCTCGCACGCGAACTGGCCCTCCAATGATGTTGTCGAGCACGCTCTTCTGGCCAGAGCTCTGCCAACTATCTGCTTTCTTGGGCGGTTTGCGTGCGCGCTCGAGGATGGCCCCGGCAAGCTGGGGCGCAACGTCGGCGAAGCAGGAGTTCAGCTCGCGCTGCAGATTGTAGTAGGGTCGCTTTGCTAGCTCGGGTGCGAGGAGGTTGTAGCTGCGCGCCTTGTCGTTGAGGTCCTTGATGGCGACTTTCCAGTAGCTGCTTTCAATACGTTCCCAATCTGGGTCGCGGAAGGGATACGGCGCTGGTGCCACTGTTGGTTCGGGAGCTTGAACAGGTACTTCCAGGGTTTGGGTGGTTGTTTCTGCTACGGTAGCTGCTGCCGGGTCCTGTGCTACAGCTTCTGGAGACGCATCAAATGTAACCTTTTTTGCTACGACTTCTTCCATGACTACTGGTTCCGCGTTGGACCCTTCACCTGAGTCTACCTTCAGTCCTCCTGACAAAGTGATCTGTGACATGTGCCCGTCATCATCCACAGTGGTGAGCGTCTCTTGTTGTTTCCTTCTCAGAGGGTTGGCAATCAGCTCTGCCTTTGCAAATGCCTCAGCTGTCTTGATTTGGTCCAGTAGCGACCCGCCCTTGCTAGCTATCACGCGCGCAGCATGCCTCTTCCAGTCTGCCCGTAGTCGACTCCTGAACTTGCTTGCTGCCGAAGTGAGCTCTTGCTGCTTCTCGATCCATGGCGGTACAATCTCTTGCTTTTGTATAATCTTGTTCATGAAGTATTCGGTCGTGTCGATGAAGGGGCTCGATGCGTTGTAATCTCTTTCAATGTTGGCCTTCTTTCCACGCGGGATGTTCTTGAACTGGCCACGAGCGATGGCATCTTCGATTCTCTTGTTCGCAAGAGATGCGATGCCTTGGATGGAGCCAGGAACAATGGTACGCGCACCTGGTTCGAAGCGGTCTTTGAGGTCCTGCAACCGCTTCTCTCGGTCAAAAGCCTCTATACTCTCGTCTTCGTTGATGGCAGCGTATACGGTACTCCTGTCGCGTGCGTTGGCCAATCTCAAGCCACGCCCCTCCTTGCTCCGAGCATGTCCGGTATCTATCGACTGGGGTATCGGCACGCCGGGCATCTTTGCTGGTCGCCCGAGTCGTAGTGGCTTATTAGCGTCATTCAGCATACGAAGACTCGCATCGTGGATAGACTCGGTGCCCGTCCAGGCTTCTGTGGTGGCAAGCTC
Organism: Alternaria rosae; assembly: GCF_020736505.1. NCBI lineage: Eukaryota > Fungi > Ascomycota > Dothideomycetes > Pleosporales > Pleosporaceae > Alternaria > Alternaria rosae. Next base: position 1,409,382 of record NW_025763577.1, read on the forward strand.
GCGCGTGTGGCGGGAGGCGAAGGCGGGCAATTCTGCTTCAGAAGACCTCAGGTTTGCAGACGCAATTCGCTGTTCGAGCTGTGCCTTGAGGTCTGCACTGAAGCCTGCCTCTTCCACAGCTTTGATAGCGCCATGGCCTCCCGATTCCAGCGCTTCTTCGCTCATGTTCCGCATTCGTCGCGTGAAAGCGCCTTCCTCCTTCTCAGCGTCCGCTCCTGACCCATTGCCATTCTTTCCCGAGGCATTCTGCTCCTGTTTTCCGTCATCCTCCTCTTTGCGCTGTGTTGCCGTCTGCCCATATCGCCTCAGAGGCCTTCCCGCCGTGGCTCGGGATGGAACGAAGACATTGGGTCTTCGATTCGTGCGCAAACAGCGTGCGCAGATGTACTGTCTCGGAAATGCAAATGCGGGCATACAGGAGAGTCGGTGAAAGGAGATGGGATGTTGGAGGAAAGTGGCGTCGTGGAATTCTGAGAAATGGCCATGTCCCACGTCATGACCTCCATGTTTAGCGCATGGCTTATCGATAGCAAGACCAGCCGAGGCTTCATCAAAACACCAACACACTTTACACTCAAACTGCATGATTGCATTGCCATGATTTCGCTGATGGGCCTGATGGTATATCCTGAACTTGCGTACATGTTCAAAAGAAACGTAACCCGCACGACTAGCCACCTGCACCACCCTCAGCAACATTCACCAGCAAATCCAACAAAGTATGTCTCTTTTCCTTCTCGCTTTTGATCATACACATAGCAGTAGCGACAAACACCTGATACAGCCTACTTCTCTTCATTCGCAAGATCCTCGCACTCTCCTCTTCCTGTTTCTCTCCATGCTTACTCCGAGCAAGCACCTCAGGCGCATATTCATCGACCAAACGCAAGATAACAGCATCAAAGAACTCCAAAGTACCACTCTTCCTACTCGCAACAGACGATGTGTATATCCCCAAACATAGCTCAACCCATTCCTCTTTCTTCTCTCCGGCGACAGGTAGCCTAGCGACTAGCTTCATGTGGTTGAACCGCAACAAGAAACCACACAAACGAGATTCTCTGACAGTACCTGTTCCTTTCCAGAAGAAGTCAACACCAGCATACTGGAAGTGATAGCATCTCGTATGACGCGATAGAGGGCTGTTCCACCGCAGATACACCACCTCGTCGGCTGTAGCAGGTTCTCCAGACTTGCCATTCGTCCTGGCAATAACATCGGGATCCCGTCCTTCGCCCGTCGTGCGGATGGCTTTGACGGAGTGAACGTGTTCTTTGCCCGTCTCACCCCACAACCTCCACGTCCGCACTTTGTATCCTTTGAGCTTGTGGTCGTCGTGCTTGACTGCCTTTTTGTCGCCGCCATTGTGACGCCATGGGACTACGCCGCGCGGGTCGAGTATGCCGGGGGTAGACGGGAGAAGTTGGAGCTTGTATTCTTTCCAGAAACAGCCTTCGTGTATTAACATAGCAGGGCGTGCTGTGTGCTTATCGCTGCCTGTGTAAAGGACGCGAGGCGGTACGTGGAAGGAGAGATATGGTTGGTGAAGGAAGAAAGCGGTGTCGTCTGGTTCGACACCAGGCAACCCAACGTCTTGACGCTCTTTCCTCTCCTTGCGCCAGGTTTTTTGTTCTTTGATCGTTGGACCAGATCTTCGTTCCAGAGCAGGATCGAGATCTGGTGTGATGCTTTTATGACACCCGTGCTTCTCGTAAATGTGAAAGGTCGATTTCGGCTCAGTGCTAGCTGGTAGCTCGAGGTCCTCTTCTGCCGGTAGGCGAGTGATTACACCACTTTCAATCGATGATATGGACACTGTAGCTATTGTAGTACCCTGCTCATGTCAATATCGCTTCAGCGAAAAACTGCTAGTATCAGCACATGGGTACCTTCGTTTCGTCGGCTCCATCAGACTTAACCATGGTGACATAGTCTGGCTCTGCGATCTTCGCCATAGCTCTCAATCGTGAGGTTCATGCTCGTACAACATGGTTGGTTCTTTGTTTTCGGCAAAGAGCTCCTATATGTTCCGATTCTTGAGATCACCACATGATGCACGGGGGGTCGCGCCAAGCACTGTTGTGGAGGCTGAGCCGCTCGCATTGCTCGTGTTGATGCTGGCTGCCATATCGTCCAATTGAATCCTTGTGACATCTGTGTGAGGGAGTACGTGATGGTTCGATTGGCCACTGTATTCCTGAGAAGTTGTGTAAGCACATGCATGACTCTACCAGGCAGACTTAAGGCAGAGTCTACACGACGCTGCTCAGGCGCAACACCTCTCGATCGCATGCATGGGGCACCAGGACTCTTGCGCATCATAATGTGGTACTGTTATACTTTCCCGGCGATGCAGTATGCCATTCCATCTATTTACTGACTCTCAAGCACCCTCTTCGCACCGTCACTGATGCGCTTAACCTCTTCGTGTCCCTTCTTCACCACCTCCTCCATCTTCTTCTTCGCCTTCTGAAGGTCATCCGGCAGCACATCGCGATTCAGCTCAAACTTCCTCAGCCTCTTGTTGTGTTCCTGACGCCCTTGTTGTATCAGCTTGTCTGCTCGCTCAGAAGCTTTGACGGCTGACTCGACGGCTGCGCGACGCGATTCTCCTGTAGGTGGAGGGAGCGGGACCTGGATCGTGAGTGGGTTGGAGGGTTCGGGTGTAAGGGGCGTGAGCGAGTGCGGTGAGGCGGCGATGGCGCTGGTGATGTGCTTGACGTGCTGTATAGTGTTAGCATCTTCGCTGTAGTCGTGGTAGCGGCTTGACCTACCGAGTCTTCTCCGCAAATGACATTGAACATCCTCCCTCTCGGAACGACTTGTGCGATATCCCCCAGTCTCACGGTCTCTTTGTTTCCTGCCGTGCCCAATTGCACTTTCAAGTTTTCCACAATTTCGGGGTTCATCTTTCCTCCACTCCGCAATTGGCTGAGGTCATGTGTAAGCTTCTCCAGAGCCTTAAGGATCTGTGCCTCCAAGCCCGAGACATCGTAGGCCTCGTCGGTAGGTGTGAGTGGACCCGGGTTGCTGACGGGTGGTGCGGAATCGGTTCGCGCATGGGCTTTGTTCGCTTTACCCGCCTTCTTTCGTAGTTGTGTGCTTACGGAGAAGCTCCGGATGGCGTGGAACGAGCATTGTGGTGTTGGGCGCAATATAGGCCTGGGTGGTGTGAGCGGAGGGGTTTGCGCAAAGCAGCGATTGAAGCTTACAGGCTGCGGCTCAGCGCGTCAATCGGCCTCGAAGGTGTACAGAACGGACTTCTTGAGCTAAGACGTAGTGCGGCACGTGGTATGGCGGTGCGAGACATGGTTGTTGGTGTATCAGGATGAACGCTTGCTGGTGCAGCTGTTTACGGAAAGCACGGACAACTCTCCGCACGCGACAAGGACGTCATCGCATTTTGAACATCATCGACATGTTCAGTAAACATTACACGTAACTTTCGGTTTCGACTTTCATCCCCGCATTGCTGACAGGCAGACTCCTGGTTCAGATCATTGCTTATCTTCAAAGGCTAATTACAAGAACATATCACGGCATGTCTCTTGGAGGCATTTCAACAGGCCTCCCACCTGTCAAAGGGTCCCGATACCAGTTCTCCTCCGGGTCGTCCAAGCATTCCCCTACTCTCACCAGCTTGTATCCATGCGCCCGTGCATTGTCGATCATGAACTGCGTGTATCTATGCACCGTACCTTCATGGGTATCGTGTGCAAGGCCCAACCAGGCCCGAACCCCGTTACGGTTCTTGCCCTTGATCTTCTCCAGGAAGTTTTCTTCCGTGTAGGTGTAATTACCTTCCCAGTCTCGTCCATCAAGGTCTGCTGCAGTCTTTCGGCACGGTTAGTTTGGTCCTTTACGCCTCTTTGCGCAAACTCACCACATGGTATCCGAGTTCCCCCATTTCGACCTGGCATTCAGGGCCACAGATATTGAACGGCGGGCGCATATAAGTCGGGAAGAAGCCCAGAATGTCGTTGAGAACAATCTCTGCTTTAATCTGTTCGTCTCTGCGCTGATGCGGAGTCATCTTATCCAGATTCTTGTGGCCCCAGGTATGTCCCGCGATTTGGTGTCCTTCGTTATAAATTCTTCTGATAAGCGCAGATCTCTCGTCGAACTTGTGGGCTATCAACTCCCAGTACAGGTTGATCGTCCTGATGTAGAAGGTTGCTTTGACGCCGTTGGCCTTCAAGATGTCCAGCAAATCTGCTGTCCATTCTCGGGGACCATCATCGTATGTAAGTGCAAGTGTGTTTTCCACTTTACAATTGAAGATCTTCGTTCCGTAGGGAACTTCTCCCAGCTTGGGCCGAGGAGTGTCTGATGTGTTGAATCCCGGAGGCCATTGGGTGCCATCGCATGCTAATCCATAGTCCCAAAGACACGCATGTTTACCAGCAAAGTTTGGATGTGTCATGCGAATGCCCTATTTGAAATGATCAGCAAGACGGCAGTTGATATATCAAGGTCTCAACTACTCACATCTTTCGAGCAGCAACGGCTACACGAAGGATCCTTAACCCCTGGTCCACATCTTCCGTAGTTGACACTCTCAACGTTGACGAGTGGCTGTATCACCGGGCATATATTCCCCACTGGAGTGTAGTAGAATGGATGGTAAGCTCCCAACGCACTGTTCATGATGAATTGGATATCTGGCTGACTGATGTGGCGCCGTCCAGCTTATCTAGATCCATACCGACCATCGCAAGGCTGTAAGACGAGCTTCGCGTCTGTCTGCCCCGTGTTTGAGTTTCCATCGGTGGCAGTGCGACTGCACACCGCTTACATCTGAACCTCAGGGGCCAATGCTCTAAAGCGCCGGTATGAACTAAATAAACGCCCGTTAGGCCCGATCTCCAAAATGCGCAACAAAATTAGCCGGTCTTAGACTTGGGTAACGACCCCATAACCAGACGATCACTTCTTCGGACCGATTACGAAAAATGGTGCGTATTACCATTAAGTAGGCGAAAACCGTATTCTACAACAAGAGGGCCAGCCAAACAACCAATAGAACCACTTTGCGAATGCAACTCAAGACGTGTCGGCCTCTGACGCCTGCGCCAGCCATCATCGGTTCCAAACTTCAATCCGCACATCTGCCAAGGTTTCCAGAACTGTGTAGTCTAAGCCGGGTTGTTTCGCCGCTACTACGATGGTGTCAAACGATCTCAAGACGTCGGGCCTCCAAGAACCTTCTTCCAATCTTGATACTTCGGGTATCGCCTCCTGGTTCACCAGAGGATCGCAAAACATGAGATCTACCTCTCCCGACTGTCGCATGTAGTTGAGCAATTGTAGCCCAGGCGAATGTGACAGGTCCGACTGGCCAGGCTTGAAACCGACTCCGACGACGAGAAGCCTGGGGCGGTGCGTCGAACCATGTTTCTTGTGGCACTCGTCTAGCATATTTGCAAGAAGCTGGCTGGCGATGCGCGACGGCCGCGACATCATCTTTTCGTGCGCTTGTTGGAGCAACGGGAGATTGCACGTCGACATGAAGTAGATCGGGTTCACTGGAATGCAATGACCTCCGATTCCTAATGACGGGTACATGGGCAGGTACCCAAAAGGTTTGCTGGCGGCTGTGCGTGCCACTTCGAACGGGTCGATCCCCAGTCCCTGGCATGCGTCTGACATCTCGTTTGCGTACGCAATAGCTACCGTCCTTTGGCAGTTCTCGTACAGCTTTGACATCTCCGCGACTTCGGGTTTGCTGACAGGGACGACAGTATCGAAGACCGTCTCGTATAATCGTGTTATGGCATCCAGTGAGCCCGGAGCAATGTCGTCGAGCCCAGAAACAACCTTTGGTATTGATTTAGGCGGCGGCTCAATTCGGCCTGGGTCGATCCTCTGGTGAGTGTCAGCCAGTCCTCGTTTTTTCGAAGCAAAATGTCATCCTACCTCTGGTGACATCCCTGCAAAGATGCCGCGCGACGCGGCCAGCGGTCCAAGGAGTGCTCTCGTCATGCCGACGGCGACGGTACTTTCTATGACCACTACCGACTCGTTGGTAGCGTAACGTTGCAGCATGTCTATTGCGCTGCGGACATGTGAGGAATCTACTTGGCCGTTCAGCCCTAGGGTGGTCGGTACGCAAACGAGAAAGTGTGCCGCGTCTTTCAAATCTCTCTCATCGATGGAGAATTTGACACTGTCTCTCCGTGAGTGCTTCAATCGCAATCTTTCTATTCGAGAAGCCGAGACGTCGTATCCGATAACCTGGAAAGCGGAAGAGAAGACTTCCATGAGATGTTCGCCGACGTATCCCACCCCGATAATTGCGACAACGGCATTTTGATCGTACTTCTCCATGGGAATGTCGTAATCCGGTGATAATTCGTGGTTGTACAAATTGAGATGTGCAGAATGACAAGTTCAGTAATCGGGAATTTCAAGAGTCGACATGGTTTAGGGACGAGGTTATATTTGAACTCGCTAAATTACTCCTATCTGATACTCTACTGAACGCACATTCCCACTGAGACATGACCGTATTGCGATGGCAAAATTTCACCCGGTATTGATACACTAGAGCGAGTCTCGGTACACGCCAAGACTTAGCTTCGGTACAATCAAGTGTGAAGCGGTCCGTATGTCTGGACCTACCGGTGTAAGTCCGAGCTGGCGCATGTTCAACCCGAAAAATAGCCACAGAATGGCGTTTTAGGAAAGCCACGCACGCGTGCAAAAGCTGTTACGCCGCCTGGAGGTACCTCGGTGATCAGCCCTGTCACCGTCCCTGGCGTCCCTGCGTTACACCGCCTGAAACTGTATCGCCTAGTCGGCGTCCTAGAGATTATTCAAACTTCCATTGTGGAGATGCTTAGTTTGACGTCCGTACCCTGACACTTGACCCTGAATTCAAAAAGTGCATGGCGTTTGTACAAAATACTAGAATAGCGTCTGTCGCTCCTACCGCACTCGCCGTTCACCACAACACAACACAGGACACCCTCTCTTTCCCATGAAGATGGATGTCCTCGATACCGCGAGCTCGGGCGCTCAGATTGCTGGCAATCTCAAGAAAAGATCGCGCTTTTTCTCCTCCAAGGTTTTGAGCAGCGCTATCGAACATTTACCAGATGTCAACACGGGTCGTCTCAGAATCGAGAAATATGTAGTATGGACTATCTTAATACCGTTCAAGTAAGTCAATCAACGCCATCACTCCCCATTGCGTAAGATGCGAATTGCTAATAAAGCTACTCAGCCTTTTCATAATGTACATGTTCGCAGATTGGGCGAAGTATTCCTGGATCCTCTTTCCGAGTCTAATACTTCGAGCCGTTGTGGATTTTATCGAAATTACCATGGTCATCAATGCCCTAATTCGAAAGCGATTGAACCCGCCTCAAATCAAGATCCCCGCAACGCCAGAGAACTTGGTCTACCTGCTATGCTGCTACAACGAATCGTACGCGGAGATGATGAACTCGTTGGTTTCGCTGGCTGAACAGCAGTCGCTGGATGATCACAAGAAGGCTGTCGTCGTAGTTTGCGATGGTCGCGTTAGCTGCAAGGGCATGACCAAAACGACTTCCGCCCATCTGAAAGAAGACATTGTTGAGCGTCCGACTAGCACATTCATGAAGGAGGCGTACACTGCCTGGGACGATGGTCCAATGGACATTGAAATCATCAAAGGTGAATTCCGAGGACTTCCAATCGTTTGCGTCATCAAGAACGAGAATCGCGGCAAACGAGATGGCATCATCCTGATCCGGACATTCCTGAACAAGTTCAACCAGCGCAAGGCAAACCCCGATCTGAAGATGATCTCGCCCGAACTTTTCGCCGAGCTCTCGGGCTTCCTCGAGGCCCAATCCATCCAGAAAGTGGACTACGCTATTGGAATAGACGCAGACACCCGATTCGACACCAAATGCGTTCACAGTCTGATGCAGACCGCAAGAGAAGGCGATGAGATCGTGGGAGTGACTGGCTACATCCGACCAGACCCCATAGCTCTGGGAGGATGGACTATTTCCTATCTGTACCAAAACGCCGAGTACATGGTTGGCCAGCATCGGCGTCGCCTGCGTCAGAGTCTTACAAGCGGAAAGGTGACGTGCCTGCCTGGCTGCTGTCAACTACTGCGGGTCTGCGAGGAGACATGCGGCGATTTCATCCTGGGGAAATTCGGATACTATCCCAAGGCTTCCGATGGTCTGTTCCGAACCGTCCGTTCCATGATGAGTGAAGACAGAGATCACGTCTGTCTCGTCATTGCACACTACGCCCACGTCCGGACGCGTGTGAACCTCAGTGCGCGGGCGTACACTACGGCGCCAACTACTCCTTCGGTCTTTGTCAGTCAACGTCGCAGATGGACGCTAGGGCCGCTCACAAGCGACAGTCTCCTCCTCAGCCGCAGATCGACAGGCTGGATGGAGCGAGCTTCTGCTTTGGCTTCTTTGACGCACTGGGTGCAGAACCCAGCGCTTCTCATCTCTCGATTCTTCCGTACGTACCACTCTAGCTATGATTCATGAAATCTTCCTAACATTAGATTAACAGGTGACCTTGACGATCGGACCATCTTTTATATTGTAGCTTTCGAGTACTACCGTCGCGTCTTTGACTTGCTGGTCACCCTCATATCGTGCGACTCGTTCGTTGATGTTGTCCAGACGGTTATTGGCTGCGTTGCCTACACCTGGTCTGCAGCCTACGTCAACGTTTGCACCCAGTTCTACACGCTTTGGAGGATGGACGATTTCCGGTGGGGCAAGACACGCATAGCGGTTGCAGGGAAGGAAGAGAAGACGCACACGGGGTAGAGACCAGGCTTCCGGGGAACCGCAGATGGGGGAAATTAGAGAGGTTGGGCGGTTTCTTTGTTCTCTCTGCTTACGGTTCTGAGCCCCTGGCTTAGTTTGAGCCCTGGCGGGTGCAGCCAATCGGGTCATAGATCGCACGTCACCCCTCGTAACGTAATCATAGATACAGAAACGACTTTTAGAGAAGCTTTCGACATCCGCATGCGTGTTTCATGACTTTTTCTGCTTTGATGTTCTTTTGAAGCAGTTTTGTTGGTTGGGGCTGCTTGGTGGAAGTATCGAATGAGATCATGGTGGGAAGGTCCAACCTTGGGATGCAATCGTGGAACAACCTCTTTGTTCTTTTTTCTACAGTGTGACATCTGCTTCATTGCCATGGCTTACATGACCGCCAGGCACGGCATTGATCGTCCGTCCGTTGCCGTCCTCCGTCGTACAGTTAGTGTGCTTACACCGGTCGCGTCTTTGCCCAACACAGATATTACCCGCGAGGTTCGCTGACTGCTCGCCCTCAGGTAGTGGAAGTCAAGTCGACCGCTATTGCAGTAGCTCTTGGGCGTGAGCGTGCAAATGTACTACCGTAAATGAGGCTCAACAAACCTTGGCGGCGAGTCAGAGGAAGGTTTTCGCTTTCGTGTCAGGCAGATGAGAAGGCCGCCCTGTCAACCACAGCCACGCCTGACATCACCGCCGATCAACAACGCATCACACCAACACCCGGCTCCGCCTATTGCTCCGTCGCGCAATAAGCCTGGCTGCGCAACCAAGACTTTGTGCGCAATATGTTTGTCAGAATTTAGAGCGACGGCTTGTCCGTCGCATTGGCAATGCGATCATGTGTACCGCATTTCCGTGGCCAGCGCGAGAGGCTTACTGCGGCCAGCAGCCCTGAAAGCCTCGCTCTGCCCGCCGCCCAACCGCCCTGTTACCGGTACCGCCACATTGGAAGGGCGGCATAGGTTTGTATGAACGTTACATTTTGCTGTACCTTCTACCCGGAAGCCGGCGCGTCAGCTGTATGTAAGGCAGCAATACCCCGGATTTCTTGCACGCCTCTTGCTGCCTCTCCACCCCGTCTTCTCACCCACCATCGGCCCCACTTTGTCGACGCGCCCACTTACCTTGTACTCGACATACTCGACACACGAGGAAAGTCGCCTTACATGGCTGCGGACTCAGCTTCGCTCTGATCTGAGAATTGACAACAAACAACCATGGCACCGCTCAGCAGCATGGATGTGCTGGTCATGGCGAAGCGACTGCCCGGGACGGCTACGACGCGTACTTCGCCGCCGAACAGAGAGAGTATGACGACTGAGGGCGGCTTTCTCGAGGCATGGGCCCAAGGATACAACGTTGGGAGCTTGATCATTCTAATCTTGATCGTCTTCTGCAACTACCGCTCTGGCATGTGGCTTCATAAGCTTATTCTACTTGAGGTGAGTCTTGGTGCTGCATTCATTGCATCAACAGCCTTACAGGCGAAGCGCCTCATCGCGTATATCAGTTATTAATCCACTCAGCTTGTTCTTGCCATCTGGCACGGCACGTTCATCTTCGTCAAAGACCCGGCATATGGCTGGTATCTCAGCGCGACTGCAACCCTGCTCTTCATATCATACTTCCTCCATAACGTCGTCTCGTGGCTCAAGATCCGACCTTTCTTGCCACTGTGGGGATCTCGTTTCTTCATCATATCGCTGATCTGTGTCCAACCGTTTTGGATAGCAGAGGCGTGGTCGAACTTTGCCTACTTCAATCAGCTTCAGAACGGCTCCAATATCAATCCTCGTACGAGACCTTGGGAGGCTCTGCTCCGCGATCCTTGGTGGATATTTACGACATGGAAGCTGATACATGCCATCAAGAAGACCTACGCCTTCAGTCTGTGGACCCTTGTCGGTATAAACAGGAGGTTTGGCGTGATGCTGGCATGCATGCTACTTTCCATCGTCTTCCTGCTTACCGATGCTGCTGTCAGCGCTGCGAAAGTCACAGCCAGTAGCGGCATCAACCCATACTGGCGGTTCGCACTCGTCTTCAAGTGCGCATCCGATACTATCTTCCTCGACGACTTCAAATCCGTCCTAGACGACATCGTCGCCCGCAAGTTCAGCTCCGCCAGTGACTCTGGGCGTCGCCGTTCAATAACGGGCATCGGCCGTCCGAAGAGCTCCCGCTCGACCTCCCGTAACGACGAGTTCATTGAGTGCAGTAACCTGGAACGACCCGACATTCTGCCGTCGCACGGAAGTCAGCCCAAGATGAGCGCTCGGACGAAATATCGCTCGGTTTTCTCCAAGACCCATAATGTACCAGACGTTCCGACTATTCATATACAAGAGCCTGAGATCGAACAGTCAAGGAGTCCAAGTGAAGATAGCTGGGATAGCCAAGGTCCTGTATTACCCAGACCGGCGCATACGGTGTATCGGAACCCAGAGTTGCGGGCGAGCGAAAGCGATGGTAGCTTGCTGATCGGCAGGCTTGTTTGATGAGTTCAAGACCTGCGCGACAGCAGACACACGTTGAAATTTCTCGTGGCCCTCACAATACCTTTCAGTACCACCGAAAGAGGTGTCTAATATCACACGAATGGGTCAGACATGCTTGGCAGCATACAAAAGTTCTTGGAAGCTCTGGATCTTGGAGCTCTTGCATGCATGATGCAGACGTGGCGCAAAGTAAGTCTCATTGTGATGTTCTAGTAGTACGGACGCCGCTCACACTCTGCCAGAAGCACATCACACTGCGCACCTGCAAGCAACAGCATTGACTCGGTAGCGCGCCGAGCGCGACAACGGAAAATACCCGTGAAAGCGAGGGCAAAAATGATTGGAAGATGAGATGGAAGAGCAATGGCGTTCTGAAGCGATGATTTGCATGATACCCCGGCACGATTGCATTTACACATTACGACAATGAACATCTAATGAACATCTAATACTTATTCGAATAATTCATGATATCTACACAGCCACTTCATCTCCTTTCGTGGGCGCACATGGATGCATCCCGCATACACCCACGATCGGTACTAAGATATTCGGTACTAAATGATTGGCCTTCAATGTGCCAAGCGTTTGCTATGCTGTCGTGGTAGGGCGAGGTCGGGGAACACGAACACTTAGTTCAGCTTTGTATATGCTCACCGGAGAGAAATGAAACCCTCCTCGGGTGGCTTGGCACACCGGAATGGACGCCAAAACTTCCTCGGAGGGTTTGCCAAAGAAACCCGCACGCCATTTTGCCTGGAAGGGGTTTCATTCAGGCACAGACGCGTGTTGCCACGGGGGCTGATACTTGGAGGGCGATATCAGTCCGCTTAATGCTGCGTGGACGAGAAGGAGAAATCACACGCAGAGCCAGAACACATAAAGATGCTCATGGTCTTTTTGCCACCTTCGTAACGCATTTGCTTCGATACCCAAACAGACTTTGTCTTTACCAGTCCGCTGTAACAAGACAATCTAGTTACTCTACCAACCATGCCGTCGTCAACAGCCCCATCTAGCACGACTGCCACACCAACGTGCATCACCGCCATCCCCGACTCCAACGGCCATGTCCCACCCTACGCCTGCAATGCAAACTATCAATACAACCCCTCCTTCGCCGCCGCCATAGCCTTCACCATCCTCTTCGGCCTCCTCACAGCCGCGCACATCGGCCTCGCAGTCCTCCATCGAAAACGCTTCTGCTGGGTGCTCATCACAGGCGCAGTCTGGGAGTTTGTCTCCTTCATCCTACGCGCGCTCGGTACGCGAGACCAGCAAAATGAAGCGTTGGTTATTCTGTCTACATTGCTCTTCCTGCTAGCGCCACTGTGGATCAACGCTTTTGTGTATATGACTGCGGGTCGGCTGGTGTACTTCTTGCATCCGCGGAAAAAGCTATGGCGTATTGAAGCGGTGAAGATAGGGCGTTGGTTTGTGGGACTTGATATCTTCAGTTTTATCGTCCAGGCTGCGGGTGGGGTCATGATGAATCCGCAGGCTAGTGCTAAGACCAATGGGTATGGGAAGGATGTCTATATGGTTGGTGTGGGTGTGCAGCAGATATTCATTCTGATGTTTTTGGCGTTGATCGTTAGGTTTCATTTGGATATGCTGAAGATGGAGCGCGAAGGTCAGACAGGTGGGGAGATCGGTCAAAGGGCAGGTGCTACGCGATGGAAGTGGCTGACATATACGCTGTATGCTGTCCTTATCCTCATCACGACGCGTATCATCTTCCGTCTGATCGAGTTCTCGGCTGGGGTAAAGGGGGCAACAAACGTTCTTGTTGGTACGGAAGGGTATGTATTGGGGCTGGATGCCGTGCCGATGGTGCTGGCACTTGTATTGCTGGCAGCCGTACATCCTGGAATCGTCTTGAAAGGGCCCGGAAGCGAGTTCCCGTCGCGCAAAGAGAGGAAGGCGGCGAAGAAGACGAGAAAAGCCGAGAAGGAATCGCGAAAGGGTAACAACTACTTGCTGCAGAATAGCAAAAGCGGCCCCATAGTGGAAGAGAGCATGCGTATGGATCGGGGGACGAGTCACGATGTGTGATTGAGTTGGAATGACATCTGTAGAATCTGAAATTTGTATGACAGAGTTACAGGTTGGTAGGCTTAACACTATTAGGTCTGGTGTCTACATCGTTTTCTCCGCGTGTCCAGTAGTTTTGTCCAGTGACACTCTGAAGATGAGCAGAGAAATGTTCTGTCAAGACCAGACGTATCCAGTGGGGTTTGACCGACGAACATCGGTATCATCACCAACGAAAGGCTAGTATCAGGGGCCACAAGAATGCAGTATCATGGACCAGCAGAGCTAGTATCAGGGACTAACATAGTTAGCATCAAGGAACCAGCGTAGTCAGCTATTGAGGGTCAGGAAAATTGATATCATATACCCAGGTTTCCGGTATCAGTAGAAGTCGCAACCTCGTCCACGGCCACGGCCACGGGTTGTACGACCCGAACACATTCGATCAGAGGCACCTCTTATGGCCATGCCAGACCCTGGCGGAATTGGATCGTGGATGGCGGCCGGCTGGCCATCAAATCTTGACTGTGCGTTTGCTCGTCAATAGTTTGGCTCAGTGTACATCTATGACTGCAGCCTCGCATGAGCCGCATTTTGCAGAGTGCTAGGTAGAGGCAGGGCCGCCCTCTGAGCTCGCTGAGCAGCTCGGTCGTCGTCGCACGTTGAAGCCGCATTAGCCGCATTTCGGAAGGTTGAGGGTAGAGGTAAGACCGCTCTCTGAGCCCGCAGATTAGCTCGGTTGCCTGACGAAGTCAGAGACGTATTTTGCGACTCGTAGGAGAACCCGAGACTGAGCTCTGGGCCTGCAGATCAGGCTGCTCGAATGTCGAAGTCTGTGCCGCATTTTGCAGAGTTGTGAGTAGAAGGGCGGCTGATCTCTGAGCGCGCAGTAGGCCTTGCAAATCTTGATGAAGATGTGGTACCTGCTTCGTACAACTGCGGGAAGTATAGCTGCAACCCTCTCGCCCACGACGGCACGGAGACGCTTCGCTGTGTCAGCACCTCCTGACACCTTGTTTCGGTACAGTTCATCAAGAAACTGCTGAGATGTCAGATCGTGATCAAAGACTGCGATGTATCACATACCTGGAAGCTCGTAGCATCGATGAGAACCAGCACAATGGCATGGTCGCCTGAGGCTCGAGTAATATCGGCTGTACTCGCTTCTTGTACACCTTGTAAGACAGTTTGGGTTGAGACAGACGCTGTAGCAACGCTCTTTGAGGCGTCAAGAATACGCTCGCTCACTTCGATGCACTTCACGACGTACACGCTGTGGTCCGTCATTGCAGTCCGGTAGCAGGTTAGTGGTCAAGCACCAATGAGAACGGAGTGTGGAAGGAAATACCGCCAAGGTCTTCTGTAGTGCTCGACCCTCCGCGAGTAGGCTTTGAAGCTCAATCTCCTGCTTTGATGTGTCCATGCGCGCTGCTATTGCCGATTATCGAAAGGTGCAATGCGGTGTCAGAAAGTATCGAGCAAGGTAGCCGACGAACAAAATTTAGGCGACTCTAGAGAAGGAAGAAGATCCAGGCCGAAGCGAAAGATTGAGACTAGAATGTGATTGTCCCAGAGTGGAATGAGCGCAAGAGTGCAAACGCTCAGAGTTCACCTTCACCTCGAGTATTCTAAGTCATCTATGCAACCACATCATTAGCCTCCTTCTCCCTCCTTTGCTCGTCTTTCTTCCCCAGCCTGCCCGAGCTCTGGTGAATACCCTCGATCACTTGCTTGATCTCCTGCAAGAAGCGATCTACCTCCTTCTCCGTACCCACCGTTATCCGCAAGCAGCCCAGACATCCATGCTCCTTGCCTCTGAACCGCACTACCACGCCCTTCTCTTCCGCCAAGCCCTCGTACACCGCCAAAGCCGTCTCGTTTGATGGTTTACCGCCCTGGTCTGCCGGCGCATCGAGTATCTGGTAGAGCAGGAAGTTCGACTCCACACCGCCGTGGAGTTTCCCAATGCCAGGAATCTTGGGCAGCTCCTCGATCAGCCTATCGCGCTGCTTGACAATGAGGTCCTTGTGGCTTTGCATGACTTGCAAGTGCTTAGGGCTTAGGGCGGCGCGCGCGATCTGGCTCGTTGGGTTGGGAATGTTGTAGGGCGCCTTCATGTTGTTGAGAATCTGCGCGATAGCTGGGTCTGCGAATGCAGCACCTAATCGAATGCCTGCGAGACCGAAGGCTTTCGAGAGTGTCTGCATAACGACCAGGTTGGGCCATTCGGCTACCCACTCTGCTAGACTTGTTCCATCGGGCGCGAAGTCGATATATGCCTCGTCCACCACTACGACGCCGTTCCATGGGTGTTCTAGTATCTTTCGTATGTCCTCCTTCTTGAGTAGCTTTCCGGTCGGGTTGCCTGGCGAACACAAGTACGCTAGCTTTATGCTCTTGTCCTCATCCATGGCCTTCAGTATCGCGGGCACGTCGAGATCGAAGCTTGGTGTTTGTAGGGGAATCTTGGCCAGCGCGACGTCGTTGACTTGGGCAGAAACGCTGTACATGCCGTATGTAGGTGGGCATGTCAGAATCTTCTCCTTGCCGGGGACGCAGAAGGCGCGGATGAGGGCATCGATCGCTTCGTCGGAGCCGACACCAACGAAGAGGGCGGGTGTTATGTTCTTCGAGGTGTGGGTGTGGGTATTTCGGAGGTTGCAGAGGAGTTGCTTGAGTTCTTCTTGGTGACTGCATGCCCGTCAGCACGTATAATGTAAGGGTTGTGGTATGCATACGGATCTGGGTATCGGTTTAGGCCAAGCAAATCGACATCAATCGCGGAAGATGAGTCGGAGGTGCCGTTGACATTTGCGCCAGGTAGCTTGCCCTCGCCATTCAATTGTAGTCCCGGACCATATGCATTCTCGTTCGCGTCGAGGAGGATGTTGGTGCCGTCATCTTTGTAGTCGCTACGCGTCGTGAGCCTGGTACCTCGATAAGAGTCATGGATATTCACCTACTCGCGCGCGCATCGGTATGGCTCCAATGCGAGGATATTGGATCGCGCGCATTTCTGCAGATCGAATGCCGTATTCTTTGCGACCATTGTGTGTGTAGTGGGTGGATGAGAGGACTTGGGAGTTGGAATGGAAGACCGCTATGTCCAGGCGAAGTTGGTGTTCGCGGGGAACTTTTTGTTTCGCGGGGCGGGACGCGGCGATGTCGGGAGTCATCACATCATCGGGGAACTATTTCGATAAATCGAAATTCGATACTAGTTCATGAAAGCAAATCCTCGGCGCAGGTAACGGGATATGTTTCCAGATCATAACTACGTTTGGTGGGCGAGTGTAGGTTGCAGCCGTTGGCTGATGAGATGATACGCAAGCTTCCAGGCCATGAGGTCTTTACAAGCTTTTCATAATATGACCAGAATACTGTAGAGATTTCTGAAGGTCTTGAGCAATGTATCAAAACGTGTTTGTATTCTGAAATGGTCCCGGAGGTCTTCTAGACCAAGCTTCCATCAGTGGCTGCGCAGACCACATACAACGTAGTATGCGCTAAACGCGTCGAATACAATGCTCTAGAAGTATACAGAGTCTAGTCTCGAGTCTTTGTGGGTCTGTAATACATAAGCTTGATCTGATCTAGTTGATCTTAGTCCGACTTCTCCCTGCCCGATGTCCTGACTCGTATCTTTTCGAACATGTTTCCTTGCCTCCCAAATGCTGCTAAGTGTATATAAACGATATAAAAGTTCATGTCTCCATCAATCAAAGTCCGATATGGTCTAGTGGCTAGGATTTGCCGCTCTCATCGCAGAGTAAGCTCGCAGCTTCACAGCAGCGCAGTGCCGGCAAGGCCCGGGTTCGATTCCCGGTGTCGGAAACAAGTTCTTTTTGCCATCCTACACCTTCTGTACGATACAGAAACGTATCTAGAAGGTTTGGTTTGGATAGAATCATTTTTGCCAACTCAACGCACCCAGAACACCACTCCCAAAACTTACCCAGACATTCAAAGCGCCCTGACTTACCCTAGACAGCTATCGGAGTATTGGGGAATAATGGTGGTCGATTCATGTTGAGTTGAAGAAGCGCAAGTGCCGTTTGGCCATGCTGAACCGACGACAACCACATCCAACAGGTCACCCTGCGTGCTGCTTGACATCAGAATTGCGACCGTCTAACCAAGTCTTAGTACTTTACTAAAATTTCACCAACCAGAAAGCAAGCGATTAGCCACTGTTGGGTTGGCAGCTCTGGCAAACCTCGGTGGTGAAGTTCCCACCCAGTATCACTACTGCGCTTGTCTGCTACCACTTCATCAACGAAAGACGCGCACACTTTATTCCGCCTCAGATCCACGAACCAGAGCCCGAACAATGAAGATGAGACGACATCGCTGAGATATCACGTCTGTTGATCTTTTCTCACAGCAACAATCAATTCATCAAAGGTATCACTAATCTATATCACACTCACGCCAACGCGCCCATCGGGTCCCACAGCTCCAGCATCTTTGGCTTCTGCTCGAGCACCTTCTTGATCGTCGAGCTGACAACGCTAGGGTCAACAACCGCCTGGTACACAAACTCATCCATCCAAGCATCGCTCATAACAAAATAGCCCTTGTCACCTGCACGCTCACTCCACGAGTTCTCCACCCTCCAGCGCACCGGCTTGCCATCAACGACGTGTACAGCTGTCAACACCATAGCATGCGTCATCTGGCTCTCACCCGTCTGCAGGCGCTCCGCCTTGGACATGCCGAGCTTGACATTGAAGCCTAGCTCGTACTCAAAGAGATCCGTGTCCATGATTCCCTTGGTGGAATCGGAGTACTTTCCCACGTCTGAACCGAAGAAGACCGGCATGCCTTTCTTCAGCATCGCAATGCAGGCGTCTTTGATCGTCTTCATGTCCACATTCACATAAGTAACTGGTCGGCCGTTCCACACGTTGCCGAGTCGCTTTACGCTGAGCAGACGGTTGTAAGGGTTGCGCGGGTCGTTTACAAGCGAGAAGAGCGAGTGCACGTCAGTGCCGGAGAGCGCGCGGATGGTCTTGTTGTCGGACAGTTCTTTAGCAAAAGCAGTGGGTCGCGTCTTGAGAGTGCAGAAGTTGCCGTCCTTGTCATAGTACTCCCAGGTGAACGGCTTGGTAGAGCACGGGGGAGGTCCTAGCATCAGTGTCAGAATCAGGTGAATCTCACGCAGCATCTTCTCCTTCTCTTCGGCAATAGTCGCCTTGATGGCGTCTGGCGATGCGTTGCTGGATGCAATGGCACGCAGACGGACGGCATCCTCGCGCAGCTTGGTGGTAATCAGACGGTCCATGGTAGATGAGTTGGACGCGTTAAACGAGTCTGGGTACAGCGAGTGCGGTACAAGACCATACTTCTGTACGAGGTTGGCCACCATATCCCATTGTCCGCCATCACCGACGGGGCTGGACATCAGCGCCTGCACGATCCGGCTGTCAATCTCCTCACTCTTTGTATCCAGTATGCTTTCGAGGAAGTAGTTTGCCTTCTCAATCTTGTCCCAGTAGAAGAGGTATGCCTGCGATAGCTGGAACTCGGACAGCTTGTACTTCTTCATGATAGCGACGCGAAAGACGTTGGTGGATGCGAAGAGCCAGCATCTTCCGGATGAGGCTTGGTTTGTGACGGGCGAGCCCTCCATGGGGATCTTGATGTTGAACTTCTGAGTGTCTGCGATGACAGCGGATCGGGATGAGAGCACGGCGTTGGCAGAGTTGGAGCTAAGAGCTGCGAGGGCGAGGCGGTTCTACAGAGGTAAGTAGGAAACAGTATAAGAGCCGTGTGTATCTGAATAGTACCTTTGGGTCTTCCATGAGCTCCTTCTCCCACTCCGACACTGCCGCAGCAGAGACATCTTGTTGGTACTTGACGCTCGGGGTGTATCGAGGTGCTTCGACAGTCAGACTTGATATAGCATTTTGAACCTAATGTAACGTACAAGCCTCTCCACCAACGACAACAAACCCATCCTTCTCATTCATGGGTCGCTCATCCTTCATGTGGAGCGCTTGGAGTCGCTCCATCAACTTCTCATTAACAGCAGCATCGGACGGTCGTGACTGGTTGGAACCCATGATGAAGATGGGAACAGAACTTCCGGACTATCGTACAGCTCTCAAGAAGAGATAGCTATGTGTTGTAATCTGGGGAAGCTCTGGCTGCCCATCAAGGTGTCGCTCGTTATCGCGCTTATCGGGCGGGAACAACGCGTGCATGGGTCTCGTGGCAGCCCCACTCCGATCAGATGGCTGGAGCGGAAAGTGCCCGCCTCTATACCTTCCACATTCGATCGACGTGCATCGAAGCATGATGCTTACATGCGAGACAGCCAGGCTTGTGCACAACTCAGCATGCAGATGCACGTTACTTACGACTGTTGATCGGGTGCTAGGTTCGTTGCCTGAATGCCTCAGCCACGACGCTGCGACCACCGCGCTATTATCGCGTACGAGGCTACGAGCATCGCCTAACGGCCCATCTCCACAGACCCTGAAACTCATGACAGCCGTTTTGCTTCTTCAACAGGACAGCGAACATGTATGGCATCACACCAATTTAGATCCTACGACCCATATCCAACACATCCATCACCATCCACGCACAGAGGCGATGCTGCGACGACGGCTCCCAAGCGGCGCGCATGCTAAAAGAGGGAGATGAAGATGTACAGGGCCGAACGCGTGTTTCATCACGGCGCCGCAGGGCGTTCCCCTGAGCGTACGCTTCACAGCCCAGTCAACGCGAATTCCCGAAATATCGGTGTATCTCGCGCTCAGCCCTGCAAACAGAGATTTATATCCTGCTTTTCTCTTTTCGTTGCGCAAACATCGCACCTAGCCACCGACAAGCAACGATAATCTCCAGCGGCGCCGATTCACCATGGCGCAACGACCAGTATTTTGGCAGAAGCGCGTTCTCGTGCCCTTCTGGGTGGTGCGAATATGCATCATGCTCTTGATCATTGGAGCAGTAGGCATCTCGCTGAGCAATGTGAAAGAATTGGAAGACATTATCCAACCCTCAGTCTCGTAAATCACACCATCAACAGCGCATACACAAAGCTTATAGCCAGCAGATTACTCATTGTCATTATACTCTTCAGCTGTATAGTACTCCTCATCGACATTCTCGCCATCTTGCTCTTCCTTCGCGATGCGCTGAAACCCGGCACTTTCCTCACCATGAACTCGTTCCAAACTGCGTTCTGGGGCGTCGCCTTGATCATGGAATTTGCGGATATAGGCAAGGGCGGTAGCACTGTAGGGCTTGGATTCGGCGTCTTCGTATTGTACGTTCAGAGTCCCGGGGGTCGTTTGCAATACTGACACATCGCAGCCTCAGCTACTTCGGACTCTTCGTTTACTCGGTCATCGGTTACCGTCGCGCAAAGGCAGAGGCCAAACGAGGCCAGTATGCGCCGGCGCACAATCCATTCGGCGGTTCCGTCCCTGCTCAGCAATCATCTCCGTACAACAGCGCACCCGAATACCAAAATACCGCATACCACTCGCAGACGCAACCTGCTGAGATGAACAACCAGTATCTTCCACCATACCAGAGTGGTGCTGCGACCGACTACTACCAGCAGCCGGTGAAGCCTGCTCATATAGTATGAGCGAGGGATGGAAATATTGAGGATCTGGCGAGGGGCACAGAGAAATATTGAACATTTGGACAAGGCGTTCTGGTGACTGGGAAGAATGATACCATGGGATCCGGATACTTTCACACGTCGACATGCCGCATGAACCTTCATGCGCAGCGGTCCGAACGACTCAATAGCCTGAGTAATAGTAGCATAGTTCTTCAAGGAACGGGGTCGTTTGATTGCATACACCAGGTGACATCCCATATGGTCGGTGTCAGGAACGGTACCTTGAAAATCGATAGACGGATATACGAACTCTCACGAACCAAACTACATGCATGTCAAAATCCGTGAATGACACCTCAAGCTCCTCACACGTGCGAAAGACTACCGGCCGCTCCTGCCCGTTTGAGTGGCTGCAGCCGAGGCGCTAGGGGCGACACCCCCAAAGGCTTGGAAATGTCTCCGTTTCGGAGGTCAACAACCACTCACAGCTGCAAAGCCGATGTTTGCAGCAGGTCACGACCATGGTCATTTATGCGAGGAGCAATCAGATCGCTGCTACCCGCACGTTGTGACTAGACTGCGGCGTGTGCCATGGCTATGTTCCTGACCTCTGTTCGCCCGTTCGGCTCGCATAATGCTTGGAACATTAGCGGTGGATCAAGACTGGGGACTCTGCGGCTGGCTTGAGGATAGATCGGGGGGATGGTGTTGTTATAAACGTCGGTCACTCGCTGTTTACTTTGCATAGGTCTCAGGTTGCTCCATCAAACACATTCGCTTCATCATCTTCCATTCGTTATCCAAGATGCGATCCTTCCTACTACTCGCTGCGGCGGTTCCTTTCGCTCAAGCCGTTCGCATCGTTCAGTCAAACGATGATGGTTGGTCAGAGGCAAACCTTCGCACCTTTTTCGACGTCTTGAACTCTGCTGGTCATGAAGTCGTGTTGTCTGGTCCCGCTGAGAACCAGTCTGGCAGAGGTTAGTCGTCGAGTCATGGCCATATACACATGCTGACTTATATCAGGATCCTCCGACGCACCCCCGAAAACCGTTGATTCAGACGGTTGCATTCATGCATCCTGCCCGGGAGGAAGCCCCCCAACCGGCGCAAACGCGACAGACCCTCGCCTAAACTACGTCAACTCGTTCCCCGTCACTTCGATCAAGGAGGGAATCGATGTCACGGCTCCCAAGCTCTGGAACGGCGCAAAGCCTGAACTCGCCCTGACCGGACCGAACGTCGGCAGCAATGTTGCTGTTCAGGTTCCCTTTTCTGGCACAGTCGGCGCCGCTGCATTCGCGGCAAAGACGGCTCAGATCCCAGCCATCGCCTTCTCTGGCGTGACAGGAGACCCTACTGCATGGAACGCACCTACTCCTTTCCACAGCAAGGTCTATGCTGACCTGGCTTTGAATGTTACCACGACTATCATCAACTCTGGAAAGCCATACCTCCCAGCGAACTCGTTCCTGAACGTCAACTTCCCCGCTGTATCCGAGACCAAGTGCAGCGACCCCAGCCAATTCAAGTACATCTTCACTCGCATCAACACTGGTATTCTGAGCGCTCGCGATGCCGAATGGTGCGGTAGCACGCGCCTGCCGTGGGAGGCGGATGTCATCTTGATCCGAGGAAGCGATTGCTACGTTACCATCAGCCCTGGCGATGCAAACGACAAGACTACCATGAATGATGCTGCAGTTCAGACTGAGATCATCAACAAGCTCAAGCCGATCTTATCATGCTTGCCTTAGAATTGGAGAATGACCAGGATTGGGCTGGCTGTGCATGAAGCTTTATGATGTACATAATACCAAGGAGAATAACGTCGCTTTCAAGAGTACTTTCCAGTTCGTCCATCATAGTGATGTGACGGTCACAATGATCGTTCCCAAGCGATATGGTGAAAGCACGTGAGGCCGATGAGTCATCGTTAAATCTAGGGTGAAGGCAGGTGTAGTCTTACTTCTGAACAGTCAACACAGTCAACCAGCAGAATTCTCAATACCAAGACCAAGACGATGTCAGACCACAATGCCGTCGAAACACCAGTACTGCGCACCGATAAACCTCTATCGCTCGCAGCGCGCATGAAATCATACGAAGCACACTTCGACCAAACCCTTCCTCTCGACAAGCCCATCATCCTCCGCCTGGACGGCCACGGCTTCTCTCGCTTCACCTCGCATTTTGCGCGCCCATTCGACGAGCGCATACACACCGCCATGATAACAACCTGCGCCGATCTCCTCCATTTCTTCCCTCGGGTCACAGTTGCATATACGCAATCCGACGAGATCACCCTAGTATTCCCAGAAGGCGTGCAGACTTTCAACGAGCGAGTGCAGAAGCTGTGCAGTCTAAGCGCTAGCTACTGCTCCGTGAGATTTAACAAGCATCTCACTAATGCTCTCAAGACCATACCTGAGCCGAAGGTCAAGGGCAATGTGGAAGAGGTACTTGGAACGGCATATTTTGACGCGAGGTTCTTTCCTGTGCCTGAGATAGCAGAGGCGCTTAACAACCTTATTTGGCGCTGTCGCAATGATGCTGTGAGGAATTCTGTTTCTGCTTTTGCAAGGACTATGTATTCGACCAAGGAGATGGATGGGAAGAAGACGCAGGATCTTGTTAGTATGATGCTAGAGGAGAAGGGTGTTAGGTTTGAGGAAGCGGTACCGAAATGGGCGATAGAAGGCTGTTTGTTGAAGAGAGAACAGTATGAACATGAGGGGGTGAACTTAAAGTCTGGTCAGACTGAGAGGACGTTTCGAACGAGGACACGGGTGGAGGAGAGGGGTATTCGCGATTTTGGCCATGAGGGGTTGAAGTTGGTGATGGATAAGTATTGGTAGTGTAGCTTCGAGAATTCATCGCTTTTCTGCGTGGCGGACAGGCCGCGATAACGACTACTAAGCCTGCGTATTTATATTTTGAGGTCGGTTTGTGGTGTGATAGACCCAGTTGTAGTAGTTGCAACAGTCAAAACAAACAACTTCTAATTCAGCCTATGCGCGTGTACGATTTTCTATATTTTCTCATATAACGCAAAGTCTACAAAAAAGAGAGGTATACAGCAGCACGCAGTGATTACAGGGTGTTTAGAAAATACACCTGCATTGCGATCAAATGTCGTGTTACCCAGCTGCGTCGTGCTCGCATTTCCGCACCAGCACACTTACCAGTTTTATAAAAAAAAAGTATAATAGAAGGGTCTGGGTTACACGCGTACCTCATACCTGGACTCTTCTATGCGCAAAATGAGGCAAAAAAAGAAGATGGGGCCTGACCGGGATTCGACTAGACGCTATTAGTTTGCGTTCAATATCGAATCTTGATGGGTGCACTTACACCCGGGGCCTCCTGCAGAATAGGCGTACACGTCACGTGTTCCCAAAGCAGGAATCATACCACTAGACCATCAGGCCGGTTGATCTCTGATCGAGATGATTGATGAAAGGTTGCGACTTTGGTCTGAATATATTGCGAGGTGTATGAAAAACGGGGCGGCATAGAAAGTCGGAACATTAGCGTTTCTAAGCGAGACATGCTGCATCTACCCCGCCTTGACCCACTAGTCTCACTGTCTTGCACCTCAAATCTGACCCAAAAACGTTGGACATCGCTTATTTATGTTTTTGCGGCAATTCGCTCTCGCTCTCCGCACTTAGGCATCTCAAAAACCCTCCGTTGCTCCTTATGTACAAACCCAACACCGCATTCGCGATCTGAACGTTCAAACCCTCCGTGATCCATCTTGTGATCGCATCTGAGAACAGTCATCGGGTCGCAGCAACATGAAATCAATTAGGACGGTGCAACACTGGTGCACGCGAGGCGAGAATGTTTACATCTCCAAGGCCAGCTATTCGCCGCAGGGACATATCCAGCACTTCAAGCATCTCATCATGTTCCGTCGCTTGACCGGCCTCCTAGAATCCAAAGCCGTTATTTTCCCCTTTCAAAAATCAAAGTTTGCTTACACAAGACATCCAGGTAGTGTACAGTTATACCATAGACTACATCATGAACAAGAGGCGCAAAGCTGGAGGTGCTGAGTGTCTATCTCTACTGAAAACGTCCCAGTAATTTTCGATCCATCTCAAAATACGAGTCTGCTAGAGTAGATGCAATGAGTGTGTTTGGACACCCGTCGCGAAAATGATGCAGCAGCCTTCGTGACTCAGAGTTCAAAGGTTTGTAACTACATTGTAACGTTTAGTTGGAAGAGTTGCGGGTTGCACAAAGTCTGCGCCCTTGACTCCCATCGGTATTCACCCCGCCATACCTCAAAATCGCAATCCATACCTAGGTAAGTTCATCTATCCTTGAATACCAAAGATACGAAAAGTTTAGCACTATAATTGCGTAATCGTAGTATTCATGACTCAACTGAAAGTATGCCCGGTCAGCCATATCACGATACAATCGCCTCCCGAACCGCCCAGGCCATACTATCATGCAAAATAAATCCTGTAAAGCAAGGAACGCTGCGAAAGCCTGACGTGAATCCCATGGCAAAAGTGGAGTATCTTCTCCACTGCTACTGCTAGTATGGCTGAGCGGTCAAGTTCTTGTCATGGGAAAATACACGTTCCCCATCTAAGATAACGCACCCAGCGCCGACAATCCGATGTTTGCTCAGTATGATGTACCTCTGCTGTGTTGGGTGCACGCTCCGCGACCAATCACCACAGCTACCACCCAGCCCTGTGTCTCCACAGCCCCGCATTCCGGATTCCGATTGGGAATAGGCGCGACCCACTCAGACCACGCAGGCCTGCCGTGCCTGCAGGTGCCAACATCGTGAGATGTTGCTCGTCGTATGTGTGGCGAGTCCAATAAGCTCATCGTCACCAAAAGTTATTCCGTGTCTTCGTCACGCGACTAGTGTCAAGCTTTTTCCCTATCATCTGGAGCGGCTTCCTTCTAGGGTCTCAACGAATCGTGCGGCTGGGTCGCCGCGGAAGCCACGATGCTTTGTCTGTCAGCCAAGGTGAAGGAAGGGGAGGTACGCGTATGAGCTGCAATTACATCATGCCTGTGTGACATATACATGTCAGCACAAGGGCGCCCCAACTTGTCTCTCGTCATTGTGTTTCCTCTCTTCTCGTCTTCTTACTTTCAACTATCAACCTGCAATCAGACGACATCAATCATGACAGCTTTACGGTCTTCGAGGATGCTACTTCGACGTTTTGCGCGCCCAGCGCCACCTGCGTTCCGATTTCAGCCTTCCACATCCCCTCTTCAGCGCCGAGGTCTCGCATCCCACCAGGACGCGACCTATCCTCAAGTTCCATACGAAAAACACGAGAGTGTTGGAGAGAAGCGGTTTAGCCAATTCGACCTCGATGGGAAAGTGTTCGTGGTTAC
The DNA here is from genome assembly GCF_020736505.1 of Alternaria rosae. Taxonomy (NCBI): domain Eukaryota; kingdom Fungi; phylum Ascomycota; class Dothideomycetes; order Pleosporales; family Pleosporaceae; genus Alternaria; species Alternaria rosae. The sequence continues at coordinate 1,435,670 of NW_025763577.1, forward strand.
AGGTGCAGCATGCCGTCCTCCTCCCATTCCTAGAGCAAACAACATGCTTTCGTAACCCGTGTTGACGTATTAGCAGGTGGAGGTCGCGGATTGGGACTATGCATGGCCGAAGGGCTCGTAGAGGCTGGCGGCAAGGTGCATTGTCTCGACCGACTACCAGACCCCCCTCAAGCATTCCAAGAAGCTCAGGCCCGTCTCAAGAGCAACACCGGTACGAGTTTGGAGTACCATAGGGTAGACGTTACAGACGAGCAGGCGATGCGAAAGTGCATCGGCGGCATTGCGTCGGAGCACCAACGGCTCGACGGCCTCATTGCAGGTACGGACATTTTCAGACATACTGCAAGCGGCATACTAATCATTCCTTCTCCAGCTGCCGGTATCCAGCAAGTCACACCCGCGCTCGATTTCAAGAAGGAGGACATCGCAAAGATGCTCGACGTCAACTACACCGGCGTATTCTTAGCAGCCCGAGAATGCGCCCGTCAGATGATGGAATACAAGATCCAAGGCTCGATCTGCCTGGTCGCAAGCATGAGCGGCACGATTGCCAACAGAGGCTTCATCGCGCCCGTTTACAACTCGTCCAAGGCGGCGGTGGTACAACTGGCACGGAACTTAGCCATGGAGTGGGGAAGAAAGAATTCAGATGGCTCAGGGGGTATCCGAGTAAACTCTCTGAGTCCGGGTCATATCGTTACGCCGATGGTGCAAGCCAACTTCGACAAGGGCGAGGCCAGCCGCGAGGAATGGGAGAACAACAGCATGTTGGGCAGACTCAGCACTCCTGAAGAGTACAAGGCTGCGGGACTTTTCATGTTGAGCAAGGCGAGCAGCTACATGACTGGGCATGATCTGAAGTTGGATGGCGGTACTACCGCTTGGTAAAAAGGCTGTTATCGCATTGTAGGATATGTCTTTTCGAGCGTTCTCAGCGACGGGTAGGCGTTGGTATGGGTTAACGCCGGTCACGAAACAATGTAGTTTTTGACAAGCTTTCCAAAGTTGTATCATCAGACTTCTGTCAAGTTAGCGCGAATTCGTGGTCGTCTCAACGTATTGAAGCTGGAAGTGTGATGGCAAGACACGCGCCTCCCAGTCGCTGTTCTAGTTCAGGGTCCGCACGCGCCTTCCCCACTCCGCGCTAGCTTACAATCGGACCATCTGTCCTTCCGCGCGCTCTTGCGACAGCTGTACAATTCGCGGAGCCACCAAGAGGGCAACAACTCGAGTCCGCAAGCGCTGCAGCTCTCCACACATCCCCAATCCAGCATGGACCGGTTAGCACGTCTTCTCAGCTGCGTGCTGCTGGCAATTCTCCCCCTCGCCGCGGCCCTGAAATTCGACCTCCATCCGGTCGCACCACACGACTCAGCCAAGTACGAGCGATGCGTTAGGAACTTTGTTGCAAAGGACCAGTTGGTGGTTGTCACGGCGATTCTGGACGGATACCGCGGAGATGGACAGAGAGTGGATATGCATGTACGTTGCAATTCCAGCGCCATGTCAACAAACCAGCATCATGCGAGCATTATACTGTCTGAAGACGTTACTGACAATGACAAAACAGATCCGCGACGCAATGGGCAACGACTACCACCGTCCCAAAGACGTAGTGGGCGAGAACCGCTACGCCTTCACCTCGCACGCCGACTCGGCCTTTGACGTATGTTTCGAGAACATCTTTACCTCGTCCGGCTCGTCCAAGAACATCGCACCCCGCCACGTTGAGCTCGACATTGACATTGGCGCCGACGCCAAGGACTGGAACGCCATCCAAGCCGTCGACAAGCTGAAGCCCGTAGAAGCGGAACTCAGGAGGATCGAGGAGACGGTTGGCGAGATTGTCACCGAGATGGATTACCTGAGGAGCCGTGAGCAGAAACTGCGTGATACCAATGAGAGCACCAACGAGCGGGTCAAGTGGTTCGCGCTGGGCACTATGGGTATGCTGGTTGGATTGGGGGCTTGGCAGGTTGTGTACCTCCGCGCCTACTTCAGGAGCAAGCATCTCATCTAGAGTTGTGGAGTGGAGAGGAAGACTTGGAATATAGTCGATTTGGTTAAGAAAGAGACGTCAGAGACCTGGTGGGTACCGAGGGATACGGATGGGTACGATACGAGTACGGAGCGTTATGGACTGCATACTTCACACACGACTGGAGCGGCGTTGGTAGGACATATCCAGATTTCAAAACACGTTTACAATAGTCAGCCGCTACGTCCCTTTCTTTGGTACTCCTCCCACAATGCCACTGGCGTCCTCTCCTTCTCCACAGCCCTGACTCTCACTATCCATCCCACGCCCCTCGCCAACCCCAACAAAACCAGTGTAACGAGCCATTCCAACCACCCCTCCACCTTCCTCTTCCCCCGCTCAACCCATAACAGTTCCGGCAATCTATCCCTGACCCTCAGATAAACCCCAATCGGCAACGGCCACCCATACCATCCCTCCCCAAACACACCCCTCAATCCCAGCACCACAGGCCAGTTATCCAACTCCCAAAACACATTCCACAGCTGAAACTCCACCCACCAACGCCCCAGTACCCATCTCGCAAGATGCTGAAGTGGAGGAAGAGCCCCGGAATACTGTTTCTGCATGACGATGCCGTTCAGATTCCAAAAGAAAAGCGCTTTTCCTCCGTCTGCTGGGTCTGTCCATTCTTCCACTACGACTTCGTCATCGATATCCAGCGGATATCGTGGTCTGACACAAGATGGTCTGTGGCTTGCTAGATACTCTCTCGCTCTACCCCAGTTGTGGCGTGCGTACTTGGGGATCTGGATGACTAATCTGGGTCCATCACTGTCTTTAATCTTGTTACTGCCGTAAACGGATACTGCGCCACCGGCTGCAGCGCTCAGAATCCTAGTCTGCCCGTCCAGGTACACAAAGATGGAGCCGCGGACGAGGTGCAGGTATTCTGTGTGCTGGGTGTGGAAGTGTAGGCCGGATGTCCATGTTGAGTGGCACGGTAGGGAGATTGTTGTCCTAGAGAAGGAGGGGGAGACGGGGATGTGGTAGGTTACTGCGGAGGGGCCTGGGCGGGTGATGGGTTGAGTTCCTGGGGGAGGAGGATACTGGGTTTGAGGCGAGGGGATCGTGCGCTTCTGCATTGTGGGGTGTATTGTAGTGATGCAAGTTGGGTTGTTAGATGATTGCTAGATGGAAGGGTGTTAAGAGAGATGTGACTTGCAGTCTCGAGGTGTGCGGGTTTTATCATTTCACAGTGCTACTTCGGATGGCTTATAAACGATTTTATTACACACTAGAACGAACACACATGTCATGCTGAAGAGGTCTGGTCGCCTAAGCATACGGCGATGTCAGCACACATGGTGCCTGACTTGACTATTACCCGAGCGGAACAAGTCCGCACCTATAGCAACATGTACGCTCCTTTACAAAACTCCAGTGCACTGCAAGTCGTATCCTGTTCCAGAAAACGACGAAAGCATAATGATATTCATGTTTAGATTGATATCAGTATGTGATAGTGGTAATGCTTGTACGAAGCTGTTGGCAACACAAACGCCTCCATCCCACCCATGTCTCTTACAAAAGTATCAAGGCAACAATGCCATACATATGATATGTCCAACACGCCACGATACATATCTCATGAGACGCCGCGTTAAATATAACCAAGACACCGCTCCTTTATCTAACCAAGTCGCCATGCTAGAACGATCAAGAAAGAAGCAGCAGCTAGTAGTAGCCAAGCAAGAGAGGTAAGCTATGCATTTGAACGCCAGGAAACAGTATTCAAAAAGGAGGCAGAAAGAGAGAGACTAGAGGTGAGCAAGTTACTCGCTGTCCCCCTCAATCTCTTCTTCCTTCCCACCAGCAGTAATGGCAATGCGCTTCTTGGGCTCGCCCCACATTTGCTGTCGAACCTTCTTCTTCTGATCATCTCTCAGCGTCTTCAGGAACCCGTATGTACCCGTCAAGTCGTTCAACTGCTGGTCCAAGCCAAAGCTGTTACTCTGCGCGGCGCGGATCAGAGGGCTGATGAGGTTCTTGCGTGCTTTGTCTAGTTGGTCCCTAACGGAATGGATAATTTGGATATGCACTTTCAGCTCCGATTTGTTGATGAGGGTCGACGCGCGCACGTCTTTGAGTAGCTTGAGATTCTTTTCGTACTTTTTGATCTTCATCTTGTTGTTGATGGAGGTACGCCACATGGAAGCGAGGAACTCGTCTTTGCGGTTTGCGAGTGAGTCTTCCTCTTTAGCGACGGAGCGGTGGAGATTGTGGAATTGGCGGTCTACACTTTCAAAGAGTTGGAAGAGGACGTCTGCGCGTGCGAGCTCGTTTGCAATGTTCTCCTCTAGGGTGGTCAGGAGGTAGTCGAACGTGCGCTGCAGGGTAGCTTTCGACCGCTGTTGTGTAGTGTGTCCAAGGATATCATTGACGACACGGCCGACGGCTGTAGCTTCGCCGTTGCGCTCAAGCAGGCCAATCGCGTTGAGGCCGCCGTGGACATTGTCGATGACTGTATCAATCATGCCAACCTTTGGGCCTTGAATACTTGCTAGCTCTCGCTTGGCCCATTCCATAGTAATGAGGATGCTACAATTATCAGTAGGTGTACGAGGTCAAGAAGGCTATACCTACGAGTCCATATCGCCATCTACATTGGTAAAGAAGCTGGTAATCTTCTCGGATAGGATCCTGAGACTATCGCCCAGGTCGTCCAGCTGATCTATGATGACTGGCGACGCAGACATGTTAGTCGCACGGACGCTCTCTCCCAGGTCTTGCACTGCGATACTGGCGTCTGCGAGCTCGCGCGACCGTGGAATGACACTCTCTGAAGCGTATAGGAGAGGCTCGAACTGTTTCGCCATGCTGGCGACATTTGCGACATCTGGAATGAGACTGGCTTGCCAGGGGTGCAGCAATAGGTAAGACATTAAAAGAGTCGCGACGGTAAAGATGAGGTTGGCTCTTGACCTCGTAAAGATGTGAAGGCCACTTGCAAAAGTGGTGATTGTATCTTCGATGGGCGCTGTGCGGAACTTAGCTTCTCCTCTGTACGCAAAGCGCATGACTATGGCTGTCAGTATATACAGCGCGCATTGGGTCTCGCTACTTACAGCCCTCGACTGGCCCCCCGTCGTCATGTTGTGACAGCGTTGACTCGGTCCCCGCCAATGCGCCCGCGCTCGGTTGCGGCTCCTCCTCCGGGCTCTGTAGTCGCGACGCAATGTTGGTCGACATGTATCTCTGCTCCTCCTCGGGAATGGGTTCGGGGCTGGTGCGCGGTGTTTGCTTGTAGGGCGACTCTGGCAGTGGTATGCGCGAGGGTGTAACGTCGCGATCGGTGCGGTACTCAAACGGCGACTTGGACGGGCTGTTGCGCATGGCGCTTTCACCGAGTAGCGACTTTCTGTACCAGTGGTTGCTGGATTGGGACTTTTGCCATGCTGGTGGCGCCCATGGTCCGTCCGACTCGGTCTCAGAGTCTACCTCGTCTTGGGGCACACTCCAGCGCGACGAATGCATGTTGGAGCGGCCGCTGTAGGCCGAGTGCATGCTGCGCTCCGGGTCGAAGGCTTCGAGCGACGCGCTCAGCGACGGGATGTCGTGCTCGTATAAGCTCCCGCGATCGGCTGTGTCCATCATGGTTTGCGCGCAGTCGCTGGTGGCGGAGGAATGGGAGGAATGGGCGGAATGCGTGGGAAGGCTGGTTCGCGGTCTCAGCTATGCAGTACTACGGGCGTGTCGAGGCTCTGCCAGGCACATGGGAGTACCCTTGTGACGCGTGGATCGGGGCAGGAACGGTGCAGGTGGTGGGTGCCTAGCGCTTTGGTCAAGACAGAGTCGAGAGGGAATGCGATCATGGTGGAGGAGGGACGCTCGCCCAGAGAGAGTCCCCGTATACCGCCGATAAGCTAGCCCGCCTATGCGAGCGCATCTAATCGCCCGTGTGCTGTCCAGGGCTGCAGTGGGGTGAAACGGAGTGGCTGGGAGTGGTCACCTGATTGGCTGTCGTCCATCCGGGCTAGTGCGGGGAAATGCGACCGCGACCCCGTGACGCCCTGCAGCACGCGTTCCTAACCCTTGCAGCCCACCATGCCCGTCCGAGTGGTGACGATAACATCCAGCAAGCCCTTGGTCTTTGCGTCCCCAATTCGAGTAGAGTTCAACATTACTTCTCCCTAGCAGAAGGGTGCGCCATGCGGAGTTGCTGCCCTCCGATTGGCTGTCATCACTATGGAGCAACACTGCGGGACGCGCTGCGGGACGGAGAGGCGAGCGACTGTGAGCGCTGGACAGGGGTACTAGCACTATCGATAGTAAGAAACAAAACTATCGCCAATTCTAGATGGGATGGACAGACAAGCGGGGCAAAAGCAATACCGCTTCAAGGGTGCAAGGGGTATACATCAACTTGTAATGTTTTCCAGCTAAAACTATCTGACAGCCGAGAGCTATTCAATGACTTCTACATTGAAGTGAAGTCGATACAAAAGCCACTGACCATCTCCCGGCTATCCCATATCCAACGAGTCCGTAACCTAGAGATAGAACATAGTCTCTGCGAGCTCTTTATGCACCCCCAACCAAGCCTTCTCATCATACGCCGTCTCATCTGATCTCTTGAGGACGCCGTGGAGGTACGAGCGGCCGCGCTCGCAGAGGATATCGGCGTAGTAGGCGGGAGGGCAGATACTGACAGAGCGGGTGGCGCGAGCGAAGGTATAGCAGAGGTTGTGCGTGAGGTTCTGGAGCTGGTCGGCCCCGAACTTGTTCTCGTCCTTTAATACAACGTAGTGTGCTGGTCTTGAGGTACCTTGTAGACCTTGATGCGCTAAGAGGAAGAAGTCGAAGAGCTTCTCACCCGTGACGCCGCGATCCACGACTGTGCCGGGCTTCGGATTGCCTACATGAGAAAAATATATCAGTAGTCGCCTGGGTACCATATAAAATTTCTGCGTACCATATCTGCCGTCTGTATCCTCCAGGCTGGTCGGATAGAAACGTGTATGATGGCGCTTTCCGACCATGATGATGGAGATTTTGGGATGGACAGCGCCGCCGTAGAGCCTATCGAAGGCCCTCTTGAACGAGGCGCACTCCACCTCAACCACAGTGCGGTATTGGCTTTCGCCAACGCCGTCTCGATAAACGATCACCCTCTTCGGAAGAGCCTGGTTGTTGCGCTGTTGCCAGAGTGACAATCGCTCCACGATCATCTGCTCCAGGTCTTGTACCATCTCTTCCCGGCCTTCTTGGCAGCGTATGCTTGCTGGGTACTGCGAGAAAACCGCATCGGTGGATGCAACCACACCAGCAATGCTGGGGGCCGATCCGGCGCTTCCAGGAGAGGGGTGCGTAACGTCGATGCCGAAGATGATGGTCTGTGCGTCCAAAGGTGCCATTTTCTTGATATCCACCGTATGGTTGACGCCGCCGAGCTTCTGGTTGAACTTCATGGCAACTGTAGATTCAGTATATATCTCGAGCGCATTTGATGTTATCAGAACTTACCGTTTGCAAAGTACTGGTCAGATTTGTTGGTGAATTTACTCCCAATGCAGCATACGCTTGGAACACCAAGCTCACAGTCGAACATTGTCTTGAGCGCATCGTAGATAACCGCGGATTGATTAGGAAGCAAGACAAGCATGAATTTTGGCTTCGTTTGCCATGTTTCTCGCATAGCTTGGTAGACCTTGTCTCGAATGAAAGTCGTCGAATCGGCTTGCGGATTCTGCCAGTGCACCTCGGGAATGTTGGCGATGCAAGGCTGGAGGACAGGATCGGGCCCGAGCCCGTACGTGATCAAGGCCTTCCTGAATTGCCCCAGATCAGCTTTGATGCCGACAACGCCTCCAGGGATGGTATCGTATCTGCCAGAGTTGATTATGAGAGTGTGCCTGAAAGGTTTTGACCCAATGTCAGCGCCTGGCTCACATGATGTTTTTGATTTCATGGACTTACCACACACCCAATCGTTTCGTTGAACGGAATGGCGCCTCACCCAGTTGTCTGGGGTCCAGGTTCCAAGTGCCATTGACAGGGGCAGTCGTCTTCAGGCCGCGGTACTGCAGCATTGGTGAATCCAGGATCCGGCCAGGTACAGTCAACATGCTCGGGTCCACTTTGATGCCGAACGCGCTCAGGCTACTGTTTTGTCCATTCACTACCGGGGTGATCTTGGTCACTTCCAAGCCATTGCCATTGATGGACGTGGCGTTCGGATGTGGCCGGCGAGCAGCAAATGTGATCATGGCGGCCGTCTGCAGCGGAGCAAGGAGACGGCGGACCAGCTGCCCAGGTAAAACTTTGGCCAGTTCAGCGGGCAGCCATATTGGCCCCTCGGAATTGCCATGGTCGACTAATGGTGCTTGCGGAAAAGCAAGCTTGATACCGTACTCCTTCCAGAAGTACGCTTGAACGGTCGGGTGGGTATTCTTTCCATCGACGACCTTTGGGAAAGTGACGTTTGTACTATTCTTTCCGTATTTGGAGAATCCGATGATGGTGTGTACCTTGCGTTTGTTTCCCTGGTTCTCCTTATTGCGGCTGTTGTGGTCTTTGGTGTGACTCGTCTCGACCTTGACTTTCTTGAAAAAGTCAGAGACCTGCTTAACTTCGCTCTGATTCGTCGGCAGGCGGCCCCCACCGATCTCCTTCATCATATCGATCAGGGGACTGGATATTGAGTTAGTGATGCCCAACCTAATTCTTGAAAGAACAACCGTACCCAGGCTTGTAGAAGGCACCCGTTGTAACGTTGACGTTGACAAGCAATCTGCTGACGCTCGTACGGACACTGGTGAAGTATCCACGATGAGCCTGGAGACCGCCGCCCAACTCGGTCATCTCTGCTTGGGGATGGTTGCCGAAAGGGTAGAATACATTCCCTGCTGCCGTAGTGACGCTGGGCTGGCTACTTGGTCCATATGTCACGACAGCATTCAGGGCATCGATAGCTTCGAGCTTCAAGGGGTAGTTGTATGTAGGCTGTGAGACATCGCGCAGAAGTTCGGCGAGCGAGACAGTGCCAACTTTGTCGACGGTGATCTGGTATGTGTTCCTTCGACGAGCATTGGCCAGTCCAGCGTCGTCACTGCCTGTGGCCGGAGGAAAAGGATCGCCGCCTTTGGGATACCATACGACAGTGTATTTCTCGTCGAGTTCCAACTTGGCTAGAGACACAAGCTTCTGGTTCCAGTCGGTGGCAATCTTGGCTGCTGAGAAAGGTGGCATGCTCAGGAGAAGCTCAATCAACCGCTTCTTCTGGGGCTTGGAGAGCTTGTCATCGGAGAACGCGAGGGAGTACCGATACAGGTCTGTGTCCGGCTTGACTCCCTTGAGCTCGAAGAAATTGGTCCACAGCATGATGGGTCTTCCAGCGGTGCCATAGGCAGGTCGGGAGGGTAGGACAAAATCCAGAGAGCTTGCCGCCATCGCCGACGACAAATCACCCCTGACCATATCGTTTTCGAGCTTGGTGACTTGGGCACTGGGTTGCGGGAACCGGCCATTGCTATGTGCATGTTAGCTTTGTTTCTGTATCTTGGGTGATTCTCGCATATGCGTGGCGACTACAGAGGTGTAGATGCCATTGGAAAAATGTTCTTGCATACGCATGACGACTACCGTGACATTGAAGCTTACCCGAAGACCTTAGGTGGCTCACGAGGGGCCATGCCGCCGCCTCGGCCACGTCCACGTCCACGTCCGCGTCCGGCCATGTTGTGTTCGTTGAGCGAAAGTAGAGGCTGATGATGCAGTTTGGTACGAGTGACTTGAGAGATAGGGAAGAGAGAAAGCGTAGGATGTTTGTTATGAGACCGTGACGACTACAGGAGCGGTGGACTGACGGGCAACTGAGACCCTTGGACGCGGCAGGCTCAACTCAACGCCCAACGGCAAACGGCCATGACGCCCGTCTCACCGGTTCCTTTCTCCCATGTGTAACGCTCTCTACGAATCAGCTCGTTCTGCGGAAGTCAGAACCCAACGCGTACCCTCAAGGTATACGCTGTATTGTACACCGGAGTTTCGCAGGATATAAGGTATTGAAGGCCTTCAGGGCACATTTTGAGCGTGGGCACATATGTTGCATCTTCAACCTGGTAATATTAGATCATGATGTTGGCGGAAACACGTTGGCAGGTGGTTGATCTGGGGTAAAGACAAGCAGCCGCGCACGGCCCTCATAGCGCGACATCGGCTTGAATATTCGGCGTCACTTTGCAAGAACATCACCAAGCCGAATCCACAACACAACACTATGCCGCCACGATTAAACGTCCCCGCAATCACGCGCTCGATCGCGTTCCGGCCAAGGCCTCAGGCTCAATGGCATGCTCGGTCAGCACTTCGAATGGCGCCGTCGCAAAGTCGCCTCTACTCTGATCAAACTAAGCCTCCCGCCGCCGACCGATCGAAGCGAGAGGACGCAAAGCCGATTGAACATGTCTCGGAAGAAGCAGCCTCAATGGCCAAGACAATGGGAGAGGATGGTCCCGACCTCAACCAGGGCACACCAATTGAAGATGTGGGGTCATCCATAGCAAACATGGCAAGGCGAAGGCTGACAGTGTGCTAGGTAGTCAAAGGAGACAAAGAGGCGCAACAGAACCTGCCCAAGGTGATGCAGGACAAGCTCAACTCGCAAAAGCCCAAGACGACACCGAACATGGCACCCAAGGGCTCACGGTCGTATTCGACTATGACGACACAGCCAAGTGGGAACAGCGGCGTGGACATGGGTCTCGTAGACTTCCAGGCTGCCTCCAAAGCACCAACGACCCCAGGACTCAAGTATGAGATGCCTACTCTGCCACTTCCCAAGGACGGTCATGTCAAGCACCGCCACGACCCCGTAGTCGATCAGGTCACCAATCTGCTCATGCGACACGGCAAGAAGAGCGTTGCGGAGCGAGTAGGTTAGCCAGCCTTGGATTGTAGCCTGCAAATAACTGACTTGACTTGCAGAATATGGCGCTGATTCTGCAGCACCTTCGAACATCACCGGTCCCCACCATTAACCCAGCTCGACCTCTGCTTCCTGGTGCGCCGCCACCATCGCATTTACCCCTCAATCCCGTGCTTTACCTTACTCTCGCTATCGACTCAGTCGCGCCTCTGATGCGCATTCGAAGCCAGCGTGGCGCAGCTGGAGGTGGTGTTGCTCTTCAGATTCCCGTTCCGCTGGGTCAAAGACAACGGCGACGTGCTGCCATCCAGTGGATCATGGCCGCTGCGTCTAAGAGGAGAAACATGGGTAGTGGAAAGGGCAGCTTTGCCCAGCGTATTGCTCAGGAGCTCATTGCTGTAGTACAGGGCACGAGCGGCATCTGGGACAGGCGCAATGCTATCCACAAGCTTGGTGTTGCTGCACGAGCTAACATTGTTTTGCCCAGGAAGAGGTAAACTGCCGTTAGTTAGGGAGCGTCCATGTATAATATACTTATCAATGCCGTTGTTGCAACCGTGTGCATATCTTTTACGTCGGTTGGTTCGGGAATGGTGAGGTTACTTTTATTGTGTTTTTGGCTAGACCGCAGGGGGCTCCACATGAGTGTCCATGGATGCAGCGTCCTGCCAGCACAGCACAGCCACACCCCGGGCTGCTTCACTAATCGCCAAGCATCATATGAAAGATGCGCGCGCTGCTTTTGAACAGCTCAATATGCGTCCAGCTCAAGAATCAAGACTAGCAAGAAACTATCGCAGAGGCTTTTACTGTCTGCGCGTTGCTGCCTGTTCATATCAAAATCGTCACTCGTCACTGCGTCAGCGGCGTGGCAGTCTGTGGTGATCATGGCATGCCAAGCGCTGCCAAACCGCCAGATGTTGAGGGGAGGGGTTTCATGCCCACTTCGCACCGCCTGGACCAAGAGCACCCGCGACCATCGACGCGCGCTGACTGTTCGTGCATAGCTTCATCGTCTGCGATTCGCGCTTTGACTTCCACATGTCGTCCGCCTCCATCAACCTGCTAGGGAACAACTTGTTCTCCGACAGCGGTTAGCTATACTGTATACTACGGTTCGGCCCGCCATCGCTTTCAGCTACTGCTACAGTCTTTGGAATTGCTACTACCCCACCGCTGCTATTAGTACATCCCATCACGCGCTCACCCCACATCTTTCCAGACGACTGCGCTCGGTACTGCATCGCTGCTATTTGTAGCCCCTTCACCCGACAGCACACAGCACCGCCTATGATGCCATAGCGCGACGCCAATTGATTCCCTTTATCACTTCTGCTACCCCGCGAGCACGACCGCGTTTTACTACCAACCTTCCGCTTCGACCAGTCGCCAGCCTCACTCACTTACTCCACAAACTCCACAGTCCGCACTCCACACGCGACTCCGTGTCTTCTCGTCCAGTTGCACACCGCCACCATGGCGTCACTCGAAGCTGCTATTGACGAGGAGATGAGAGAGGTCGTCAAGATTCTCGAAGGCAACCAAAAGCCCGGCGCACGACGCGCAGAGAGCCCAGCCGCGCGCGCGCAAAGCCCTGGCTCGGCTGCCTCGCCCATTCGCAGCATGCTGGACGTCGACTCACCGGCTCAGCGTAGGAGCTCCAGCCGCGGAAGCACTGGCATTCCCTTCGCCATGCCCTCGTCGCCGCGTCGAGTGAACCCCGAATCGGCGTACAAATTCGAAATGCTGCCCTCCATCGACGCACATGCCATGCCTAAGCGAGTCTCGCAGGGTGGCAAGCTGGACGCGGCTGCGAAGCCTCGTGCCATGTCCTCCGTCTATGGCAACTCCAGCGGCTTCCTGGGCAACTCCAGGGATAGGCACAACTCCGCGAGTGGGCCCTTGGGCAGATCCAAGTCTGGCTCACCAGGACCAGGCCGATCTGCTTCTCCAGCAACGCGCATGCTGAACCCGACACCGGCTGCGCCACCATCAAACAACACTTTCGTCACAGACTCGGGCAAGCGCATTGACATGGACAAGGCATATCGCAAACTGAACGACTCTGCTTTGGCGCAATCTGAGGGCGGACTGTCCTCACTACCGAATCGCAAGGGTATTGATCCCGTCAAGGGCACTGCCACTGCGCCCGGTGGGGGCGTGCGCCTGGCGACAGACGACGATGGTGAAGATAGCGCTGCTGTCGAGAGTAGTGACAATGCCTCGGATAGCTCAGACTGGGAAGACGGATGGAACAAAACCAAGAAGAGAGAGCGAGGCAGGCAGCGGTCGAGAAAGTCGTCTGGAGGCACCGACAGCATGGGCAGAGAAGTCATCACTGCTAAGAGCCTGCTGGCTGCCGCCGAGCAAGAGCGTAAGTATTGCAAACAAGATCGATTTGTACGTCTCACTAACTCCACACAGGGCGGGATGTCGCCGTTTCCTACAAAGTACGATCATTACTAGACCCCTCGATAAACGTTACTGGCCCTAATGGGGAGAGGATATCGAGGAAGAATTCGTCGGGAGTGGTACATCCCCATACAAGTTTCGACCAGGGCGGATCTGGTCTTTCGACCCCAGTCCATTCCGATCACGAAGATGAGCTTGCCGAGATTAAATCAGCCCAGCAGCTTTCGCTGAACATCTCCCCTATCCAGTCCAGCCCAGAGGCCCACCGTTGTGTTCGACAAATAATTCGGGGCGACTACGTTCAGTTTGCCGAAGATGCGAAGAACGGGTTGAGAAGACAGCGTGTGTACCTGGTGTCTACTGATCTCAGTGATGAAGCAGCCTATGCTTTGGAGTGGACCATCGGCACCGTTTTGCGAGATGGCGACACACTACTCGCCGTCTACGCTGTCGACGAGGAGACTGGAGTTGCAACCACGGATGCTTCAGGTGCGCCTATCAGTCAAGGTACTACCGGACGGCAGGAATCTGATCATCTCAAACGGACGCTGTCGAACCATGATGGGTTGCCAGCGACAAGACCTGGGTTCTCCGCATTATCCAGCTCCATAATGGCTACAGAAGCCAACGTCAAAAACATGGGAAAGGCGGAGAAAGACAGGTACCAGGCATGTGTAGAGGTGTCTGACCGATGCGTCAAGCTGTTAAGGAAGACCCGGCTGCAAGTGCGTGCCGTCGTTGAGGTGTTTCACTGCAAGAGCCCTAAGCACATGATCACTGAAGTGGTATGTTTTTGATATGGCATCTGATACCAGAGCGATTTGCTGACAGGTGTTGAACAGATTGACTTTTTGGAACCTACCCTGGTGATCCTAGGTTCGCGAGGCCGCAACGCGTTGAAAGGGTGAGTTGATCCTTACAAATACTACCCGCTCAATTTCTAACTATGGTAGTGTCCTTCTCGGATCTTTCAGTAATTACCTGGTGACCAAGTCGTCGGTACCAGTCATGGTCGCACGGAAACGGCTCCGGAAACACAGCAAATACAAACGGCAGAACGTCCGGATGTCGAACGTTATCGCGGGCTCCAATGACAGGCTCGCAAATGCAAAGATTGATTGAGGCTCGTTTGGAAATTTGTCAATTCGCGTTTTGGAGGGTGTTTTGGTCTGGCGGGTGGCTGCCATCGCAAGCCTGAGATTTGAGTTTCCAAAACGTGAGCGGTTTGGCCGGCCAGCATCACGTGCCTGGCTTGGTAATGGCTGGCGTCTGGGTTCTGTTTCTCACAACACATGTATCTCTACACAGATCGGGGAGTTAATCTCGTGCCGCGAGTCTATTTTTGTTCAGATCGTGCTCAGGCACAGCATGCTTCAGCATCCTTCCGCGCTGGGACGATCCATGGTAGGGCTTAGCCTCTTCATGACTTGACCGTTCAACTTCGCATCTCTGCTGCATCATGATCACTCTCCGCTAGAACAAGTTTGCCCGGATAATTACGTACCGTGTGAAATTAAAGGACGATGCATACTACATTGCTTTTTTCCTTCTAGAAATTCTAGCGTGTCATGTCGAGTCCGCAACCAGGCGTTTACCGGAACAAATCCATGAGTCTGCATGTTTCAGCTCGTGTCTTTTCTTTTGCAGTCGCGACTGCCCCTTCCGAAAGATTGCGACGTCACCTGCTTTGCACCTACGAGGACTGTGCGGACCCGTAATTGTACCCGAACATCTGGATCGCTCAAACTCTACTATACCCTACTACGCCTTATGCATCCTAATCCACCGTCAAAAGGCAGCCAAGCCTTCATCATACCCCGCAAATACGCAATGCGGTAGCAGGTGCGCGAGGGCCCGCTTGTGGCGCCAGTGGGCTGACGGAAAACGTTCATGCATGGCACCGTCCTCTCAGGTTGTCTACCGCTGGCCCCAAGACCAGAGCACGGCTTTGCGCCGGCGCTCTTGGGTGCAGAAGGAGGGATCATGGGTCATGAAGGGAGAGCGAGGCCATCGTAGTCAAAAAGGTCTGGGTGCCTTGTACAAGAGTTCAGTCCACCATCGGACACCAACAGTTTTCCTATCAAGCGAGCTGGATAATGTATTTTCCCATGGCTTTGTCAACATCATTCCAGTACTACTCTCGGTTCGGACAATGCAATTTTCTGGACATTGACGAAGACGAGCTGGACACTTCGAGTCTTACTACGCGGACTGTCAAATCTGGTGCACGAGAGACTCTGATCAATCAGCACAGATGGGCGGCACCGTCGTTCAACACCAACATCAATGCGACTACCCTCTTGGCGAATATCAGCCGTTTAGCGCCAGCGCTCACCAAAGAGTTCATTCCCAAGGACCATCTGGAGGCCACTTTCCCCTTCCGATTGATCAACGACGTCGAGTTCCGCGGCGAGGAACAGAGTTACATCGCACTCAGCTACTGCAGGAAATCATTCACCCTGAATGCACCAAGGAGAGTCGTTACACCGGTTGGAGATCTTCCTTTTGGATGGCAGAAGGAAATCGAACAGTTCCCGCTACCGACTGGTGCCGCGTTATTTGAGGCTGTCATTAGAGAAAAGAACAAGGGCGAAGGATTATGGTTCGATCAAGTTTGCCTTGAACAAGAGGATGAGAGCGAGAGGACAGGGGTTGCTGGTGCTATTGATGTCGTTTACAAGAACGCAAGGGCTGTTGTCGTAGCACTGGACGACATCGCCATCACACCAGACGAGGAACAGTTCCTACGCTACTACGTCGAACAATACAGCTACTCTCAAGTGCCTTCCGGCCAGCAACCAAATGCAGGACTTACTCCGCCTCTCATGGAACAATTCAGCCCCCTCAGGACTTTTCTCGAACGACTACTCAGCTCGGAGTGGTTTGACCGCGCATGGTGCGCCCACGAGATGAAGATGGGCCGAAGCCATGTCTTCCTGGTTCCTTGCTTACGGCACTATGAGGACGAGGTCCAGACCATCATAAGGTTCACAGGAGAATTCTTCACCCACTTACTGGTTCTTGCCAGTGAGCTCACTGCCTTCGCGCAACCGGTTTCGATGAAGATCCGCTCACTTTTGGCATTCTTTCAAGAGCTCGACACATTGAGTTCGCATGGCCAAGGCACATTACAAAGACCGGACACTCCGCATGATCAATCTTCAACGATGCAATCGTTTACGTCATTGGTCGTGGAGACTTTTCGTATGAGAGCCGGTGGCAATCCACGATTACCCGAGTACATGCGGAGGCTTGACGCAAACCGGGACAAAACCGCTATCGCTTTGAACGCTTCGGGCCTGCCTCTAGCACTGGCTCCTCCAGGTCCATTTTCAAGACCAAACATCGAAGACGAATGCCTTCGGTCACTACTACTCGTCGGCATCGCGGCACGAGACCCGGTTGCACTTTGCACGACTGGCACACCACTTCAACTCCACGACGGGTCAGTCTCATGGTTGTGCCGTCCAACCTCCCTGGACACCAATGCAGCCCGGCCCCCACCTCCACGCTTCTCAAGCCAAGCAGGTCAGATTGTTCAAGCCTCGGACGGCAGAGCCGAGTATGCGCAGCTAGATCTCATTTTCCTCGATCTACCACATCGAACACAACCCAGCCCCTCTTTTCCCGCACATGTTGTGCGAGCGCGTACAATCATCGATCTCTGTGTTCAATACCAGATACCAGGAACAGGATTGTGGAACTTCTCACATGCACCCCACCATCCACGAACACCAGCTTTACGCAACATCTTCATTCAAACACTGGCCTGCGTACTGAGCTGCGGCTCGCAATGGCTACTAGAAGTCTCGACTAGCCTACAAGAGCCAAACGAACCCCGACTGGAGCCATACAACATCGAGATGCTGCTGAACCCTCATCTCATCTTACAGAACTACGTGCTTCTTACCGAAGGCCGAACAGTCTTCTCATCGCTCGTCCACTTCCTCTCTAAACTAATCACCTCGGGTATTCCCTGGCCATCAGGCGCATCAGAGCGCACACACGGCCCCTTAATCATCTCTGCGCCCTTTTCACCTTCATCGACATACGACTACACTGGCGCATCACTATCAAGCGGAAAAGCCATCATATTCGCTCCCTTCGAACACTCAAAGACGCTTCTTATCGCCGTCCCCGAAGTCGTCAAGGGAACCGAGTACTCCCCGTTAGCCCGCGGTTGGATTCTGACCAGTATGAACCCGTTCACTGGCAGCCCCAAACCGACAGTCAGCTGGACACTACAGTCCAAAGGCGCCATCTTTGGAGACATCAACTTTGCTACGAGATTAGCAGCCAGTGGCGCTGTGGATGTCAGGAATCACAGGGTTTACGGTCCTTTGCGTCGCTAACATGTTTGCGCTGTAACACATCTTTTTCTTTTTCTTTCGGCGTTTTATTGGGGAATTGGTTTTGGGCTATACCTCGGATAGACTGGATAGATGGATGGGATGGCTTGATGACACCTTAGATTGATGTGATAGATAGACCTTTTTTGGGCGTGAGCCTCTAGATTGATGTGCCGCGGTATATCGAGCCGCTATGAATGTATTGTATATTACCACGATATCTTACAGACTTCAGATGTATTGCTATGATGCTTTCCGACGCTGTCTTCGCACATCCTTCACCATGAACACAACTAGCCATAGCTACATCCCCTCCCAAATCCATCATCGTGCACGACGTGTCTCTACACATACGAGCGCCAGTATAGCCTCCATCACATCAAGTCCCTGCCTACACAGAGACCCTCACTCTGCATTCAGCATGACAACCTCGGTCCACCATCGTGACAAGCTGAACAACACAACAGAAGAAACGACCTCAATCACAAAACGACCTGAAACCTCACTCGGCACATTTCCAGCAACCTGGATTATGTGACAGCGCTGTTTGATCGTCTGGAGGGTACTCACGATAGCCACGCCAGCCACGCCAGCCCTATCGTCCTCCAAGCACGCAAGGTCGTATCTGCATAACGCCAATACGACCAATCGCATCTCCGCACCGCAGCCACAGCACCAATCGCATTACCGCATCGCAACATCCCAACCGCCCTGCATCTACATTTCTTTTTCTTTTGCCAGTGTGACCTCATTTCACGGTCATGCATAGAAGCCCTCGAAGCCTGCATAGAAGGATCTGAAACACGCCTAGCGTATATCTTGCATCGTGAATCTGCTGAATCGCACACACTTACATGTCAAGGGCGTGCATATCGTGGCTTGTCAAAGGATTCGGTCCGTCAACCGAGTGCTGAGGCAGACGCTGGCAGCTGGAGAAAAAGTAAACATGAGTGGGGCGGGCGACGTTTCGAGATAACGGGTTTGGGGAAAAAAGCAATGTGGGGGTGTAGTTCGCTGCCTTGAGAGGTTGCACAGGGCATGGGCGATGATGTTTCGGGTCGAAATTGTTTGATAGACGACGGGGGTGTGGAAAATCGGATATATGTGTATGTGGGTGTAGGGGTTGTGGGTTGTTGAGGATCGGGTTGGGGGATTACCGAGTCGTGATGGTGGTGTGGGTATGCTGTGTGCTGACGAGTACCTAGGTGATCATGGGTGGATCGTGGAAACTGCATGATGTGACGCGTGTAAGTCTTTTTTTTTGGTGTAGTTGCAATATGACTGGGTGGAGTATGTGAAGCGGGAAAGCAATACCCGAGTTTACCAGTCCACAATGACTTGATAGTCAACATCATAACACTACGGGTCGCTAACATTCGTGTCGCATACCTAAGTTTAGATATCGACAAGTACGTACTTCTAGAGACAATGTGTGCTTCTACTTGGATCATTACTAGGTAGGTCTGATGTCACGACATGCAATCCTGAACGCCGAGTGAGGTCTATTTGTAGGGGCGTGATGTGATGGAGGGTATACTAGTTGTTGCACGGGAGAAGCGTGCATGATGTGTGAGTAGACCCCGTTCAAGGGAAAGGCTGGATACCTACATCACACGACACACGACTTCAAAAGAGTTATCATGGCTACATTGCCTTGAAGGTCCTACAGATTTGTATGTTGAAACTAATGTAGACTTCAGGGCACCATTTCATCTCAAGTACTCTCAGCACCCAGAGGGGCAAGCTCGTTGACGATAAAGTCACGTGCGGAATATAGGTTGGTGGAGCCATACACCACTCTTCTTTGCTGCCCAGCACCTGCAGCGCTGGTCCGTTGCGACCATGCCTGAAGATTGCCAAACTGTGAAGAGATTAGTACATGTCTTGTCTTATGTGATTGGCTACTCACCTCGTCCATGCTGCCACCTCCCACGGGGAAGACGAGGGCTTCTGTGTAGCCTTGCCGTCTTTGTCCGAAAGAAGCTTCAATACCGCGTGAGACAGTACCTTGGTTCCTCGACTGACTGGCTGGCGGTATGGTTCCACGCGCGTTCGCTGATCGGGGATCGAAGTAAAGCCACGATTCGATCTTGTTCAGCGC
The DNA here is from genome assembly GCF_020736505.1 of Alternaria rosae. NCBI lineage: Eukaryota > Fungi > Ascomycota > Dothideomycetes > Pleosporales > Pleosporaceae > Alternaria > Alternaria rosae. The sequence continues at coordinate 1,455,439 of NW_025763577.1, forward strand.
ACTAGAGGTTGCGTCTAGAGAGCAATTAGCATAATTTCTTCGACATGTCCAGGGATATCGCTCACTTTGCGGATCAGAGATGGCTTCCACGACTTTTGTAAGGGTAAGGTCTTTGTTGGCTGGCAGGTAACTCTTGATGCCCGACTAGACATGTTAGTAATCGTCCCATGTACGGGTCAACAAACCTACCAATACACCTTCTAGGTTAGGCGTCCCGAGACCGGCTTCCTTGAACTTGTCTGTAACGCGACTGCCTAGACTCGAGAAGCCGCCGAAAAGGTTCGATGACGTCGTCTGGGCAGGTTGTGCAGGCGCGGAGCTGAGCATCGTCATGCGTGTGATCTGGCGGACCGTCTTGACGTATGCTACGGCGGTCGTATCGCATCCAGCTTGTTCTAATGCTTGTGTGAAGCTGTCGAGCTCGTTGCGCGAAAGGTCGTCTGAGGTGGTCAGATACCACTGTAGGAACAGACGTAGCTTGTCGCAGGGGTCGTTTCCTTTATCCGCGGCTTTGATGATATCCATTATGGTTGCTTTGGTGGCCTTTCCAAGCTCTTCCTCAAGCTGGAAGAATTCGTCCAGCTTCCTCTGCTTGATGCCATCCATGACAGACTCCAGCATGCTCATATGACTCTCAATAGTAGCTTTGCGATCACGGAGCTCGGGAAGCATGGATATGGCGCCTTTTAGATGAGCTGCGAACTGGGTTTCTACATCGTCGAGAGAGTTGGAACCTGTGGTTTTCGTGATCTTCTCCGCGTCTGCTGTGTACTTGGTCCATTCGTTTGTGACGTCTTCTGCTACTTGAGGGAACGGCTGGGCCGCGTTGCGTTTCCAGAAGTAGTCGCTCGCGGTCAAATCGTAGGTCTGCTTCTTGGAACCACTCTCAGGCTTCTCCTTGTCGTTTGGCACAGTAACGGTGACCTTGTTGAGGGAAAAGTCTAGTACATCGTAGACCAGACTTTGGTATATCCAGGAGTGGCTGAACATGGGGTTGAGGTCGATGTTGCGATCGACAATGATGAGGACGGGGCGGGATGCTGTGTTGGTGGAGAAGAGGTTCTCCTTGCTGTTGAGAATGTGGTCGCGCAGCTTTCGATCGAGTTTTGCGGCGATGTCGGAAGCAGCGCCTCCTGTTGGACAGCGAATGATGGGTACGACGGCCATGGTGACGACGACCGAGAAGAGGCCTGAGACAATGCGGTCGATCAGCTCATCCAGCTCCTGATCCGACGTCTTCGGGCTGTTGATCTTTCGATACGCATCTTCGATGTTCAGGGAGAATTGATCGCTGTCTAGGGTGACAAAGTTGAGATATTGGTCGTATAGCTGCGCAATGTTCTCGGCAGCCCCTGGCGACGCAGCAATCTGACTACCCCAGTCTTCCAGGAGTGTTCGGGGGACGCTTGAGAGGAAGTTGAGGTATATCGGAGTGTACAGGTTATCGTTGAGGTCCTTGGTGACTAGCGCGAGGTTCTCGGCGGTGGGGGCGATCAGGTAGACGCCTGGTGTGTCGGGGATGGGGCTGCGCTTGGAGGCCAGGTTGAAGTGTACAGTGACCTGTGTGTTCTTAGTATATGATTCGTATTCTGACACCTCATAGGAAGAACCTCAACACCGTGGAGCCTACATCGACTCAAAAATGAGCAAATGTGAAGGCTCAGCGTCAATGTAGGCTGCGCAGTGTTCAGGTTTCCACCTGAATGGGGTGCTCAGGATTTAGTCCTACCCCAGCCGCCCTGAGATCGTTCATTCGCAGCACTGCCGATATAACGTTCCTTGCCTGTGTATCGAGGACCAGTACCTTCCATTCGATATCGGCGGTGTTGGTGGTTGTGCTGGGGGCATCTTCAGGAGCGTCGACGTCGTGGATGGGGGCATTGAGGCTTTCGGGGGTCAGCGGTGGTTCGCCGGCGTTGAAGAAGGTTTAGCACTCACTTCAGTATGCGCTTGATTGCAGCTATCACGTGCTGTCAGTGCTATTCAGAGACTCAAAGAATGTCGCAGTCGCATACCAATCTGGCGATCCCGCAGTGAGAGAGCCATTGTTTCCGTGTTGGCACCCGCCTCTTGCTAAATTAAGCGCATGCGCGGAGGGGACATGAAAGAGTGTGAGACGTACACGCGAATATCAGAGTTCACAAAGAAGACACTGTGGCGCGTCTGCCTGCCCGCGCTTTCCAACGTTGCTGTCTCGGCCTTTGGTGATGCAGCTCGAGCTTGCCCGCCGCCCCACTGGGGGCTAGCGCGACGCGCTACTTGGCGACCAGGCGACCTTTGAAAACGGGCTCGCCCCTTCGCTGCGCTCCTTCGCTCTTCAACTCACCTCGCCCACAACAACCAAATCATCCCCCTTCTTCCCTCTTGACACTCATGCTACTTCTCAGTGAACTCTCGCCCACCTAATAAGGGCATCTGATTCTGAGGCTAGATTCAACCTTCGGGTCCTTGCTTTGGGGGAAGTGCGCGCTCAGGCTGGCTGCGGCGTTTGTGAGGAAGGCTTGCGTTGTGGAGGGCAGAGTGACAATCATCTTCGATTTCTGCTACTAATACAGCTCCATCTTCGATTCGACGCGCTGCGCATCAGGGAGTCTGGCCGGCCATCGCAAGGCGCTGAGCAGAGAGCCGCTCGTCGCTGTCGCTGTCGCTGTCGCTGTCGCAGACATACAACACGTGCTGTGCTCTGGTGCGCGCAAACGTACGTCAAGTGACGCGCCTCAGCAGTGTGCTCCTCATCGCATAATACGCGAGGCAAAGTGCCATCTCCATAAAAAGCCGTATCTACTGTACGCATCGTGGACTAGGCGACACGGCATCGCGGGCGTCGGGACACGAGTACTGCCTTGTGAGCCAGGTCTGTTGCATCTCCCACCAGATCCGAGGGCCTGCGACCTGCGACGGCCTTCAGACTGCACAACAGCACTACCGCCCGAACCGGAAGTTTTATCGACCTTTTTTCCCTTCCCCGAATCGGCAACCATTCACTTGTGACTCTGCGCCAGTCCATTTAGCGCCTAGTGCTTCTGCATAGTCGCCTAATTCGTTCCGTTCGCTGGTTTCAGACACTTGTGCGTCATCCGCCAATCACACCCCTGCAGTTGCAGCTGACAGCTGACACTTTGGCCAGCCAAGAAAATCCTCTTCACCAGCCACAACATGGCGTCTAATCACGTGCCGAGTGACCAAGGGCCTATGCAAGGTCAGAACGTCTACACCGACCCGTCGTACCAGCATCTCTTTCCTTCCGTCGACCGCTACGGCACCCCGTCGTGGGATGCCCAGTTACATCAACACTCGGCGCTGCCACCTAATTCCTCAGCCCAAAGCTGGCACCATGGGGCTTACGCACAACAACCCTTTAGCGGCAGCAGCCAACCATACACCAGTCAATCACATGGTCTTCGCACCGCGTCGCCATATCAGTATGGACAGTTCGGCCAGCAGAGCTCCTTGGGCGCTTACGGACAACAATCGAATGTCGACCCATCGCTAGGCATGGATCCCAATGCTATCCGACAGCAGCAACAGTCGCCATATCAAATGCCCATGCGAACCCAAACTCCCCAGGGCCATGCTAGTACCGTGACACCACAAGCTCTGCAGCACAACACGCCCTCGCTGCAACAAACCCGCCCCACGGCATCTCCTTATCAAGTAAGCTTCACCATTGCCTCATGTCATCTATCAAATGCTAATTCTCTCAAGGCACCCAAGACCTTGGCAGACAACTTTGCTCAGCAGCGTACATCTGCTACGTTTGTAAAGCCAGTGCCCGTGCCTGAGTATGACATGCCGAAGGGCAGGAAGTCGGGGGGTCTCTATGTTCTTGACCAGGCTGCACTAGCAAAGGCCACTAATTCTACTCCATTGAACAAATTTGTGACCTTGGGCAACGAACCGTTTCATCTCGCAACCAATAGAAGTAAGCTTCAATACACTACAAACATTGCGTTTAAAGCATCCTCTAACATCTCCCCAGCTGCGCTCCCCGTCTATCTGCCTCGACAATCACTCAAAGACCTGAAGAAGGCTGGCGCAGATAGCAAGAAGCTTCGTGCAAGTCTGTCGGCTGCCAAGTCTCAGTCGAGAGCTTTCAAATCCACAAAGAAGCCTACAGACCTCAAGAGACAGGCGAGCGATAGTGAAAGTACTACCGACTCATCGGATTACGATAGTGACTCTTCAGAAGAAGAGGAGATGCCCATTCCAGAGACAAGACCAGATGATCCTGATGCGGCTGTTCGTTATGATGTCGTCAAAGCTACATGGCATCCTTCTTCGTCTTCGCCTAGCTCCGACAAGATCAAAAATAGCATGCGCGAGATATGGGACGTACTCGACACGATCCATAAACGGTGGCGAGCCGATAGCAAAGCTGTGACGGAAGCGGAGGAACAGAAGAAGCTAGGTGAGCTGCCCGTGCTGAAAAGCCGGGTAACTAGTCAGCGTGACCTGCTCAAGTCTGCCCTTGAAGCTGCGCTTGAGCACTCCCATCCCGATGTGCTATATCAATTGGGACTGATTAAGCCTTTCTTGTATATGTGCTATCAGTTTCTGGCGAACCGTTTCAAAATTAAGGACTACGACGGGCCTTTGTCTGCGGTCATATACGAAGTGCTCTCTCGATGTGGTACCTTGACTTCTGAACTCCTTGAGGAGACTAGGCTTGGAAAGGCACTTGTTTCGATGAAGAAACACGCAAATGAAAAGCACAAGGCTTTCATACAACAAATCATAGATGGTGCTGCTGCAAATTCCAAAAAGGCAAAGGCAAGCTCCCCGCCACGAAGCGAGCCGACAGAAAACAAGGGCATCAAACGACCTGCACCAGACGCTGCGAGCCGATCGTCGAACGAGAACCCTTTGACGAAGAAACCAAAGGTACCCGAAGCTCCTGTGAATGCTGTCAAGAAGGATCTCGCGTCCACTTTAGCTTCGAAATCGGCAATCACTGGCTCCAACTCAACAGCTCAGAAGCGACCTGGTGAGAGAGCGGCACCGGCGCCGGCTCCCGTCAAGACCCGTGTCAGTCAAGTAACCAACAAACCGTCGGGCATCTTTGCCTCTCTCAATGCGGCCAGCAAAAAGTCGGCGCCTGCACCAGCTCCCGCGAAGGCTGCTGCGCCTAAGGCTGCTGTCCCCGCGCCGAAAGACAAGAAATCTGCAGCAACGACAACATCGAAGCCCGCATTTTCGTTTGCTCAAACGATGGCCTCACTCCAAAAGTCAAAAGAGCCGGAAGCTGCACCAGTCAAATCCGAGAAGCCAGTTCCAGCAGAAACCCAGGAAGAAAAGGCGAAGCGTCTGCGAAAGGAAGCTCGAAGACATCTTCGCGTTACCTGGCGGCCTGAGACGTCACTGGTGGAAGTCAAGTACTTTGACCATGAGGCCGATGACGAAGAGATGGACAACAAGGGAGACAATCTTGTTCGAGATGCCGGTGACCTCGGTGGAGAGGGACATATGTTCAAGCAACACAAGGAGCTTGATCTCGACGACGATGATGAGGAAATGGATTTCGACCAGCGATCATGGCCGCCGCCGTCCCAAGTTGACTTTAGCGTGGTGCCTCAAGACGAGCGCCAGCGCAATTACGCGCCCTACGGTGGTGGAGAGAAGGAGCCGACGTGCCCTGAAAAGGAGGCCAACGTACAGCGCGAGAACGGCACATTGATGGTCTACTACTCGAGTCCCGACGACATCCCACCATCGCCCCAAGAGCCGGTGGAACAAGGGCAAGATGACACATCGACTGACACCGTGGTCAGTTTCGGTACTCCGCCCGACAAAGTAACGAGCAGGTGCCCACAAGCGCCAATGCCTACAGGTGTACCCGACTTCAGTCAATTGGAGAACATAATCAAACAGCTTTCCGGAACCAACCAACCGCCTGCCGCTACTCCGGCTCCTGTTGAACAGGCTTACACGCCACCTCCTCCGTCAACAGCCGCTCCATTCGACCCCGCTGGCCTTCAGACCATACTCAACTCCATCAGCAATGGCCAAGCCCCTCCTCAGCCTCCGCCTATGTCTTTCCCGATGCAGCCACCGCCACAGCAGCCAGGCATGCCCCTGGATATTGCTGCACTCATTGCCAACATGCAGGCAGCAACAGGCGGCGCCCTTCCTCCACCGCCGCCACTTCCAACCGGCTTTCCTCCATTCCCATTTGCTTTCCCACCTCAGCCCCAGCAGCCTGAAGCTACGGCATGGACTCCACAGATGCAGGATGCGTCCACCTACCAACCCCAGATGCAACCGCAGTACGGACAGCAGACCAACGGTGGCACCAAGCGGCAACGTGATGAGGGTAACGGCAACGGCAACGGCAACAACGATCGCAACCAGGGAAAGCGGCCCAAGAACCGGGGAGATCACAAGCCTCACAAAGTCCTGGCATGCAAGTTCTTTGCCAAGGGTCTCTGCAACAAAGGCGAAAACTGTACCTACATCCACGACCCCAACATGATAGGACAATGATGTCGTTGCAAAAGCTGCGGTATCTCTTGGAGGAATATGGTGGATCTGTATAACAAGCGCTTTTCCTTTCTTCTTTCTGTTTTCCTAGTCGTTATTCGAGCATATGCATGCATACCCCGGGCGGTTGGCCTGCCCACGCGCGCAGGCCGGAGCATTCACAGGCGTTTGTTAGTAGCGCAGCATTTGATGGGCGTATATAGGGATAGTTATGGACATGGGTGGGATGCATCTCTACGGAGACACGGATGGGTTAGGAGTGGTATGTGTCGGATGATAGTAATTGTGCAGAGGGATAGCATTTTAATTCTATTCACATATACTTGCATCTCAATGATCTGTTACTTGAATTCGCAATGCTACCTAGAGTGATGACGCGCCATTGAGGAGTAGACTAAATGTTCAGCTGCAGTGGATAGCGTTTGCTCGCAGCCTGGAACCTGCAGCTGTAGCCCAAACAGATGCAAGGCTGCATGTTTGAGAAAAGCAATCACGTGGCAAACGATGGAAGCACTCGGCACCCTCCTTTTGATCATTGCCTTTTGCGCATCATTTCGTGCCTGATCATCGCCTTTGATCTAATTCCGAGACGTGTTGTTGTGGAGTAGCGCGCATCAACCGGTTCCGCGACCAGGCTTTCCCGCAACGGCAAGCTCCGTCATATCTTTTCACAGGCATCAGACATCATCCAACCTTGGCCGATCCGATTCCAGCCCTCCGCCCAACACTCGCCCTCGCCCATCACGACCGCAATCGCTGCACTCGCTGCACCCTCTGGACCCGCACCCTCGGCGCTTTCCACGTCGCTGGCCTCTTCTACCCGGACCCTCTCCGCTGCCGAGTCATCGCTCCGCCGTACACGAGCCGATCCACGACCACCCCACGCCCACCACATCGCGCCTCCATCCTCCGCCACTACCCAGACCCCGCAATCATGGCTCCCGCCCGCAAGAGGACCACCAACATCGCGCGTCGCAGGCGGACGGATGACGAGGATGAGAGCCAGTCGGTGGCAACCCTGGCCGACGACTCGCAGAGCGACGCTTCCCTGCTGAGCGATGTCGACGAGGACGCCGATGCCGACAACAGCGACCTGAGCGAAGTCGACAGCGCGCCCTCTCTCACACAAGGAAAGCCCAAACGGAAAGCAAACGGAGCACGTGATGCAAAGGCCCGGCAGGATGCAAGCAATCGCCAACCCTCGCCGCCCATCGCCCGCTCCGATGTGGCCTTCTCCACCATGAAGGAGACGGAAATCATGATGAATGGCTTAAAGATTGGCGAAGACGGAAAGGACGCTGAAGTGGTCGACTTCGAGACGGGCGTGACAGCAGTGGAAGCCGCACCCGCTGTTGGCGCGCCGCAATCGCGGGCAGAGACGCTGGCGGAGCGGCGGCGGCGGGAGCATGAGGAGTACAAGAAGAAGCGCGACTCGGATCCCGCCTTCATCCCCAACCGCGGGGCCTTTTTCATGCACGACTCACGGCATGCACCTGGTCAGAATGGCTTCAGACCCGCAGGCCGTGGACGTGGGCGGGGTGCTCCCATCGGCGGGCCCTTTTCTCCAGCCAAGTACGTACAGACGCGGAGAGCAAGAAGGGGACATTCAACTAACACGTGTTCTAGCATGCGGCCACAGCCACAGGAAGCCACAGATTCCCCCTGGCAGCATGACCTTCACGAGACCGTCAACGCGCCCGGCTCTCACGCTCACGCCGGACACCATCCTTCCAATGGCCCCATGTTCGCATCGAGAGTGCCGCCAGGCCCTAGCCAAAAGCCACTGCCAGCTCGCAACTTCTCCACCACGACGCATACGCACAATGCCATGGTCCGCGTCTTCTTACCGAACATGAAGGGCCCTATACACTTCCAGAACGTCCCCATAAAGTCGCACACTCGCCTGCCAAACCACCGACCACCCCTCCGCCGCGACAAGCCAGTCCGTATATCCCTACCCCCGGCTCCACCGCGCTACATCTTCCCCACCACAGAGCGCTCCTTCATCTTCATCCCAAGGGCCCTTCGACCTAACCAGCAGGGCTTCGGCAGGGGTCGGGGACGATTTGGATCCTTTGGCGGAGGTTTCTCAAGCAGACGGACAAGCGCATACGGAGGCAGTGTATACTCACCAAGTGTAGCCATGAGCAGGCGGTCGTCTATTGCACGCGAGATGGGTCGGGACAATCTCGTCTCCCCGGCTGGTTCCATCATGTCACGTAACGGTGGCTTCGTCGATCCCAGTCGTCCTGTCGTTCGCCTCCCGCCTGGTGGCCCTCGCATGCACAATGGACCCTCCATGATCTCGCCCACGAACGGCGCTGTGCAGCCACCCTACCCTCTCCCACAGAAACCTACCTACCGTGAGAACTGGCAAGGTCAGCTCCCGATGCACCAGCCCCGCCCGCAGAAGACTGTCTCTGTTGCTGGCATCGAGTCGCCTGCATCGATGAGCTTCAACCCCCCACAACAGCAAGAGCAGCAGCCCTTCCACCAGCAAGTTCCCGCGCACATCAATGGAGCTGCGCCTGCGGTCGAGCAGCCCTACTATCAGCATGGACGTCACCCTTCATACCCAAGCCAAGTGTCAACCGGCACCCCCAACATTCCCGAACGAGCCATCCACGCTCCCGCTTTCCAGCCTTACGCGCAGCCTGGCTTCCAGCCACAAGCCTTTGTGCCACAGGGATACTACTATCCACAAAACGGCGCCCAGCCGCAATACATGGCCCCTGCCGGCATGGTGCCAATGTTCGTTCCTGGCGCTCAACAGCCCGGCTACGTCATGCCAGTGTCTGCTCCTCCTCCTGCGGCTCCACCAGCACCTGCTGGCCCTCCCAATATGGTGGCTTACGAGCAAAACGGCATGACATACTACGTCGATTCCGCCCAGCTATACCCCGCGCCGCCAGTAGAGAACTACGCTCAGCCCAGCTATGCCGTTCCTGGAATGGGAGGTATGATGACGCCAGGCCCGGACGGCGCCTACTACTACCCTCAGCAGATGCAGCCCGCGACATTCTACCCGCAACAATAGACGACTAGATTCTTGCCGCCCACGTCCCATCTCACAATCGCTCTGATTATCGGTTTTGCATTTCGACATGTTACGTCCAACTATACAGTTCCTTCCTTGCAGTCGAGCATGGCGCATCTGGCTTTCGATCGGGATATTTGGTGTTTTAGGCGAAGCACATTCGACAGCGTAACTTGGTCCTTTCCCTCGGTCATGACAGCAAGCGACACAAAAACATTCATATTATCAAATGTACTGGCGGGTATCGGCCTTTTCTCAGCTGCTTACGATGTGGCTCTTTTACACAAGAGATGATCTGCTAACGTTTGCATGGTGTTCTGCGTCTTGCGTTCGGCGGCTGTATTTTTCTTGGTTTGGATATTTCTACTCTGTCCTAATAAAGCTAAACTTTGATTCCTCGTCATTTGGTATTCCGGTCTTCTCCTGGCTTCTTGCATTATAGCAAGCGGCAATGTATCGGGGTATGAGGGAGGTCATGCAGGCGAATGCCTGTGCAAGGCTTTGCTGCTCGTCAACTATTTAGATAAACAAATATTGGTTTCACCACCACGATCTCGCGATAGCGAACAACATCAGACCTCAATGTATTGCTTGTGAATTGCTTTTCGATGGTGAATGGATGTGGTTGGCATGGATGCAGTAGCGGGGCTTGGCGCGTCAAGACGCTAAGAGCTGGCACTGGGTTCGCCGCATCATCATCGCGCAGGCGTTCGAGGCAGCTCTCGCTCCATCAACCACCATCTCGCATAACCCACCCCCATCGAATCCCGGGACAAGCACACCTCCCCCGAAGTCTTGTCTCTCGATCCGCCATCATGGCGCCCAACAAGGACACCATGTTCCGCTCCGCGGACATGTCCTTGACCCAGCTGTACATTGCCAACGAGATTGGCCGCGAGGTCGTCTCAGGCCTCGGAGAGCTTGGTGTCATGGACTTCAGAGATGTGAGCACAGGCAGACATGTCCTGGAGCTTCCCTGGCAGCTCTGGGACGGATGTGATGGCATGGGAAGCTGACAAGATGTGCTAGCTCAACGCCGATACGACCGCTTTCCAACGTACCTTTACCCAGGAGATCCGCCGCCTCGATAACGTGGAACGCCAGCTCCGCTACTTTCGCGCCCAGATGGAGAAGTCGGATATCTCGATGCGCTCCATCTACGACTTCAACAACCCCTTCACTGCGCCTTCCGCCTCCGAGATTGACGAGCTCGCAGACAAGAGCCAGAGCTTGGAGCAGAGAATCTCTTCGTTGAACGAGAGCTACGAGACCCTGAAGAAGCGCGAGGTGGAGCTCACAGAGTGGCGTTGGGTCCTGAGAGAGGCTGGTGGCTTCTTCGACCGGGCCCGCGGTCAGACTGAGCAGATTAGGGACTCTGTTGATGATGACGACGCGCCGCTGCTCCAAGATGTTGAGCAAAATGGACAGGGCGACACGGGTGCCGAGCGCTCTTTCACCGTCATGAACATCGGCTTTGTCGCTGGTGTCATCCCCCGCGAACGCATTGCCGCATTCGAGCGCATCCTGTGGCGTACTCTCCGCGGTAACTTGTATATGAACCAGTCGGAGATCCCCGAGGCCATCATCAACCCGGAGAACAACGAAGAAACCAACAAGAACGTCTTCATCATCTTCGCGCATGGCAAGGAGATCATCGCAAAGATCCGCAAGATCTCAGAGTCGCTCGGTGCCGACCTCTACAGCGTGGACGAGAATAGCGAGCTCCGCCGCGACCAGATTCGCGAAGTCAACACCCGCCTGAGCGACCTGGCTAGCGTCTTGAAGAACACCAAGTCCACCCTCGATGCCGAGTTGACTGCGATAGGACGCAACCTCGCAGCTTGGATGGTCGTCATTAAGAAAGAGAAGGCTACCTATGAGACGCTGAACAAATTCTCCTACGACCACCAGCGCAAGACGCTTATCGCTGAGGCGTGGGCCCCTACCAACTCTCTCGGTCTGATCAAGTCAACCCTGTCAGATGTCAATGAGCGTGCTGGCCTGTCAGTACCCACCATTGTCAACCAGATCAAGACCACCAAGACGCCACCGACATACTTCAAGTCGAACAGGTTCACACTGGGTTTCCAGACCATCATCGATGCTTACGGAACGATCAAGTACCGCGAAGTCAACCCTGCGCTGCCAGCCATCGTTACTTTCCCCTTCATGTTCGCTGTCATGTTCGGTGATGCCGGACACGGTGTTATTCTGCTTCTCGCAGCTTGCGCCATGATCTACTTCGAGAAGCGACTTGAGCGCAGCAAGCTCGACGAGCTATTCTCCATGATGTTCTACGGTCGTTACATTGTCTTCATGATGGGTATCTTCTCCATCTACACCGGTCTCCTCTACTGCGACGCTTTCTCTCTCGGACTGCCCTGGTTCAAGTCTATGTGGGTGTGGGACAACGACGGCAAGGGCCCAACATCTAGCCGCGTCGAAGGTTACACCTACCCCTTCGGTCTGGACTACCGCTGGCACGACACTGAGAATGACCTGCTGTTCTCCAACAGTTACAAGATGAAGCTCAGTATCTTGCTTGGTTGGTCCCACATGACCTTCTCCTTGATGTGGTCGCTTGTCAACGCTCGCTACTTCAAGACCAAGATCGACATCTGGGGTAACTTTGTCCCCGGTATGATCTTCTTCCAGTCCATCTTCGGTTACCTCGCCTTTACCATCGTGTACAAATGGTGCATCGACTGGCCTGCGCGTGGCGAGAGCCCGCCCAGTCTGCTCAACATGTTGATTTACATGTTCTTGAGTCCCGGTACACTCGAGGCTGGCACTCAGCCGCTTTACCCCGGTCAAGCGTATATCCAAGTGGTTCTCCTCTTGTTGGCGCTTGCTTGCGTTCCCGTTCTTCTGTTCCTCAAGCCATTCTATCTCCGCTACGAGCACAACAAGGCTCGCGCAATGGGCTACCGTGGTATCGGCGAGAACTCGCGAGTGAGCGCGCTCGACGACGACGATGAGAACGGTCATGCCAATGGACGTGATAGCTACGGAGATGACGACGACGGCATTGCCATGATCACCCAGGATATTGGCCACGGCGAAGACCACGAGGAGTTTGAATTCAGTGAAGTCATGATCCACCAAGTCATTCACACCATCGGTAAGTTTCCCATCTCCACCTTGATCACGCGCAACATCCACTAACACCCTTTTCCCAGAATTCTGCCTCAACTGTGTCTCCCACACAGCCTCGTACCTCCGTCTCTGGGCCCTCTCACTCGCTCACCAACGTCTCTCCATCGTCCTTTGGGAAATGACCATGAAGAACGCATTCGCCTTCACCGGCGTCGGCGGCGCCTTCATCATGGTCTTTGTCTTTTACTTCTGGTTCGCACTCACGGTTGCTGTACTGTGTGTCATGGAGGGTACTAGTGCCATGTTGCATTCGCTGCGTCTGCACTGGGTCGAGGCTATGAGCAAGCATTTCATTGGTGACGGTGTGGCGTTTGAGCCATTTAGCTTTAAGCAGTTGCTTGAGGATGAGCCTGTAGAGTAGTGCGTTTGTTTTGCTTGAACGCGTGGATGCTTTTCCCTTTTGTTTTTCGTTAGATAGGGTGGTGTAGTGTAGGAATATGATGAGAGTAATTGTGCATGTCTGTATATAGGAATGGATATTTTTACTCCGTATCCCCGGCTTCATTGCTAATTTGGGACTTACATCAACGTATTTTGCGAAGTTCTTCAGACGAAGCATATATCGGAAATAGTCGGGTTGTTAACAATCCGTGTGCCAGGACCGCGGACAGGAAACGAAAGTGGGCCAACGATTGTAGGGCTGCAACTGTGGCTGCGTGAGGCATTATTTCCGTTGGGCGCCACGGGGGTGCCGGTTGGACTGCGACCAGTGTTACAAGCCTCATATCGGTGATGACATTTGGAGCTGCAGCTGTGACATCTGGCGGTGCTGAGGCGTAAGCTGACAGGGGTGTGTTTGGCCATACATCTGGAGGCCGGGGGTTTTACTGCATGGGCAGCAGGCATAGCTGACTTTCGATGTCGTTCGTCGTGCATGGCGTCTTCTCCACGCCAATGCCGACCTGCATATCCGTCCCATGTGGCATGGACTAAGTTCTTACATCGGCCTCGATGCGGTCGGCAGGACTAACTACCGTACGCTGCGCTACGTACACCGTTATAAGCGGTGAAGACGAGTAACCCAGGATGAGGGCCTTTGTGACCTAGAAGCTAAAGGCACGCGCCGATCCGAGACGTAACCCTCTATCATCTCCGCGAGGCAATTGATTGGAATTGTCGGAGCAACGTCGCAAGGCATGTCTGTGTTATCCCCGGTGGCTGAAGCAGGAAGCGGAAGAAGAAATGTTACAGTTGCGGGCTAAGCTACCCAAACGAAGACTCGCACATGTGCAGTTGTGGATGCGTGCATGCATGCGTTTGTGGGTGGATGCCCTACCTGGCGTGCGGCGTGCGAGAGGGCCACCACGACACGCGTGTTTACTTCGTACGGCGAGTTATAAAGGGCCGATGCGCCTTACCTACCTTACATACTGTACACTGTTTATCTAGCCCTCGATCCTCTTGAGCCCCTCATTCTACAAAGCTCACCTGGTTCAGCTATATCGTGAACGTCCTCCCGCCTGCTGGCTTCCACACCCCACTACGAAGATCTGCGCACCCACCCCTCCATCATCGAAAGCTAGGCAAAGCTTGATTCTGCGCAACCACCAAACCTTACACACACACACGATGTCTTTCTCGGCAGACAAAGTCAGCCATCTCAAGGGCGCTTTCTCCCAGAGACGCTTTTCGAGTTCTAAAGATCCTAGCGAGAGTGGTACGTACATTACCGTCTGTTCCTCCCGGATTGCTTTGGCTACGTCATTCCTGAGGTGTACAACCCGATGGAAGTGGATCTGAGAAAATTGGGGGCGCTGCTTAAGATGGGCTTTGGGGAGCTTTTCGGTTCTCGATGTTCCGATCTTGACCGCTAGAGGTTCTTATCGGACCTCCTCCAACTTTTGCGCTTCCTTGGAGAGTCGAGTTGGAGTTGCTTCGTCCTTTTAGCCGCTTTTCTTATCGCGCCTTGTACTCCTGTGCCGTTTCTCGCAGCTATGTCGCATACCAGACACGAATCAGGTCTCTATAAGCTGGGAAGAACACAATTGTATGCGGCAAGTACTGACATATCGCAGAACTCGGATCGTCCATCCATCGTCAATTCCGCCAGTCGCACGAAGGCCACAAGCCTCACGCCGGTCTCGACGCTACGCGCGCTTCCACAGGTGTCGTCTGGACATCCGAACAGGCGTACAAGCACGGCTTCCTCGAACACCCGGAAGAATGGGCAAACCTGGGTCAGGGTGCACCTGAAGTCGACGATAGCATCAAAGGCTGCTTTGAGAGGCCAAAGGAGGTCGATATCAGCGCTCATGGCAGAGAGTACGGTCCGACTGCTGGTATCAGGCCGCTGAGAGAGGCGGTCGCGACACTATACAATGAGCACCATCGCAAGTGGCGCAAGAGCCAGTACACATGGGAGAATGTGTGCATTGTTCCTGGTGGACGTGCGGGTTTGATCCGTATTGCTGCTGTGTTGGGTAACTGCTACTTGGGCTTCTTCATTCCTGGTATGTTCGGATTGAACTCGCGGGATTCGAGCTGGAGCTGACGAGATTAGACTACACTGCGTACAACGAGATGTTGTCGCTCTTCCGTAACATCGCTGCTATTCCTGTTCCCCTAGGCGAGGCCGACCAATACCATATGTCGCCCGACAAGATTGCCGAGGAAATCGCTCGCGGTACCTCTGTTATTCTCACGTCAAACCCAAGGAACCCGACTGGCCAGATGGTTCGTAGCCGTTTTTGTGAACTGTTGTGAGGTATACACTGACTTTGTACTAGGTCACCAATCCCGAACTCGCACAAATCCAGAATATCTGCCGAGACCGCGCAACCTTGATCATGGACGAATTCTACTGCGGATACAACTATACCACCAACTGCGACGGCACCGTCATCTCCGCCGCCGACAACGTCGAAGATGTCGACGAAGACGACGTACTCATCATTGATGGACTGACCAAGCGCTTCCGTCTTCCCGGCTGGCGAGTAGCATGGGTCATCGGCCCCAAGGAATTCATCCAAGCCATCGGTTCCTGCGGTTCCTACCTCGACGGTGGCTGCAACGTGCCCTTCCAAGAAGCCGCTGTAGAAATGCTGTCACCACCCCGCGTCCGCAACGAGATGCGCGCACTGCAAATGCATTTCCGCACCAAGCGCGACTTCGTCATTGGCCGTCTCCAGGAAATCGGCTTCAAATTCCCTTACATGCCTAACTCGACCTTCTACCTCTGGCTCGATCTGTCCAACCTGCCTGAAGGTATCAACGACGGTTTGAACTTCTTCCAGGCTTGTCTCGAGGAGAAGGTCATTGTTGTGCCTGGTATCTTCTTCGATTTGAACCCTAGTCGCCGTAGGGATCTGTTTGATTCGCCGTGCCATCACTTTGTCAGGTTGAGCTATGGACCTAGGATGGATGTTTTGGAGAAGGGACTCGATTCTATTGAGAGGATTGTTAAGAAGTAAGTGAAAAACGAATTTTGGTGGTTGGAAATGGAGCTAACTTCGACTAGATACAGGGAAGAGCCACAGAGGCATCGTGCTGTGGCGCATAGGCCTCGTGGCACTGGAGCGCCTAACTAGGTGCGAGTTGAAGGCGACATGCGTGGAACGGATGATTTGTGCGGCTCAGGAAGTCATATTGACTTCAATACAACGTATCATCTTCATTTTGCATTTAACTTGTGAGTATGTATGCTGCTAACCTGCTACTTTGGCGAGTCCACCCTGTTTTCTAATGTTCATGAGCTCCGCAATCCTGTCAACGCCCATTCAAGAAGCTGATTCAGTGGCAACAAACGAGGATCATAAGATAGTCCTTATGGTCGGGCGTTAGCTTACATCCGTCTTATCTCGAGAGATCAAGTGGGTATCAGCCCTACAGCACAGGACGAATGATAAGGCTGGAAGGGCCCTTCTACTGCATCACTTTCGCCTCTTGGACACCGTTCTCAATGTTTTGAGTCTCTTCTCACTGTATATGCCTTGGCGGTCCCGATGAATTGGATTCGATGTTGCGTCGCAGTCTGTTGGATAACATACCACGGGCTTTAGCCGGTAAGCTTTTGGGACTAGCCAAGCCCACCTTAGTATGTGTCGGTCAGTCTCTCTTATCCTGGCTCAGCCTCCCACTTTTTATTGCCATTCTTCTGTCCCTTCTTCTCTGTATCAGTATTTCTACGATCCGTCCGTTCCCAATAGCAAGGATGGCCACCGGCGTCGTAACATCAACTGCCTTTAAATTGGAGGAATGGTTGGGTTTGGTTCCAACCGGATTACCTCAACTTACGGACATATTTACCCCTCCGCCTAATTGCTCAACTCAGTGGGTACGCGCGGATGGGGACTACATTATTAGCGGAGACACTCGTTTTACGGGTTACGAATCATCTGCCTTGCCCAGCGACTACAACGCACGTTGCCTTCCCTATGGACAGACAACCCCAAAGTATAGTCCTGGGATATGTACTGCGGGTCAAATTGTGGCCAAGATAAACGAGCTTCGCTTCCAAGACTCCGTTGTCTGGGAAGGACTCTGTTGCGATAGGTGATCACTCAGTTCCAAAATGCTGTCGACTTGGGCCATCTGACATCCGCCGCAGTGGAATGACGGTTCCAACTGTGACGATTGCTGCGTCGGACCCCTGCGAAAAAATAATCAGAACTCCTATGGCGGTCCTCACACAGTTTACAACCACTTTGACCCAATCTGGGCCCTGTGAAAGTACACAAAATGGAGAAGTTTTCACATTCTGGGCCATCGACATCTCGACGTCACTCTGTAAAGTGGTCACCGACGGTGGATTTGGATCTGTCATCGATACTTGGTTGAGGCAACCGCCAAGTGAAATGACGTCTGGCACAGCACTTGCAAGTCCGTTAAGGGTGTATTGGCAGTCCAGCGATTTGTCTTCATTCCCTAGTGACTACGCGTCGTCGCTCGCTTCAGTGATCGGAGTTCCATTTGGGGACACGTCCACGAAACCAACTAACACTACAACCCCACCATCCGCACCTCCATCCACCAAATCCAACCGCAAAAGCTCTAGTCGGAGCCCCGGAGCCATAGCTGGTATAGCCGTTGGGGTTGGCGCATTGGTCATAGCCAGCATTGTGATTCTCCTGTACCTTAGGCGAAGAAGAAAGCGACAACGACGTCTACAGCACCCGGACGTGCCGGAGATGGAAGGAAGCTCAAGAGGGTTGAAGCGCTTCATGGGCGGGAAGTGGAGAGCTGAGACAGACGGGACCTCACAGCCGGTGGAAGCTGGATCAGGAAGTGTGGTGATTATTCCAGGGCCACCTGTTGAGTTGGATGGCACGCAGCGGGAAAGAGATCAATAGCCGCATACTGAGTATGGAGAAGGAGAGACGCGGCACAATGCCATATAGATTGACATGATGGAAGAAGACGCGATAGAAGTTTTGCGAATATGTTGCACGGATGAGAATTGATGGATCGCAGACGCGACATCTTACCAACGAGAGTATACGCCATTCACTCAAACGGGGCGCGGTCTTGTCTCGCGATGGTGATTGGCGTCTGGAGGTTTTCTTGGTGCACAGCCTGAAGGTACTCACGTTGGATTCTATTGACATAACAGCCTGGCAGTGTAGCATCCCTCAGCCTCATGCGATCACCTAGCCACTGCTGCACGCTGCTAATCGCGACTGTGCTTCGTTGATTGGCTACTTCTCTTCTGTTTGGCACTAGTCGATGTCCACTCCATTTCCGGAATGCGCATCTTCATACCCCTGCATTGTATCCTCCAACATCTGTCGTGCTCCCATCATCGACCTTACCTGGATAGGCCTGCTCTATGATGTGGGTAAAGAGAATAAGGCGCCCAGTTCGGCGTTCAATTGCATCCATGCTCCTACAACCAATGATCGAGATGATCTCGCAGCTTGATTCCATTTTCCGATACGGTGTGGGGGCCAGCCCTGTGATGCGGCAAGGGACGTTAAGTGTTACTCTGTGGCTTCGGGCGGGACAGCGCGACACCGCTGATTGGGTTTGCTCCGCCTGACATGGCTTGCTTGTGTTAGTTTGCTGAATATGAGAGGTCGCCGTCCTTCTGGTGGCTGCAGGCGGGCCACCGGTCAGCCATGTCGGAAGATTGGTGGCCGCCCCGCAACCTACTAGTCTTCGGCGACTTGATTATTACACTCTCGGCTTCCACTTCATAGTTCCCGTGTTCCCAAGCTCTTTCCCCTGAAACGGTTGTTCTTGCGCTCCGTTCAACTTCCCATCAACATCAAGCATGGTGGTATCCAACATAGCCATTGCTACGGACCTAGCGCGATGGAACACTTTAGGCCCATCCGGTGATCCTCCCCCTCTGACAACTAGATATGATCCTAGCTCAGCATGCGCGACTCAATGGATACAAAATCCAGTCAACACCACCAACATCCGAAGCGGGGACTATAGTCTTATTTGGCGATCCGAGAATGGAAATTTCGGGATGACGCGCGTTCAGAATCTTCTGTCATCGAACTACTACGAGTCTTGCCGCCCCTTTCTTCAGCCGCTAGATCAGCCTTATTACAGCCCAGGGATATGTACAAGAGGACAAACGATAGCTGGCATTGAGGAGCAGCGCTTTGGCAGCTCGCGAAGGTGGAAGGGCTGGTGTTGCGACAGGTTGTTTGCCCACGGCTGAATACGCATCTCTAAATCCCGGCTTACGTATCCACCAGGGGAATGTCCATGAATGTTCTTGCACAGGACTGCCAAGGCGACTTTTCGACTCCTAGGACTGCACTCACAAACTTCACGACGACAATTATAGACCAGTGGGATAGGACGCAAAGCGCCTCTGGTATTGACACAGCAACGAGGTTTTGTACAAGGTCGGGAGGCTCCCAGACTTGTGCGAATCCGACCACGCTGCAGAGGCCGACTGTGCTATCTTCTGGTGTGGCCTTTGCTACTCCCTTCGGGGTGTATTGGGAGGAAAGCGATTTGTCGAACTTTCCTAGCGACTATGCTTCGTCACTCGCGTCCCTGGTCGACGCTAAATTCGGAGGTAATAATGCTACAGAAGATCCATCTCCGGGCTCAAAAGACGGTGGTTTAAGTCCAGGCGCTATAGCGGGTATAGCCGTCGGAATAGGCCTGCTTGTTATCATTGGTATCGTCATACTCTTGTTTTTCTTGCGAAGAAAAAAGCAACAGAGAAAACGTCTTCAGCAGCCGAACGAGGCGGAGATGGATGGAAACTCGCAAGGATTTAAGCAAGCGGTGGACAATAAATGGAGGGCTGAGGCGGATGGAAGATCGGTGCCGGTTGAGGCTGGGACGGGAGGTGTTGTGCCGCGGTCGCCGGTGGAGTTGGACAGCACGCAGCGGGAGAGAGACCATTAAGCAAATGGAAAAGAGATGGACGCTATAATGAATCTGTCGCGATAACGAAGATCGCAATCGAGCGATGGCCGTCGTTTTCTTCGCTCACTGTTGCTTGTGTGCCTGTCCTGCATATGACAAGGCTGCAGGTACTCTGTCATGGTATTGGGTGTGTGTAGTACACGATGTCGCTGTAGCCGCTGCGTGACATGCACATATCGGCGCCAAAGGACTACGCCGCATAATGCGGCGTAGCAATCCTACCAACCAACCTTACAATTCGATGCTCGTCACCTCTCCACATCTGGATCAAAGTTTTGTACCGCTGGCGGAGTTCTTTAAGATCCCTTCTTCCCTAAAACTCAACGTCGACTTACTCTACCTTCCAGGTATCGTCAATATGGCGACTGTCCCCACTATACCAACTTCTGATTGGAGATTTCAAACCGCTCCAACGAATTTGCCCCCATTATTGACCGTCTTTACGCCCCCAGCGCCATGTGCAACACGCTGGATCTATGAAGACACTAGTTCATCTCTAATATACAGCGGAAGGGCTGTCTTTCAATATTATACTGATGCTGTTGCTTCTTCCTATTACTATGAATGCAATCCGTATCGGCAAGAACAGACAACGCCTCTGTACAGCCCAGGAGTTTGTGGAGATGGCCAAACACCCACTGAGATAGACGAGGTTCGCTTGGACTTTGTCTATTGGCTAGCATACTGTTGTCCCAGTTACGCTACCCATGTTTCCAAAGGTTCCATAACTCCCACTCCGCGGACACGCGCTTACATACATGCAAATCAGCGATATGTCTTATCGTTTTGTTGACCGTGACGGCTACTACTGCGAGAAAACCTTTTCGGAGACGACAACTGTACTTAGCCGATTCACCACTACTACAACTTACAGCGCTGGGGGAACATCCATCCTCTCGCTGATCGACACCACTGAGCAGGTGTGCCGCCCTGGCCCATGCTCTAGTGTTACCATAAACAGTAAGACGGTGTTGACAACAGGTACGGCCCGAGCGAAACCAACTGTAGTCTTCTGGCAGTCTAGCGACCTCGCCCTGTTTCCTAGGGAATATGCATCTTCTATTGCAGCGGTGATTAGTGTATTATTCGGTAGCTCCACAAGGTCTCCCTCGCTATTATCGAATCTAAGTCCGTCCATGACCGCGCACGATACAGATGCCGGACCATCAAATTCTGCTTTGCCCATTGAATCCCAAGATACAAGCTCCGACTCAAGCCCAGGCGCCAAAGCTGGCATTGGAGTTGGGGTGGGTATCTTCGTTATACTTGGCGTCGTACTCTTCTTATTCTCACGGCGAAGGCGGAAACAACAACGACAACGGAAGCAAGATGCACAGCAACCAGAGCAGGAGCCCTCGGGCGAGATCGGGGTATCGGAGATGGATGGTGATGCGAAAGGCTCGAAACGCTTTGTAGGTGGCCATTGGAGGGCTGAGACGGAAGCACCGTCGGCTCCAGTTGAGGCTGGGTCGACGAGTGTGCATATCATACCCGGCCCACCAGTGGAACTAGACGGTACGCATACGTGAGGAGGAAAATGATGGCTATGCAAAGTCATGTGATATGTTACACAGAAAGGAATTAGTTGTATGAAGAAGAGTGTGAAAGAAAACTTAATGCGAAAGTCGAAGGTGAACAGACATTGCGCTGTTGACGTCGGGCCGAACTTTTCCTGGTATAGAACCAAACAAGACAGAACGGAGTCATCGGAAAGCCTCCACCTATGAGCCGTCACTAGAGTATCCTTCGTCGAGTTCGTCCTCATCTTGACTTGTGCCATAAGTCTCTTCTTCCACAGTGGTGAAGCCATCGTCGTCGCCGCTTGCATCATCGCTTGCTACATAACTTCCATCGTCGGAGCTACTTGCATAGCGCTGCCAATCGCTTCCACTTTCGTCAGAAACATCCCGTTCTGAGTCTTCGATGCGAATACTCAATCGATCCAATCGTTGAGACAATGAACTGGGAGAGCAGGTCCGTCTTGGTACAGTATTCTCTCTCGCTAAATGCGGAATGATCTTCGAGCGAGGAGGCTTTCGTGACGTAGAGGGTATGTCAGATGTTCTCTGATTGGGTGGCTCGAGAGATTTCGCTCTTCTTCGTTGCTCGACCTGATGGCCGTCTGGGGCGAGAAACGTCGAGGGCTTTGGATGCAAGCGGACTTGAGTGATCCATCTGCATATCCCCGGTTTCACCCAGTTGTGCACCCATTTGCGCATGTTCTCGATCACAGCACGTAGCGCAAAGACACCCCAAGTAAGCTCCAATGAAGTTGCCCAAATACAGCGCATCTCAATGTTACGGCTGGTCTGGCGCATGTTAGCTACTTACGACGGTTGTATGTTAAGGCCCATACTCACTGGGTGTCTGAAGGTAAGCCAAAACCGAACGCTTGGACCAACACATGTGAAAGAGAAGATGACCAGAGCATCCTTACTTGGCTCGTTCACCCTCTCAGCCAGTCTTTCCCTCATCATGAGTGCTTCAGCAGACGCGTTCGCAGCTTGACAATAACAAAACACTGACTTATCACGCTTCCATTTGCTGGTTTTGACTTCGACAACAGCCCAAGGAAAGCATGTTAGGTCCGCAGCGCCTATCGGTTTTGGGTTCTTAGGATCCCACTTGGACAACGCAGACGTCGGTGACGAGATTAGGCTACATTCGGCTGCCTTCTGGAGTTCGCTAAGGACAGGAAGCGTGAAGTTTTCGACTTTAGGGTCGAAACGGTGCGATCTTGATATTTTGTGTG
This sequence comes from Alternaria rosae, assembly GCF_020736505.1. Taxonomy (NCBI): domain Eukaryota; kingdom Fungi; phylum Ascomycota; class Dothideomycetes; order Pleosporales; family Pleosporaceae; genus Alternaria; species Alternaria rosae. Next base: position 1,478,196 of record NW_025763577.1, read on the forward strand.
AGGGATCGATGACGGGAAATGAGTAGGTCAAGTCCGGCTTCGGTCCAGTACGCACTCGTCTCCCGAAATCGTTCCTGGGTAAGCGTTCATTCCAATGAACATCAGCATGCCTATAAAAGTTAGCCTGCGATCTGTGAAGCGCCACCGTATTGCTTACAGTTCCCACCGATCAAACAAATAGCTAGAAGAAGTCAATAAAGAGGCTTTGAAAGCATCACAAATTTGCATACCTGTGCTCGTCTGGAGTGCCATGTACCTCCCTGTATGTTTTGAAGAAGTTCGCTCCTAGGAACTCCGCCCATGCGGATTCCTTCTCGTTCGTCCCACAAAGATATATCGCCCGTTCCTGAACTTTCCGACAAGTAACCAACACGTCTCTCGTCTCTGCTGCTAGTTTTTTTTCGTCAAAACTCTTTTTGTGGAGGTATTCATCCCGGATGCTGGAGGGTTTCAAACTCCAGTGTGATGCCGATGCGATAGCCCTGTCTTGACCTGAACGTTGGAATTCCTTGAGCTCAGCGACAAAATCCTCTCTGGATTCCTCAGGGACTTTTGTGCGCATGAATCTCATTCCCAAATGGATGGGACGGAGCCACTTAGGCAAAGAGTTCCTCTTGTGGACATCCTCATAGAAGTAAATGCTCTCACGTTCTAATATTTTCCGGGTCAACTTGGGCTTTTTAGTGTCTTTAGAGGGGGACTGCATGTCTTGATGGCTTTTCGGGGGTTGACTGTGTGCGCTGTACGGAAGTAGGTGGTAATAGGTAAAGCTCCAGACCACGTTTGCGACAGACGACTGTGATGAAGTAGAAATTATACTGGGTGAGGGTAGTTCTTCGCGAAAATGTTCTAATAGATCATTCTGTTATGTATACTGGACAGCATCAGGAGGCTGCGGCGCAGTACTTCGAGTATGCAAGGCTGAAACAGCTTTGGCGAAGCACCTGCCAGTTCAGCCTCCGCGCTCTCGCCCCCACGCTGCAGGAGTAACAGCACCACTATCGACTTGGCCTCGTCTTCATTTCCCCGATAGATAGCCCGTCTATTGCATGCCGTACAAGCTTCAACCGAGATGTTTGAAACATGGGGTAGTGTCAGAATGAAGTAGAAGGATGAAAGATGAGGTTCCTCGGCGGGAGACGGCTCTCTTCTCCTGTGGCCCGTGCGCAGGATCATAACGCTAACGTGTTATTGGGAGCTGCTCCATCGATGCAACACCGTTTAGCAATGTTTCAGGAAAGCAGCAACGAGAATAGTATACCAAGGATGCTTTGATGCAGATAACGGCATGGTCGCAGACGAGCGATGATGGATGCTACTTGGTGATGTTTCCGCATCCCCCGCCCACGTGGCTGTTATCGGATGATGTACTCATTACAACAAAACACGATTTAGCACAAGTGGTAGCCAGGGTATGGGGTTTCAGGTTTCGATATACCCTGCGATAGCTTCACATCGACATTACTCAGAAGGTGAGTTATCGTCATTCCAGAAGGAGACACATTTTGAACCGGATGTCTGCCTACGGCCTATTTACAGAGTGTAGCGGAAAAGAAGGCCGGGTCCATTGGCGACACCTTCCAAGCCTACAGCCTGATCAGATTTGCGATTCAGCTTCTGCAGCCAGAAGCGTAGTATGAGTGACGCAGTTGCGCAGCAAAGGAGTGCTACTGTCAAGACAATGCAGCCCATGCGGTACAAGCTAGATCGCTAAGTTAGTGATTATTCATCTGGAATATGGAAAAAGACTCACGGTGCGCTCCACGCGGGGTATAGGTAAGCAGTCGCAATATTCGTCGCATTCGACACAGCCGTCGCCAAGGCGAGTGTAACAGCCCTCTTCGCTTTCGGCCGCGCAACCGTTGCAGAAACCCAAGGCAAGATAAGCTGGAAAGCAGAGAAAGATCCCATAGCTTGTAGGAACATGGCGAAGTAGCGAGGGCCAGTCTGGTATGTGGACATGGAGATGATCTGTCCAACTGCGGAGATGACGCATGCTGCGACGATGTGGAAGCAATGCTCGCCGGAGCGCCCAGAGTGCCACGAGTTGGCGACCGAGAAGATGAAGGCCAGGAAATAGGGTGGTGCTGTGAGCAAGAGCGTCTCCACGCGGGGGAAGCCGAGTGTCTGGACGATGGAAGGGAAGAAGTAAGTGAAGCTCATGGATACTACGGCGCATGTCTGGATTAAGACGAGTAATGGCTAGAGGTGGCATTCGACGTTAGCAACACGTAATGGCTTATGGGTTTCGATTGTCGACACGCAATGATAAGATGAGAGAGATACGTACCACTTTCGGATCGGAGAAAGCCTGCTTCAGTCCAACAAAGACCGATTCATTCACTTCATCGGCCACACCGTCATTCTCGCGGTCAAGTCGCCACTGCGCCATAGCAGTCTCCTCAGCCGATAGGAACGAGGTATTTGAAGGGTAGTTCGGAAGAAGTGCATATCCAGCAAAAGCCATAACGATCGTCAGAGCCCCTTCGAGAATGAAAATCCATCTCCAAGACGGGTAGCCACCAAGACCTTCCATGCCATCGACGATACCCGCTGCGATCAATCCACCGAAGGCCGAGGACAGCGTGTATCCAGAGTAGAAAGTGGCGATACGACTCGGTAATTCTTTCCTTGTGTACCAACATGAGAGGAAGAAGATACATCCAGGGAAGTACGGGGCTTCCGTTACACCGACCAGGAATCTCAATGCGACTAGCCCAGCGTGGTTCTGAACGAACCCTGTAGCGCCAGACACGATACCCCAGATAATGACGACCGTTGGCAGGTACAACCTGGGCTTGAAGATGGAGAGGAGCATGTTCGACGGAATCATCATGGAGATGTAACCAGCCCACAACACCATGACAGCAGTCTGATACTCCACATCGTCGATACCCAGTGTGGCTTCCAGACCTCCGAGACGTGCGTTGGCGATGGCATTTCGATCGAGCACGTTGAGCAGGAAAAGGACGATCAGGATGGGTAGGGCACGGAAGTCGATCTTCCGTACAAGCTTCTTCTCGAGAGCGGTGAGTTGCTCAGGTGTGTGGTTTCGCAGGATCTCGGGGACGGGGTTGCGAGTTTCATTTGTAGCTTCGATGTACTCGCATGCTAGATCCTTCTCCAGAGAGTGCTTTTCGACGTCCATGGTGATGGAATGGACGAGGCTTTGCGGTCGTGAAAGTTGGGAGAGTAGTCAGAGGTCGGGAGCGTAACTGACACTGCCTACCCCACGAATCTGGGGTAGACTGCATCTTATATTGCTACCCTGGATTCATATAGTCACGTCGTCGTCTTACCTGCTGGTGTTGGCTAGCCTAGTGTAGGATGAGATGCGGGGGTTCCCGCATTTAGCTATGTCTCCCGGCCGGGTAAGGTCGTCCATGCAAGATGAACGTAGTTGCCATGGTTAGCTAAGCCTGTAAATCACGGCATTTTGGCCGAGATATACTGATATGATGCGTGCATGCTAAATTATCGGTCTTTGAGCGAGCTGGCAACAATCTGGATGAGAGATGAGGGGAACACCGGGATTGCGCCGATCGCGGTGCTTAATGTATAGCCGAACAGGGCCCGTGATAGACTGGGCCGACGTGAAGCATCTTTATTCGGTCACCAACAGTGCGCAAATTCTGTGAGGTAGTACTGCATGCAAGATACGCATTCACATGGTATGAGACAGTTTGCGTACAGCACTAGTAGGTTAAATACTGAGTTGTGCTATCTAGAAATAAAGAACTACTGACATGAAGTTTGGCATTCCATACGTGACAAGATGCTTAAGATTTCAAAAGAGTTACTTCTTGATGATGTAGTATTACGGTAGGGATGATAGTCTTTTAGCAGCTCTAAGATATAGCATGTCACGCTGCCACTTCTACAGTATTGACTTGCACACTCTCAATCTTCTGGCTCGCCTGCCCGGCTCCCTTCACACTATGTCTCGGTGCGAAAGCCTCCACATAATCCCGAACAATTTGATCAAATCCAGTATCTCTCACGAACCCAAGATCCAGAGCCTTGGTGTTGTCAAACTCAGCAGGCCATGAGTATAGAATCTTCTTGCACGTAGGTTCGTCCTTCATTTCAAGCAGGTCAAGCTTATCACTACCACCCACCCTCGCAAGAGAGTCCATCATATCCTGCACCGAGACGCCGATGCCAGGAAAGTTGAGGCAGCGATCGAACTTGGCTAGGCGGTTGATGTCGAAATCCGTAGCTGCGTAGACGAGATTTTGAACTAGAATACGAGGAGAGCATAGCCAGTGTCGCCATTGCTTATCCTCTAATGGAATAACACATTTGATGCCGTTCATCGGTTCGCGGATCATACCGCTGATGAACGAGCTCGCTGCAGCAGTGGGTTTTCCCGGCCGTACCGAGACAGTAGGGAAGCGAAGTGAGATGCCGTCGATGAAGCCGCGTCGTGTGTATTCAGTGATGAGGTACTCGCACATCATCTTCTCGGCACCGTAGCTAGTCTCTGGCGTTGGCATTTGAGATTCCGTGACGGGTAATGTGACGGAGTTGTTGTATACTGCCTGACTTGAGGCATATATCACCCTCGCCCCTGGACATGTCTTCCTGATGGATTCGAGTAGTGCGCGGGTCGCATCGAAGTTTGCTCTCATGCCCAGCTCGAAATCGGCTTCTGCACCTGAGGACATGATGCCGTGGAAGACATAGACGGCTTCTATGTCCTTCGTGACGACAGCATCTGCTTCTGTACATAGGTCTGCCTTGATGGCTTGTGCTCGTGTTGAGGATCGCACATCTGATGGGATGGGTGGTTCGATGATGTCGGTGAGGATGAGAGAATGTGCTGCCTGCTCGTCGTCAAGCAGCTTCTTCGCTACAAGTTGCCCGATGAAGCCGGCGGCACCTGTGATAAGAATGCGCATTGTGCTTTTGATGAAATGGAATAGTGTTAGATGGAATGCGGCTCTGCCAAACAAAGTTTACTCATATACCAATCGCGCTCCGCAACCATCGGAGCGGTGCTTCTGCCGACTGCACGTCCTTGCGATGCAGACATATTGCTCGCGAGACCTTCTGCCCTCGGTTCATTGTATCCGCAACTACCAGGTGCTTGGCAGTGTTGGTGGTGTCGGCCACGGCTGCGGTTGTTAGAGGCTCGTCGCTGCCTGCGAGCCATCGGCGTTTCGCCGGGCCCACTTCTCCGCATCAACGTCGGTAGATCGACTAGCGAGGTGGCTTCCGCGCCAATTGACAGCTTCGCGAATAATACAAACGTTCCGAAGCTACTTCCATGTTTAGTACGATCGGTTTTCCGCGAAGTATTGTAGCACTGTTGACAACATGGAAGACAGACCCGTTTCCGTAGAAGAGATCAAGAAGCATGCCAGCGAAGAGGACTGTTGGATAGTGGTAGATAATGTGGTTTGGGACATAACAGAGTTCATACCGAGTCATCCTGGTGGAAATGAGAGTGAGTGCATTCAGTATCTGCTACTGAAGTTCACGGTCGTGTTGTGTTTGAAGGAATGCAAAAGAACTGAATTTTCTTGCCATTCCCTTCTGCGGTTCATCACCAAAACACACCCAGTTCTAGATAGCATGTTTCTGAGAAAACCACCGCTGACAACAACCCAGTAATAACCAAACACGCCGGCCTCGACGCCTCCCTAACCTATAACTCCGTCCACTCCCCAACCCTCCTATCCAAAACCCTCTCCCCAACCAAACGCATCGGCAAAGTCTCCTCCTCAACACCCTCCTACGACCTCCTAAAACCACCCCCAACAGAAACTACCCAGCCTATCCTATCAATCGCCTCAAAGCCGCCCCTAGCCAGCCTAATAAACAGCTACGATTTCGAAGCCGTCGCCGAAAAAGTCCTCGGCAAGAAAGCATGGGCCTTTTATTCTAGTGGCGCAACAAACCTCGTGACGCGGGATGCGAACAAGAGCATGTTTGATCGGATATGGTTTCGACCGAGACTACTGAGAAATATCCGGCGTGTGGATACGAGAACGAAGATGTTAGGACGTGAGGTGGAGTTGCCGTTTTTTGTTAGTCCAGCTGCGATGGCGAGGCTGGCGCATCCGGAGGGGGAGAGGGCGTTGGCGAGAGGGTGTGAGGGGAGGGGGGTTGCGCAGTGTGTACGTTGACATCTCTGTTTTCTGTGCGAGCCGAAAGACGGGAAGGTGAGAAAGATGATGTGCTGACATGATCTGCAGATCTCCACGAATGCATCCTTTACAATGGCAGAGATAACGGGAAGCGTGAAAAAGGATGCCATACCCTTCTTCTTCCAGCTCTACGTCAACAAAGACCGAAAGGCATCAGAAGCCCTTCTGAAAGATGCGGAGAAGAACGGGATTAAAGGCGTTTGGTTTACCATCGATGGGCCTGTGCAGGGGAAACGAGGTTTGTCCTATCCTACCCTACAAAACACCCTATCTCTGCACTTTCAGAAGCTGCCGACCCACGCTGACTCTGTACTACAGAAGGCGACGAGCGCGTAAAAGTCGAATCAGCAACCTTCGCCAAAGCCGCCATCAGCGGCGCCGCAGCCACAAACGACAAGAAAGGTGGTGGCCTAGGTCGCACCATGGGCACATACATAGACGATACATTCAGCTGGGACGACATCGCCTGGTTGCGCAGAGCAACAAAACTACCCATTGTAGCGAAGGGTGTGCAAACGGTTGAAGATGCGGTGCTAGCTGTGAAGTACGGGTTGAATGGTATAGTGATAACGAATCATGGTGGGAGAAATTTGGATACGTATGTTCACCCACTCTTACTATTTCCCGGATGGCTAGAGCGGTTTGCTAATGGAGGATGACAGTTCCCCACCCTCCCTCCTGACCCTCCTGGAAATCCGGCGGCACGCCCCTGAAGTCTTCTCCAGTCTGGAAGTGTATCTCGATTGCGGTATCCGGCGCGGAACCGACATAGTAAAAGCGTTGTGCTTAGGAGCCAGAGCCGTTGGAATGGGTCGGCCTTTCTTGTATTCTTTGACATATGGACAAGAAGGTGTGGAGCACTTCATCGACATCATGAAAGATGAGTTGGAAACGACGATGAGGTTACTGGGCATAACGTCGCTGGAGCAGTGTCATCCAAGATATCTCAACATAGGGGATGTAGAGCATTTGATCCCGAAAGATTTGGAAGGAGGATTCCCGGAGATTCCGGGCAAGGGTGTGAAGGCGAAGTTGTGAAGGTGTGTGTTGGGAGAACGGGGGTGTTGGATCTATCTTTGACTTACTCAAAGTCCCCCGACTCGAGCAGCCTATTCATATTGCGCTCCTCTTTCACACTGCTCTCCTTCCTAAACTTCTGATCCAACCCCGCGGCCTTCAGCACCGCAAACCTCACATGATCAACACCCAATCTCTTCCCTTCTACCAGCGTCTCCGCACTCACACCGAGGATCTCTCCTAGGGCACCACCTCCCACTGGTGGCTGGATATCGTATTTCAACTTCTCCATCGCCTTTCTGAGTTCCTCGGGGCTGCCTTTCGGCGACAAGCGACGCAGGGCTTTGCCATCATGGCGTTTGATCTCTTTGGCAGCGGGAATATACAGTTTGTCTAGCTTGGAAAGAATGACTTGATGACTTACACCAGCTAGGCGCAGTGAAGCAAGTAGAGAGCGGTCTTTGTCTTTGATACCGTGTTCGGCATCGATCAAAAGGAAGACACGGCGGAGTTGCTTGCGATTGGTGATGTACTTCATGATTTCCGTACCCCAGGATGCAAGTGAACCTTCGCCATAGCCTGGCATGTCAACAATAGTAAGGCCGCCGAGACCGACGATCTTTTCGCGCCCTGTAGACTGTTTCTTGATGGTCACGCCGTTTCCGGCGCCCAGACCGTAGAGGTTCATTGTTTTGGTGAATCCTGGGGTGGACGAGGTACGCGCTAGTAGTGCTTTGATGTCAGCGTTTACGACGGCGTTGAGCAACGAGCTCTTGCCCACGTTGGAACGGCCGACGAAGGCCACTTCCGGTACATCGGACTCGGGGAAAAGACGGAATTGCGCGACGCTTCGTAGTAACTTTGCGTTGCGGCCGTGGGTGGTGAAGAAGTGGTTTGCAGTCGTTTTCTGTGCGACGGTTGGGGGAAAGGTATCCCAGTACCAATTGAAGCCTTGCAATTTGTTGAGATTGAGCGAGAGCGAACTGATTGGTGTCTCAGGTGCTGCATCTGGTGTTGTCTCGGATTTTGATCGTCTGCCTAAGGGCGCTGATGGCGGAGAAGGTACCAGCTCATCTTCGAACGATTCTTTACGGCCAGGGGGAAGATTCTTCGACCATTTGCGAATGACATGACTCTTTGGCTTTTTAATAAGAGGTTTGTGAGGTGCGTTCATTTGCGCTATCTCCAAATCTTTCCCTTCTTCTTTTAATTTTTCCATCTCCAATTCCCTCTTGCGTCTTCGGCTCTCTCGCATTGCCCGCATTTGTGCGGTGGTCATTGGTGCATCTCTGTTCAGGAGTCGCCTCTCGCGCATCGTAAGAGGTCGTGGTTCATTCGCTACTCGTTCAAGATCCTCGGCAGACGGTTTTTGCTCGTCCGTCAATTCTACGCGCAGCTTACTTTCCGTCTTGCTCATATGCAGTATACTGCGTGTTGGCGCAGTCGGCCTAAACTTTGCCCTGGCATCGCCATTCCAATGCTTCTGTATCCGTAGCCTCGCGTTCGGCGCATCGCCTTGAGATGCATCGGTGGACTGTAGGCGTACTTGCGATCGCGTGAGAGGTGTAGAATGCTGGCGAGATAGACGTTGTGTGCAGTTGCGGCATACGTATCGTGAGCCTGGCGCTAAGTTGTTCATTGTGTTCTTACAAGAAGACGGAGGTAAAGTGGTGGTGCATCTGAAGTTCACGAGTGGTCCAAGCTCTGCCGCATCTTTTCGCCGCAGCACTTCCGTGTGGTGAACTTCTCCAACAACACATCAACAAACTACCACGTCTCGAGTACTACGGTTTCTAGGGCTCTCTTCGATAAACCAATCTCCCAAACCAACCCGCTCACCTCCACCACCCACAATGGCACCCCCGGCCACCCCCCAAATCCTCTCCATCTACCGGCGCCTCCTCCGCGAACTCCCCTCAACACCACAATTAACCCGCACCCAACACCAAAAGCTCTCCGCGCCCTCAAAACTGCAACAGCGCATCCGCTCGACACTTTCGCAATCGAACCCCAACGCAAACGCGCAGAGTCAAATACAACAGGCGGAGCAATTCATACAATATGTGCAGGCGCAACGGATGCATTCGACGCTGCTGGAGCGGTATAATCCAGGCATGGGCATGACGGAGGAGGAGAGGGTTAGGTTGAGCGCGAGGAGAGTGGGTATGAATCTGCCGGTAGAATTTGAGGAGGAGGGTGGGGAGAAGGCTTGAAGATGAGGGACGGGGGTCGGTTGGTTGGAGTGGTATGGATATGTGCGAGGTGCCGTGTCAGACATTGTGGGTACATGATGGCTGGAAGGATGACGCGCTGCGGAAGTCTACAAGCGATGAGGGATACAACATGGAATCACTGGCATCGCGACACGAAATCGGAGTCTTCTTGGATGAAATGAAGCACACTGAGACGGACTGGCACATGTACATGAACTAGGAATGTGCACATGCAATGTACGATTGGAACTGTACAAATCTATTAACTCAAACTTCAACACAGTAATCCGTCACTCAGTCGACCAAAGTCTCGTACTAGTGTCGCCAATTAAGGGTATGCTGCTTTTGGTATACATAACTCCGTGTTCGCCATATTCTTACACGCCAAGGCGTATATCCTCTTTCTACTCTTGGAAATGCTTTGCGAATCGTCTCCCGTCTATATTCGATTATCACGTTCAGTCCTCAAACTTGAAGCCCTTGCCACCAGAGGTATCAATCATGCCACCTCTGTACGAACCCCTCTTTCCCTTGTTCTTCTCCTTGGTGAAACCTTTGCCCTTGGTAACAATCAACTTGGCGTGCGCACGGTCGGCATAATCGTAGGAAACGTAGGCGTTGCTTGCGAGGTTAGGGTCGACTACGACGTCGGGCTTGATGCGCTGGAATCGGTTTTCGACGTGGCTTCTCTTTGACTTGGGAGCGTCTTGCGAAGGAGAGCTGGCCTTGCGCTTGTTGTTCTTTGGCTCGGGGGATGTTGCTGGCAGAGTCTGAGAAGAGTCGCTGCCAGAGGCCTTGCGTTCGAGCGCGGTGGGTTTCTTCTCATCGTCGCTGTCGGAATCTGAGGAGCTGTCCGAGGAGCTGTCCGAAGAGCTATCGGAGGAGCTGGAATCGCTAGAAGAGGAAGGCGTGGGGGCCTTCTTCACGCTCTTCTTGCTCTTCTTTTCCTTCGCAGGCTCATCGTCAGAGTCGCTGTCGGATGAGCTAGAGTCGCTGGAGTCGCTAGAGTCTGAAGAGTCCGAGGAGCTCGAGGCAGACGATGATGAGACCGAAGCAGCCTTCTTGCTCTTCTTTACCTTCTTGTCCTTCTCCCTCTCGGCTTCTGAGTCGGAGCTGCTGTCGCTAGACGAATCGCTGTCTGAGTCGCTGGACGAAGAGTCGCTGGAGGCATCGGACGAGTCGGAGTCAGGAAGTGGGATGTTGGCGGGCTCTTCTTCAGAGCTGCTATCAGAATCGCTGGAGTCGCTGGAATCGCTGGAGGAAGAAGCGGAGGATGAGGACACGGACTTCGCCTTTTTGGCCTTCTTCGCTTTTGGTTTGGCTGGCGCGCTCTCCTTCTCAGACTCAGAATCGGAGTCTGAGCTTGAGCTGGAGGAATCGGAACTGGAGTCGGAGGAGCTGGAGGAGCTGGAGGCGTCTTCCTTCACAGCTGCCTTCTTTCCAGCGGTCTTCTTGGCCTTCTTTGGCTTTGCCTCGACCTCAGACTCGCTGCTTGAGTCGCTGCTCGAGTCGCTGCTCGAGTCGCTGCTGGACGCGCTTTCCTCATCATCGCGCTCACTCATGGACGACACACACCATCGGTCAAACTCCCCTTCAATCTTGGTGACAGCCTCAACCTCGCCCTTCTTCTTGAGGAACTTCTTTACCAGCTCAAGCTTGTCTATCATCGTGTCTGTATATGCCTCTTTCTGCTTTTCGTCGCCGCTGGGTTTCTTGATGCCTTCTAGAAAGTAGTGATTGCGTGCGACACGTGTAGCGTTCGTGGGTTGTGGCGGTGGAGTGCTGGTGGGTATGGGAAAGGTAGCAAATGTTGCGCAAGAAAAAAAGTACGGTAGGCGGAATGGTTCAGCGGCCTAGTTGCGCTAGGCCCTAAACGTGATCCCTGTCCCGCGCGCCTGCCGTCTCATATGGAGTACACGACGCCAAACGTCCCTCTCCGCACACCACCCCATTGCCTCTATTCACTCGCCGCCCACATTCTTCCCTCGAACGGCACACTTGGCAGCAGTTGTTCCTGGACTACTGCATCGAGCACCCCGATTGCTCCTCACCACCGCTCCGTCCGTTGACGTCGCATCGCCCGGGCATCGCAAGACTCATTACCACCTTTCGCGATTCATGGCAGCTCTCGGAGGTCCTCTCGCTAGCGCCCGGCGGCAGTAATCGGCGCATCATCTACCCACGCCTTCAACTACCCCATCGGCCTCGCAGATAGCCGCACAGTAAGATGGAGGGGAGGCCACGCAACTACACCAACGGAGCGGGGGACCCTCGAGCTCCTGCAAGCCGCCCACCTGGCAGCTCGAGGGGGGCGCCTTCTGCCTCCAGCTCCACGCCCTCTGGCATGTCGCGCGCAGAACGATTCGACGACGAGCGAAAAAGAATCACCGAAAGCTGCTTCTCCAAGACGGATGACCAGGGCCAGCGTACGTGTCTACACCAGTGCCCGCGCATGTTGGGATATATGCTTGGCGTACACCTCTGCATGCTGTAGCATCGACTGACAAACCCTAGTCCAGGAATCCTATATTACCCATATCCGCGTCCAAGAAGATGGCGGCTACCCCCAGTCCCCTCCTCCACCGAGCTCGGCCCCGTCGAACAAGAAGGCGCGGATTATCATGATATCAGTGCGGAACACAGGCAGGGTGAAGCTGCACAAAGCCAGGGAGAACGCCAACGGGACCTTCTCCATTGGAAAATCCTGGCCTATGGAGGAACTCACTGCTGTCGAGAACTACACCCATCTCAACCCCACCAGCGAAGAGGAGGCTCAGCGGAAGCTTTGGGCTGGGGAAAAGGGCTTCACTGTGACCATCGGCAAACCTTACTACTGGGAAGCAGGCACGGCAAAAGAGAAGGAGTTCTTTATTGGAAGTATGGTTAAGATCTACAACAAGTACACTAAAGGAGACTTTCCTATCCTGACAGGATTCAGCGTGACCGAGCTGAACAGTCTGACCAATGGGCAGCCGCATCTTGCGACAGCAGAAGGCCGAGCCGCTGCCGCAGTAGGTGGTTCAGGAGGTCAAAGTCCATCCCAAAAGCGACCTGGGCCACCAGATCAAAGACCTATGCCTCCAAAGTCGCCTGGACCGCCACCAAGAAGACCCGGGGAGTCACCGCCTATATCTGACGGGAGAGCGCTTCCACCTGGCGCAAATCCAAACTTCCGCAGACCTCCAGGAGAGCTAGGGGGCCCAAGAAGACCGGGACGACCAGACGATTTAGGTAGACCAAGTACTGGAGATGACGCCCGTAGGCCTCCGCATTTCATGCCGAATTCAGTTTCAGTCGCGCCATCTATGCCTGATCTTCGCCAAAAGCGGTCAATGGACCCAAGCATTCGCTCTCGGCCTAGCGGCGATAGTATGCGGCCTCGTCCTGGCCAGGGACAAAGCCCTATCCCACCACAGTTCGCGTCTCGCAATCTGACACCACAATCTTCGAATTCTGAATTCGCTGGTCGGCCACGAACACCGGATTCAGGCAACTTCCCGTCAAGCTTGAGTCCAGGGCGCGGGCCGCCACGTGAAGATGCGCAATCGCAACGGTCAGAAAGATCCCTTGACGAACCATCATTGGATGGTGCGCCTCCAGGTATTGCGCCACCAGACCCACGCAGACAGAACGGGTACCCCTCACCTAGGAGAGATCCGTCGCCCAGGGGTCTCAGGCCTGGAACAGCCCAAAGCGCTGGTCGACCGGGTACAGCTCAAAGCAACACGAGTTCGAACTTCACACGAAACGACGACATGCCTCCAGAAGAACCGCCCCAAAGGAGAAGGCCGCTCATGGAGCCCCGTCCATCCCAAATGTCGCAACGCAGTGTTGACAGCCAAGGCGCAGAGCCACGTTCGACCTTCCATACGCCTTCGGGCTCGCCTGCTCCACCACTGGAAGTACCGCCGCGGAGACGGCCTCAAGAGATACCCGAGAGACTGAAGCCCGTTTCCCAGGAAAATATTGCGCCTCCAGCAGACCCACTGCCTCCTCAGCCACCACAGCCTACGCCTCCTCCAACATCACCACTCCCACAGATTCCGACTGCGCCAATACCACCAGCACCACAAGCTGAGGAAGTAGCGGCGCCTGCAGCACAGCCGACAGCGCCTGAGCCAGAGCCGATAGAACGCACCAACTCAATGCCTGAGGATCAAGAACGCCCTGGCCTTGGGCCAATGGTCAAGAAGCCGCTGCTTAGCGATAATGCGGCGACCAAGTTTCGCAAGGCAGCAGCGGCGGCAGGCGCATTTAAGCCTCGTGCTGGAGGAGCTGCTGCAAAGCTCTTCAATAAGGAGACGAAAACATCCGATGAAGCAGACGGCGTCAGCGCAGTGTTCGTGCCCCAGAGGCCAACACCAAAAGAAACCCTAAAAGAAACCCCTAAAGAAGAAGTCGAGAAGAAACTCGAAGAGCCCTCCAAAGCCATACCAGACAGGTCATCGAAAGAGCGATTGCGCGTTAGTACCGAGGTGGTTCCGTCTGTCACCGTCTCTGGTCCAGGTGATCGCGCTGTAGCTGGCGCTGTCCAAGAAGTTGAAGAACAGCCTGCTCCGCCACCTCCAGAAAAAGCAGCGTCAAGGAACATTGAGCCTGAGCCCGAGGTGCGCCGAAAGAAGCGCCGGTCCAACCAACAGATTGTCAACATATCCAAGCTTGGTATAGATCCGAATATCATTGACGAACGGGGATTAGAGTTTGAAAGTCTTTTGACTGAGCTGGGATGGGGAAACAACGAGCTTTCCGCCAAGCACATCGAATCTCTGGAGAATGACATCAAACGTGAAATTGCCCGCGTGGAGGCAGGGAGCTGGCTCAATCACCTGGAGCAGAAGGACGATCGCGTGGAGGCTGTTGAGCGCATGTTGGACCGCGCGATCGCTGAGTGCGACGAGCTGGAGGGTCTGTTAACCCTATACAACGTTGAGCTGAGCAGCTTGAACGATGATATCGCTTTCATCGAAGCACAGAGTCAGGGTCTGCAAGTGCAGACTGCGAACCAGCGGCTACTGCAGCACGAACTCCAGCAGCTAGTCGACACTATCTCGATCACATCGGATCAGCTGGAGTCATTGAGACGCGCTCCTATAGGCAAGATCAACGGACTCAAGGATATTGAGTCTTCTTTGGTTCTGCTGTACAAGGCACTCATTACAATCGACCCTTCTTTCGTCGCCGGAGCTCGACAAGGCACGATCAGCAGTGGACCAGGATTTGGTAATAGCGATTTGGCAACGATGCAAGCTCTGCAAGAGAAACGAGACAGGTACCTCAATGAGGGCTCCATGTTCCTCGAGAGGCTCAAGAAACACATGGAAATCACATTCGGCGCAGCCTTCTTATCGACGAAAGATGCACTTTCGAGACTCGATGATCAAGGATCTGAGCCATCTCTGAAGAGGAACGTAGAAGCGCATGACGCAGGTCGAAACGAGTTATGGATGTTGAGCCCAATCATGCTGTTCGCGAAAGAAATTGACAGGGCAGCATGGGACTCACTACTACGCATGTATCAGACTCAAGCAGCGCAGGTGTATCAACAAGAGGTTCGCGACAATATTCTAGCATGGAGACGGTTCGCAAGGAAGCCCACTGGCGAGGAGCAAGAACTGCTCTTTACCGCACAGGAGAAAGAGCCGGAAACTACCTCCACCTTAGGTACGGCAAGGAAGCTGACCGTTAAGCGAAGTCAGACCCTAGCTCGTGGCCTGAGATCAGCGTCTGGGGACAAAGATGGCAAGGCAAAGCCAGCGGCTCAAGACGGCAAATTCCACGCATTCAACGTCTTTGCTAGGATCCTTGAAGACACCGGCCCGGTTCTTTTGACGGAGCAGAATTTCATTACCGAGTTCTTCCATGCTACTTCAACTGACTCGCTTGACTTCCCCGAGGCCGTGCAAGCCGCGCCTCCTGAAGCGCGCCGTGGACCCAACCTCTGGATCCGCAAGCAGTTCGAGGCGGATCGAGTCATGGCAAAACATGTCACGGGGGTCATGGAGGAGATCTTTTCTTTCTGGCCTGCTGAGATCCAGAGCCTTGTGGACTGGGCTACGAAAGCCGATCCTCTGTAAGTCATTTTCATATTATACATTGTTCGCCCACTAACTACCCGTAGGCAAGGTGTAGGCATTCTTTGTGCTGTCGACCGGAAGTTGCTCGATATCGCAGAGACGGACCAGGACTTCTTGACAAGAAATCTGCGAAAGATACACGAACGTCTACAAGGGCTATTTAGCCGCTTTCTCGACGAGCAGATACGGGCCATCGAAGATACGAAGGTCAAGATTAAGAAGCGCAAGGGAGTCATCTCATTCATGAAGACCTTCCCACACTTCTCTGTCGCGATCGAGAACATGTTACCACCAGCTTCAGAAGGCGGAGACAAGTTGGAAATCCGCGACATGGTCGATGAAGCGTACCAAAGGATCAACAAGGCCATGTTCGAGAGCTTGAAAGTCATCGCCAAGGAGTCGCCCACCGTCATGGCTTCGCAAGGACAGGGCGATCCTGAAGACAAGGAAGCGCTCAACTACCACATCCTGCTCATTGAGAACATGAACCACTACATGGAAGAGGTTGATGCCCGCTCGGTCACCGTCCTAGAATTCTGGAAGGGCAAGGCTCAAGACGAGTACAGCGAGCACATGAACCTTTACGTTGACGCCGTCATCCGGAGGCCGCTGGGCAAGCTTCTGGTAAGTAGACATCATTGTCTTCTACTAGCACATCTAACATCATCTAGGAATTCATCGAATCAACCGAAACCCTGCTCTCCCAACCCGGCGCCAGCGCCCAAGCCATAGCCCAACGCTCCTCCCATTCGCGCTCAGTCTTCAAGAAACTAGTCCACTCCCACGACGCCAAAGAACTCCGCAAAGGCATCGAAGCCCTCAAGAAGCGTGTCGACAAGCACTTTGGCGACGCCGACGACCCGACTATCAGTCGCGACCTCGTCTTCAAGGTTCTCAAAGAATGCGAGAAGACGTACAACAAGGTATCAGAGCGCATGACGACTATCAACCAAGATGTATATAGTGGGGAGGTGGAGATTGATTGGAGTACTAAGGAGGTCGAAGCCGCGTTCAGGAGATAGAGTCTTCGGAAGAGTGGGAGTCGTCATCTCCTCGGATTCGTCGTTTAATGCAATTGTATCGCCGTGTTGCTGGTGCTTGTTGTTGTGTTACTAGGGTTTGTGTGTTGGAGTGCTTTGCAATGACGCGTCTATGATGGTTGGTGTTGGGGGTTGCGTGGCTGGGTGCTGGGTTAGCTAGGCTTGCATGGTGTTTCGGAGCGGAGCGAGTGATTGTGAATCGTTATGCCTTTGGGCTTCCTCACGTCTTTGCCATCATACTTGCACTATTCCCAAATCCAACGTTTGCCCACATTCCAGACTACGATGCAGTACGTCAATATGCATCCTTATGCACGTAAGCAGGATCTGGAGGATCTCGTATCGTTAACCCGAGTCCGCCGGCGCCCGAACCCTCCGAGCTCCTGCACGCTACTCGGAAGCTTACCGTGAGACCCCGGTCAGAAGTGGAGGTAAGCGAGGAATGACGGCATCGATCCTGACTACGAGTCTAGATCGCCAGGCGTTTTGGAACAACGGTATGCGCCGGATGTAGCACCGATGATTGTGTTTGTTGGGTAGGATTAGCTAGGCATCCAATGCATTGAGGTGCATAAGAGTTCGTCAAGATCCTCCGATTGAGAGTATATGTGAAGCTTGACCTCTTCAACAACACCTCCGAGCTCGTGAAGCTCCACAACAACAAACTTCACACCACACAAAATGACACTACTCCAAACCCTCCTCCGCGCAACCGCGTTCAAAAACCCTCTTCTACGCACCCTCGTCCCCTCTGTCGCACTCGCATACGGTATCCAAGCTGCCGTCGCCGTCCCTTCCATTGCAGCGCAAACAGAACGGTACTATGACCTCTCTGGCAGCTTCACATACCTGTCCTGCACAGCACTCAGCTTAGTACTGCCCTACATGCGAGCCAGAGCCGCAGGTACTATCACCGGCGGTATAACCGAGTATTTTAGCGCCCAGGGCCTGGGACAAGGCACGTGGTGGTGGAGGCAGGCGCTTTTGAGCGCTGCGGTGGGGATTTGGGCTACGAGATGTACGTTTTCCACTCAACGAGTGATTAGAAAGGGGAATGAAGTGCTAATGAAGTTGAAATAGTGGGCTCCTACCTCTACAAACGCATATCCAGCGACGAAGGAAAAGATTCCCGTTTCGACTCCATCCGGACGTCCCCGCCAAAATTCCTCGTCGCGTTCTTCGCACAAGCAACATGGGTGTCTCTCTGCACCCTGCCAGTCATCCTGGTGAACTCCGTTCCACGCTCCGCCTACGCAACCTCACTCCTCGGGCAAGCCGTATCCTCAAAACCCTATCTAACAGACATCATCGGCCTCGCCATCTTTGTTTTCGGTCTTACTTTTGAGGTTGTGGCTGATAGACAGAAGGATGCCTGGGTTCAAGGCAAAAAGCAAAAGAAACACTCTGAAGAATTTCTGACACACGGCCTATGGAGTAAGAGTCGGCATCCGAATTACTTCGGCGAGGCAACGTTGTGGTCAGGTATTGCGATTGCGGCGGCGGGGTTGTTGGTTAGGCAGCCTGCGCAGGCTGCGTTGGGACTAAGTGGGGGCGTTGGTGGGCAGGTGCTTGTTGCGGGTATGTGTGCGGCTAGTCCGGCTTTTGTGTCGTTCTTGTTGTTGAAGGTTAGTGGCGTGCCATTGAGTGAGGATAAGTACGATAAGAGGTATGGCGATCGCAAGGATTATCAGAAATGGAAGAGGGAGACGCCGATGTTTGTGCCGAAAATTTGGTAGGATATGGCGAGGAGTCTAGAAGATAGTTCTCTCTAGACTTGTCAAGAGAAAAGACTGTTGGTGAGAGCTGAGTATGGGAGAAAGTGGAAGTCGAACAAGGCGTAGAAAAGAATTGAACGACCTTTCTCCATCAGTTCTTCAGCGCTTCCTCTACTATCCACAGCGCTTTTTCATTCATGATTTCCGCCTCGACCAACGCTGCGACCGCATCGCGTATCCAAGTCTGACAATTCCGTATTTCCACCTTCTTTCTTGTTACCTACCACATCCAGTCAATCAGCCATTCCATAAACAGCTTACACATCACCCAGCTTACCTTACTATCCACAGCAACCAAACTCGGCCCCGGAGGCTTCACACCCAGCACAATCTCCTCAAGACGATCTCTCGCAACCTGATCAACAGACCACTTCCCATCATCTTTTACGTCAACGACGTGCTCATCCGCAACGTCGCCCAAAGCGAGGAGTTGATGCCGCCGTCCATCGGCACCAAACTCGTAGCTACGTTCGTTCGAATTCGATGCTGAAGCCACTTGCCGCGTCGCCGGTTGCGTTGAGATATGTTCCGATTTGAGGATCGCAAGACGAGAGATGCGGGATCCAGAGACCCCAGTGCGCAGGGAAGAGAGGGGAATTGAAGATGACGACGTAGATCGACCGGAGCATGGTTGTAGTTGTCGCGTGGCTCATGTGGTATATTGAAGGATTGGGGTGGGAAGGGTATTCGGAGGTTTTGCTGGCAAGCAAGGGGGCGCGCAACGCTAATGCGCTGTGCCGCCCCCGCGATCAGCGTTGCATACCTGAATGTCTCAAATATGCTAGGCATTAGCATTGTACTTGTATACGATGAAGCTATTAAGGAAAGTGATGGGTAGCAAAGTTTCCAGTGCCTCAGTATGTTGCGGTAAATACTCACAAGCCGCGCTATCACTGCAATACTAGAAATGGCATTCAACTCTTACAAGATGCCGGCTTTAGACCTACCAGTATGGCTTCGCATGTTCGTTTGATTCCGTAACATTCTGTATACCATGCTAACACCATCCAGTGTCCTCTTGATTCTCACCGTAACGTCCTTCATACCACAGCATCTCCAGGAAGAACAGTTCAAGCATTTCAACAAACTACCTGCTATTCAACCTCGTCTCAGCAACCGAACGGTTCGCTTTCACTTTCTTCTACATCGTAGATCGTACTCGAGAAGATGAAGTCTTTCGACGCGAACCAGTAACGGTGGGCAATTGGATTGATTTAGCACAAACAGTTGTTGTACTGCTGTATTGGCTATGCTTGTAAGTGCCGTTTTCATCGACTCTATCTTTCCATCCATACGATAAACATACCGATTATCCCCGCCCGCAAAGGTCGACCCTATATCTCCACTACCCCTTCTCCTACCGCGACGTCTCAGCACATTCCGCCATGACGGCCTACAAAACGTATATCTTCATACTGATCTTCCCCATCTTCGTCGATGCCTTCTATACCGACGACATACCCTGGATATATCATCTTATGTTTGCCTGGGTGTGGCATGGCGCACACGTCCTCTGCATCAACTGGATCGTAATTGGTTTGGGTATCGCTTTGTTCTTCTGGCAGGCGAGAGCAGTTCAAGCATGGGAAGATGAAGAGGAGGAGGAGGAGGAGGAGGAGGAGGAGGATGGGGAGGAGGCGCTGAGCCGTGTCGGGCTTGCGATACAGACTGCGGTTTTTGGCGTGGTTGGTGTGATGTGGGGATTAAGCGTTGAGGTGCCTTCACGGGAGGAGTGGTATGATGTATATGTGGGATGGTGGGATGGCTGGTGTGATTGTGGGGGCTGTGGGCTGCTGTTGGTTATGTGGTGTTTACGGGCGTACATGCGGGCTTACTATGGGGGTGATGCGAGAAATGCAAGGAAGGAGATATTATTGATGATGAGGAGACGGAGCTATCTATATCCAAGCAGCCTGTATGTACCATGGTATCTTCGAACCCAGAAACGCCAACTCCGAATAGCAAATATCAGCCATTGCCCTAATCCCACATGTTCCAACGCGCCGCCTCCACGACATATCCAACCAGTCCATTATCTCAGCCAAACTGCATCAATTTGACAACCCTTGCTCGATTCTTCTCCTACTTCTTCCTCCCCCGACTCCGACTTCGACTCCTCGTCGGACTCAACGCAACCGACAGCCCATTCGTGGACGGCCTATCCGACTCCGTCATAGCCGAAAGCCCCTCACACCAAGCCTGTTCCTGCGCCTTTCTTGCCTGAACTTGCGACAGCGTCTTCTTAAGCGCACCGTACAAATGCTGATTGTCGCTTGAATCCAGATCGACCCAGAAAGAATAGATGGAAAGACACTGATGGTTCATGTTCTTGAAGCGCCGGAGGATGTACTGGCGTGCACTCAATTCTGGATCAGATTCGTTACGCACGTAGTCGGGAAAGAGCTTTTCCAAGGGTGCGTAGGCCATTTTGCTGACGAAGCGGGTGAAGTTGTTGAGAATGAGGATGATGGTGGATTTGGCGAAACCGGGTCGGTTGACCCATTGCCCAAAGCCTTCGAATTCGTGGACTAGGATGGATTCGGAGGGCCTTTCAGGGCTGGGTTTGTTGTAGAGGGATACGTCGACAGTGAAGATGACGGCAGTCGCGTCTTCGAGTTGATGGTACCAGCGCTCCTTGAAGTGTTGGGGGACGTAGCCTTTGATGTTGAAGAGGTGGATGTCTAGCTCGTCCCAGTTGAAGCGTGTTTCGTTGATGCCACCACCAGATCGGGTTAGGCGAATGATGTCGGCCTCGCTGGGGACGTAGTCTTCCTCGGCTATACGTGGTGCTTCTTGCGCGAAGTATGGCGCGTACTGCGGGAAGTCGATCTCGAAGTTCCGGACGTATAGTTTGGAGAATTCGGGACACGACCAGATTCTGGTGATGGCCTTGACGGCGTCAGACGATATGCCTTCCTCCCCGGCGTCTAGCTCGTGCAACAAGATAGCGAAGTCGTGGGTCAGTTCGGCAGAGAGTGTAACGCCGGTTTCTGTGAGTAAATTCGTGATTGACGATATGAGTGATCTTACAACTTGGTAAACTGCGGGGCGGTACTTCAATCGTTCTTCCGTCGAATCATAACCTTCGGCAAACTGCACTTTCAACTGGTGCATTATCAACTCTTTTCCGCCCTGCGCATTGCCTACAAGGACCAGTTTAGTCTCGTGTCGAAGGCTAGTGGCTTCTCTTTCCAAAGCACGATCTATTGCTTCGGATCGGTTGATTGCTGCCATATGCTCGTACTCTTCGTCAGATGGTGTGAGGGTGCCATCGAAATCGTTCCGCGCAATCTTCATGTGGAACAGTAGTCTCAGCCATTGGATGAATCGCGATAATTGCGCAAGGCTTGTAATGCAAGCGCCGTTTAATTTCGAGGATTGGGTGAGCGTCCTCAGATTTGCCGCATCTTCCTTCCTAATCTGGCGGCTCTTATGAAGCAGGATCTTTCGCTGCGCTTGGGCAGTACTGACAGGCATTAGAATCAGTTGTACGTAGGGGCGGATTAGCAGCTCACCATTGACATGCCGCAAGTAACAAGTTCACGGCGTCATTCTGTCGTTGCGCAACCTGTTGCAATCGTTCCATAGATCTACTAGCGACGCTGTATTTTAATTTGGAAGCGACGTCGACAGCACCATGGTCCCGGTAATCCAGACGCGCATTCAGGGCATCTACATGGCGTACCAGCAGCCCACAAGAATGCGCTAGTACGTCCAAGTCGGATACCAGCTGTGGGTGGAGGTCGCTGACAGCATAATTGAGCCAGTCCAGAATGTTACCGAGACTAGACTTCAAGGCTGTTAGTTGCGCGATGAGGTTGATGGAAGAGCCATTGCTATCTCTCCAACGGTTGTGGATCTGTCGCAAGCCGTCGATGTCCTGTCGCAGCTGGTCGCGAATCGTGCCGATGGCGCTAATTAAGGCGAACACCCTTTTCTCATCGTCCGCCATGGCGCAGTAGCGTCGCGTCGCGTCGCAGCAAAACAAATGTCGTGGATCGATTGGGCGGCGCCGGATTGCTGAACAAGTGTCGACTGTCAGGAATCGTTGCGACTGACGGCAACGCTCGCGAGACCCCGCGCATTTAGTCAGAAACAGCCAGGATTAAGGTTGGCACTTGCGGATGATTGTCACAGGACAGAACACAACAAGGAAGTCATCAGCGCCAATCCGCGGAGGTGGATGGCCTGCTTATAGGGATGACCCAGGACCCGAGAAGATACCGCGAGCTTGGGGCGCGATGGGGCTATCTGGCTCGAGTTGCACCGCGATCAACAGGGCGTGCTGACAGTGCGGGATACCAACAACAGCGGCGCCGGCTCATGGCAAAAACGAGCCAACAGTTTCTGCCGTGATCTCAACGGCGTGATAGCGCGTTTGGATGCCAGGGGAAACGCAGCCAGCGGGTAGTGTGGCGGTCCCTGATGAAAAGATGCCGGCTAATTTGGGGCGCGGGTGCTGAGCGGCACAGTTCATTGTCAGGTACAAAGGTATTGTCTCCTGACTGCACAACCGCTTTGGATTGTGCTGATATTGACCGAATTAGGCGTGCAGTATACGAAGAAGAGTCACAAAAGTGGCCTTGTTGTCGCCATGATCGATGACTCCCCAGGCCTTTCGGCTCACATGTGGCTAGTGCAAACGCCACCAAGCGAGAACTCTGTCGTCATCGTCCGATGAGACACATAGGTATTCACTTTTCCGCCCAGCAAACATGAGCCCTATAAACGCCACCATGACGACCCTGCGATCGTTTTACTGATTACTGACACTTCAAATATCAACATTACATTATTAGTCGTCGAAGTCTCGAGCAAAAGCTAAGGAAGGCGGCTGCAGCATGGCGACCATTGACATGCTGCCGAATGAGATACTCTCGTTGATAACGACAAATCTTGAACGACCGCGAGATTTGCTTTATCTCTCTTTGGCAAGCCGCCGATTGAGCGAGTTCGCAAAGCTCGATGGATGGAAAGCATTGCTCAGAGGTCGATTTGGCCTGAGCGGTCTGGACGCGGATGCCTACAATGCTGTCCACGGCGTGACAACACTATGCCGAAACTGGGATCGAAGAGGTCTGATCGCGAGGTACCTAGAGCCTACGGAGAAGACGATGAGCATGAATACCTGGCAAGCCGAAAGATGGAGGGGCCCACGGGGTCAGACAATGGGGTATCAACCTAGCATTGACAGCTATGAAGAGATATATGGATCGTGGGGAGAAAGAAAAGAAGTATTGGCCTGGTCTGCAGGTACGCAGATTGTTATGCGGACTAAAGAGACGGGTGCAAACATCGAGAAGATCAGGCAACGCGAAGAGGGGCTCGATCAGGCGTCTGACCAGACGTGGAGTTATGACGCGTTTAGACACTTGAATACGTGGTTCACGTACAAGATCCCAGACAGCTCCGAAGGTCGCGACGATATCGTCAACTTGAAGTTGCTCCGTCCGCATCAACGGGACTTGGCCTCCGAAGACATAGTCTTTGGAACGGCATCAGGCCAGCTATCGCTACTCAGCGCCAACCCTGATTTTGGAGAAACGCGGGTGCAAAACTACAACACTGACCATCCTGACATCACTGGTGAACTTAGAAAACGTGCTATCGCTGATCTTTCGATATCATCTTCGAGCACGCCCTTGTTAGCCACCGCACTTTCGGACGCATCACTAGCGATTTACTCTATCGACCGCGACAACTTCTCGGATGAAGCGATTGAGCCTTCTTCTTCTGCCAAAGCCTTACTAGACGGGCAACCACATCGTAGACTGTGGTCATGCGAATTTGTATGCGACGACGCG
Source organism: Alternaria rosae (assembly GCF_020736505.1). Lineage (NCBI taxonomy): Eukaryota > Fungi > Ascomycota > Dothideomycetes > Pleosporales > Pleosporaceae > Alternaria > Alternaria rosae. The sequence goes on from NW_025763577.1 coordinate 1,502,271, forward strand.
GTCGCCGTTGGTTGGGGTCCCCATGCCGAACCTATCGAGGTCTACCACATTGGGCCTGAAGGCCTCTCACCAGAACCCTTGCGTCGCTTCAACGTCGCCAGCGGGGACTCGGCGCATTCAAACCACACATCAGTCTACCCTATACTGCCATTACCCGGTACAGCGCCGGGCGCATCAGACGCGGGCAATATTTTCATATCTGGCGGCTACGACGGCATCATCAGACTGCACGATATGCGCTCGCAACGCGGCTGCGAACAAGTCTTCTGGGATCCAACAAATGACTCGCCCGTCTATTCTCTTGCGCGGCAAGGCTCAGAACGCATTGTAGCAGGTGTGGCACTACACAGCATGATCAAAGTGTTCGACTTGCGATTTTCAGGCTCGCATTCGTACCACGCCATCTCGTTATCCGACAAAAAGCTCAAGCCAACAAACAAAGTATTGTCGCGAGATTCAGCCACCAATACCATTATCGATCGGGTCAAGAGACAGATCCCAATAGTGAGTGGCGGCTGGAATCTCTACCTTACTCCCCGCTCCGCTCCACTACGCACGGCGTATCGCAACGACTACTCCCGCTTCCGAGGAGATTCACCCGTCTACAGCCTCTCGATCCCATCATCTACGTCACAGAATCTGTATGCCGGTCTCGAAGGCGTCATTGAGAGTCTTACAATTCATGGCGTCGCGGATACTCACCCAGATCCCATGCTCTCCCACTCCCTTGTCCGCCACAGTGCTGGTGTCGAAGTTGACATCCGCGCTTCGTACAATCCGGATGGTGGCGCATTGAACCTGGGCATGTATGAACAAGGTACTGAGGAGGGCATCGGTATGCAGTTGTTGGTGCAGGACGGCGTGACGGATAAGGTGATGGGTCAAGACCGTAGAGATAAGGCGGCAGCGAAGGAATTGGATGAACGCTGGATCGATCTGAGGGATGAGCGGAATAGATGGACCAGAGGTGAGGTACCACCACAGCGGGAAGATCCACCGACTGGGCCGAGAACGGGCGGAAGAAGACGTAGACGAGGCGGGAGAGGAGGAGGAGGAGGAGGAGGAGGAGGAGGAGGGTAGACTGAGTTGCAGCGAATTCCTGTGTTTGTCTCGCCGCGGATCTGCCATCGATGGATTTCGCCGCTAATTCTCCAGTCAGACTATGGTAATCACTCTCGTCACTGCGTACTCATTGAACCAAGCCTCATCCAATCCTGTGAAAACTCCAATTCTGACGTACACCTCCGCCCCGGGTTTAATGAGCTTCAACAACAGTGCGTCAATTCTGCCTGATCCCAGCACCTTGTAACTATACAATCCGAAACAGATCACTGATTTTCTGGTTATCCTCTTCACCACCGATTTGTGTGGTCCGTAGTTCGGGTCATCGGCAGCAGTACTGTATTCCAAATTCGAGTCCAAGCGTACGCCACCAGCATATCCTAAGGATGAGCGCATGGTGATCTTTGACCCAACTTCCTCTCCCGTCACCATCCGTCCGCTAAAGCAAAGGGACGCATACCGGACTCGACCGTAGGGATTAGGTGTAGCTAGAGACACTACAGAGCGTTTCAAAGTGCATATAGCCCGTGGAGTCAGAAGGCCTTCGTTCCTTATAGGTTGCGCGTGCGAGCTCCAGGAGAACGTAGGACCCAAAACATCCACATTCCCGAGATGGTTCCAGCGTCGCATACTAGAATTTGGGTCCAGATACCACCCCATTTGGAATGCGATATCTCGCTGCCAGAGCCCTGCGATGTATTTGCCAGGCTTCAAGTGTTCCACACGTGCTGCCAAACCTGAAAGCGCCGGAAGAGAATCCTCTCCATACGTGAGCACCATCTTGCTATATTCCCGTATTATGTCCAACCAATCCAACCCGAATGGCCTTCTGTATTCATCCGGGAGGTACCGCATCCGTTGGAAAGAATTATACGCTAATGTTGTATAATCGCCGGAGACCTCGTTCTCTTTGCAGGCGGCGCCACACTCGCATTCACGTCCATCCTGGCATTCAAATAGGATCTCATCTGGGAGAAAATGAACTACTCGACGAGCTAGAAACCTCTCCTGCATACACCATCCCCGCTGGAACAGTATGTAGTTGGTCTTCGGTGCAGATCGTTGACAATGGTGGCTTCCGATTTGTCTTGCATGCACTTTACGGTTCGAGGTCTTCCGAGTCCACGGGTCTATGTGTGTGTATGGAATGACTAGAGGTTTTTCCCTAGTTTTCAAAAAGCCGTCTTTACAATCCTTAGTAGCTGTTGCTGATAGGACGACGTACGCACTTTCGTAAACATCGGCCATAAGAGATGCCTCGTGCGCCCAGTCCTCTTTGTCATCTTGGACAATGCAGATTCGATCGATCCAGAGATACTCTAAACCCAATTTTTTAGTAACCAGAATTGCATCTTGCAGAGTCTTTGGAAAGTCTGATGTTTCCAGTTTCTCCCTACGTTTGGCGAGGTTCGCTTTCGTTGTCTGGGAATGCTTGCCTGGCCCCCAACGGTAAGAGAGCGCAGCAAAATCTACCGAGGCTTTTGGCGAGTACAATTTAGCACTTTCTTCTTCGCCTTTTGCTAGCTGTATCAAACGTGTAGGCTTCCAACCTTGCTTTGATTCTGCATGCTGATGGGTCATACGGCAGCGATCAATCCAGTTCTTCATGATGCGAATCGAAGCATCAGATCCTGCACTTTCGCAAATGGCCTGCGCATAGCGGAAGCCATCATGTTGAACGTGTGTTTCTGTTTCCAAAGTCAGCCGTCTTTCATTTCTCACGTCGCAATCTCGAACAAACCTTGGGAATACAACTGAACATGGACATCTTCACATTCATATTGTGAAGAGACATCTCGAAAACAAATTTGAAGATCGACCTTAGACTGTAGGAAATGTATCCGCATGAGTCTGCGATTATTCGCGAACTTTTGCTGACATTTTTGTAGAATATGGCAGAACTTGCAATCCTTGATCAGCGTGCCCACCAACACCGTCTGCCCTTCATAGAAATCGCTGTCGTGTTGTTGACAAACGCTGCAACTTATCTGGTGTAAAGTATACTCTTCGTTGAGCACCGAAGCAAGATCTTCTGATTGCTCAATGATGTACTCTTTGTCTTGATACTGATAAAGTTTTCGGGCGAGAAATCTATATGGAATCAGCACATCTCGTCAAAGCATTCGTAACACCTAACAATAGTTCTGAGCGACTTCGTGAGGACACCTCTGCATCTACGATCTCATCTGCGGAAGACAACCCCGCATCTGAAAACTCCCCTGGGTCAGATATCGTCGCATCTGTATCTTCATCTGCGGAAGACATGAGCAGAGAATGAATCGATGAGAGTTAACCCCGCGTTTAGCGATTGCTTGGTTCTTTGGATAGGCTTAGGTTGGAGCGTTGTCGGTCAGGTTTAGTGTAGACATATGAGAGCAGGCTGAACTGGTTCAGCTGATGACGCTGGTTGCACAGCCTTGAAAGGTGGCGAAGTGCATAAGGCTGGCATGCAGCGTTAGCCGAAGGAAACCCCACAACGCGAGCATACTGAACAGCCAGCCGAAGCCAGCTATGACCTTCCCTTCCGAAGTCATCGAGTTGAAATTATTGCGAAAGTGTAGTATGTAGGCATGGATGGGTGCAGGTTCTTGCTGCATTTTGACGATCAGTAATGGGATGCTACCTAGGTACTACTACTCGTCGTGCCGAGCTTCCGGCCTACAGTAACCTTAGAGACTTCAGCATTACGATCTTCTGCCAAAAAGATATAGACCTAGTATGCGCCTTTCTACTAGTGACTTGCTCTCTTCTACATGTACATGTCTGGCTCTTCTCTACCTAAGCAAGTACCGATCAAAAGTGTGACCGGTCAGCTGACGTCACGCGAGTCCACCCCGATCAAACACCCTATTGACCCAACGCGCTTGGTGTCGTTCAGCCACGACACACAAATGCAGAACCCGAAACCATCTTTCCCGGTCACTTTCAAGTTTTCTCTGAGGACATTCTCGCCGTTGTTGTCGTCAAGTTTCTTCCAACTCCCCCAGATGTGGGTACGGTACAGTCAAGATACCCCTCCATCTCGTCCATCTCACCCATACACCAGCAAGTAACGCAAGACCGCGTGGCAATGTGTCTCAGATATCGTGATGTGGTGCTACCAGCGTGGCAGTTGTCTTGGCGTAAGCTGTTTCGCGGCTTCCGCGCGTGAACAATAGCCTGATGGGGTAAGATACTTCGTTCGATGCGAGCTGTGGAGATAGCTGAAGGTCGATTGTGTCGCCATTACTGTTCTTCCTGTGTGGAAGTTTGCCTCTTCAGTGCTGATGTACCTAGGTACACTTTGTCCTGTCGGAATAGAACCTTCGCCTTGACTGCGCCGGGGAAAGACGTTTTGGCACGGTTTTTCCTGCGTTTCTCGCATTAAGCGAGAGGCCGCGGGCTAAAATTGATGCGTTGTAGAAGTTCAGATGTAAACCAGCCGTCCAAAGTCCGAAGGATCGCATCCAAGCGCGTACTGCTAGTTGTTGGTCACGTCAGCTTACTTGCTGTCTCCACCCAAGCCATGCGGCAAAAGACGGGGGAAGAGGATCTCGAACCTCAACGTGGATCAGTCCGCCGGCCCTGATGATACAGCGAGTACGAGTACGAGGTAGGCAGACTCACGTTGGGGTTGCCAGGCGCCTGGCTCTGGGATGTGTAGTTCGGGCCGTAGCCGTAGACGTCTGTATTCGATAGGAAGTCGCGTTGAAGATGCGAGGTTGAGGGTGTATGCGGGTGCTGAAACGAATGTTGCGCTGGATGGGTGTTGTATCGGTACATAGAAGGGCGAGTGATCGCAGTGGGCTGCGCAGAGTATTCTAAACTCGACATCCACGCTGGCGGCATGTTCCAAGGTATGCTCGCTGGTGGAGACGGAGAGTACATGTGCGTGTTCCAGTGAGGTGGGTAAGAAGGATACGCTTGGTCGACTGCGAGTTGATGGGGGTCAAGGGATGCGACAGTAGCTGCCAGTACGGCTTCGTTTGTAACTTCGCTGCTTGCGCCGAGGACACGGCTTGACGGCATCTGGTATGGTGATGAATTCGCGCCTGCAATGTCGTAGTCTGCAGAAAGAGCGCGGGGGTACACTTCGTGCTGCTCAGGCGAGGGTTCTGACTCCTGACGGCCCTCTGAGTCGTCTCTGATCAACTGCTGGAGGTATTGGAGCTTTCGTTTACGCTTCTCTCCTATACCATTCGTTAGATGTTGTCGCCACGAGCGGCTCCTTGCAGGTTGACTTACGATAATTGCGTGAAGCTATCCTGTTCTGTTGCTTTCGTATCTCGCTATTGGGCTTCTTGGGCTTCTTCCCAGGCTCCTCGCTGACTGCCGCTCGCTTTGATCGCGCATCGGGTGTAGAAAGAAGTTGTGAAGATGAAGTGGTAGGAGGAGAGTTCATGGCGCCAGCTAGTGTGTTCGGTAACCAGAACGATGGGATCGATAATGCCCGAAAGCGTTGGCGAAGGCTTGCTTTTGAGCCGCTGATCAGTTCCTAATTGCAAGAAGGCAGGGTTACATCCAAGTACTAAACGGAGCTTAGTCTAGACCCTACATCGACGTTGACTAGGTAAAGCCAGGTCACGGCTTCTGCTGCCGTGTTTTTCCTGGGCACTGCTGATTAAACACAACAAGAATAGCAACAGCCCCAATGGGCGGCGGAGGCAAGTAACGCACTTCACCACTATGCTGCCGTCAACCTTGACCTTGACTTCGCCGCACGACGTTATGAACATAGTCATCAGAGATGCCAAATCTAAAAGGTCTCCTTTTCGAAGACTTAGTCATGGCTGCCGGCAATGCTGTGCGATCGATGCGGCTTGACAGCCGCTTGGTCACTCAATCCCAAGATTACTTGTTTCCGCATTGGGCATACTGAACGTACATGATAGCCATGGGAGTTTGCGTTTGACGAAAAGCTGAATCATCTCGGAATCGTGATCCGATCTGACGTATGTATGGTGGATGCTAAGATGCACGAAAGCAGGCGGAGCATGCGGCAGAGACATCTATCTCATCCCCACCGCCTGCCCCATCACCTTCCGAAGCAGCTGAATCATTTGAGAAGCTTCACTTTAGCTGAGTTCTTCCAACAAAAGTTGGACGCCAGTGTGCCGAGTAGTGTTGGTGGCACGGTGCGGTATCTCCCATCCTCGCACCTGAACAGCAGGCGGTTATAACTCGGACTTGCGCTTCGGCCTTCGCTCTGGTGATAAGATTCTTTATTCAGTCTTTCCAGACGGTTCTAACAGCTTCGTGACGTCTCGCTGGTGCATTTGACGCGTCACCGCCACAACTTTCCGCCGACAAGCGCAACAAACCTCGGTTTAGCAGCGCATGCGATCTCAGAAGTGCGATGACGAGAGGCTTACTCGGTAAATAGCTAGCTAGCACACGAGAATGTTGAGCTGAGATGGTACTGTACCTGTGGCGTCCCAACGTCGTAAGCTACTAGCCAATAGAGGTAGGAGCTAAGGTGCTGCATAAGCAGTCTCGAGACCAGGAATCTCACGCCGCCTTTTCGAGGGGAAGGGGCAAGCTGTGCATTATTCATAACTTACGATAAAATTACAGTATTGGGTGTGGCGTTGTCTGTCACACCCATTTGCTGAGAGCGATGCTATGCCTTGGTCGAGTCGATTTAGTCCAATGTCACTGTGTGACAGGAAGGAGCCGAGCCACTCACGACTTCCAAAAGTAACATCACATCCATCCAATCAGATCCTCTTCAACGAGAAAATATCGCAAATATAAGACCCAACTTTCCTATGGCAGGTGACATTACTTGGCTTGCCAAGAAGAGGCCGAGAAGACCAGTCGCGGGTCCCGACGAAAAGGACAATGCGCCTGTGATTCAAATCGAGTCCTGGTCTTGGTTTGCGCTGGTTATTGAGGCTGTACCTTGGTCAGTCGCGTGTTGTTGAGACCTAATGTAAGACGAAAGACCGATATGTGAATGCGAGAGGAAGTTGTTCTACTCTCAGTATAATAGGCTTCCTGTTGACAACTAAGCAGGACGCAATAACACGTGCTTACTCCGTCACACAAGTTGGGGCTGTGAAAGAGAGAAGCATAACCCAAGGTATACGCTTCTGCTCATGACTGCGCAAGACGAGACAACGCGAGTCTCTAGTCCGGCTCGCAAGAGCCTCTTTCCATCATATCATCAACATGGCAACCCAGGGTGCAGTCTCGCCGCTGACAACGACGCAAGATGCGACAACACGATATTGCACCAAGCCGGCAGCCGGTAAAGCGCGACCTTCCATCGTATCATCAACACTGCAACTCAATGTATAGTCTCGCCGCTGACAACGACGCAAGACGCAAGACACGCCAACACGCCCTGGCGCGAAGGCTCAGAGCCAGCAAAAAGGGCAACTTCCCATCATATCATCAACAGCGTTACACTCAAGAAACTCAGATCACGCCGGACAAGAAACATATTACAGAGCCACCACATCGACATCACTAATGCCGCTCCGGCATCTGATGCTGTCGCTTAAGATAACTCGCCTGCAACATAGTCAGCTCCAACTGCCTCACATCATCACGTCGTTTCAGAATGCTCTCACCTCATCAAGTACAGCCTGTAATCTGCCTTCTTCGGCGACAACGCGCTTGACGGTATCGCTCACGTTGCCTTCGAGGCCGACGTTGCAACCGCGAGGCAGCCATCTCAGTATGTGAAATGCGTTGGCGTACACGCTTGTCGCGCCCGTGACCCGTCCGTCGTCTGGTAGGCTGGCTTGTAGGATAATTTTAAATGTCTTGAGACCCCAGCAGTAGCGCAGACCCAGGCGGACGAGGTCGGCGAAGCCGTCGAGGATATCGTGGTGGGAGGGTATGGTGAGGACGACGTGCTTGATGAGGCTGCGCGAGCGCTGGTGTAGTGTGGAGAGGGTATGTATACCGCTTGTGAGGCTCAGAGTGAAGACGTTATCGCTGTACAGGACTTGGCGCGCCTCGCGGTATATCAACTTGTTCAGCCGGAGGATCTCGGGGACTATGGGGTCGTCTAGCGGTATGCGTTCGGGGCCAGACTGTCGCGGTCGGTGGAAGGGGTGGCCGAGCGGTTCGCGACCGGGGGCCCAGGAAGAAGAGCTTCGGTGTGGTGCTGCGAGAGGGTCGTCGCCGTCTTCGGATTTCTCGGGCGCGCGGTCAGCATGCAGGAGGAGCGGCTCTTCGCGTACGAGCGCCATGTGGTAGATATGGATGCGCAGTTCGGCGGGAAGCTTCATGAAGGGGAAGAAGTTTGCCGTTCCAGTCTCCGACGTCTCTGAGGTGTCAACCGGAGGCTCGAGTTGCGATTCGGTCAAGGTGCTAGGTTCTGGCGTGAGAAGACCACTGCGGGCTCGCGAGCTCGATGCTCCAGCAGCTAGAGGCTTTCTGCCGACCACGTCGCCATCAACTGGGCCACGAGTACGAAGCTTCTTAGGCTCTGGCGCATGCGCTTCCGCTTCCTCCTCTTGAATGGCACGCTTTCGGCCACTCATGGCAGACACCAGGCGTGTTTGTCGGTCCATTGTTTCGTCTTCTGAAGCCATATAGGCTTTTGAGGTAGTGCGATGTATTGTAAAGATGGCGATACTAGTGTTTGTATTTGTCTTGGTTGTATATCAAACGATGGCTGGCTGGCCGTGACGCGTCGAAGTCGCCAAGTACTGTAGCGTGAAGTCTGCTGGCCAAGCGTGAGGTCTAGACAATGCTAAAAGGTGCGCGGCATTCGATGATAGCTGGGCTAAGAGAGGCGTCAGTAGTGAATACAATGGCAATAAGCCAAAGCAGCGCAAACAATAGCTGGCAAGGAAGTTCGCGACACGGCAAGGTGCAGGTGGACTCGACGCGGAGGTGGATGATTGCGGGGTTGGATAGCGCGTAGAACGGCTGTGGGCCCAGCAAACGTCAGTGCGCATGAAGATTGCGTCACGTGTGTCTATTCTACAATAGCTTCCCGATTCATGTTGAGAGGACGGGAGCATGAATGGACAATGAGAAATAGTCGCTCAGTCTCATTCTAGGCATATAAACGACCCAAGAAGGTCGTGCTCGTCCCACAATAGCTTACAAGGTTTTCACTTCATGGCAGGAGCATGAAAGTAGAATAGGGATTAATGATTCCAGTCTCGATCTAGACATTTGCGCGGCACCACCAATGAGCTGCACTATCATGGGTTGAATGGTCTCATCAAACTGTATCTACACTAGCCACCACTGACTCGTTGCGCTCGTCGCTCGCCTCTATGCAAAACCGCGGTGGTCGGGGGAAATAATAATAAGGGAATCAAAATGACCACGCGTTCCTACCAGCATCGTCCGGCCTTCTCTCTGCCTTCCCATACGTGACTTGTGAGTTTAGGCCTGTCAGAGACAGGTGACATCTGGGGCAGACTTCAATGCCGCGCTTCAGCAGCGAAGAATGACCTGAAGCGCAAGCTTTACCACCTGGACCAGCACACTATAAGTCTATTAGGTTGTTGGCACCAGGCTGACGGGGTTGCTGCTGCTGCTGAGGCTGAGCACCGAACGGATTCGCGCTGCCGTAAGGGTTGGCGCCAAAGTTGCTCGCTGGGCCAGTTGCCGCAGGCATCATGCGGTTTTGCTGGGGCATGCCGGTGAACTGAGAGTTCAAGAACGGGTTGTTACCGGTAGCGTTGGCGTTGACCCGGTTCAAGCCCGCACCAGCCGAGTTGACGAACGTCCCAGGAGCTGTGTGCTGAGCTGGTATACGCATGTTTCCAACGTTGCCGAAAGTGTCCTGACCTTCGCCTGTTGCAAGAAGCGCGTTGAGTCTGGCTGCGGTCGGGTCCATCTCTTTTTGTGGCGCCTGTGGCTGCTGCTGCTGCTGCTGCTGCTGCTGCTGTGGTTGCGCTGCCGGTGCAGGAGAGAAGGATACTGGAGGGTTGAACGAGGTGTTGTTGAACTGGGTCTGGGTCTTCTGCTCGCTCAACGTGTTCAACGTCGGTTGCGTGAAGGTCTGAGTGGGCTGCGGTCGGTTGAAAGACTGAGCGAATGGGTTATTGGAGCCAGTGGGCTGCGGCTTGAGCGACTCTTGAGTCTGGTTGCTTGCCCACGGGTTATGACTGCCGGGCTGGAGTGCATTCTGCTCCTGCTGCGGTTGTTGCTGTTGCTGCTGACCCATGTCACCAAAGCCTCCACCTCCAAATTGACCATAAGGGTTGTTGTTGAACGAGGTTTGCTGAGGTTGGATCGTGTGTTGGGGCTGCATGTATTGCTGCTGCTGTTGCTGCTGAGCGCCGAACTGATCAAAGCCGGTAGGTTGTGGCATTTGGGGCTGCTGTTGGAAGCCACCGTAGCCGCCGAAACCATTCTGGAAGCCAGTTTGCTGAGGCTGCATGCCCGTGGGCTGTGAGTATGCGTTGTTGAGGAAGCCAGTGTTCTGAGGCTGCTGCTGGTTCTGGTCCATCAGGTTACCGAACCAGTCCACTTGGCCCTGCTGCTGGTATCCCTGGTTGTTGCCCGTGGGCTGGTAGGTGTTCGGCTGTGCGGTGGTTTCGCCAAAAAGTAGGTCGGCATTAGTCTGCTCGAGTTCCTTCCGGCGCAGCTCCTCCTCCTCTTTGCTCAGCTTGATGGCCTTTTCCAAGTCATCGTCGGTGTCTTCGACTCTGGCCCCACGTTCACGGCGCTTCTTCTCCTCCTCTGCCTCGTTCTTGCTTGCCTCAAGCGCTAGTCTCAGCTCGAGATCTTCTTCTTCCGTTCTACGGTTGCGACGCTGTTCACCGTTGCGCGGGCGCGTGGCTCTCTCCCCGCCATCTGAACCGTGGTGGCCTCCACCGGGGTACTCTTCGATGCCCGTTACCCGCGATTTCCACGATTTCCTGTCGGCTCGCTCGGCGCGCAGGCGCTCTTCGTCGAGGATGAGCGAAGTCAGCTCTTTAGCTGCCATTCGAACTGCCAATGTTTTAGTAAGGTACGATTTCGCAACGTAAGATGCGCTTACCGTTCTGGCCGACATCGCGACCATCCTCGTCGGTGTGCTGGAACTCGCGCAATGTCTTGATGATGTAGATGTTCTTGCGCGCCCACGTTACGACGAGCTCTGAGCCTTCGTGGAGACAGTAGTCAAGCACCTTCAGCGACTTGAGGACGTGACGCCAGTTCTTGCCTCGGTCGTTGAGTCGCTTGTCGAGCATGTCCATGACCTGATAGAAGTCGGTCGAGCTGGGTAGCGGTCAGCATGGCTCGCGTAGCCTTCGCAGTCGTCGTACCTATTGAAGGTGATTTGAGCGATCTCGGCCATGTCAGACCCGACCGGGCCCCATGGGTCGTTGCTGGTCGCTGCGATGGTCAGCTACGCCGTGCATGCAGCTCCTTGGGCTCTCCATACCATTGCGGACCTTGACCTCGACTTGGCTGTACCCCTTGGTCACGTTCTTGACCGATCTCGCGATTTTACTCATGTTCGCGACGTAATTTCCGTCTCACGGTGTGCGGTGTCGTTGGGTCGGAGCTGTCGGGAGGGAAGGGTCGCCAGAGGAGTGGCTGAGGTATAGCGCTGGGCGGATGACGTGCCACTAAGTAGACGAGCGCAAGCAATCAACAGCGCGGATTGTCGTCGGAATTGATTGCCCAGCGATGGTGAGAATGGCAAGGTGTGGCAGCGTGGGTTGTGGCAAGCTGGGGTAAAATGGGCATGCAGGAGAGACGTGGATAGACGTAATGCGAGGCTGGTGCGATGACCGCCTGCATAGGACAGGGCCGAGCGACCGAATTCGAGGGTCAAAGCGCAGCGACGACGTACGTCAATGCCTGGCACCACCAGCACCTTCACTCAAGGTCCAACATGAACACGACTGGTCTTGATATTGTGACATTCACTCGGGCTAGATACTTGGATATCCTTCTCTGTCGTGAAACGACTGTGTTAGCAGCACGCAACCATTGCGAATGAGCTGACGAGGCTTCTCTTGTCGCCTGGGCAGATCTTCGATGCAACGGGTAATGTTCGCAATGCGCTGAGCCCAATGAGGCGATTGTAGGGCAGCACACGGAATACGAAGACCCTCGTTTTGAGCAAGTTGTACTCAAAACTGGGATACACCCTCAAGCATGCATTGTTGTCGAACTTTATCTACGAGCAAAAGTTCTGCGAACACCTTCAGGGCATTCAGATACAGCCGAGCGATTTCACATACCCGCCATGCACGATGGAAGCACAACAGCTCTACGTATACTGACAGAGATGTCACATCTCCTCATCACACCATATACATCACTGGCATATATTTGGAATAAGTTTATTATTGAGATTTGAATTTTTGGCTCTGCTTGCGCAGAATAGTAGTGTAGTCTAAGAGGCGGATGTAAGTCCTTCATTAAATACCAGTCTAGAGAGATTTGCCGGTGCATATGAAAAACAAGACAAAACGGAACAAGCCAGGACGCCCTTGCCGGTCTTGGTGTGTATGAGGCACGCCCAACGCCTGCCATCCCGTCTCGAGCTCCCGATGGAGAGAGGGATGGACGAGAAACCCATGAAAAACCGCCGCCAGATAACCTCAACCCGGAGATGGGAAGACTTGCAACAAACAGAGATGGACAAGTCGAAAGAAACAGGAAAACTAGAGCGCTCGATGACCCGCAAGCCCATAGGGTTCGCTATGCAGGACAGATTACCGCAAACAATAGACGCGCCAGCCAGCAAGGGAAATTTTGTGGAACAGGGTATAGGTCCTGCCTGCCGAGAACACCAGTGTAAGGATCGCATGTATTAGTTTTACAGTGGGGAAGATCACCCATGACGCCGCGGTGGCTCGGCATCGCCCAGACTTGGTGTCGGAGCTTGCTCAAACATTACGTCGGATGTGTCTTCCAGGATCTGTGGGAGAACTGCCATAGGGCCGCAACTCTATTGGACGGCAGGAGCCCACATTCCGTTGCCCATCTCCCGGTGGTTGGGGTTGTAGTGGTCCGGTTCGGTGCTGTTGGGCCGACGGATGTTGTTTTGCTGGTAGTACATGCCGTTTTGTGCTTGATACTGGGGCTCTGGGTAGACGTAGTTGTTGTCTTGAGCTCCAGGAGAGGGGAGAGCCTGTTGACCAGGTGATTGCCAGCCCATGGCGGACATGTGAGGGCTGCCGTTGGCGCTGGTGGTGCCTCCGGACTGGTTGTGGTTTGCGGACGCAGGAGGCTCAAGAATCGGCGGTGGGCCGTAAGCGCTCGGGTGCGAGGTAATCGCTGGGCGAGAGCCGCTCACGTTGGATGCGTACGACTGAGCTGTGAGTGCGGGGGACGCACGAGGGCTAGGCTGGGGCATCTCGTGACGCATGTGAGGAGGAACGTTCATACCGCCCATGTAGGCGTAGTCAGAGCCCTGGCGGTGCAGGCCAGGCATGCCACCAGCAGGCATACCATTTGCGGGCGAGAGGGAGAGTGTGCGGTCGTTAGGGGAGGGCGTACCGAGCGGTGATGCTGTCTCGGAGTAGTCACCACCGTCAGAGCGGCCAGTCCTGCTCGAGGCAGAGGCACGCGATGCGAGCGCAGCAGCAGTGGCGGCAGCGGCCTCTTCAACAGTACCGGTGTGGTGATTCTGGTGACGGGTCAAGGTAGTACGACGCGTAAAAGTCTTCTGGCAGTCGGCGTATGGGCACTTGTACGGGCGCTTGCCGGAGTGGATGCGACGGTGACGGGCCAGCGAACTAGAATCACTGAAAGGCTTTTCGGGGTTAGTCGAGAAGGCAGAGTAGAGCAGAGATTTCATACCTTTCCGCATCGCTCGCACATGTGAGGCTTCTCGCCAGTGTGGACACGTTGGTGAACCGTCAGGGCGGAGCGCTGGATGAACTGCTTGCCGCAGTTGGGGTAGTCGCACACGTGAGGGCGGATACCGCTGTGGATACGTTCTGCATGTTGTCAGTGCTCTGCTTTTGGTGTTGGGGCCAAAGCTTCTTACCATGACGTGCGAGGTCACTGCGTCGCGCGAAGCCTTTACCACAAGTCGAGCACGCGAAGGCCTTAGGTGGACCCGTGTCCGATGCGGGGCGCCCACCGTTGTGTTGGTGTTGGACCTGCGCGTCCGCCATCTGCTGCTGCTGCTGCGCGTACGCGTGGTCTGGCGGGTTGGGAATGTAATTACTGTTGTTGAGCATGGGCATGGGCGCCTGCATTTGCGAGGGCGAGGGGTAGCGCAGGCCGTTCATGTGCTGTTGGGGGATCGAGGGATACGAGGGGAGTTGCTGCTGCGGTTGTTGCGACGAGTAGCGCGACGAGTCTGACGGGTGAGGCGACACGCCACGCTCCGAGCCGTTCTCCGACTTGATGTGGCCGCCATTAAGGTAGGACGGCGGTGCACCGAAGTGCTGGGGTTGCATTGCGTGTTGCATGGTGAGCGCTCCGTTTCCTAGGGATGCTGTTAATCTCTGATTCAGAATCGTGTCCAACTCCATTCTCCGGTCGGCGGGTTGCGCGTGACGGAAAGCGGCAAGGCACTGCAGGCCCGATGAGCAAGAGACGGGACGGTGCGCACCAAGTGAGGGTGAGAGCCTGTAAGGATGATGCAAATCAGGCGTCGGGCGAGGACGCAGCAGAGATGGGCGTTGATGAGGGCGTCAGGTCGAGTCGTCGAGGGGCCGCGCGTAGGTCAATGCAGCGGATGCACTACTGAAGATGGCGATGTCAGTTGCGAAGTTGAGCGAGCGTTGTGGCAGCAGCGTCAAGGTAAAGGGTGAAAGAAGGGCGCGCCAGAAATTGTCGGTCTGGCAGTCACGCTGGCCACGTCGGAGCGCAGGAGAAAAGGGGAGTGGAGCGGTGAGAAGGACCTGCAGCGGGAATGCGCGGGCTGCACGGGGCGAAAGGGAATCGTGCAAAGCGGGAGTACGTACCTGAGATAGATATAGACGCGCGAGAGGGCAGGGCAGGGGATGGCGGTGATGGAGGGCGTGGTGTTGGAGAGTCTGCAGGTACTTCTTTCCTCGTTGCGCGTAGTTGCCCAGAAAGACGTAGGGGCGCTAGAGCGGATTCGGCCTTGGGCGGATCGTCGACGGCGCTAGTCGACAAAAAGGGACCACGATGTGCAGGCAGCGTCGCTGTCAAAGCGTCTGAAGCCCACCACACTGACACTGCGGTTTATGTAGACGAACGGCTATGCAGACACACGAAACTGCGAGTCTCACCGCAAGCAAACCCAAGATGTGGTGGGGGCGACGTGGCGGTTCTGCTGCTCTGGCGTCCTGGCTGTCCACCTAGACAATGTGGTGACGTGACGTACAAGACACTTTGGGCCGGAGTGCTGATTAGATTGCTTCCGCCCAACAAGAGGGTCGGTATGGTCGGTAACTTTGTCGTGGACTGATGGGGGGCGCTGGTCGATCGTGTTCCTCCCTAGGGCCGGCAAAAGAAAAGGTGAATCGTGGCTGCAGCAAAATCAGTTCTGCTCGCTGACTGTGTCCCAGGACGCGGCCGCTTACCTGGAGCTCTAGGTGATTGGTCCTAGCAGTCTAGAGATGTGGTGCGTGTAGAGGGAACGGACAAGCATTCTTCTAACAGCATGGAGCAGGGCACGTTCAAATACACTCGATCAATGCATCGCAGCGCACCCAGCTGTGGAGCGGCCCTATCCTTGCGTTCATCTCGCGCTCGCGACACTACAGCTTCACCATGACCTTTCCTGTTAGCATGCCGCTGCTAGCTGTCAAGGAGCTGGGGCAGTCCTGCGACCTTGTTTGAGGCGTATGTGGCGCTTTTGTGCACAGATGAGGATCCACAAGCCGACGGTAGTCTCCAACGCCCATGTTGGACGTTACCACGCGACTGGAGTTGATGATGTATCCCTCAAGGCACGAAGCACATAGAGTTGCGGCTCCGGCGTTACTTGCGGTCGCCACGATGCCTCACCCTCCCTTTTCCACTACCGCGCAGATTGGGTCGCAACACCATGTGCAGCGATTCAGCGGTTCCTGGAGGCTGCTGGGATGTGGGAGCATGGGCCAGATTTGGAAGGCACATAGAAGGCCGCTAGAAGGGAGGGAAGGCACGGTGCATAGCACTTGCTTAGAACGTGCAGCAGGCGACAAGAAGCCACCAGGGGGCCAAAGCACCAGCCGGGTTTGAGACAGCGAAAAAGAAGCATAACGACTGAATAACCAACGTATTGCCTTTGCAGTCCCGCAGCCTATTGGGCCACGCTTGTCCATTTTGTGGAGGTAGGAGACTTGTGAGACACCCAGAGACGCCCCTGACCGCCGCCGAGGCAATCATTCAGGGCGCGAACGGCAGGTCTGCGTGGTCTACACCGCCACCACGAGGTCGTATCCAACGTCGTCGATGTCCATGTACAACTGCCAACATGGCGCCTCTGCATCCTTTGCAATGCACGGCATCTTCAAAAGGGACTCAATATCACAAAACCTCCTTCCCGGCAGGTACAGCGTGCCTGCCGCTTCCGCGTCTCTAGCACATCCTCATTAAGGCAAGTCAGGCACGTGGTTCCTCCCTCACTCCCTTTTCCAAGCCAAGCTCTGCCCACCGACATTTGCTACCTCCTGGCCTTGTTGCGGTGAAGGGGTCCCGCATATCTTCAGCTCTTTGCAGCCTGGTCGTCGGTATGCTTCCGCCAGATCCGTCTGTGCAGCGCGTCCCACCTAAAGCCAATGCCCATATTTGCCGGACCCACTCCCAGCCTCGTCGCGTTTCTGTGCCTGACACGAGCGCATCTCCAAAACAGTTGTGCACGGTGCCAGCACATCACAAAAGCATAATTTCTCTACACCGCATTCCCCAGACTCGTTCATAGACGATCGACACCGACAAGCTAAATCTTATTTCTTATTGAGTCATCATCACGCGCACACAACGCATACTGTGCCATCTACGGCAGCGCTGCCCACAGCTGTTTCACATCCACACCCGACATGGCTTCCTGGGAGCTATTCCTGTCTCCGAATGCACGGGCGCCTCACATTTCCTTGCGCTTTGTGTCATCGCGCCGCAGGAAATGCCACTGGCCAGCCGGCGGTTGCGGCCCCAGCTCCTTTGACCAACGTTCCGGCGTGCCTGGATGACTTGTCGCAACCCTGCGCGTAAGGCTCACACATTGTCCGAGCTCCCTTCTGCGCAATTTCTAGAAGACGCTCGCATTGGTCAGGCTCACGGTGCGCTTCACTCGCCCACACCCTGTCTTTTCCAGAAGATTACCCCTTTCGCCGGTTGTGACTCCGAACACGAGCCCGAGAGATGACTCTGCTCAGAACCTGCATGCCGTCATCTCAGTTGGCGCCTGCTTTCTACCCGCCAGGCTACCAGCCACCCAGATTTCACCCTCACAACGCCCTGTTTAGCCCCTATGGGCGAATTAGACGTCGGCGGGAGCGCGTACAACTCCGACCTGCATGAAGGTGATAACGGACAACGTTCAGAATTCGGCCCTATCGTGTCGTATGATCCTACCGGCCCTGCTGTACTGGCAGTTGTGAACCATATGCGCCCCTTATGATCATGATCATCAATCGGTTCAGTTGGCAAATTACGAAGACAGTTGTTTTCTGCTGAGTTGTACTTCGGTCGGCCAAGGTACCCTGGAGGTATCCGATATTACCTGTTCTATTGAGTGAACAAAGAGATTGCTGCACACACCTTCCAGGTGGCGTCAGTATCTGGGGTACAATTTATCCAAAACGAGCTATCTCAAAGACCGCGTTCTTACATGATCCTAGGCATGGGAACATTGCCCTGCGTCTGCGCAAGTGTGCGACATCTGGCCTGACCTGCTGAACGACCGGGACGTCGGAATTGGTCAATGTCCTAGTACCTTACCTTCCCGCTGCCATCTAGGAAGATCTACCATCAAAGCTCCTCGTTCCGCTGCACGTGTCCATAGGAGCGTTGCAAATGGCATCCTATGGCATGCGCGTTGTGGTACGCATCCCACATGGCGAATTAGTGGCTTGTACGCCGCTGCACTGACAAAATCTACTGCGCGACTGGCGCGCGGATGAGCTAAACGGTGTTGGATCTACTAACACGAAATCTGGTATACTAAATCACTAGGAATACAATGAACGCATCACTAAGCCGATCGCTATTTCACCAACACCCTAAACTCTCGGTACTCCGCCGGTACCGAATAACTCCATCTTCACCCGCTCGCTCGGCACGCCATAGCTCTTCAACTTCGCCTCAACGTCGAGCATGAATTGTATGGGTCCACAACAGTAGTACTGTGTCTTGCCGTCGTCCGTATGCAGGTACTTCCTGTCAATCTTGTCTAGATCTACGCGACCTTTGATAGTGTAGTCACGGCCCTGGACTTCCCCTTCGCTCGGAGTCGACGAGTAATACATTGCATGCACGTTCTCGTTTGCTGCAGCGCTTTGGTCAAAGTGCGTCTTGAAGGCTCGTGTCTTTGAGTTACGTGCGCCTTGGATCCAGGTTATCGGTCGATCCGATTTCTCCGCTGTCAGGGAGTTGAAGATGGAGGTCAAAGCTGTCAGACCAACGCCTGCTGAGATGAGAACAACGGGTGCGTCTGCATCGACCTCTTTCGCGTCGAAGAAGAATTCTCCGAATGGATGCGAGACCTTCACTACGTCTCCCTCGCTCTTCGTGTCGTGTAGCAGGTTGGAGATATAGCCTGCATGTGTCAAGTATCTTGGCTCTCCAATCTCAATGCCAGGCTCTTTTTTCACACTGATCCTCAAATGCTTCTTTCCCGGCGCATCGCTCAAACTGTACTGCCTTGCCTGCCACACACCACCCTCCAGCTCGTCCACGAAGACGTTAACTGAGATATACTGTCCAGGTTTGAAGACCGGTAGCTTCAAATCTGCATCCACTGGCTCGAGGTAAAACGACGTAATCTCCTCGCTCTCCTTCTCCTTCTTCACAATAGTGAAGTCCTTCCAATCGGGCCAATACGATGTCTCTTGATACAACTGATCTTCCTTGCCAATCATGATATTCGCCAACTGCCAGTACGCTGCACCCCATGCCTCCAGGATCTCGGACGTCGCAGCATCACCCAGCACTGTCTGCATCGTTTCAAGTAGATGCTTGCCAACAACATCATACTGGTCTGCGCGAACGAACAAGCTCGCATGTTTGTGGCATATGAGCTCCACTGCTGGACTCAGCTTTCCCATGTCGTCGATGTTGGCGGCGTATGCGTAAAGGGCTCCTGCGAGTGCTTGTGCTTGGTGGCCGGTCGCTTGGTGGGTGTTGTTGAAGACGTTTTTCAGTTCGGGATGTGCGGACAGCAGGTCGTGGTAAAACTTTGTTGTTATGGTGTTGCCGTGTTGGGCGAGGACCGGGACTGTCGATTTGATGGTTTGCACTTGTGACGGGGTTAATGCGCCCATTTTTTGTGTAGATTCGATAGAGATTGTCTAAGAGGTATAGAATATTGGGTGCCAAATGGGGCGATGGTCGTTGTGGTGTGATTGTGATTTTTCCTGGAAGTACAATGCATGCAATCTTCTATGAAAAATGAAGGAACACAACCGTATAATACCAACAAGACATCTTCAGATCCAGCGCGACTAAATATCTCATCCGTCTCTTCTCGCATATGAGTACGCCATCTACCACTCCCTGCAACACCCGCTGAGTTGTGCATCTCCGCGGTGATGCATTTCCTCAAGGACAGCAACCAGGATATATCGGACGATGAAAAGAGTCCGATGGGTCCACACTGACAAAGCGTGACAGGATTTTCGCAGGCTCACAATAGCCTCGAAGCATCTGTCTTACAAGTGCGGTCGGATATTACGTATAGCACACGTGTGACTGAGCAGTCTCGTCGTATCCGGGCGCCCGCGGCTTTTCCGCTGCACGGCTACAGGGATGACGCGCGGGTGAGGATGTTCAGGTACGAAGTACATTGGCGCGCGAAAGCCATGATAGGACTAGACTCCGAGATGCGACAATACGTTTCGATCCATGCTCGCGACATTGGCTGTTGTGAGGATGTTGTTGTACCCTGTGGGCAGCTGTAGCCATCAACCTTTTCGCCGTTGGATATTGCGTTATCGAATCTGTTCTTAATAGGTACTCAAACACATTTGCGTCTTGCCCACATCCTGTGAACTCCTGCCGAGCTTCGTGGGTATCTGTACCGACGTTTCCAGTTTCAGGCAAGTTCATAGTACAGTCATCGTTGTTGTAGAGTATGTGGTGACTAAAAGTCACACCATCACCATCCGATGGTTCCTCGCAGCTCGCTTCCGAAATGCCGACTTCTTCCGAAGGCAACGCCTCTGCACCTCTCACTGCAGGCACAATTTGTCGTAGTTTGTCATATGATGTCCTACAATGGCGTTTGTACGTCTGGTGATAAATTGGTAATATCTCATGGCAATGATCCTAAATTCGGATCTGGCATTGAGGTTTCTCCGCGGGAGGGAGGCGGATACTGCGTCTTTGCAGGCTCAAGGTTCCAAAAGCCGTGGTGACAATGCAGACGCCCGCAATCGACGGCTTGCGACAAGTTGTCTGATTCGGACTACGCCAAGCAACGCACAACAGCATCCAGCTCCTCTTAGGTTCGGACACACTTGTTGCACAATTCATCAAAGAATTTGTTGTTGGCATTTCTGCTCTTATCACTAGTATTACTCTCGTATTGAGGGCATCGGCTGGGGGGCTCAAGGGTGCACACTGCAAGTAATCTTGGAATCCATCGTGCGAACGCGATGCGTCATGGTCGCACGACTGCATTTCCAGCAGCTGCCCAGCGCACTCACCTTCGCGACATGATGCCTAGCGTCATGGGCAGCTCATCGTACCGCATATTCTGATCTCTCGACAGATTTTCAATGCGGTGCGTTGCGATACGTTGCGATAATCGAATTCGCATTTGTGGCCCCATATCTCAAAACTTTGAGCCGCTCCATGTCAACCCTCAGAGCCATTCACGGTGGATCCCTACGTCTACAAATCAGTTGCAACGCGAGAACTGCAATATGAAAATTGTCATTACCGAAAAGCTACACGCCGAATCGCTGTCCGTTGGTGCCGTATACATCGCCGGGAACATCCTTGTGCGCTTTGTATTTCTGATGTCGCGATATAATCGCATACCTAGTGGCTTACAGAACTTGCACATATTATATGAAAGTATGTTATTTGGTCTTGAGCCTCGAGCACTCATGACAAGTGGGTTCATACTTTTTAGAACTGACCGAGCAATCTCAGAGGCTTTCTGGGAGTTCCAGGCACAGCGCAATCACGAATATGGTAGCCTTTGACTTCGAGGTTACGAAGCGCTCGGCGACATCGAAATGCCATCTTGCGGTTTTGGTGTTGCAAAGCTGGAGCAATTACTTGCATACAATTAGAACTATAGCAGCGACGCCACTCCATGGAAGACAATTGTCGGCGTTTCAAGTGCTTACACTGCGATCTCGCAGCCCGGTCATGACAGACTAGGTTGCGGTTTTACAGACGCCAGCACCCATACATTCTCCTCTTCTAGAGTTTCGAGAAAGCAGTTCGCGAAGAGCAGATCGAGAAAGAGATGACAAGTCAAATCGGTGTGCTCAGTTCATAGAAGGTCCCTGTGTCAATTTTTGAGTAGACAAGTCGCGAACATATAAAGTAGGGAATTAACATTTTCTTTGTAAAAGCAGACCGCGGAAGATCAACCATTTCGTATCAGCGGCCTCAACGCATTTCATCTGGTGGCTGGATTTTGGAGAAGAGGAATGCGAAGACATACGGTGCAACCGGTGCAGTTTTTGAAAAAGCAGACCGAAGAAGAGAGGAAAGCCATTTGTTCGCCTTCATCTTCTTTTGAATTTGGATGTCAAGACATGGTGAGTTGAAGAGTAGAAGGGACAAGTCAACGAGGAGTTTAAATACACATTTGCTCGTGCCGACACGTGATGTCACACTGTTGCCCGGTTTTGCAGACACAGTGGTATTTTCGCAATGCATCGCCTTCCTCTTTCCTACAGCCGTTACATGCAGTCCCCGCACCAACCCGGCTGCATATATAAACCCCGTCTTCTCCTTCTACGTTTTCCCTTCTACATCACATCATCTCTTCCGTTTCTCCAAAACAACGTAAGCAAGCTTCATGGCAAATGACCAAAACGCTCATACCTCATGGCGATGAGAAGAAGACTAGAATCGCACTTTGCGCACTTTGATGTGTGCGAGTCGTCCTCGTCCTCTCTGTTCACTTCACCCGCCAAAAACTGTGGTTCTTTAAATCCATGGTCATTTCCACCCTCTTCCCCAGAAACTTCTCGACGATTACGACATGTCTGCAAAACAAAAGAACCACCACTAGCACTCCCATGTGTGCCGAAGACCAAAATTATTCATTACTTCACCTCGTGTGTGCGAGACTTCCGGTTCTCCTCTCTCAGTTTCAATGATCAAAATTCACGGACAACGATCGAATGTTCGAGACTACCGCCTTTCCCAAAAAGATTCGTGGGGAGAGCACATGTCTG
Organism: Alternaria rosae; assembly: GCF_020736505.1. Lineage (NCBI taxonomy): Eukaryota > Fungi > Ascomycota > Dothideomycetes > Pleosporales > Pleosporaceae > Alternaria > Alternaria rosae. The sequence goes on from NW_025763577.1 coordinate 1,524,722, forward strand.
GGAAGGAGAAACAGAAACAAATACTCCGCGGTCATATGTGCGGAGCACCGAGATTACCAGAAACGACACTACCCTCGAGTGTGCGAGTCGTCTTCCTGAACATTAATTACCAAAACCTTACTGGCTTTGGTTGATGTTTCTGTCCTCTTCCGGCATCCAAAATAGCTGCCAAATGATAAATTCTTCATGATCATGACTGCGAAAGATCCACAACACCGAGCGTATGTGCGTTCCAAAAGCCTTCCAGCTTGTCTTGATGAGAAGAAGACTAAGGGAGCACGTCAACATGGTTCAAAACTCGGAAGGATGATTACGAAATGATGAGCTTGAATGCGAGATGTATGTACATGATGGCAGCGAGTTCCAAAAAGAGATCATATCTGACCTTCCAGATACTTTGACACACCGAGGGCAGAGAACGCACCATCAAAGGCTTTGTCTTGTTTTTAAGTAGAAAAAAAGAAGAAAGGTAGTTTGACCGAGAAAGAGAGAAAACGCGACAGGAAATAATACTTCCCATCCGTCATCCACATGCCGCGCACCAAAACTCCACAGCTTCCACTCGACGAGAAACAGGAACAAAAGTGCAATAGCAGCCTGCTACATGTGCTTTCCCGCTCAGCAAAAAGCAGGGCAGAAATATATGTATTCGCAAAACATACACATGAACAACACGAGCACAGTTCTCCGTCTCCAAATTGAAAAATTCATGAAAGGAATTTTCGTGGAAATCTATCAAAACCCATATACTATCGTACAAAGATCATATCCTATCATCCCACACTCTCCCTACCACATCCGACTCAAGCAAACCTCTAGCGATAGTCGTTAGAGTTATAGCTCTGCCTATTGCCTTGATATCCTCCTCCTCCTCCTCCTCCTCCACCACCACCACCACCACCGCGATGTCCACCGCGTCCGCCTCTTCCTCCACGACCACCTCTGTCATCCCTCGGCGGGCGGTCATTGTAGGGGTTGTTTCCCTGGTATCCACCACCACCACCACCACCACCACCTCCCCCACTACGACCGAGAATCTCATCGGCGGGGCGGTAGAACCGCTCATCCCTCAACGAACTGTTGTTGGGTGCATGATGTGGCGGCGGGGCACCATGTTGCTGACCTCCACCGTTCATCCAAGCTGGACGTTGCGTGACTGGTGGTGGGATGGGAGGTGCGCCGTACGGGGGCGCACCGCCTTGCCAGCCTCCTACACCGGGGGGAGGTACCCATCCGGGTGGTGGGGGAGGGAAGTTGCCTGGCAAGGGAGGAGCAAAGTTGCCGCCGGGGAAAGGAGGAGCAAAGTTCTGCGGAGGTGGAGGACCGCCATAGCCACCTTGGTTGCCACCGTATCCGCCACGGTTGTTGTCCCAGCCGCCACCTCCACGACCGTTTTGGTAGCCGCCTCGTCCACCGCTGTTGTTGTAGTTGTCGTTGCCGCGACGGTCGTTGTTGTAGCCACCGCCTCGGTCGTTGTTGTAGTTACCACGGTAACCTCCACCTCCTCGACCACGTCCGCCGCGGAAGCCACCGCGTTCGTTCGAGCGACGTACTGACTCAGCCTCACCGGGACTGAGAGCTGGTTTGGGCATGATGACGCCTTCGAGGAGGGCGGACTTGTGGGCTCGGGTGTTGCTCACGCTTGGCATTTCGTAGTATACTCTGTATGACGGTTAGTACTGTCTCGATGTAAAGTTAAAGGAACTTCGAACATACCTCATTGACCGATCTTGAGTAATCTCAAACTCCGTGATACCATCTGCATCGAAAGGTGGCACAAGTTGACTGTCCATAACGAAAAGATCGTGCGGCTCAATTTCTCCATGGAGCGCGCGACTCTTAGCGGGATCGATCTTGTACTTCTGCTCTCCCTTGCGGTACAGAGCCTTCTCAACATCGTCGAATAGGCCGCTCTCCTGGGAGAACATGAGTGTCTCTTTGCCGAATTCATTGCGCTTTCTCTCGTCGTCAGAGAGCTCTGGATACTTGGTCGCCATAGCATCTAGTAGTCGCCTCGAGTCGATGAAGGGCAAGATGGCAACACCTTGCCAGGCGAACTTCTTTCCGTTTAGATCGATCGGGAAGTCTGGAGGGTAGAAGTCGACGATTGAACTTTGAGGATCTTCCATGAGCACACGGAAGGGTTCGGGGATGGCGTGGTTCGATGCGGCGGGCAAGACACCCATGAGTTGCTCGTACGGGTGGAACGGTGTGCCCTTCTCGAAGAGCTTGCGGGGATCCATGTCTTCGAGACCGACGAAGTCTGCAGCGAAGGGGGCGTAGTGGTGAGGGAAATACCATGTCCATGAGGGGCAGCCTTGCATATAGTAGGCCAACACCCAGCAGAGACCCTCCGCGTACTGACGCGCGACCTTGTTACGGAAGGCAATGTCGTTGGGGTCAACGCCGAACTTCTGCTCGTAGTAACGCTCCTCGTAGCCTTCCTCCCAAAGCATGATGGTGTCTTCTACAGTACCGTCATCGTTCTTCTTTGGCTCGGTAGCCTGGACAGGTGTGTCGGGAATGACGGGCGTAGTGCGACCAGGCGTACCGTTGTCGGCGTCTTCGACCTCATCTACCTTGCGCTTTCCAAGGTGAACAGGAGTCTCAGTTCCAGAAGCGGTTTCCGAGGCGGGCTCGGAAGCTGGGGTCGGTTCAGGCTCAGGTGCAGCAGTGCCGTCAGCCTTAGCCTTCATGAGCTCCTTGAGTCGAGCAGCTGCGCTCTTGTTGGATTGGGCGTCACGGGTGTGCATGATGTCCTTGTGCACATCGCGCACTTCCTTTGACTGTGCATCCTTGGGGTCAAAGAATACAATACCTGCACTGGTATACGTGTCGGTGCTCTCCTTCGCACGCTTGAACCCAGGCGGGCCGCTTGCTTCAGTTCGCTGGCGCTTGTTGCCGTTCTGCTGTGCTTCGCGCCTAGCCCTGTTTGCTGCCTGACGATCAGAGACCTCCTTTCGCTTCTTGAAGATGCCAGCCTCTCGAGTCGCTAGGGCGGAGAGAATCTGTTGCACACGGCGCATGTCTGGGAAACCATCTTTGGTCACGTAGTCATCCATTTCAGCGGCGAGATCTCGCCAGATGCTGATGAGCAAGTCGATACCCTGATCTCGAATCTCAAGACTAGGCAAATGTGGCAAGAAATCGTTACCGACAAAGAAACACATAAAGACCCAGTCATCGAGAGAGCGTTCTAGATCGTACTTGAACTTGCGCTTTGGCGTCTCCATCTCGACTGCCAGGTATTCGCGCAGAATGTTGGTGTGAAGCCAGATAAAGGGCTTGAGTTGGTGCTCAGAAGTGGCCCACTCTTCGGCAGCTTCCTCTTCAGTGAGCTTCTTGCCGTCGTCGGGAAATTCACAGTTGTTGCGGATATGTCCTTTGCGGCCACAGCGCGTGCAAACCTTGTCCTTACCCGAGTCGTAGAAGACATCTTCTCTGAGAACACGGAAATAAGGCTCATGGGTAGCAAGACTCAACATGATCAAATCGGCGTCCAAGCCGTAGATAACGTGCGAGGTGTTGGGGTCATGAGTAGGCATAGAACGCTGCGAGCGGATAAAGTTCATGATCTTGTGTTCACCCTCACCAGGCACAGACGCATCAGAGATGATGACTTTCATGTCCTTCCACGAGGGGTCGGTTGTGAACTTGTAGGCACACCAGTATTGAAGACTCTCGGCAAGAAGATGCATGAAGGGTGTACCGGGGGTGATTGCATTGGAGTCCCAGGTCTTTTCGATGACCTCTTCGAGACTGGAGATGTCCTCGCCACGGCTAGCTTTTTGCGAGTTGAGCATTTTCTGGAACTCAGCGCGCTCGTCGTCCTTTTCCTTTGCCTCTTTGGCGGCGCGGAAACGACGCGAACGCTGCTGGTTCATCTTGGCACGAGGCGCAACGCCATCGACTGCCATGTAGAGAAGCTTACGAGGACGGACCATGCCGACACAGCGATCAGTGTATTCAAAGATGGCCATCATCATGTCGGCCTCGGTCTTGGGCGCAGGCTTGTCTTCGGGATGGGAGCAAGGATGTACAATGCCGTTCATGTCGAGGTAGAGGTTATCGAACTCTTCGCCGTTGGGGTTGGGCCCGGTGCGGTCTACAGGTATGACATTGTCGCCGACCTTTTTGGGCAACTCCTCCTGCACTGTTGAGACAATCTTGGGGTATTTCTGGCTGAGCCAGCGGAACATGGCTGGGACACCCATGATGGCGGTAGGCGCTCAGTGGCGCGCGACGTGTGAGGGTAGAGGGTGGATATAGTGAGACTGTAGCTGGAAAGGGTAGTATTGCGATTGCGACGAGTGCGAGAGCGCGTGTACTAGTAGTCTGGAGTGTATGGTAGTGCTGCGACGATGCGCGGTGGGAAAGAAAAAGACTGCCTAATGGCGATGAAAGCCCTGTCCTCCTCTTGAAGCGCCGTATGCGATATCCAGGGGCGGCGATATGAGTCCTAGTGCCGCAATCTCCGTGGGCGCGCGATCACCGAATTTACGCACGATGGTTGATGGGAGGTGGTGATGGGGGAAGAGAGGGAGAAGGAGCGGCGATGGAAGACGCGCTCTTTCCTTAGTATCGCGGCTGGGACCCTGGAGTCGCGGTTTTGCCGACTCGCCGACCCTGCAGGGATGTGGAGGAGCCGCGAGCCCGTGCGCCAAATTATACGTGGAGCTCCACCCACCATGGTTGCGATTATACTGAGTCGACTACGTTAGCTACATGGATGGTCATACGTATGACTGAACACTCGTCGTATATTCTACCATGAAGCCATAGCCCTGTCAATCCCCCAAGATGATGCGCGTTCTCGAGGCCAATGCGCCTCCCAAGCAGACGGCAACCGACACCATCAGCACTCTTAGTGGGAGGCTGACGAGCGCAAGCCTCCTTGAAGACCGTCGCGCTGCCATTCTCGGCCTCCGGAGCTTCGCCAAACAATATCCCGCCTCGGTCGCTTCGGGCGCGCTCAAAGGGCTCATCGCCTCGCTGACTAAAGATGGCGACGACGTGGACACGCTCAAGGTGGTGCTCGAGACCCTGCTCATGCTCTTCCACCCCGACGAGACCAGTCACGAGGCCTCGGAAGAGCTGGAGTTGTTGTTGGCCGACCAGTTCTCACAAGTAGGTCCTGTCCTGCTACATATCTACTAGTGCTGAGCTTATGATAGCGGCAAGACAACATAACCCTCTTGCTTGATCTTCTAGACAAGCCCGACTTCTACTCCCGCCTGTACTCGCTGCAACTGATACGCGCCATCTCCCTCGCACGCCCCCAACGAACCCAGGAATGCGTCCTCACAGCCCCCGGCGGCATCGAGCGCCTGGTAGCCACCTTGGACGACCCCCGCGATGCCATCCGTAACGAAGCCCTCGTCGTCCTTACTGACCTGTCGCGAACCTCTGCCGAGCTCCAGAAGCTCTTCGTCTTCGAGGATGCCTTTACAAAGGTCTTCAACATGATACATGCCGATGGCGGGCTCACTCAGGGCGGCGTCGTGGTTCAAGATTGCTTGAGCCTGCTGGCTATCCTCATACGCTTCAACGTATCCAACCAAACAAACATAAGAGAGATGGGCCATGTCGCGAGGTTTGTCGCGCTGCTACCTGGCGGTAACAAGCCGAAGAAGGCACGTGTGAATGCTGAGGAAGAGGACGAATGGGTCAGTCCGCAGAGCGACAAGAATATATGGGGGCTGTTGGCCATAATGCGCATGTTCCTCGTCAAAGGTAGCGCGGGCACACTACAGAACCAGAACGTCTTCCAGCAGCATGGCCTCGTCCGCCAACTCCTCAACATCGCTTTTGACCCCGCTACCGCCATGCCTATCAAGATCGAGGCCCTCAACACGTGCGCGGATCTGATCAGAGGCAACGCTCGGCTCCAAGAAGGATTCGCCCAAGAGCAGGTCAGACCTATTGTCGAGCCTCCTACAAATGGCGTCACTTCTCCCAACAGCGTGCACTCTGTATACGTTATCGAAGCCCTGCTCAACCTAGTCCTTTCTCCCGCACCGAATGATCTCTTCGACCTGCGCAATGCAGGATGCGAGTGCATCAAGGCCTACTTCTATCATCACAGACAAATACAAGAACACTTCCTGAACCGAGCCATCGGTGGCCACGAGGGCGGTGACGAAACAGCCAATGCTCTTACAATCCTAATGGCCGGACCACAGGTTCCTCCAACTGGCGACCCATACAGAATCTGGTTTGCCTCAAATCTAATCTACCACCTCATCTTCGATGACTATCAAGCAAAGAACACTCTCATGGAGGTCAAGGAGGGAGACGCAGAGAGCGGCGAAGAGGTCGTCACATGCATACAGACGCTTACGGCGAATCTCATCGCAAGCCTGCAACTCGGGGAAGATGAGCGCATATCGGTAGCCTACCTTATGCTCTTGCTAGGCTGGTTATTCGAGGACGCCGCAGCAGTAGACGATTTCTTAGGAGAAGCCAGCAGCTTGCAAAGCTTGGTACAAGCCGTCCTGACCCCCGGAGAAGATCGAGTCATGATTCGCGGCCTCTGTGCGGCACTATTGGGAGTTGTGTACGAATTCTCAACAAGAGACTCGCCCGTGCCACGGCGGGAACTACAACCGGTACTCATGTCAAAACTCGGTCGTGACAAGTATCTCGACGCCATCACAGGACTACGTCGTCACCCGCTCGTGCGAGACTTTGAGGTTCTTCCCCGAACTGGCGGTGGAGGTGGCAGCTTACCGGATATCTTCTTTGACGAGGCATTTGTAGATTTCTTGAAAGACAACTTCAGCCGACTTTCTCGGGCCATCGATCGTAACCCAAACATCGAACAGCACCAGTCGCACGATGGCGTTGACCGAGACGTAGTCGATGCCCTTCGTGGGGAGAGTAACGAGAAGGAGCAAACTATCCAAGAGCTCAAAGCACAACTTATGACTTTGGAGCAAAAGATAGACCAGGAACAGGCGGAGCATCGAAAGACCCAGCAATCGGCCGAGGAGCAACGCAGTACCCTGAAGCGCATTAACGACAAATTGCACGACGATCTCGACAAGGAGGTTGCGAAGAAGGATCGTGAGCACCGACAAGCTATGCTAGAGATGGAGAACAAGTACAATCTTCAAATCGTTGCGCTTAACAACAAGGTTCAACAAGCGAGCAAGGACGCCAACCTTGCCATCGCAAAGGTCAGACAAGAGTACGACGAGCAGCTCCACGACGCACATAGAACATGCACTGAGTTGGAGCGTCGGTTGGGCGCCTCAGAGAAAGCTCGTCAAGAAGCCATCGAAAACATTCGCAATCTCGAACAGACCCTCAGGCAAACCAGAGCCGAAGTAGCCACCATTACCGAAACCCTACGCAACGCACAATCGCATGTGCAAAATAGCGAAGCTCAGCTCCAGATCCTTACAGAGGAGAAAGAGACGCAGCTCAAGCAGCTCGAAGAAGAGAAAGAGCATCTCAAACAAGAAACAGAAGCGCAACTTGCGCAATCCAAGTCCACCCAAGAAGCCCAGCTCAAGCAATCCAAATCCGACAAGGAAGCCCTCCAATCTACAATCGACAAGCTCAAAGCCGAGAACCAAGATCTCAAAACCAAGGCTCAAGACCAGACTTGGAAGGTCAAAGAAGCGGAGGAGAAATTAAGGAAAGCTGAAGCCGCTGCCGCTGCTGCAGCAAAGTCTACCAACCAGAAGGGTAGGGGTGGAGCTGGAGCTGCAGGTGCAAGTGAAAAGGAACTCAAAGACCTCAAAGAGAAACTGCGTAAAGCGGAAGAGGCAGAGAAGGAGAAGGCTACTGAGTTGGAGGATCTCATTATGGTGCTTAGTGATCTTGAGGAGAAGAGGACAAAAGACAAGGTGAACCACTGCTGTTTCTCCAATGTTCTGGTAGCAGACAAAACTAACAGTAGTAGGAACGGCTCAGGGCTCTCGGAGAAGAGGTTTCGGATGCGGAAGACGATGATGAGGACGAAGAAGACAGTGATGAGGAAGAGGAAGAGGATAATGACGACGATGACGACGAAGAAGCGGAGAAGAAGAAGTAGATTGAATGGATGCCGAAAATCGATCGATTCGTATTTGTTCGATCCAGAGTTTATCCTTTGGTTTACGAGTATTGATTAAAGGTAAAGTCATGCCCAGCACTAACATTGCCCAGAAAGATCGGGCCGCCTCCAGACAAAACAGTACCAGTTCGGCTGCTTCCGATCTCTTGTGTTGCTTCAACCCCCCGTGCCCGTTCCGGAGGTCGTCCCAAGTCTTCCAACTCGGATACACTCTGGGGTGCATTGGACGCTTGCTCTGACTCGTTCGCCTGTGACAATAGTGTTCGTTCGTTGGAGGCAGTTTGAGCTGATATCGTCGCCGTATCAGCAAGTTCTCGTTTCTTGATCGCATCTACCCACACCCACAACTGCCCCCGTACCCTTACATACCCCGGATCCGTCACCCCACTAAACTTGGTCATGTCGGAGTGGTTTTGATGGATGCTGGCATTAGGATACTCGGGTAGAATCGCCGACTGACGCGGGACGATATCTCCTATCCCACTGTAACTCAACTCCTCGTAAAAGCAAAATATTTCGATCCATTTCCCTTCGTTGCGTCGTTTGTCTTCGAGCATGCTGTGGAATTCTTGTTGGAGGGTTGCTAGCATTCCTGAGGCTGGTTCTAGGACTGCGACGAGCTCTCTGTTCGTCTTCCGGAGGAGGGAAGAGAGTTGCGTGAGAGGGTGCGCCCAGTCTGCTTTCCGCGAGCCCAGGTGGGGGGTTCCCATGAAGGCTATTGCGAAGGTGGAGGTGAGGAGCGTTTTCACGTGTAGTTCCGAGGTGCCGCGGGAGATTAGGAGGGTTTGTTCGACGACTAGGCCGCCGAGGCTGTGGGCTATGAAGATTACTGGGCGGTTGCTCTATTTTGATTAGCTACGAAAATGGTGTTAAAGTGGTGGATGTGTACTGTGTTTGTTTCTGCTCTTCGCAAGGAGAGGTCGTGGGCGAGAGACTTTCCATGGTCGCGTACAGTGTTTCCGCCGGCGATGTTGAGTAGCTTGACTATATCTGCATCGTATCCAAACGTGAAGATGCGCACGTTTTTTAGGTCATTGGCGAGAAGGTCTTTGGGCCAGAAAATGGTCTTTCTGTACGTCCATGTAGTTTCGCGGTTCCCAGTGAGGCCGTGGACCAATACGATACTGAGGTGGGTGTTAGGTGCATTCTGGTGGTGAGGCTGGACGCCTACTCTGCGACATCATGGTCTCCCTCCGCTACTGTCCTGAGTCCGTATGCGCCTGCTGTGGAGAATAATTCTTCGGCTGGCTTCTCGGTATGCTTTTCGTTTTCTGTTCCTTTCTTTTTTCTCCCACTCGTCTTCAAACGGCGAAACATACCCATTCCTGGTATCTCCACAGCTTCTGAAGCTATGCGCGACAGTCTTTGAAGGATGAGTCAAGCAGGCAGATGGCAGGTAGTCATTTGCTTCGCCTCAGCCGCAGCTGCAGCTGAGCTGACCAAGCCAGCTGCAAGGTGTGCGATAGGCACACAGCCTTACCCCACCTGGTGAGGAACCCCAGAAGAATACCCCCATCCCAAACGTTACCGGAACCGATCCAAGAGTTGCATGTCGCCGCCGGCCCTTCGATATTTTTTCCGGATGATTGCAAGACCTCAGCCAAGGTCTTTGCGCACGAATGGACCCGCCGGACCAAACCGTGGATAGCGGGGGCGGCGCCGTGTTCCAAGGCGACATCACAGCAGGCAGAGACATTACCATCAACCAGATCACCGAAATACGACAAGTCAGTGAGCGGTTGAGCAGTCGCTACAGCGAAGCGGACAACTCCGACAAGCTTCTCGGTAGCCTAGAGGCTCTGAGTGCATTTGCGAAATACACCGAAGACTATGCGAAGACGCTCGACACCAGTGTGTTTTCCAGCGACCTACACTTTGGAAGAGTTTCTCAAGAATGCGCTTCAATACTTAGGGAGCTCAAAGTACTTGTAGAATCCCTAGAGCATGGTGAACTTGGAAGATACGAGCTTTGCGCATCACTTAGTGATAATGTTATTGATTTGCGGTCGAGGCTCACAAGTCTGCAATCGCACCTCAACGTCGTCAGCAACCGCAAGACTGCAAAAGACTACGAGACCATCAAGGAGACTCTTACTCAGCTGGTGAACAGCCAGAACAGTACAGACAAGGCTTTTTCCATTCGCAGCTTCGTTACGGCTCCATCCATTCGCAGCTTCCCTGCAGCTCCATCCATTCGTAGCTTCGTCACGGCTTCATCTATTCGCAGCTTCGTTACGACTCCAGAGATTCCAGATGTCGAACAACAGGTCTGGCTAGATATAGAGAGATCTCTACGAGCAGTAGGCTTTACTACAGATTTTGTCGGGAAAAACCGTGACCTCATTGTGGCTTCATTAGAGGACGTTTTCCTGGAGAACACTGCTGCTTGGATCGTAGAAGGAGCCAAGCTCAAAGATTCTCCTTCTGAATATACAGCTCCAACATTACAACTATCTGAAACTTACAACATCGCCATCACGAGGACAGACGGGGGCGAGAAAATCGACAATGGCACATCGTCACATTCAGTGTACAACGAGGAGCCTTCCATAGCAGACAAATTGGCGGTCGAATGGTCAGAATCGGTGAAGGATGGAACTGGAGAATGTCTACTTACCCTCGGTCTGTAATTCGGCCAGCATTTGCAGAGAGACTGCTAACATGTACGTCAGATGGTGGTGGAGTGAAGTCGTGGTCAAGTCTCTTGATCATTGAGGCACTCATGAAAGAAGTCATCGCTTTTGAGAACCGGTTCGAGCGGCAGTTCACGCACTATCCCAGAAGCTTCGAAGCTTCAAATTTCCGTCCATGCCATTACTTCCACAAGATGTATGGCACATCGACGGGAGGGTAAGTACTGCCTATGGAATACACAATTAGCGCAAGCTTTTGTTTCATCCTACAGCTGTCCTTGAATAGCAAAATATGCTCACAGATATTCGCAGGACATTAACTATTGCCCTAAGTCGTCTCCGGATGACCGTAGGAGAAACGAGAATCGCTTTAGAAGCTATTTTACACGCCATGTATGCAAATCCTCGGAAATTGGCACCTCTTGCTATCAGATATCGTGCTTCAGATCTTGAGGCTACTCTAAGATCAATGATTCGACAGCACTGTAAACAGCACGAACGAGGTCTGTGCGATCATGACGAACATTTCAAGTGGCGCTCAACAGGGCTGAATATTCACGGAGATCACGGAGATGACTCGGACGATTCAGACATTTCGCAAGGTCGTCCCCCCCGGGAGTCCAAGATCATTGCTTCTGGGCTTCAAACTCCAGAATATCAGCTTTGCCAAACGTGAGTCAGCAGCGGTGCTATAGTCATGAGAAAAGAGTTGATCCTAATGCTGCTCAGGATATGCCTGACATCGCTCTACTCAGGGCGATTGGACGAGACATATCTCTTGCGCACGTACAGTCATTACTACAATCCTGACACGCTTCCGCCATGGGTTCTCACCTACAACGAAGATACTCCTGACTTGCGCACGTGGCAGGTCGGTCGGGCAACCACTGCTGCACCCTTCTTCTTCAAGCCACTGGAGGTGATGAGCCCTAATGGTAGCTTGACCTTTAAAGATGGTGGCATACGGGAGAACAACCCCAGCTTTTGTGCTTATTCTGAAGCCGCCTCGATCTGGGGCGACGACAGTGAGCCCGCTCTTCTATTATCCATCGGTGCTGGCCAAACTAGTTCAAACTCCGATGACACAGCTCTCGCGGCGATAATTCCGTTCGGTCTGTCTACCCTAAGAAAATTCGCGAAAAGAACAGCCGTGCTCAAAAATACTCTCATCAAATATACGGAAGGCCAAAGTCGACACAGAACGATGCGAACTATCGCCAAGGGTGAAAATAGATGGTACAAACGCTTCGAAGTCACCCACGGCTTAGAAAAGATGAGAGCCGATGAATGGGAACATGTCATAGTTCCCGGGAAGGGCGAAGATGGAACCTTGCACTTCAAAGATAGCAGAACGCTGGAAACGATACGCACCGCCACCGAAGTATATCTGAATCGCCAGGAGGCTGATAAGAGTGTCAATGAATATACCGCCCCACGTGAGAAGCTGAAGCAGACCGCGGAGAAGTTGGTTCGCATGCGGAGGGCCCGAGAGCTCGAGGCCATGACTCAAGGCGGAGAAAAGCGCAAACATTGGGAAGCGTTCATGGGCAAGCACCTTCCTGGTGAGCGTGAGTTCTTCCGAAAGTACCAAGAAGAGTGGGACTACGCCCTGCTAGGTCGTAAGCATTAGATCAGAACTGCGTAAATCGGGCGGGACGTGTACAGGGATCTAGCATTCGGAACTGTAGCCCTAGCGCTTCCACGAACACTGACTAGTTACGCCCCATCCAATCTTCGCCAGAAGCGAACTTGTGATCACATGTCCTCGTATCGAGAATGGTTGTAAGAAATTAGTGGACGTTATGGTATGCGATGTGACGTCCCAAAGCACATGCTCACAACTATGATGGGATTGTAGCGGATACTACCTGCTGCATACTGTGGGCAAAGGTGTTTGGGAAATACACCTGCATTGCGATTATCTACGGTGTTACTTAGCCGCGTCGTGCCAGCGTTATAGAACCAGCACATTCAACAAGAAACAGTAGCGGATACTACATATGCATTAGGTATCAGTGACTTGCGTACATGGGGAGGAACCATGAACATGGTAGACTAAATACCTACAGCTGAATCACAATCCGTACTCTCCCACTCCTCACAATCGTCCAAAAACTCTTCCAACACCTTCTCAAACCCCTCCGCATCTTCCCAAAATGGCGCATGCCCCAGTCCAGATAACCCTAAGCACTCACCCCTCCAAAGCCTTTTCCACTTCACTTCCTCGTCGATATAATCCAAATTGACAAACTGATCTTCCACTCCGTTCACGACCGCGATCAATACATCAGTCGCCTCCACCACGCGCTTCTGATCGCAACCCTTGGGCGGGCTATCCCTTGTCCCAGTCGCGGCATCAGCTGTGAAAACTATTGCCCGCCCATCTGTCCGCTCCGCATCCTCCAACATCCACTTCTCATAGCACTCTTCCTTGCCCGCAGCCACACCACGTCTCAAGTAGAGTTCTGCCTCCAAATCGACCCAATTTCTATTCCCCGCGAACGTAAGGCCACTAGCAGGGATCTTGAACGCGTGACTCATCTGCTCGGCACCACGCGCGGGAGGGGTGCCGATAAGCATAAGGCCTTTCACGCTGATCCGAGGAGCTTCCTCGACCATGGGAGGATCATCATGAGCGAGACAAGGAAGCATTTCAATCGCAATATGACCACCGAGGCTCCAACCCACTATCACCACAGACTCTATTCTGAGGTGCTGCAAGACACGTATAGCCAGATCGGCGTAGCCGCGATGACAGTACGTTGTCTTGACATCAGGGGCATTGGACGAGCAGCCGTGGCCGGGGAGGTCGAAGGTAACGATTCGCCAGCCTTTGTTGATAGTCGGGGAGTCGATGATATGGCGGAACTGTTTGGAGGATGAGGCGTTGCCGTGTAGGAGAAGGAGAGTGGGGTTGTCGTTCTTGAGATTTGAGTCGTAGATGCTGATGAGACCGTGTGAAGTTCTCATAAGGAAAGAAGGCATGATTGGAATTAGAGATGCGTTCTGAACGAGAATTGAAAGGTAGATATGATGTGATGGTGATGAATATGGTGTTGTTTACTTCGTTGGTGCATATATCGTGATGTAGAAATGCTACCAGAAGTATTTCTAAAGGGACGTCCGAATGTGGTCATCCTACAAACAGATACGAACTCATACATTTATGTGTCTCTCTCGAATACCTATCGCGGCTACCTGGAGGGGCAAAGCGATAAAGGCATCTTACTATCTATTCGGTATTCAATTCCGTGTCAAACCGGAATGCGCGCCGCCAGGTCGTTGTTTAGAGCATACCAATAACAAACAAAAGCGAACCTAAGACTTGAGTGTTGACTGTCCAAATACGTATCGTGACAACGTATTAGTGACGTTGGTAGTCGTGGCAGCGGCAGCAGCAGCTGCGCAAACGTGCAAGAGCGTGAAGTTGAGGGGTGATCGGCGATTTTAGCGTCCTGTTCTGTCAGATTACGAAACAGGCCCTGAAGATGCATGTTCCGACGGTGGGGTAACCTTTCCTGGTACCCAATCGGTATCCAATGGGATTCTCAATCAAGGTAGGGCGGTGATCATCACGATCCTGCAGTGGAAGGTTGAGACGCATGGGATCGAGACTCTTGCATGTGTGCGTGCATTAGTCCTGTCAGGATTTCTTGGAAGACTTCTAGGCATACAGCTACAACGTCTTCACCAACCCCTCATACTTGACGAATCAACTATCATCTTTTGAGAATCCAGGCACATGCCACACTGAGTCTCTCCAGCCCCCTGCACGACGCGCAATAGCATTTGTACAGGAATCCGGCATCCCCCGGTATGAAGGGTGGCGGCGTTCCTCCATCACCCCCTCGTAAGGCGAAACCTGCATCGTCAAGTTTTAGTTAGTCTTATGTTGTAAGATGGTGGTAAATCGCTCGCTCGGGATTACCTATCCACGCACTACTGATAGCGAGGACGGGACGCCCACAGTCTCGAATCCTCTTATCGCCCCATATCTCCCAAGTCTTGTCAGCCGCGTGATGAGCGAATTTCGGATATATGGCATGCGTGTAGGGAAGGATACCATGCATCATGATGAGGCTGCGTGAGTCGCCCGTGAGCTATGAACCGTCCGCCAAGAGCTGTTGAGTCCTTGCTAGACAGTGTACAGGCGCTCGATACGGGGTGGCAGGGCTCAGTCCACGGCTACATGGATCCACTTCGCGGGAACGGGTTGGCGAAGTCTGTGTTTCTATCTTTACAGCGGAATCTAGACAGTAGCGTCAATATTCAATTTGGTAGGCTAGGTTGAGGGTAGAGTCTGGCGGGCGGAGTAATCTCTGTGATGCTGTAGGTTCGCGGACTGAAGCCTCACTTTCGCGTGGTTGTGTTAAAGCCGGAATATCACGCCATGTAGTCGGCGCCAGCGGTAAGAACTTCGTCTCAGCTCAAGTCTATCCAGTCGTACCGGAAAAAGGCTGAGAGGCTTTCCTGAGGAGAGTGAAGGAGGATTAAAACCGTTATCATCAGTAGATAGACATCTCCCAAACTCAAAGTCGAATCGATCATTGCAACCATATCTACTACCTGTGTAGTATACTCTTCTCAGTTCTTTCCTGTGTAGCTGAGCCGTGCTCTATACTCAGCAAGACGCTCCATTACCCGAGCGCCGTTCCATCTCTCCTCTCCATCGCTCAATTCACAAGAAAGCAAACTAATCTGCTCGATAGCAAAACTTGCAGCCACGTTACCATCAATAGATGCTTTGGCAATATCTCCTGATGCTTTCCAGCCTGCGATAAACCCGCCTAGACACGTATTCCCGCCACCGGTAGGATCAACAACCTTTGCCACCGATGACTCGTAGTATGGCGGAAGCCATACACTCTTACCTGAATTTTGAGTGGTCAACGAGCCATGTTCACCTGCTCTCACGATAACGATCCCGCTTCCATCCGGCCCGGTTGCCTTGCTGAACTCCAGTGCATATGTTTTCAGTCGGTCAGGCTGAAAGGCTTCGGAGGGTGAATTCTCGAACATAGCAGTCATTTCCAGATGATTGGGCGAAACCACATCCACAAGTCTGCAGGCTTCGATGAACGAAGCTTGGTTCTGTGTGGGGCAAGCTGCTGAAAATGGTTCCCACACTATGAAAGGCCGGTGGATGAACCCGTGTTGCATGCGAAGCGTTAACAACTAGGGAATTCGCTCTTCAACAACCTCGGGCGGTGCAAGGAGACGAAACGATTCCGAACTAAGAGTTCATGGTCGAGTTCTCTTCCATCGATCCTCACTTCGACTTTATTAGTGTACAATCACTCCAGAATTAGCCCTTCGGTACTCAACGTGCTCTGATACATTGTCAGAAAGACGGCTTGCAAGATGGGCAGTGATTGCCGTCGACTTGACCGCATTTTTGGTCATGTCTGCCAGAACAGAAACCGCATTACCGAAGATTTGGATACTTGCTACATGAAGCCGCTTCATGGGGCCGACCCCGAGTTTGCGTCGTGGGTGAAAGGTATCAATCTCTCTGCCCGTGCGAATGGTAATGCACTAGAAGCGCTTGTCGAGACCACGAAAAGCAGACAATTCACGAGCGGAGTCCTTCTGGTTCTAAGAGGCGATGTCATGGATGACCGATATAGGGGTTTTGGGCCGAGTCTGTTCTTGACGCAAGTAGACCATACTCTACTATGTAGCCTACGATAGTTCTCAATGAGCATATTCGAACGATATGAGGGCAATGTAGGTGTCCGGCCTATTTGCTTGCACACCTGATTTTGTGAAGTATACTCCATCCTTTGCCAGCGCACTTTAATTCACTCATTGTCTGTGTCAGCTTCGTTACATCAGCTCAGTTGCAAAGGTTTCTACCGCCTGTGAGAGGATCGTAAGTAGGCACCCCTTCATAGTCATCCCTGCTTGTTCAATGCATCGGCCTGAGCTTGAGCTCGAAAGATGACGCTCTATCCAAATTCTAGACTGGAAACAACGCCGTTATCGCATGGCCGCCTGATCTTACGCAGGCAACGGCGCACTGACATGACGTGAGGTGGCGTCGAGTCCTCCATTTCGAACCTTTCTCTGTCATCGAACGGACATTCCTTCTTCCGATTTGCGCCTTTTCGTGTATATATTCTCGCCTAAACGTGAGCCTTTCGAGTATCACATTCGGTGAGTACCACTGGAGAAGATGGCGCTACTCGACTCGTCTACAACGGTAGGCTGCGGAGCCATCCGAAGAATTGGTAAAAGCATTTTTCATGAATCTGATACTCTTATAGTACTGACGCCATTCTTAAATCGTCGTTCGTGAACAGATCTAGCGTTATATCAGTCAAGAGCGAATCAAGGACCTGGCATTCTATATTAATACTATAGGGCTCGTGATCTCTCCTGATCAGCTTCCAGGAGGTTTGCCCGCATGCTATACCTTCAAGAATACTGATGGCCTAGATCTCCATATGCGGATTCGTCGCAAGCCATCTTCTACCACTCTCGAAGAGGCAGACGGAAGTGCGCTAGAGGGATTACAGACTCGGTTCGGTAACCGATGGCACCTTTTAAGAAAATGGCTTGATGGTCGCTGTCGGAAGCAGACTTCGAATGACACGGAGTCCAACAAGGTAAGTATACGGAACGCCAATATTGGCTCTAATACTGATAGTCCCCCAGGTGGTGGACTATGATGTCCTGAAATCTCACTTAGTGGAGCTATGCAATAGCCGGCCGGAGTTATCGATTATAGTCTTTCTAGATCATCTACCAGCTCCTGTTATAAGAGATGGCTCGTTCTTCAGTGTCGCTGGTTCCGATGCAGACGGCGTGAAAACGAAAATGAGGTTATGTCGAGGACATTGTTCCATACCTAATTCCGGCTGGCATCCGCCTCGTCCTAGCGATCTAGAAGTCGGTATACCAGGGTATTGGATGTCATCCGAGAAATGACTCTCGAAGAAACTCCGTTCAATTCAACGCTCGCTTGTGGATTAGCAAAAGTTTCGGTCAACAGACGGCGATACCTTCCGACTATTGGATTTACCATACGAGATCAGCGCCTTAATCTACGAACACATTACCGGCTCTTATATCTGGCCTTGTTTGGCAAGCGGAGGCCAAGGAAGTGGTCTGAGGATCTTCGGCCAGTCAATGTGGCAGCACTCCGCGGGACATCAGTACATGTGCAATCCTGGAGGTCATAGACCGCCCAACCCTTCAGATATCCAATACGTCAGCAAGCAAGTCAGGACTGAGTTTCGCAAGATTGTTGTGACATCCCCCACACCGCACTTCCTGCACTCTTCGACATTGGTAGACGTGGTACCTTTCTTGCACGGCAACTGACTCCGTCGTATATCCCTCGGGTTCCTAAACTACTTCTACTTTTCCTTGGCTTCGGCATCCTCCATCGCCGAATGCAAGATTTAAGTCAAGCGCCAACCCAGATCCTTCGCCAAATCCCGACGCTAATCCATCTCGATCTTCACTTCCAAGTGTCTCGGCCTGCAAACACGCAGCATGGGAATCTCACACACCATACCTCCCATGATTCTTGGAATCTTTCGCTGTACAATAGGATGAACGAGATCTCCTGCCAGAAGGTCCTCTTAGATTGGTTCTTTACTATCGCACTAGAGACACTCCAAGGAATTCGGGTTGTATCCATATCTGGTCATGTCAAGCTTAGCACTCGCGCCAAGTGAGAGGCAATTTTTGACGATAAACGCAACGATATCATCCACGACATGTCCGCCGCCAAACAAGTAATATTGTCTGATTACCTACTACGACGCCTGTAAGTGGTCTTCCAATGTCTCCTGCATTGAACTTTGGTTCTAAATTTACTAACCCTCTCAGCCCTCCTGCATGCCTTTGCAAGCGGATATGTCACTGGTGGAAGGAGTTTGGACCATATCCCGAAGGCGAAGACCCCAATATTATGTCAACGTGGCCTTCGCATCCAGACTACCTCGAATGCTTTGATCGGGTTCGCGATCAGTTCGTGTGCGAAGGGCGAGGATACTGTAGGATTAAGGGGAGGGATGTTGATGGCTGGTGGGCCTCGAAAATAATTGTTGGTTATCTAATACAACATGTTGAGACGCGCGACATGATTGCGCGACAGGTTATATCGATTGAAGATAACAAAAGCAGGTTCCCGTCGAGTGGCGTATTGACAGGCCGAATATCGTGATGTCGGACTGTCAATGTTGGTGTCGTAAGCTCGGCGTTCTAGTCTTCTCGTGGCGGCTTCCCCTTATTTTCCCCGCATCGCACTAGTGACGTAGCGCGAATTAGCGTGGCTCGGCAGTTACACAAGTCGTCAAACCTCACTGACAATCATCGAACCAACACTCTTTCGACCAAACATCCGTGCAGTCAGCTCCTCCATCACCTAAACTCGCGCAGCATGGCTGAGCGGGCTGCAAAGACATTTGCCGCCCATTTCATCCGCTGCCGCCTGATCCCGGAACCTGGGTCGAGATTACAGCGCTGCGAACATGGGTATGTATAGACGCACCGGGGCTAAACAGAGGCTAATACGCATTCAAGACTCATGACTGGACGATGCGCGCTAATATACGCCGTAGATGATGTGCTATGAACGATGAGACGGCACGAAAGTCTCTCATTTGCGCACGCCCGTGTGGAAGATGCGGAGAACCTGGCTGTTGGAACGTAGGCTGGGCGATAAGTACCCAGACACTCAGCGGAGGTTCGGTCGGCCGTTGTCTACACATTTTAGTAACCTTTTGTCTTGGACTCAGCTCCGACTACAATTGCCGAACCACGACAGGTGCTCACGGTGCTATCCTACCGACGTCTTGACGCTCTATGGCAAGCCACGTTTGACTTCCACTCCGGCTGGTTTTCGAAGTCGAATCGCAATAGTACCGATATTCCAGATTGAGTCAGAATAGGCCCGCGAATTGCGCGGTGTCGTATACAACAAGCGATACAAGTACCTCGCTGCATCCTTGATCTGAGCACGATCATCACCCCTCTCATACACCAGTCTCTTTGACCATAATGGAGGCACACGATTATAATGAAGATGTAAGTTCCCAACATAATTGATACCACCCAGTACTAAGAAATGCAGGAACGCCGGCAGCTCGAAGCCGAGCTCCACACAGAGATCCTTCCCGGCACGGAGGTCATGGCAGATGTAGGCTCACATTACTTTGTTAAAGGAGCACACCGCCAAGTCCTCGTTCCACAACCCAGCGATGATCCTGACGATCCTCTCAATTGGAGCACCGGTTGGAAGATGGCATGCATCATCTCAGCATCAATGGCCACATTCACGCAAGGTTTTGGTCCACTGGCTCTAGCGCCAATGTTTCCGGCACTGATAGAAGCGTTCAATACCGATCTGGCAGGAGCTGTCCAATTCACTGGTGTTTGCATCTTGGTACTGGGCTTTAGCAACTTCATCTGGTGAGTACGGATAGACCATCATTCAGACATCATAGGCTAATCTGTGACACTAGGGTTCCAATCAGCACGTCCTTCGGTCGTCGCCCGGTTTATCTCGCGTCCCAACTCGTCAACTTCGGTACCTCGATATGGCGCGCCAAGGCCAACTCGTATAACTCCTTCATGGGCGCATGCATCGTCAATGGCATCGGCGCTGGACCGGCTGAGACCATCATGCCCGAGATCATCGCCGACATCTTCTTCTTACATGACCGCGGAAAGTGGAACACCCTATACTGGGTAGTCTACATGGGCTCGCTGATGGTCGGCCCCATCGTCTCTGGATCGATGACGGAGACGGTTGGCTGGCGTAGCTTCTGGTGGCTCAACACTGGCATCCTCGGCCTTTCATTCTTGATGGTAGTCTTCATGTTCCCAGAGACAAGGTTCAAGCGCGCATTGCCCGAGCACTTGGGACAGAAGAAAGCCAGTTCGTCAGAAGAGAAGACACGAGCGACTACCCAGGAAGACATGAGCAACTCCGACAACGAGAAAGATACAAACCAAATCCAGCACATCAACACGGCAAATTCGATCCTACCGAACACCGCTGGCCTAGAGATGTCCGAGACAGCACGGCGTGATCCCTTCCTTGGCCGCGGCAAACCTAGCAAATGGCAGTGGAAGATCTTCCAGCCAAACGCACACCCGTTCCGTTCCATCTTCCTTGACCTTTGGATCCCTTGGAAGTTGTTTGCCTTCCCCATCGTCGAATTCGCCGCTTTCGTCGTCAGTTGGTCATGCTCGAGCTTCCTCACCATCAACCTGACTCAAAGTCAAGTCCTCGCCCTACCACCATACAACATGAAACCCATGACTGTCGGCTTTACCAACTTTGCCGTCATGGTCGGTGCATTTATCGGACTTTTCACTGCTGGCCCGCTCAGCGATTGGGTGTCTGCAAGGAGCACCAGGAAGAATAATGGTATTCGTGAGCCAGAGATGCGATTGCCAGCTATGATACCGTATGTCGTCATCATGTTCATCGGCAACATTGTCGTCGCGATAGGTTACGAGCGTAAATGGCCCTGGGAGGCTGTCATCATCATCGGTTACACATGCGCTGGCATACAGGTTGCAGCTCTACCGGGTATCGTCAGCACGTACGCTGTTGACTCGTATAAACCTGTCGCTGGCTCGTTGTTCGTCGCCATCACCGTCAACAAGAATCTTTGGGGTTACGGGTTTGGCAAATTCATTACGCCATGGAGTGAGGAAGCTGGGTAAGTCTTGTGGATCTGATTATGGAGAGCATTGCTAACGTTGGCAGGTTCATCTCGCCCATTATGACTAACGCAGCTCTTATTACGCTCTGGTGCTCGTTCGGTATCCTCTTTTGGTGGAAAGGCAAGACGTTCCGTCGCTGGAGCAAGAACAGCAGCGTCCACCGATTGGGCGCTTTGTAGTGCACAACGCACCCCTCTACCTTCAAGTCTTCCTAAGCAGCACCTGTCATATTATAGCTATCGGCCTACAATCATCTCAACCCCTAACCCTTACTCATCCTCCTTCTCCCTCGTCCTCTTACCCCCAGGTGCCGCACTCTTCTTCACGTCATCAGCAATCCACTCCGACTCGTCTGCCTTGCCCTCCAAATTCTCCCACCCATGCACCTCCATCTCCTCCAAAAGCTCATTGTTCTGCCTCAACCACTGCCAATGCAGTAGGACCTGCCACAACCTCTCTAGCAGCGCGATACCGCTCAATCCCGCCACTTCTTCGTCCCTCAGCAAGAGATAATCGTCCAAAGCCGTAACATGATGTTTCATCCTCGCAATCACACCATGCGTCTCATACCCTCCCGCCGGCGCCGCAATCACCGTCGCAACGATATTAGGCAGCCTCGCCCTTCTGCGCGGAAACTTCGCAGGGAAAGTCACGGGTTCCGGATCAGGCGCAGGTATCCCCTTCGGTGCCTCCGACGCAACCGCAACAGGCATTTCGCGATTCGTCGCCCCATGCTCCATCTTCCACTCGCGCAACATATCGTACCGTAGCACCAGCCGTATAGCAAGCTGTTTCTTCCTATCATACAACCTCGCCATGAGCGCCCTATTCTGCACAATCTGCTCCGGCAACAGCGTCCGCGTGACCAGGAAAAGTAATTCCTCACACAGATACCGGAAGCGACCTGCTGGCCTGTCTTCAAGCTGGCTGAATAACGCCGGCCAGTCTGTTTGGTTGTCCACAGGCCTTAACAGCGTGTCGAGGAGGCCATGTAATCCTTTTGTTCCACTATTGCTGTGAATCCGACCCCAGGCTTGTATTGCGTCCAGACTCGCTTCCAGTGTCCCTGCAAATGGACTCGGGACCGTGGGTGCGAAGTGGTAGTGTGCGGATAACTTTGTTGCTGCTGCTTCTTTCTTTGCGGCTTTGCCTGGTGTGTCGTGTTCGAGGAGAGAGGGCGCATCGCTGACGGTGCTGTCCGCGCGTACGCCGCGGCCGCTTCTTGTAGGTGGTGGTGGGGGTGTGGGACGTGGGGTGTTGAAGGAAGCTTGAGAGTCTGAGAGGATGCTTTGCGCGCGGTCGACACGTTGGAAGCTGCGGGCGCGGCTGCGGTTGGGTGTTGCCATTTTGGGTGCGCGGGCGGAGTGCAAGAGCGAGTGTGGAGGTGATGATCGGGGACGGTAGGGTAAGATTCGTATAGAGAATCTAGAGTATATGGGATATTGCGTGTAAGTGAGAGTGCGTGTTGTTGTGATGACGTGTGTTATTGTGGTAGAATGTGTGGAGGTGAGAGTGAAAGAGCAGTGAAAGAAAACATGACTTTCTGTCATAATGATGAGAGGCAGGTGCAAGTTTGCAAGACAGTTGATCATGACAAGAAGCAGCTTGCAGTCTTCTCCAAGGCTATGCGCTTCCCCATAGAAGTTCAATACAAACAGCATGCCGCCTGACCTGTACTTCATGCTTAGGTTTGTATCAGTCTTCATAGATGGCACCATAGCGCAACAACGTAGTTATACTTCAAGATAAGTTCTTCGATTCATTGACTATCTTTGATGTACTTGCCGCATGGTACTCATAGCACAAAACTCTCAGCCCTTGATAGCCTGCTGTTGCATCTTCTCACCACTCTCATTCGCAGGCCCAAGACCCATCTTCGCCGGCCCACAAAGCTGCACACCATCCTTACTAAATCTGCTCCCATGAACCGGACAATCCCAGCTCTTCTCAGTCGTATTCCAGCAAACCACACCCTTCAGATGCGGGCACAGGGCGGAGAACTTATGTATCTGCCCACCCTCATCCTTGTACACAGCCAGAGGGTTGGTGGGGTTGGTGTTGAGAACACCACCCTCGCCGGGTGCAAGATCTTCGATGTCTTTGATATCCGACTGAGCGAAGCGCTTGTACTGAGCGTTGATCTGGAGGTCATGACTGATCATGCTGGTTGCTGACTTTGCGATGGAAGCTAGACGCTTAGGGTCGTAGGCGGAGATCCATGAGTTGGGCTGCTCGGTGATGGAGTCTGCGATGAGCTTTCCGGCAAGGACGCCGTGGGTCAGTCCATTGCCAGAGTCACCTGTAATGATGTAGATGTGCTTGTTTCCTTGGTTCTTGCCGATGAAGGCCATGTGGTCGACTGGCTCAAAGACTTGACCGCTCCACTTGTAATCGATGGTGGTCGCTTGGGGAAAGCGGGCACGTATCCATTCTTCAAGCTCCTTGAAGGGTGCGACAGTATCGGCTTGGCCAACCTTGTGGTCACCTCCACCTACGACCATGTAGTCGTCCTTCTCGTCGCACTCGGTGAGACGTATGTACTTGTAGATTTCGGCCGAATCGTAGACAAGGGCGTCCTCGACTGAACTTTTGGGTACGCGAATAGCGATACAGTATGTACGGAAGTACTCCTCCTCGGCGATGACAGAGAGTTTCTGAAGCGGGACACAGGTAGCTTCGACAGCATCAGCACACTTGATGGTGTTTCCGTCGGCTGTTTTGACGTAGACATCCTTGTGACCTATGCCCATGATCTCTACACCCTTCTCCTGCACGTCGATGCATCGGGTGTTGGTGTAGCACGAGAAGTTTGACTGCTGCTTGAGGAAGTCGAGAACACCGACGACGTACTTGGTGGGATGGAACGTCGCCTGCTGTGGGTATATAACGGCGTCGGTTTGATCGATGCTACCCTCCCAGCCCCTGAGCTTGAAACCTTCCTTGTATTCCGTGTGAATACCAAGCGCCTTAGCCTTGTCGCCGTCCTCAATGAGAGTCTTGATGTCGCTAGCATGGTCCTTCGAGTCTTTGGGGTACTGCGAGAAGTCGTAGCCGGGAAGATGGCGGTATTCGCACTCGATGCCCAGCTGCTTGGAGATCTCGCCGACGCGGTTGAGCGCCCAGGTATGTGATTCAGCAGCCGCCTTTGCGCCCTTATCCCCGTGCTTCTTCGCAATCGCAGTGTAGCCATCGTCTAGATCATTGGCAAGATGACCGCTTGTACGCCCAGTTTCACCTGAAAGTACTTCGCGGCCTTCAATCAAAACAACATTCAGGCCACGAGTGACTAGCTCGTAGGCAACTGAGACACCAGAGATACCAGCGCCGACAATGCAGACATCCGCCTCGAGGTCCCTGTTAAGCTTGGGAAACTTGGGGATGCTCTTGTATGGCAAGTGGTGAATCCAGACAGGATCCGTCTCTCCACTCGTGTACATAAAGTGCTGTGGGCTCGAGGTCTTGGCCGTGGCTACTGACGCGTCGCCGCTCATGGTCGCCATATTCGCTCGTTGTGCGATGAAAACGTATCTTGGGGCTTGCTGGATGCGAGGAGCCAGTCTACTATATGGAGCTAGACGTATGCAGGATACCCGTGCGGTGTTGCGTAGGAGAGAGGTACGGGAGAGACAAGGGGCAGACAGCGACATGTCTTAAGGGCAAGTGAGAAGCGCAGGTGCTAAACACGTGGAGGCACATGGTGCTGTATATGCCTAAACTGTCAACAATCATGACGGGTTCATGTAATAGCTGGCGCATCATTGGTCCAGTGCGTCGCGTGAGCCAGAGAGAAGCATTGGCGATGGTGTAGCTTTGACGGTGCCATGACGTCTATTGTGCGACTCCGAGGAGCGTCAATTTCTGGACAGCGAGAACGGCTTGAGACGAATATGAAGGCGACCGCAAGGGTATGAATGAGTATTCGTAATATGTGTAGCTGAAAGAGAAGCAATTGCGCGAAGGCGATGATAAAGTCGCGATGAGAACGATGATGTTTGCGCGAAACCATAACACGCTAAATTTCATCCGCGGCACGTTCGCACGTGACATTGTGCTTACCTTCCCTCCGCGGTTCTCAACAAACCCTCCGCAACATCTTTCAGCACAAACTTCTTGATCTTACCGCTACCCGTCAACGGCACCTCTGCATCGCAGTCCTCCCCCAGCCAGAAGATATGCACAGGCGCCTTATGCCTGCCCAGCACTTTCCTTACCCAGCCCTGCACTTCAGCCAAGTCTGGTTTATCCGTGTTGGGCTCGTGTAGGAGGAAGGCGGCGGGCACTTCAACATAGCGCGGGTGTGAAACTCCGACGACGATCGCGCGCGTGATGGATGGGTGTGCGACGAGACGTTCTTCGATTTCGAGAGGGTAGATGTTTTCGCCTCCTGATATTATATTAGTATGCAGGCTTCAATGGTTGTGTTGACGGAAGGGAGACACATACCTCGGATGATGATGTCCTTAAACCGACCGGTGATGGTGCAGTATCCGTCTACATCTAAGACCGCTTCATCACCCGTGTGTAGCCACGGCTCGCCATATTCGTCGCGAACGATGAGCTCAGCAGTCTTCTCAGCATTCTCCCAGTATCCACGACAGACCTGGTATCCAGCGACGCAGAGTTCGCCTCTGACGCCGATGGGCACGACGCGATCCTGATGGTCGACGATCTTGACGCGCGCATGTGGTAACACCGTTCCGACAGTCGTCAATCGCGCATGCAGCGAGTCAGTTGTATGTGCGTTGAACACCGTAGGACTGGCCTCCGTCAACCCATATGAGGACGTGAAGTCTGACATGTTGAGCTCGTTGACCATGCGCTCCATCAGCCACTTCGGCACCGGACTTCCCGCCACGATGCCTGTTCTGAGATCACTCGTCCAGCCCTCCGGCCGTGGCACGTCCATTATGGATTCCATCATAGCTGGTACTCCGTGTAGAGCTGTGCACCGCTCATCGTCGATAGCGCGCATGCAAGCGACTGGATCGAATTGTTCTGCCGGGAAAACAATCTTCGCACCGTGTGTGAGGCAAGCGAGGAGACCGAGGGTGAGACCGAAGCAGTGGAAGAGGGGTGGTGGGCAGCAGAGGGTGTCGTTTGGTGTGAGGTCCATGCGGTCGCCGATGAAGCGGGAGTTGTTGATCAGGTTACTAGACAACGTCAGCAAAGCACCAGCTGACACATGATGGTGAACTCACTGGTGCGTCAACATGGCAGCCTTCGGGTTGCCAGTACTACCACTTGTAAACTGAAGGTTCGCAACATCGTAAGGACTTATTATACCGTCGAAAATATCTAGGATGTGCTCGGGGATGTATTGGGCCTCTTCGATTAGAGAAGAGTAGGAGATGAAGCTGTCATGTTGGCCGCGTATCAGGCATACAGTCTTGAGGTCTGGTAGTGCGGAGCTGATATCGTCTTGACTGAGCTTCTTAAGCAATGGCCCATTGTCGAAGCGTGCGATCGTGGGTGTGGTGAACAGTATTCTGCATTCTGCTATGGTCAGTCTTTCTCCCATGCTATACGTCAGGTCAACTCACTGGTGTGCTTGAGCGCATACTCCATCTCCGTCGCCGTATACGTATTGTTAAGCGTAACGCAGATGCCGCCTACCCTCGCACACGCAAAGAAGAGCGCAATGTACTTTTCGCAATTCCCGCTCATGATTCCTATCCTATCCCTCGGTCGCACTCCCTCTTTCAGTAGTGCTCTTGCGAGTAAACTTGACTCCTCCCATAGCTTCTTGTAAGTCCACCGCGCACCTGTCCAAGGTATGACAACGGCTTCATTGTCTGGATAGCACTCGACTTGCCGCTGAAGTAATTGCGCGAGTGTTAATTGGAGTAGTGGTGGATCCAACGGTCCCGCGACGATGGAGAGGTTGGGATATGGAGGTAGGATGTAAGGGTCGATTTGAAGTAATGTTTGGTTTAGACGTTGTAATGCGTCATTCCGAGATTGGTCGTATAGTTCCCCCATTTCGATGTGTGTGTACCTTGCTTCTTCACAGGCAGCGTCTTGAAGTATAGTGGTCGAATGCGGAAACCGACCCGAACGCTATCACAGTACTAAGATTTCGCAACGGTGGGTATGATCTGGCGACTGAGATGATGAAGGGCGTAGAACGAAACCGATAAAGAAGCAATAGTATACAACAACACCCAAAGGCAATCAATCACTCGACGATGAACCTTCAAGGTAGCAACTTCGGCCATAGCACTCAGCGATAGCAGCAGCGATAATGACGGGGCTTCGCCGATGGCTCGGATCTAAGGGCACCAACAGGGCAATTCATCTCGCACTTCAAACATGCCGTCTCCGGAGCCCTCGAAAGACGCGTTTGTGGGCCGTCACTCACGTTTCGATCGACTAGCCGTGACATCGTTGGCTTCTCGCTCAGTCCTGCTCCTTCCGGACGCAACGCCGCTGCCAGTCTAACAAGGACCGTCAAGTGATGGGCAGAATTTTTTCTCGCAGCAGGCAAAGATCGTCCCTTGTTGCCGTGGTGTAGTTCGTCCCATGTTGGGACCGATGACAGCAAGCGGCGAAGCCACCATTGTCGGGGCAGTAACCGACAAGGATCGGCCTTTCGAATTGATCTGATAAGATTAAACAGGCCACGCCAATATCCGGCGCTGCGACATCGGTGGGCCTCCTCGTAAAGGCCGCGTGCATCAATGCAAAGCAAATTTTTATCAGATCAAAAGAAATTTTATCAGATGGAAAGTACGAGTAAGGCGTCCGGCATGGGGCGCTGGATGTGGAGGTGGGAAGGATCTCTAGCGCCTTGTAGCCGGCTGGGCAACACACTGCAGTAAATTATCTGATCCGCTGGTGTCTCTGGCCTGCCCCATCAGGCGCCCTGGGTCATGCTGGTGCATCTGATAATTTTTTCATCGCGTAGCGATCTACCAGTTCGAGGTTGTGGCTGGGGGCCTGTCATGTCACTGCAGTGCCGTTACGTGTTGCATCCACACACCTCTCCACAAAGCGACCGTGATCCGAGCGCGTGAAATGCGGTCGAAGACATGCCGCCGTCCACTCGCAGTGCGCACTGGCTTGAGCGCCATGCACCGACGGATCAGATAAAAAAATTGCGGCTAATTATCAGATCCGCATGCTGCAGTAAAGAGACCGGGGTGAGACCGCATCCATTGGGTGGAGCGGAGGTGAGGTCATGTCATATGTGACGTGCGTGCCATCGGTTAGCGTAGGATATACGAGTGTCCGGAAGAATGTAGTGTTATAATTCTCTTGTGACAGCGATGCGGAAGCTGTCTAATGCATAATACAAATGTTGCAGCCGTCTCCAGGCGAAACCCGGGATGCGGTACTTGGGGGGACGCAAGCTAGTTCCGAAGTGATCGGAAAGGGAAATGGCTCACGCCTTGAGTCGAAGATGAACATGGGCACATTTATATTAATGAAGTTAGTATAGTTACATGGTATCGGGAAAAGAGCGCGTAATATCTGGTTACAACTTCGCTTTCGCGCCTGCATCCAGGCTTGGGCGAACCTTCTTCTCTCCATCCCAAGTGAATGGGCTCAACGTGAAGAACTTCTCCCGGTTGACCATCATCAGCGCACTGCGCTTGTGAGGAAGATCCATGAGCTTCTCAACGTGGAAGCCGTGGGCGAAGTCATATGCTAGCACAGTACTACTCGTTGCTGCGGGCTCACCGACCAGGTTCCAGGTGCGTGGCTCATCCAGGAACATGTAGTGCATTAGGCCAGACCACCACGCTGAGACACGATATGGTCCTCTGAACCGCACGTCGCCGACGAGTGAGTGCCTGCCACGGTCGTAAGGCGAAGATTGGTAGTGAGCACCCATGTGATCCTCCTGTGACATCTGTTAGTCTAAAGGTTGTACGAGATCGGAATCGATTTCGGCTTACCATCGCCCAATAAACTTCAAAGTACGCAAATAGTATGTCGTCGAAGGCAGCGAACATGGTGAGTACGTGGGGGTCCTCATGCAGCTTTCGGAGGTATTCGCGGTGTTGATCCAGGGTACCGGTTTCGTTCCATCCCGCAGCGACACGTGGGTCGTTTTGCCACTTGTTGAAAAGGCGGAGATGCTCGTCATTGGTGTAGTCGAGAGCTACCATTGTGAAGTGCTCCTTCAAATGTGGAACCCATCGGCTATAGATGATCGAGCCCGGTTCGGGTTTCGGTTCCCGGACTGGATGCTGCGTATGCCGTGGGAGCGCCGGGAACTGTGTTGATGGTGCATTTTGAAATGGGAAGGGAGGATATCGCCTATCGATCGGCTTTCCTGAGGCGTCGAGATGGGGTGCCCAGACTGGTCGAGCACCGAATGGAGATGCCGCGCCCTGCCAGAATGTTCCGCGGAAGAGGAGATGGCCATCGTGAGGTGCCGATGCGTTGGAACCCTTTGGATGCGAGTGAAACAAACCAGTGGCGTATAGCTCTTGGGCTAATGCTTGAGAGTCCTTCCCTGACAATAGCACGCGGAAGTTCTCAATTAGAGGATGCAGCGAGACCAACGCGTAGGCGATGAGCCAGAGCTGTGGGACAGATGGACGATCTTGGGTCCACGTAACTGTCACATATGGTGATCTTCGAGCCCGAGCCCAAGAACTGTTATCTCCCATCGGCGGTACAGCATCTTGGCTCAAAGTGCCAACGTCGCTGAATGTGACAGTCCCGTTATGCAGAGTTGTGGGTGGATCGATGCATTTGCCGGTATCGTTTGTTGAAGAAAGCTGAACTTGATAGCAAGCAGGCTGGCCTCCAGGTGCCACGTTCACGACAGTGTATGCCGTAAGGTACGGGTGAGGAAGCTTGAGAACGAGCGGTTCCTGCGCAGTATTCGGCTTAGCTTGCTGCGCCATGGTGCTGAAAGATGATTGAGAAAGATGAAGAAGAAACTGAAGATACAGTTGAGTATGCGACAGCAATGGACGAGAAGCTATAACCCTGATGCTTGAAGTCTGTCAAGATGCTCAGAATACGATGCGTGAATGTTTAACCGAGGTCGTTCCTAATATCCGGTATAGCTTAGCCCACTGCATTACGCAGGCTTAGAGGGATTTGTTACCCATTCTTCGGCAAGGAAATCTGGTCACAGGGTTGTGGTCAAGAGGTGGCGTGAGGGAAGCTCCGATTTGGTGGCTGATCCACCCCATGTGGGCCTGAGTCTAGCTTCCACAAACCCATGCACGTCGGCGTCAGTGGACGAAAATGTATCGCGCATTATGTGCCGGCGACGCTAACCATCGGTGACATCGTTGTTTCGAGCGTGGGCATCAGTATACCTTGATGATGGCCAGTGCGCGGGGTCTGCAAATTGTGCCTGAGCTGTGCAATCGTGTTATGTCGCTGTGATACTATATTTCTTAGCGCCGAAACACCTTCTTGCTGTACAAATCTAGAGGGCGACAATCGATACTTGCTTTAGATCAACCAAACATCCTTCCATCATGACTTCAACCGAGAGAAGAGCGATTGACGCAACGACTGCCGCACCTATGGCAGACTCATCGCCATATTACGACCTTGTCTGCGTCGGCTTTGGCGCAGCTCAACTCGCCACAGCCATCGCCAATCGCGAGTCCAAGACGCCATCCAAAATGCTTTTCGTCGAGAAGAAGAAGTCTTTCTCATGGGAATCGACATCCAACATCTCGAGAACGCGAATGGAAAGCCCGTTCATGTACGACCTGGCAACCCTCCGCAATCCGAGAACCGCTTTCAGCTATGTCAACTATCTGCTCGCTCGTAAGCGTCTCGTCGAATTCGCAAACTCTGACCGGCTCAACCCTCTACGCGAAGAGTTCGCAGACTACATGAGGTGGAGCGCCGAGCACTTCAAAGACGAGGTCCGCTATGGCAGCGAAGTTGTTGGTGTAGCGCCAGAGGTAGAGGCAGATGCTGTGCAAAGCTGGAAAGTGGCCGTAAAGGACGGCACAGGCAAGACATACGTAGTGCGCGCAAGGAGTGTTGTCGCCCCTTCCCCCTCAAGAGCGAACAGTCCAGCTGCGCAGCCATTGCCAAACGTTGACTTCCTGTCCGGGCAACGAATTATCTCCATGGACGACTACCCCAGCAGGCGCAACGAACTGCGAGGCGCCAATGAGCCACGACTCAACGTATCTCTCGTTGGATCTGGCGAAAAGACTGCCGAGGTACTGGACGATCTGCTATCGTGCCCGCGTTTAGGAAACATTACCGTAGTCACAGAGGACGAATCGCTGGCTCCGTTGACGGTTCTCGACGATACCAAGCCGTCCCAGGCCCAGCTTTGCTCCATCTGGGCGAAGCCGACTAGTGCTCAACCAGCTTCCGTCACAGAAGCATCAGAGCTCGTCCAAACAATTTACATGCGCGCGTATGAGAAGATAGTCCAGTCCAAGGGCGAATTCAGATTGCGCGTCATCATCGGAAAGGATGCTGCTGCCGCGTGCTCACAATCCGACTTCATCATCAGGGATACTGCAGCAAGTCCCGTTTCAAACATTGCGCTATTCCAGAGCATCGATACGCTCATCCTGGGCTGCCGGTCAAAGGGAGAGAGCCTGGAGGAGGTGCAGTTCAAGCGTGGCGCCGTCGCGGAGGGCTGCCGGCTGTGGCTGGTGTCCTCAAAGTCAGAGGGCGGACGTGCATTGGCCAAGGACATTGCCTTGATGGCTGGCGAGATCGTGCGCAAGGTAGCGACAGGGTCATCTGAAGTACGGGATGGCGCCGGACTACAGGTCCAGGCTAGGATATAGAGCAGGATGATGGCGCGCAGCTGTGGGTTCTGGGTTCCAAGGGTTAGGCGCTAGATGGTGCAAAATTTTATCTAATCTGATGCAAGTCGAGCACAGACCCCAATGCAAGTGACTCGGTGACACGTCCTGAAGCCTCCACACACGAACCACACCGGCCCACACTACTTTCCACCACGCATCCTTCTTCACGTGACGCTATGCCTCTTCACGTTGTGCTAGCAGTTGACCCTGCTGCTGCACCATGTCGATCTTGGCCATTGCCTCCTGGCGGGGCCATAGCGCCCGGGTGAACCTCATGCAGGCGTGTTCGCGCAGCTTTACCACTGCATACGGCGCGAGATACTCCTTCTTGAGCTTCTGAACCCATCACGCAGGCTCAATGCCGTTCAGTAAGCCCTCAGGGGCCTCTATCAGGCGATTCTTTGGTTTTCTTCACCTCCTCTTCTACGCAGACCCGACATGGCTCGACAAGATATTGGTTTTCGTGGGCGCAATAGCTGCCATTGCAGCAGGCGTGCCATTCCCACTGATCGGAATCGTTTTCGGTCAATTGGTCGATGAGATCAACGTTGCAACATGCAACAATCGCAGTGGCAGCTCCAACAGATCTGAAGAAGCCGACATCACGCCCAAGATCCTGTTGCTCGTCTACATCGCTTGTGGCAGCTTCACTTGCATCTACACACATCTTGTATGCTGGAACTTGGCATCGCAGCGCCTAGCTCAGCGCATCCGAGACCGTTACCTCCGAAACTTGTTGCGGCAGGACATGGCCTTCTTCGACAACCTACAGGCCGGAGAAGTGTCTTCTCGACTCAATGGCGACATCCAGGCAATCGAGAGTGGTACCGGCGAAAAGGTTGGCGTTGCATTGACTTGTCTCTCCTTTTGTGTCACGGCCTACATCGTTGGCTTCATCAAGAATGCCGAAATTGCTGGCATGCTCGTCTCCTTAGTCCCTGCATTCTTGCTCATGGCAGTGGTTGGCGGTCACTTTTTTGGCAAGTATGCTGCCAAGGTCGGCAATTGCTTTGGGTCTGCTAGCGCCATCGCGTCTGAAGCTCTCAGCCATGTAGGCCTCGTGCATGCGCTGGGTGCGAATGCCAGGCTC
Organism: Alternaria rosae; assembly: GCF_020736505.1. NCBI lineage: Eukaryota > Fungi > Ascomycota > Dothideomycetes > Pleosporales > Pleosporaceae > Alternaria > Alternaria rosae. The sequence continues at coordinate 1,557,953 of NW_025763577.1, forward strand.
GAGGAAAAGTTTGAGGGCCATTTGAGCGACGCTCGTGAGGCAGGTATCAAGAAGGCCACGACCGCTGCGGTCCAGGCTGGTCTGCTCTACTTCATCGCCTTCTCGGCCAGCGCTTTAGGTTACTGGCAGGGTAGTCGCAGGATCGCAGACTCTCTAGAGGGCAAAGGCAGTGCGACTATCGGAGAGATCTACACCGTCACGTTCATTCTGCTCGATGGTCAGTATCTTACCAATCGTTTGAGTTTTCCAACGCTAACTTCGGATGCTAGGTGCCATCGTTCTCAGTCAGATCGCGCCCATGCTGCCATTGTTTGGCGGGGCGATCTCAGCTTTCGAGCGCTTGCGCAAGGATATCGAGACTCAACCCACCATCGACAACACCTCGTCATCCGCGGAAAAGCCTACTCATGTAGATGGAACTGTTGAGTTCCGCAACGTTGCATTCACTTATAGTTCAAGGCCTGATCATCCCGTGCTGAACGGTATTTCTTTGATATGCGAAGCCGGTACGTCACATATATGGTACAAAAAGGAAGTAATTGTGCTGACCATCCAATTCAGGTACACTGACTGCTATCGTGGGTCTTTCAGGAAGCGGCAAGTCCACAGTCGCTAGTCTTATCAGCCGATTCTATGATCCGGAATCTGGCGATGTACTTCTGGACGGTCGCAACGTCAGAGACATCAACATCAAGTCTCTCCGAGGTTTCATCAGCCTCGTCCAGCAAGAACCATCACTTCTTGATCGCTCCATCTTGGAGAACATTGCTCTCGGTCTCGTCAACAGTCCGCCTCATGCCCATCTGGAGAAGACCCTGCTGAGCGGAGTTCTTGCTCAAGTTGCCGAAGACGTCAGGGGCGGCCAGGATCTTGCCAAGGTCGCCGAGAAGGCTGGCCCAGAGGTTGCGGAAATCGTTCAATTGGTGAAAGAAGCTGCAGACCTTGCCGATGTTGCCATCTTCATTGATCGCCTGGAATTCGGATTCGCGACCTCGGTCGGCTCAAGTGGCAGTCTTGTCAGCGGTGGACAGAAGCAGCGTATTGCTCTCGCCCGAGCTCTGGTCCGCGATCCTCGTATATTGATTCTCGACGAAGCCACCGCTGCTCTAGATTCAGCTAGTGAGCAGCGCATCCAAGCTGCTATCGAGCGGGCTTCCCGCGGCCGGACAGTGATCTCGATTGCTCATCGACTGTCCACTATCAGGGCTGCAGCGAAGATCATCGTCATGAAGAAGGGTGACATCATCGAACAAGGAACTCACGATCAACTCATGGACTTGGAAGGGTCATACGCAGACATGGTTCGCCTCCAAACCGTCAAAACTGACGAGGGCGCGACCAGCTCAAGGACCAGTCTGGACTCCCGCGATGCCGATTCTATTACCAATGAGAAGTTGGCGCTGAGTGCGCAGGAGCCTGATGCCGTACCAGCGAACGACGCCAAGGCTACAGAAGCTGTCGAGCATACTAAGGGTATCGTCATTGCGGGCTCTATCAGAAAGACAATGCTTCCCTTGACGCGACCGTACTTACTTCTCGTGATGCTGGCTTTCTTAGCAGCACTGGTAGTGGGTGGCCAGTACTGCGGATCGGGTCTTCTATTCGGTAACATCATGGGTACCATGTCTCCGTGCAACTCCCCCGAGTATGTTCGATCTAGAGGTGAACTGCTATCGGGGATGTGGTTCATGCTTGCCTGCATCGCCTTCCTCGCCAATTTCATCAGTTGGGCGTCGTTCGGTCTCTTATCGGAACGATTGATCTACAAGGTCCGCAACCTGTCTCTCCACACGCTACTCCAACAGCCGCTGCAATGGCATGAGTCTGAGTCAAGGAGCCCAACTGTGCTACTTGAATTCATCACGAAGGACGGCCAATCTTTAGCGGGCTTCAGCGGCTCCATCATTGGTGCACTCTTCTCCGTCATTGTCAACTTCATAGCCGCCATCATCCTCTCTCACATCCTCGCATGGAGAATCGCAATCGTCTGCCTCGTCATCGTACCGCTGCTCTTGGGCGCTGGTTTCATGCAGTTGCGTGCTATTGGCAAATTCGCCGTAAAGCACGCTGGAGCTTTCAGCTCTTCCATCGGCGTTACCATCGAAGCTGTCTCTAACATCAAGACTGTACACGCACTCTCTATCGAAGAGGAGATTATACAAACCTACCGGCGATCGCTGAAGGCTCCACGCAAGGAAATGGTCAAGCAGAGTTTCAAGACCAACGTTTGGTTGGCCGTCGCTAACTCTTGTGGTACCTTCATTTACGCTTTCGCCTACTGGTGGGGCACAAAGAACATCATCGAAGGCAGGTATACCCAAACTGAGTTCTTCGTCATTCTTATCGCCATGCTTGTATCCGCACAACTATGGGGTCAGCTATTCACCCTAGCACCTGAGATTTCCAAGGCCAAGAGCGCCATGTCGCGCATTTGCGGACTCATCGAATTGGGCAAGGATACACCTCCTACGGGGCACCACAATGACCCCAGTCTCTTGGAAAAGAATCAGGACGATGTCGAGGCACTAGCTGAATCTCCGATTCCAGCTACTACACAAGGCGGCGCGAAGGTCGTCTTCCGAGATGTCGGCTTTTCGTATCCAGCACGTCCCGGTGTCCCGGTTTTGACATCTCTTTCCTTAACCATCCAGCCGGGTCAATTCTGCGCCTTGGTTGGACCATCTGGGGCAGGTAAAAGCACTGTTCTGGCCCTTCTCGAACGATTCTACTCTCCTTCCTCCGGTAGCATCTCTATCAACGGCCTCGATATCTCTCGGCACCACGGCGCGTCCTTCCGCGATGACATTGCCTATGTACCACAAGAGAACATTCTCTTCCAAGGAAGCATCAAGTTCAACATTGGATTAGGAGCAAGACCTGGGCACACACCATCCGACGAAGAGATTCAAGAAGCCTGCAAGTTGGCCAACATACATGACACCATCATCGATCTTCCCCAAGGCTATGAAACCGAATGTGGCTCCAAGGGCAACCAGCTATCTGGCGGCCAGCGTCAACGTTTGTCCATTGCTCGAGCTCTTGTGCGTAAGCCCAAGTTGCTGTTATTGGACGAGAGTACGAGCGCATTGGATGCGGAGAGTGAGAAGGCCTTGGAGCAAGGCCTTGAACGGGCCGTCAAGGGTCACGGTGTGACCGTTATCGCGATCGCGCATCGATTGAGGACGATTGCTAGGGCCGATGTGATCTTTTTGGTTGAGGCAGGTAAAGTAGTGGACCAAGGACGTCACGAAGAACTTGTGCAACGTAGTGAGAGTTACCGCGTTAACGCTCTCCACCAAATGCTTGGATAGATTTGTTCGTAATATATATCTTTATATCGCTTTCCACCATGTCATTTTCACGCCAGCTCCACAGACTTTGGTAGTCGCTTTTCTCCGCCTTCCGGCAACCAGACGAACAACGGAAGCTCTTGGTCTTCCCTCGCGCCGTTGGTCTTCTCCGGAGTAATGTCTTCCGACTTGTGCACCAGCTTCTCTTTCAGTCTTCTGCTTCCCATCTTCTCGTAAAGCTTGATGCCCTCCTTCGAGCTCTCTATGTACATGGGCAACCCAGTCTGCCGGCAAATGTCCATCTCATACTTGAATAGCAACTCGCCAATGGCCCTCCGTTGGTAGTCCGGGTGCACGGCCATGACGTGGCAGTAAATGTATCTCTCATTAAGCCAGAGCTTCTCTCTTGCGTCCCAAAGCGGCTTCACAAGTGCCTCGGCTCGTTCGCGCTCCTTTCCCTCCAGCCATCCAATCTCGCCTCTCTTCCAATCACTAGGCGTGATGTACACATCGAGAAGCGCCATGCCAACGATCTTGTTAGTTTCGGTGTCGACACACTTCAGGGTGTATTGCGTTGCACTCGTCTTCCAGTACTCCGAGACATGGCCGGTGTGAGCCTGTCTTCTCCTAGTCAGTCCACACGTCCGACAGTATACGCGATTCAATGACCGGCACTTACCGAAATTCGGAAGTTGAGTCTGTCAGATCTTTCTCGGTAGCCGAAGGAAACAGCGCGCGTGTGACTGCGCTGTCCTTGAAGGCTGCAAAGTACACATTGTACACCGCGCTAATGTCTGGCACCAGAGCGGGGAGGACTACGAAGCCCATATTGAGCGGTTCGTCAACTTAGTGTAGTGTCGTTTGGATGATCGAGCAGTGGGGAAGGATCTAGACCGTCTGCCAGTCAAGATGTAAACTTAGAAACAGAAGGTTTTGGTAACGTTTGACAGCTGCAGCGAACAATTCGACCCAAAGGCACGAACTTGGTAGCATTATCGCCCATTAACCACGGGGATTGAACGATCCACTCTCGATGCCCAGCTTTGCGGTTCAGAGATCGTCAGTCACGCATACAACATACTTTGATACCAAGCAGTTGGAGGAAGCGCACCATGGCTATGCCAATTCCTCGGCTGTCACTGAAGCACTACCACATGCTTCGCAACGCTAAATTACAGGGCGCAAAACTAGTACGCAAGACCCACACTACGACGAGAAAAACCCTCACGCCACCGACGACAACCAGACCTTCTCCATTAAGGCTTACCGGCCGCTCTGCTTGTGCTTCCCCGTCGCACGTGCTGATTAAAGTTATCTGATCCGTCTTTAGCGAGACTTCCTGGCGGAGGGATGTCCCGTCGTAAAGCCCGATGACGGCTAGAGCGCACAATGCAAGAAACACCATGGCCATGCGCATATCCACCTCTTGCCGCGATCAGCGCGTAGAAGAGAATTTGCCATGTCGTTCACGCGTGGGATAGCCGTATCCCGTATGTACAGCGTGCATATTGCAGCGCCGGCCCTTGTTTTTCAACTAGCAACATCCCTAACGAATGATGCGCAACACTTAAAGCCGGTGGACGCTGTTGATCGAGACAAACAACGGGCATTGATGCTGTAATTGGACGCGAGCAGTTCTCCGAACATCGGCCGTTATCAGATGAAAGGAGATCTGCAGCGTCAAAGACGTAACCCTGCATGACTCCTACTCCATTAGGCAATTCCGCGCTTGCATCGATACCACATCATCAAATTTATCAGATGAAGCCTCATGACGCCGCCTTTCACGCTAGAATTATCTGATCCGCTAAGTGTGGGGATGGGTGTGCAGGGGCGGAGAGGGTTTTCTTTACGGCTAAATCGTGGTACTGCGCCTGATCCCACATCGCCTCCGTGTTTACGTTAGGCGATGCGCAATCCGGCCTGCATCGAGAAAGACACAATGGCGCGATATAGTGGACCCTGTTTTTGCGTCGTAAGAGAAAACTATGACGCCGACGGCTGTCCGACCGAGTATGATGGGTCACTTGAAGCGGTCTGGTGTGCTTGTGCCGGAGCTTCATCCTGGCGCAATGTGTGGAGAGTCCAGTCCGAGAGAGAGACGCAGGATCGTGGGTGAGCTTGGTGGACTCGCGGCTTTACACTGCTTGGCTATTGCTACAGAAGTATCCGGGGTCTTCATCGGACACGGAAACATACTCGTCTTCCTCAGCTCCACATCTTCTCCCGAAAATATATACCGACGTCGCCATGAAGAGACCACATAGCAGTTTGAGCGACAAGATGCATCTTCGCAACGGCGAGCATGTGTCAAACTTCAGTGGTGCTCCAGAGGAGCATGTTGCGAAGAAGGTGCAAAGCAATGGCGCCTCGAAGACGCACAAGCAGGCCGCAACGCAGAATGGCGACCATAAAGTTCTGCATACGAACGGCCACAGCTCGAAAGCAAACGAGATTCGGGCGTTGATAACAAGCGATCTTACCCCGGACGCTGTCTTGGATACTGTTCTGGCTGCCTGGTCAATACTCATACACCGATACCAGCGGGATGTTTTCCATCAATTCACCTGGGGCGCGGTCGATGGCCGTGATCGGGCTTCGCAGTGCATCAACACAACCGATATCAAATTCACCAGCCACCAAACAGCCGGGAGTTTGAAGTCACAGATCGGCAACGTGCGATCGAAGGACTACGATGCGCACAACGCTACTCTTTTTCTCAATGATGGGTCATTACATGAGGTATTAACCGGCCCAAGCATTTTCCTAACACGACTGACATGCACCAGTGGACTTTCGAAGTATCATTCAGAAGGGAAGGAGACTCTCTTCTCGCCACTTCAAGATGGCAGACAACGACCATGTCTCGCCACCAAGCCGTTTCGCAACTTCATTTCTTTGCTTCGATTCTTGATACCCTATTCAGCAATCCTGACCACACGCTATCATCCTTCATTCCTGTTACCGAGGAAGAACTTGATGAACTCTGGAGCTGGAATTATCCTTTACAGCCAGAGTTGAGATTCTGCATGCACGAGAAGGTTTCCGAGCAGGCTGCGCTCAATCCGGAGAAGATCGCCATCGACGCCTGGGACGGCACTTTGACATATCGTCAAGTCGAAGATTATTCTACCGATCTGGCGCAGACTCTACAGCTGCTAGACGACTCGCCAAAACAAATCATCCCTATTCTATTCGAGAAATCGCGATGGACTTCCGTAGCAGTGCTGGCGGTCATGAAGGCTGGCGCGTGCTTCGCGCTACTTGACCCAGCACAACCAGAAGGCCGTCTGCGAGCAGTAGTGCAGCAAGTCAGTGCAAAGCTCTTCATCTCATCGAAAGCTCAGTCAACACTAGCGGCGCGTGTCGCCCCATCAGCGACCATCATCCCCATCTCCGCATCAAAGTTCGACAAGGTGTACTCTCCAGCTGCTGCGCAGCAACCCAAGACCACCCTCGCACCAGTATCACCTGACCAGCCGTTGTACATTCAGTTTACCAGTGGAAGTACCGGTCTTCCGAAGGGATGCATCATTACGCACAGTCAGTACACGTCTGGTGCGATACCGCGCGCTGAGGCTGTGGGCTATCGATCGCATTCTCGCGTGCTGGACTTTGCGAGTTATGCCTTCGATGTGTGCATCGACTCGATGCTCTGCACTCTTGCTCACGGTGCCACACTCTGCACGCCTTCTGATGAGCGTCGCATGAACGATATGAGTGGAGCCATGCGCGACATGCGCGTGACGTTCGCCGGCATGACTCCCTCGGTCGCTCGCACACTGGACGTCGACATCCTCGACCACTTGGAATCCATCGCGCTAGGTGGTGAGGGGGTATCGACTAGCGATGCGATGTCGTGGGGTCAAAGAACCAGGGTCGTCAACGCCTATGGACCATCGGAAGCCACTGTTGGTGCAACCATCAACGACAACGTGGCCGCCAAGCCATACATCACTATGGGCAAGCGCAAGGGATGTGCCATTTGGCTCACTGAGCCCGAAGACCACAACAAGCTCGTACCTGTGGGTGCAGTCGGCGAGCTGCTCATCGAAGGCCCCATCGTTGGCGACGGGTATCTCAACAACCCGTCGAAAACCAAGGAAGTGTTCATCGAAGACCCTGAGTTCCTAGTCAAAGGTAGTAAGAGCTACCCGGGCCGACATGGACGCATCTACAAGACTGGTGATCTAGTACGTTTCGATCCTGACGGTAACGGTGAGCCCATTTTCGTTGGACGACAGGATCAGCAAGTCAAACTTCGAGGCCAGCGCATCGAGCTAGCTGAGATTGAGTTTAATATGCAGAAACATCTCCCCGCAGACACTCAACTCGCTGTCGAAGTCATCAAGCCTAGTGGCGGTGGTGAACAGACGCTCGTCGCTTTCCTTGTCGAGCAGAAGAAGAACGGCATGCGACACCTAGATGGAAACGTCTTTGGAAGCTTCACCACCAAGTTTCAATCAGCTCTCAAAGACATGACCAAACAGCTCGCCATCGACCTTCCTGGCTACATGGTACCAAGCGCTTACATACCGCTCTGGAAGATGCCATTACTGGTATCATGCAAGACAGACCGAAAGCGGCTTCGTGAGATCGGCACTTCAGTCACACGACAAGATCTCAGGCGCTTCAACTCAGTGATCTCTGAAAAGCAAGAGCCTACCACCGAGACGGAGCTCAAACTTCGTTCACTGTGGGCGAAGCTTCTCGGCGGAGAAGCGGACTTCAGTGCCAATGACAACTTCTTTAGCATGGGCGGAGACTCGCTCCGAGCGATGAGGTTGGTGCCTCTTGCCAGAGAAGCTGGATTGTTGCTACACGTTCCAGACATCATGCTGAATCCCACTCTATCGGCCATGGCTGCCAAGGCAACACCCTTGTCGGAAGAAGCGACGAACGACGTACCTGCATTCTCGCTGATCGGCAAGGATTGGGAGTCGAAGTCGGCACAAGCCGAAACTGCCAAGCTGTGTGGTGTTGAAGTTGACGAAGTCGAGGACGTTCTTCCTTGCACGCCGCTTCAAGAAGGCCTCATGGCTCTCTCGGCCAAGTTCCAGGATGCATATGTCGCTCAGCGAGTTGCGACTCTTCCATCAGCGACTGCTCAGCGCTTGAAGAAAGCCTTCGATACCGCCGTGCAAGGCTCGCCCATTTTGCGTACAAGAATCGTCAACGTCTCTGGCCGCGGCTTGTTCCAGGTCGTCCTCAAGGACGGCAAGCTACTGCGCGAGCATGGTTCTGATCCAGCAGAGTATCTTCGACGCGACCGCGAAGAAGCTATGGATCTTGGCACTGCACTGTTCCGCTACGGTCTGGCTCAAGAAGCTGGTAGCGACAAGGCCCACTTCGTCATAACGATGCATCACGCTGTTTACGATGGATGGTCGATGCCTCTCGTATTCGATCGCATCAACCGCACTTTCAATGGCCTTACAACCGAGAGACCTGTGTCTTTCAAGCACTTCATCAAGCATCTCACTAGCCTTGATCCAGCTGTAGCTCGAGACTACTGGAAAGAGCGATTGAACGGCACCAACCCGCATCAATTCCCTCCTCTACCGCAGAAGGGATACGTCACCCAGGCCGACTCGTTGCTTGAGCACTACGTTACCGTTCCAACATCAGCGCACAACAAGCTCACTCTGGCAACTATCATCCGCGGAGCCTGGGCACTGACATCTTCCTTATACATGGGCCATTCCGATGTCGTATTCGGAGAGACGTTGACAGGTCGATCCGCGCCCGTACACGCGATTGTGGAAATCGAAGGACCCATGATCACAACCGTTCCCATCCGAGTCCGATTGAATCTTGACCGACCAATCGCTGAGTATCTACAAGCCGTTCACGCGCAGACCGTGCAGCAGATTCCGCATGAGCACTTGGGATTGCAGAACATCCGCCGATTAAGTAAGGATGCTCGTGTAGCATGCGATCTGCGCACAGGTCTTGTTTTGCATCCCAGGGAGGACGACGACGGTGCTCCTGTCGATATGGAGACTGCCCCGGCTAATACGTTCCTTCCCGCTGATGACGCGGAAGCTGCACGTGAAGCACTCAAGTTCAACACATATGCACTCATGCTCGTCTGCACATTGGACGAGAACGGCTTCTTGGTCATGGCCAGTTTCGATTCGAAGTGCATCAGCAAGGACGCGATGGAGAGGGTACTTGTCGTGTTCAATCGCATCATCACGGCGTTCTTGGGTAACCCCGAGAGCAAGCTGGGCGATGTCGCTGTTCTTGATCCCGCAGAAGCACGAGATGCAGAGGCGATGAGGCCACGAAATGTCATGAGCGACAGTGGTGTAGGCACGTCGCCGGTCGATAGCCCAACGAGGGATGCGAAATCAGAGGCGTCGCCAAACGAGCAGAAGCTGTGCAGTATCCTCAGTCGCATCCTCGGTATGTCAGAGGCGGAGATCAAGCCCAGCGACAGCTTCTTCGAATTGGGTGGTGACTCCATTGGTGCTATGCGCCTCGTGTCCGATGCGCGCGCACAAGGCTTGAACCTGACGGTGGCTCAAGTCTTCCAGAGCCAGTCATTATCTGAGTTGGCAGCTTCAACCGGCAACGAGAAAGAAGAAAAGCTGCTGAACATCCTGAGCCGTATCCTTGGTATGCCCAAGAGCGAGATCAATGGCAGCGACAGCTTCTTCGAGCTGGGAGGTGACTCCATCGGAGCCATGCGTCTTGTCTCCGATGCACGTGCTCAGGGTCTCAACATCACCGTGGCTCAAGTCTTCCAAAGCCAATCTCTTTCCGAGCTTGCTTCGTCCGCCAAGGAAGCAGGTACATCGCAGAATAACCTCAACATTGATGCACCTTTCGCAGCGCTCGGCAAGGAAGCGTCGCTATACAGTGCTGACCGCATCGGTGCCTACCTTCAGGATCAGACTTGGCAAATTGCGGACATATACCCTGCAAGGCCACTCCAGCAGCTCGCTGTCGAGGGTACCGTCGATCTACCACGCTACTCACTGCGTTACGAACTCATCAAGTTCGCCACTCCAGTCGATCGTCAGACACTGGAGCAAGCTTGCCAAGAGCTCGTGTCACGCAACGAAGTCCTGCGCACTGTCTTCGTGAAAGACGAGAGCAAAGTGCTTGGTGTAGTACTGTCATCTCTACAGATTCCGTACACCGAGATCGCAGTGCCGGAGAGTGAGGACATCAACACGGTTGCCCAAGAATTCACAAAACAAGATATCCAAGCGCCTAAGCCGCATGGCTCGTCATTCGTTTCCTTCACCCTCTTCACAAGCGCAAACAACGGCGCTTCAACGCTCGTCTTCCGCATCTCACACGCGCAATACGACGAAATTTGCCTCCCCATCCTGTACGAGCAGCTCTCAGCGCTATACGCAGGGACCAACGTACCAGAGACGATACCATTCAGCAAACACGTAAACCACGTGGTTCTAGACAACATGCCAAAAGCCATCCCCTACTGGCAGAATCTCCTCTCCGGCTCCCAGATGTCTGTCATGAAGCCCGACGTTCCACTCACACACCGCGGCCCTGCAGATGTATACATGGAGTTCGACATCTCCGCTCGCCCAGCAAACATCACTATCGGGTCACTACCAACGGCTGCGTGGGCACTAGTTCTATCCCAGCGACTTGGTCTCAAAGACGTTGTCTTTGGTGAGGTCGTTTCAGGAAGGAACATCGGCGCGGCAAACGCTGATCGCATCTTTGGGCCTACCTGGCAGTACATCCCCTTCCGTGTGCCATTCAAGTCTAGCTGGACTTACCTCGACTTGTTGAACTTCGTGCAGCACCAACACATTACCTCTGCCGCGTACGAATCCATGGGCTTCGCGGAGATCGTAGAGAACTGCACCAACTGGGATGCCAAGAAGGTTAACTGGTTCGATACAGTTGTTCACCAGGCACCTGCTTGGGTCGAAGAAATGCCTTTCGGCAATGGCGTTGAGGCGAAGTTCGAAACGCTGTATCCGCATGGCGAGCCGTTGAGGGAGTGGAAGTGTCAGGCTTTTGTCAAGGATGGAGGCAAGAAGTTGGGTATTGAGATTGTTACTTTTGAGGAGTGGAAGGATGTCGCTAGAGGGGTGTTGAAGGAGGTTGGTGAGGCACTCGGGTGCTTGATGAAGGGTAGAGCGAGAGAGAAGATCTTCGATGGCGGGGATGTAATTGTTGAGGAGGGCAAGCAGAGCTTGGAAGATTTCGAGGGTGTGATGTAGATCGCGTTGTGGTGTTTAGGACATAGGCGTTAGTGTAATAATGTTGCTTTACCCGTTGAATTCCTGAGAATCTCGATCGATCGATACACTCTGACCTGCTGTGTTGGGCTTTGAGTGTGTATATGCCTTGAATCCGTAACGTTCCTTCTTCCCTTAATTTGCATAACAGGCTTCATCACGTATGCAACACTCTTAAGTGTCGTTCGCTGAGTACAGTCACCTCAATTCCCACCATAGTCTGTGTCAATCCTTGTATATTTCGTAGCTCGGGGTTCTTCCGCTAGGCATCATACGGATATGATTTCCTGATGATGCGATGGGAATTTTCCGCGTAGCGTTACGCACGTGCTTGTCATTGAGTCTAAGTGTGACGACGTTCATCTCGATCGACGTCTTCGTGCTACGAAATTCAGTTTCGAGTTAGAACAGGCGGACATGAGATACTGTGATAGTTACCGGATGGCTTTGTTGCCGTTGTCGTTCATCTATCCTGACCACGTCACGCCCAGTGGCATCCTACTTATGCCAGTGATATGTCGTCTAAATTTTGCGTCGCAACATCTGTCAGCTCCTCTTCGTGGATACACACTTTGCCGTACATCCAAAGATATACTGTCCGCTGCGATGAAGGTTCTCTCAACGATCATCTCCCTAGCTGCCTTAGTGGCCGCGGCTCCTCCACGAGGACTGAGTAAGAGACAAGGAGCTTACACTAGCCCCATCCCAGCGCAAGGATCCATTGAGTGCGGCGAACCCGGCCGAGCCTACTGCTTCGACGAAGTGGTCTGGGGAAAGAGTACGCCATCCCTATCGATATCTCGCCCATCCCATCTTCTTGCAACCTTCTCTTCAACCTCCTCTTCACCCGTCAAGCTCCCCTTCGAAGCATCACGCTGACCTTCCCTAGGCCAAGACTACCAGACACTTCTCCACAGCTACTGTCAAGATCAATATGCTACGGACGCACTGAGCTGCCACGGTTGCATGCGCCAGCCTTTCCCGACTGACATGTGCGATGCTGGGCCTGGAGCTTGGAACTCGGCGTTCGTTTGTACCGAGGATGGCTACAAATTTACGCACCGATGCAATAACTGGTGCAGGGAAGGAGAGTGTCTCTAAAGGACGGTGACATGGCACGTTGGAGTGGATGGGTAGAAATGTGAAGGGACGGTGGTTGGAAAGAGAAAGCAAGGGGGCTCTCCTTGTCCAGATGGGTTAGCTCGATTGGCGGTGGACAAAGGCACCTGGCAGGATCCACGCTCTTTTATAGATCAATGCGGTACGCCGAAAGTTTTGTGGTCTTATGGAAAAAACTCATTTCAGCGTCAGTCTGAAGCTCTTGCGTCTTTAGACTTGGAATTCGCTTTCGGGAAGGAACGCGTCCGGGTCGGCACACGTGCTTTCATGGTTAGCGTGAATGCCCAGCTTTCCATCATGCCCCGCGTCTGCCTTACGACCTTGTGCACACATCAACCCTCCACATGTCACAGAACGATAACGCCCTACTTTAACGTTTGCATCCATCAAGATGAGTTTGGACATACCGCACCTTCCCGCAGAGATACATCGCCTTATTGCAACATACGTCCACCGGGAAGATCTACCACACTACCGGTTCGCAAGCAAACAACTATGTGTGATAGGCACCCAAGAGCTCTTCAGCACCGTTGTCTTTCATTACAGTACCGCGAGTATTGAGCGCCTGAAAGAGCTCAGTGCGAGCGACCGTATTCGAAATTGTGTGAAGACCATCTTCTGGGATGACAATCGATTTAAGATATTTCGTGTGGAAAGCATGTACGAATGGAAACTGCATTGTGATTACAGAGCAGGTCTGAATCTGCTTCGAGAACACCGCACCGCATCACAAGAGCTATATAGGCCCCTCTATGCTCAGCTTTCGGGGAACCGAGAAGAGTGGGAGGCATATGGAAACAACGTCCTGGACGAGAAGATTGCAAGACAGGCTGCGGAACAGCTCGAGGCACTCGAATGCTTCCAGAATCTACGATCAGTTCACGTGGTTAATGGCGAGCTTTGGCCAGCCCACCGTGGTGTGAGAAAAGTAGCACACGTGTTACCACACGCTTTGCCTACACCACCTGTCTTGCGTAGAGGAGAAGGCATCGCCGATTTCTACAGTCTGCCAGGAATTGAGGCCTTCAAGACTATACAGAGATACTGCAAATCGTCACTGAGAAAACTCAAGCTGGACAGAGTACATCCTTCGGCTTTCGTTTCGTCGGAACTGGGCGATTTACATTGCTTGACAAGTCTGGATATCACAATATTTGGATACTCGGGTGACTGGCGCTTCCAGTATGGACTAACGTTGGGAAAACTAATGGAGAATCTGGAGATGTTCATGGCGTGTCTACTACAGCTTGAAAGCCTGAAAATTGGCCTGGGAAACGGAGCATTGACCCCCACCGCACCTCTTGCAAGCATACACCACGTTTTTCACACCGAGACTACATGGCCCAAGCTACAGAAATTATCCTTATCTGGATTTTCTGCTACACCAGATTCACTGGCGTCACTTCTTGTCAAACACAGCTCCACGTTGAAGGATCTCAGGCTGCGCGACATCTCGTGGGAAAAGGACGCAAGCGACGCACCAGAAGAAAAGAAAAAGGTACCTTTGAGGTCTATTCAACAGTGTGCATGGCCGCGGGTACTGCAAGAGATAGCGAAGTGCTTATCGCTCGAGCGTTCGACTGCATCGGGAACGCTTGGTGAAAACGGGGATGTGCTAGGATGGCAACTGGACAAGGACGATGAGCTCGCTGCCGATGTTGAGAAATATCTCATCAGTGGAGGGCAGTGCCCGCTGACGGCATACAACGCTCATTTTGCGATTGACAATTGCGAACTCCCGCCAATCTCGGTTGCATCATAGTAGCGACGCATCAAGTACGCAAATGCTCCTTCTGACGAGCCTTAATTCAAGGCACTTCTTGGGAATCTACACGCCACTTTTGCCTTCAGGGTCGTACAAAGAGCATCGCGTGTATTCTTAGGCTACTTTGACGGCAAGAGGCACGAGACAACTATCTTTTGTGACTATCATTCATGTAAGATACAGTCAGAACATGCAAAGATGAGAATATGGGGTCGGTGTATCTTACGTGCCATCAGTACAGTCACAATCTCGCCTGTTTCAGCCACTTTCGTTACATGAAGGGGCCATGCAACCCCATCGTGCCAATCGCGCACAGTCTCACAACCAACAGGACGTTTTCATGGATACACATGTCATTCAAATAAAATATATACAGAAGCGCTAAGAACACGAAAAGGCGTAAACGGGCACTGCCACCCAAACAACGCTAAGCACAAAAGCCAAACAAGTTCTAGTAGTTGTACTTGTAGCACAGCGTGGTTCCTGTGGTGTCGAGAATATCCCTGACCTTGACATCAGGACGGATGCCGTAGACGTTGACGTTGGTGTCGAGGGTAAGGGCCCTGCCAGATGCGTCGTTGCCGTTGATGCTGTTGACACGAGCACCGTTGGCGTTCTGCCAGATGCGGAAGTTGCGGTCGACGAAAGCGTGGTGGAGCCAGAAGATGGGGTCGGCGGGTGAACCGTACGTGTCTTGCATGACGGCGCCGATACCGTTGTGGCCCCAAGCGTGAGGGCCTTTCTCTGCGCAATCAGCCATGCCGGCGAAATCGCTGTAGGCGTTGCACTGGTTCACGTAGTCGGAGTTACAGTATTGGGTCTTGGCGGCATCGCCGTTGCGGGCAAGGCAATGGGGTGTGTTGCCTGAGCCGGGGCCAATGTTAATGGCGAGGTTGGCGAATGCCTACAACAGGTCAGTTATAGCTCACAGGAGGCATGTCGGACAGAAGGATGGTACTTACGCCATTGGTCACACAGTTTCCGCCGAGGGCAATGCCTCCGAACCACTTGGCTGAGAAGACGGATGATGCAGAGAAGCGACCGGCGTACTTGGTCTCGTCGAACCAGGGCATGGTTTGGCTGAAGCCACATTCTGAGCGTAGAATGTCCTCGAAGACCCAGGTGTAGTAACGGTGCCAGAGCAAGAACTTGGAGTTTCCGTGCACATTGGGTGTAAGGGTCTGGTGGAGCGCAACAAGGTCTTCGTACCGGCTCTTGGCTGCGGGGAACTGGCCTGAGGGAGCGCGGCCCATCAGGCACTTGATGGCATCCACGAATTGCTGCTTGCTGCTGTCGGGGTAGGAGTCCCACTCAACGCGGACGCGAGGGTTGGCGCATGTTGCAGCAGCGGCGAAGGTAGTGACGCGGAAATTTTGGTTTTGCGCAGCAGGCTCCTCTGGCTGTGTGGCATTGTGCTCCTGGAATATCCGTTTGGCATCCTCGAGAGGGACCGGCTGGGCGAACTTTGGTGTCTCGGCGAAGATGTTGAGTGGGAGAGCCTTGGTGAGGAGGTTCTTTAGGGGACTCTCCTGAGGAGATGGCAGCGCAGAAACGCTAGCTACGACAGCCAAGGTGGCGGACAAGATTGAGGTACGCATGATTAAGGTATAAGTATTATAAAGGTACTAAGATCCCGATTGACAGTAGCAGGAAAGCGAAGGACAACAACCTAAAAGCGAATGCGGTTGCTTGGTGTGATTGATGAGCGAGCTGTACAAAAAGATCCCGACATGCAGGACGGCCAGTCATCCTTATACCTGGGACCTGCATCTTCCGCCTTACCGCCCGACTATCCACAGCGCGCGCGCCTCGTACTGCAGATCATTCGCAGTGCGCTTGACGAGCCGTCTCACCAGCGACACCTGATCATCGGTCATGGAAATACGAAGCACGCATGTACCGTGGGCGTGAATTCGGCCTAGGCCTGCAACGTTGTATTGGAAAGTAAGTAAGCGTGCGCGAGCTACAGCAGAGGGAACAAATGATAAGTGGGAGACTATACTGCTTTTGGGCCGTGGCTCATCAAACGCTGGCCGGGCGCCCAGGTCAGGCCAACCTCGGGCTTGACAGTCTACACACGAGGATAATGCTGCTTGCCGTGGCTCTTGGGCCTGAGCCGGCCCCGAGTTGGAGGAAAATTGTCAGCGCGCTGACGTGAACGAACTACTGTGGAGCTTGTCGTTTTTTCCTGGGCTGCCCACGCTGCGTTCACGAGGCGGACCTGCCGGCTGCCGGAATGCAGGGCCGCCATGATTGGATGGCGCATCGTGTTTTTCTCTTCGCTTCGCTTCCAGATCCCGTGCAGCCAAATATAGCTCTCAGGAACGCCCTCGGTATCTAGCAATGTCTAGTAATGCTCCGGTCAACATGGCGTCCGCCAGCGTGCCATGCCTACTGTCATGCAGACTTTCACATCACGCGCGGGTGAGTTGTCAATTGAATACGGCAGCGTCATCTTGACAGAAGGATTTGCTAGTATCGCCCTCGAGCTGAGATGAGGACACTCCAATCCATTGTGTGACGGTAAGATAGCAGCCGTTGCCGTTGCAAACAAAGTGGCTGTGATTTGAAAGGGGGATCTGCGGGCAGCATGCACTTCCTGTCGCTAAACACTCAACCCCCAGCGCCTCACATAAAGGCGCTCCACACACATGCGGGAATAACCTCGCACAAAGTATCCCGAACAATCCACTATCGCCTTATCACGCAAACCCCCCATCGCAATCTCCTCGTGCACAGGCTTATCGGCCGTCTATTTCGAGTGGCAAGCTCCACTTTGCATCGCGACGCCTCCGTACCTTGTCGTACGAGGTCCAATTCCGCAGTACGAAGCAGCGTGGTGATGATGTTGGAAAGTGCGTGAGGGCGAAGAGGAATACGGCCTACCCCGCCAACTACTCAGCGCTAGCCAGCGCCGACACGAGAAAAACAATAACACTACTGCTCGAGGGCTGAAGAAGGCTGAGCTTAGTACCCGCGAGGCGTGCGAAAAAAACCATCCCGTGTAAGAAGATTCTTTTTAGCAATCGAAACGGCGAGCCCGGCGTGCCGCTATGCTTCTTCACCGCCAGAGCCGACAAATACGCCATATTCTTCACCAGTGCAAACCAAGCAATGCCATAACGGGCATGTGCCACATGAGCAAGAAGAAGAAAGCTCAATCTATCTGTAGAACGCATGTTCGCGCTACTGTAGGGCGTGTCTCAGCCTCATGGAACAGTTTCCAGGTCGCACATACCCACTAGAGCCTACCAGCGTCTGTACCAGCGGCAGCGTCCCCAACGAGGAAAGTCACACGGGTAGGTTGAAGAACACCGGTACTGGTACCGCTCGCGATGCGTGCACGTGGCAAATCGAGCATATGATGCTTTTGTGCTCTCATCAGCATGTAACCCGCGCTACGCCGAGCAAGCATCCGTAGTCGACCCAGAGTGTGTTTTGGAAACCGAATACTCTCTTACACGTCCGACCGACAGAAGAATGTTACTGCTACGCGGTGATCAGCGGGTTTCTCGGTCTAGGTCTGAGAAGCCGAGAACTGTATATGCTTCTTCGTACAGGGCTTCTTTTTTCCGTTGCCACGCTTCGATCAGCAGTTTTGGTTGGCGCAGTGATGATGGGTTTGGGAAGCCGAGTATATAGTGCGGCGCATGCTTCTCGATATTCCTCAACATGGGCCTGAGACTGCCACGCCTTCCTTCGCAGTTTCGGTATGCGATGCATTGTCTCGATATAGAGTCGTCATCATCTATGAGGCGCGCATTGATCCTGTACTGGTCGAATTCATTACGTTTTACAGTCGTGAGATTCAGCGCATTCACCTAAAATGTCAAGTTACACGACTGCCTATACATTTCAATTTGTTCAGACGTTGGTTTTGAGTGCGTCAATACAAGGAATGATTTACCCGGAGGCCGAGATTGCTGACATGAACCTTGCTTCCGATGCTTTCGGTGACATGTCGGTTCCCTCCCTTCCGCTATGTCGACATCTGCCGCTGTCAGATCCTAACAAGTGCATCAGCACTACGGCAATGAGAAGCGCATCTCACTCAGCCCTGGTCATGTCTTAATCAGACTGCACGCCGTGTGACCCTGACCGAAAAGTCCTCCATAATCCACACTCCAGCGTTGAATATTTTTGCTGCTTCAAGCGGATGTACGATTGAGAAGTCGAACCGCCTCAGTAGCTCAACGAAAACCTTGTTGAATTCCATCAACGCGACATTCTGGCCCAAGCACTTGTATTTTCCGTAGTGGAAGACTAGGTCCACGGTACTGGCCATGTGCGCAAGACGTGCAGGATCTTCCGCAGCGTCCAGCCAACGTTCTGGCCTGAAGAGCTCAGCATCTGGACCGAAGATGGCCGTCGAGTGCTGAATGCTAAGATAGGAAGACCCAATTTGCGTTCCCGCAGGAATGAATTTGCCGGCAAGAATATCGCCGCCTGCAGGAACGCATTTAAAGTTCGCCCCGGTCGCTGGAGGCAAGATGCGCAAGCCCTCTTTGATAGTAGCCTGGAGGTACGGTAGCCGTCGTGCTTCAGCATCTGTAATGGGCGAGGAAATCGTCCCAACGGCAATACCGTCATCGATCTCCGCTTGCAGTCTCCTATAAGAAGACGCATTGGCCAGCGTATGCAGCATAACAGCGCGAATTGTAGACGCCGAAGTATCGCTACCAGCGATAATCTGGAGGAGCGCCTCGCTCGATGCTTCTTCCGGCGTGAGACCATGGCGAATAAAAGATCCGAGCATGTCGGACTTTGGCTTGGACTCCTCGGATGCAAATCTTTCCGCAACCACCTTCCTTGCCACGTTGATGAACGCTCCGAAGCCGAGCTTGTCGCTCTCTTTGGGAAGCACACCTCTCAACAGCCGCGAATGCAATAGATTCGCCAGCCAGGGCACGTTCGAAAGGGTCAACATGAAGGGGACGTATGTCGTGGTGATCTTGATGTAATCGTGGAGATCGACGTCTTGCTTCAGATACCCCATCGGTTTCCCGAATGCCAATGCGCTGATGACGTCCAGGGTGAAGTATTGCGTTTTGAGCGCAAAGTCCATAGGCCGATATTCAGTCGCGGTAGAAACATATTTTCTCTCGATCAAATCAATGAAAGCGGCTACCTGCTCATCGACAGTGCCTTCCATCGATTCATTCTCCTTCCCGGAGTAGCCAGGAGCCATCTTATTCCTCAACTTCATATGCGCAACCTCGTCGCGCATCGAGAAAAGATTGTCGCGCCCAGGCTCCAGCTTCATCGCATTGTACCATGGCCCTCGCGTGTACTCTGATCGCACTGCTGTCGTTCTGCGCACGATGTCTGGATCGCTGGTAACGATGTCGGTTGGGCTGACGCGTACCAGCGGGCCATATTTGTCGGTCAGTTCTTTCGTCGCGAAAGCCAGGCGTCCTTTGAGAGTCTGCTTGATTATCCAGTAGCTGGAGATGGATGCCCAGAATGGTCCGGGAATGTGCGATAGACGGTACCATTGCAATGCGACGCGGCTGAGGTATGTAAGTAGTAGTGCGATGGGAAGGCCAATCGCGATGAGGCTGTTGTAATTGCGCAGCGTGGGGCTGGCCCCGCTATCTTCAGCGTTGCGCGACATTTTACAACGAGATATGCTGAAGGAGGAGGAATGTTGCGCGATGCGCATCTTCCTGCGCGACGCATTATAACGTCCTGCCCATAGAATCCCCAAGCGTAAGCATGTTCCGTCGTGCATTATCGCACAACAGGCATCTCTCGCTGCTTGAGTCCATTCCTGCACTAGCTTGAAGACGGCACGGAGAAGGTCTACACTCATTCGCTCAGCGCGGCTATGAAGTATTCGAAGATCTTCGTATGGCTACCAAACTCTGTACTTGGAGATAGCTACAGTGTCTACACTCTACGACTGCTCAAGCCCAGATCTTCAAGCTTGCACACGGACCCAGGTATTCTCCAAAACATAGCCAAGTTTTCAATGAATTGAGAGCGTTGTCTAGCACCATGCTTGCATACATCTAGTGGGCCTCTCATAGCATTACCCCGCGCAGCAGCCTTTTCAACCCTGGTATCGCAAGGTTCATGTCCGCGTCATTGTGCCGCGCAGGGTCGATAGTGTGAATTACCCACGTTGTGGATTCAAACGCTACGCATGTTTCCATCGATGCTCCGGAACCAGAAATGGTAATGATCGCTGCGACTGATGAGTTAGACAATGTACAATCATCTGTTGCTCCGCAATCAAGTTCACTGAGCTCTTTCTAGCCTTCTTCATCTTAGTAAAGTTACCGAAGGAAACCTCGTCGTTTCGTTTGCGAAAGAGACCAGTAACGATTGTATCCAGTCCAGAACCTATCACCCGTTGTCCCATACTATTATATCTCGTCGACATATCCTATGAGTGAGTACTGGTAGCCTGCATTCTCACCGTTGATTATGAAGATCTCTACTCCATCGCCATACGCAAAGGCGTAAGTAGAAACCAAGCCGAATTTGCACCACCTTGCTATTAGTTCTCGTGAAATTACGTGAGCGTTCGCGCAAGAACGGGTTTTCCGGATCGATGTGTCGCCAACAGTCAATGCTCCTATAGTATATCACAGTGGGCATGCACAGACTAAAGGATAAACGTCCGATCGCAGAAGAGTACCTGCTCATTCTAGGAAAGTTAGTAGCCTCGCAATCAGGCTCACTTCGGAGTCTGCATATCTCCTCCTTTCCATTCAAGGGTGAACCATATGCGATGGCCTTTTTACCGTGTATTTCACGGTGGTACACTCACAGTGTTTTGGGATTCGCGTAGACATTCACTCTAGTCTTTCACCAAGTACAAACAAACAGCGAAGCCTCTTGTGTTCACCTTTGTCGGTCGTTCAGAGTTTGTTCGAGCACTAAACGGTCGCTCGCACATCAGCTCTTCTGTCGCCTTCTTCCATACAATTCTCTTCTTCATTCAGCATTTGAGCAGCGCAATTGTCCTTCTCCATGCGAGGTCTTTTTGCGCTTTCGGCTCGTGAGCCTAGCTTCATTTTCATTGTCAGAGTGACAATCTTGTTAGTACATGTCTTTGCAAGAACTCTCTACATACTATCCACGTCCCGACAGTCACACCAGCACAACGGTATTTCCGCAACGAAGTGCGCGCCGTACCCGCTCCTAGTCATAGGCAAGAACTTAGTCTGTTCAGACTTCGCATACGTACAATATGTGACAGATTCGAGCTATCTTTGCAACTCCCTCATGATATTCGAGGCTCTCAGACGACACAGCACGAGGGCGGAACTCCTAATGCTGTACCCGCAGGAATGGGAAGTGCCAAGTGGTGTATTGGAAGATGAGATGGATGCTACTGACTACGGAGGAAAGCTACTTGCTCGGGCTCGGGACAGATATGGGGCAAGACTAAGCCCTATCCAAGTACAGACCTACGAGAACAAAAACGATACAACATGGCAGATTAGCTATACGAAGCTGTTAGCGTGGAACCAGTTTCAGTACAAGCGCGTCATCGCCTTAGAATCTGATGGAACGTTGTTCAATGTAGGCTATTCTCTTTCTCCAAATCCCGACGCGGGTGTTCGATATAATGACTTTTGTTACCGATCAGCAGAACATGGATGAGCTCTTTTTCCTCCCCACAACTGCAGTCGCAATGCCCCGCGCGTACTGACTCGATCGGTTTTTCTTGTCATCTCTGCTTCTAGTCATCGAGCCGTCGGAAGATAGCTGGCAGCGGGTGCAGAACGCAATGGAACATCCCGAAGGCCATAACCACGACATGGAGATCTTGAACAAGGTGTTCGGTGACTCCGCCCTGGTAATTCCGCATCGCAGACACGCCCTTTTGACTCAGACGTTTGGCCATCAAGCCGATGAGCTTAAGGCATACCTTGGTTCGCCGGCGGAAGGCCGGAAAGCAAGAAATGTGTTGGAGGAAGCTAAGTTCGTCCATATTTCAGACTGGCCGCTGCCGAAGCCTTGGTTAAAAGCGACAGAGAAGCAAGTTGTGGAACAACAGCCTCCATGTAGATCCACATCGGAAGGCAACCTGGATTGTACGGACCGGGAAGTATGGTTGGAGCTTCGTAAGGACTTTCCGGTATGACAGCCTGGTCTTAGACCCCAATGCCCGTTCAGATGGCGGTTGATACGTTGATAGTGTGTGGGCTAACGGTCGTGCCAGTAAGATAGGGCTTTCTCGCTGCACGAGTCTCAGATCCTGTAAAGCTGTTTATCGTATATCAGGTCGAATCCTTAAATTGCGAACAGTTATATCATATGGGCCGGATGAGGTCGTCGACTGCGAATTGAGCTTTATGAGTCAGCGACATAGCGGAGAAGGAGCCGTGAGGCCGTCCAAGCAGCTAACGATAGCTCGCTACGAGCTTGGTCAGCCGCACGGGATATGATCCGTACATGCGTCATGTGTCGGTGATGGTACCTATAAGTGCTGTGATACTACCATGCTCTGACAGGTGCAAAACCTCCAGACATTGAATGTGTCCACACATAACCGTCACAAAAACATGTCACACCTCCCATATTACGCATACCCCGGCAAAGGCGAGTCAGCCAGGGAAAACACCAGATACAGTCAGTCAGTTCGTGTCGGTGATCGTATCGAGTGCGCAGGCCAAGGTGATCTATACACATGTCCTCCATGAGCTTCACATACTGATGGTTCGGATGCTAGGTGGATGGGATCCCATGACCAGACTCATACCCGCAGACATCGACGCTCAGATCGACCAAGCTTTCCAAAATGTGGAGCTCGCTCTGAAAACCGCTGGCGGGAAGGGCTGGTCGCAGGTGTTTCGCGTGAACTCTTACCATATTCCAATGGACAATGAGGCGTTGGGAGCTATGGTGCGGAACTTCAAGATGTGGATGCCTGATCATGAGCCTATCTGGACTTGTGTTGGCGTTGTGAAATTGGGCGAGGATGCTATGAAGGTGGAGATTGAGGTGTCGGCTCATGATCCTCAATAGAGGACCGTGGTAGAAAGTTCGATGAACTCGTGTTGGACGCGTCCCTCAGGGAGCCATGGATGGATTCAAAAAGACGACGCTTGTAGCCTATGGGTGTGGAAATCGATCTCTTGTATGAGCGTTGGGCTAGTACAAAAAGTCCACTTCGAGTTGTAATTAGTTTGCATCGATGCGAGGTGACGTGGGTAGTAATGCGTGATGTGGAAGGTGCGGACTCCAGGACGGAACACGTGAAAGAGCGATGAGGCTTGCCAAGACTATCGGCGCAACTATCGCCGACGGGATTCTTCCAGTTCTAGCTCTTGCGACGCGCTCCAAACTCCACGCGCAACTTCGCTACCGACCCCATTACTACGAATTCCCCATCTCTACGACCACGCGAGCACTTCATACACAATGCCGAAATTCTTCTGCGATTACTGCGATGTCTACCTCACGCACGATAGTATGAGCGTGCGGAAGGCGCACAACAACGGTCGCAACCATCTCCGCAACGTCCAAGCCTACTACGAGCAGATATCGAGCGACCAGACACAGCAAGTCATCAACAGCATCACGGATGCGTACAACACAGAAGGACAAGCCAACCCTCTGTTTCAACAGAACTTGGCCGGAGGCTTCCCTGGCGGGCCCATGGGCGGAATGCCCCCAATGGGAATGCCACCGATGGGAATGCCTGGATTCCCGCCGCCAGGAATGCCGCCCATGGGTGGAATGCCGCCACAGTTCATGGGCCGTGGAGGTCGTAAGTTGCCTTATAGTTACCACACATGATCCTATGCTGACCGCGCGACAGCTCCAATGCCACCCAACGGAATGCCACCCTTCCCTCCGCCAAATGGTATGCCCCCGGGCCCTGGCGGTATGCCGCCCTTCCCACCACCACATATGGGAGGCGGCCCACCCCAAGGAATGCCGCCCTTCCCATTCCCACCACCAGGACAGGCAGGATCACCCCCTGGAGGAATGCCGTACCCACCACCAGGTGGTATGGGAATGCCGCCTGGAGGACCTCCTGGCAGATACCCTCCTGGACCACCGGGACGTTAGGAGCGACCTGATGCACATAGAGGAATGATACCTGCCTTTGGTCACGACAACTACGCAGCTGAGGCCCTTGAGGCGGGAATGAAGAGGAAGAGGCAGAATGGTGAAGATATACCCGGAGTTTCCATGAGGGGTGGTGGACGAGAAGGAGGTGGAGCAGCTACTGGCGCGAATGCTATAGTCCCGACCCGGGTCAAGAGGGTATAGCGCAGTATGCTGGAACACACCAGGGGACGCGAAAGCAGTTAAATGACCGTGAAAGCAATTGGGAACAAGTACGTTCCACCCCCAGGCTGTCGCGAGGCTTTCGGCTCACGCTCATGTAGTAATACTTGTCGAACAGTTCATCAATAATCACGCGTAATGTGGATTACAGAATCAATTTCCAAGCTACTAAGACGTCCATTGCTTGCGATTGCTGACTACCTACCCTTCATCCACTGAACAGCCTTCTAGCAAATGTTTCAACATCCATCATGTCCATGCTCAATGCCTTATTCACCGTCCTGTCCATGTCCCACCATACACCATCCCTTGCGAATACCAGCCTGTATTTCTTGATGCCATCGTCTGGCGCTGCGTCAAGGTCCCGCTTCAAGTGATCAACACTCCACGCCTCTTGCTCAACCTGCTTCCTGCTCACCCGCTTGATAATATTAGCCAGCTGCCCGTAACTGACAGAATCGCCCGCGATATATAATACACAGTCCTCAGCTTCCACACCCCCCGCTATAACCCTCGCCAACACCCGTCCAATGTCACTCACATCCGTCACAGTGACCTTGTGATCCCAGTCTCTCAAACACCTCACTACCACTTTCCCTTCCTCCTCTTTACTCCTATCTACGATCCCCCAAAATTGCTCGAAAAGGAACGACATGAATATCCCCGTACTAACAATCGTCCACTTGACATTACTCTCCTCAGCCTTTTCGCGCAACAAATTCCTCACATCGCGCTGAGCACCAAACAACGGCATCATTCCCTCCCCATCACCAATGATATCGTAATCAACACCCCACTGCCAGGGGAAGAACCAGAGTTTGTCTTTCCCCTGCTCTTTTCTGATCTTGCCAGCCAACAGCGCTTCCTCGGCGAGCTTGAGGACTGTGCTGGGGTCGGCGCCGAAGCCTGTAGCAGAGATGAGAATGTCGTATGCGGAGAATATTTGTGCGAGGTCGGGAGAGGGTGAAGAGAGGTCGATGGCTGTGAGGGAGATGTTGGGGGATTGTAGGTGGGTGTATTTTGAGGGTGAGCGGATGCCGATGGTGATGTGGGTGTTGGGAAGGGTGGAGAGGTGAGGGAGGAAGGCTGTGCCTAGTTCGCCGGCGCCGAGGAGGAATATTTGTTTTTGAGGGGATGTCATTATTGGTGTATTCGTGGTACTGAGATATACGAGGACTGGAATTGAACTCAAGTTGATGCTGGTGAAACGATGTGTACGTCAAGGCAGTCAAGAGCGGTAGAATTATGAGTAATCCTGATGTCTTTTTGGAGTAAAGAGAATATGATGCGATTATTTCCCACGTTTGAGGAATACCATTCTATTTGTACGTGTTTCTATGTGGTGGGGAAGTAGCGCGGAGATAAGACATGGGAGACCGGAGTTAGTCGGCTTTGGATGGAAGGAGTTGTGAAGTCAGGGAAAGGAACGAGTAGAAATGTTTTGCCCAACCTTAACCATGCACTGGTATGATCCTTCAGAAGACGAATTAATGTGAATGCTTATATAATAAAGGCGATGATATGGCACGTATTGCACAGGGGAGATACGCGCAAGCATATTGACTACCCCTCTATATTGACTTTGGTGTGAGTTGCTGAGAATGGGATATCGCGTGGATTGATTTCGTGGGATGACTGAAAACTTATCTGGATCTGTACCCTTCACTAGGGGCAGTTTCTTAGCGAAACAATGTCATGTCCAAGTGGTGAGGTCCAAATGTCGAGTAAGGGCTCCAGTGCTGACTGCCCACGCTAAGCCCAAACAACGCTAGTGGTTCGCCTATCAACCTTGGAATTTTGAAGCCTCCAGCCTTTGTGCGCAGTGCTCTTCGACGAACAACTATTAACACCCGAGTGCGCCTACGTCCATCCCAAGCAGAAGCCACTCATCGCAATCATGGCCGAGCAACTCGTACTCCGTGGTACCCTCGAGGGCCACTCCGGCTGGGTCACCTCCCTTGCTACCTCTCTGGAGAAGTGCGTATACGCGGAACGAGGGAAAATGCACGAATGCGCAATACTGACACGCGATTAGCCCCAACATGCTCCTGTCCGGATCGCGCGACAAGACTCTGATCATCTGGAACCTGACCCGCGACGAGACCTCCTACGGCTACCCCAAGAGGAGTCTGCACGGTCACTCCCACATTGTCTCCGACTGTGTACGTTCACCACAAAATTGGGCAATTGGCTAGCTAGGAAGCGAGGACAGCTGAGCTGACAATTGCTGCACAGGTCATCTCCTCTGACGGCGCCTACGCTCTTTCCTCATCGTGGGACAAGACCCTCCGCCTCTGGGAGCTCTCCACCGGTGTCACCACCCGCCGCTTCGTCGGCCACACCAACGACGTTCTCTCCGTCTCCTTCTCCGCCGACAACCGCCAGATCGTCTCCGGATCGCGCGACCGAACCATCAAGCTCTGGAACACCCTCGGTGACTGCAAGTACACCATCACCGATAAGGGCCACACCGAGTGGGTCTCGTGCGTCCGCTTCTCCCCCAACCCCCAGAACCCCGTCATCGTCTCTGCTGGTTGGGACAAGCTCGTCAAGGTGCGTACATCCGCGTTTACACCAATTCCTCCATTTCCTTGTTTACATGATGAATATCTATGTATTTGCTACTTCAGAGCTTCGGCTATGAGACAATTATCACCTAGTACTGATTCACGCTCCTCCACTCGTTCTGTTTCAAGCCTCTTCAAATTCGGGAAGCTGACAATATTCAGGTCTGGGAACTCGCTTCATGCCGCATCCAGACTGACCACATCGGTCACACCGGTTACATCAACACCGTCACCATCTCGCCCGATGGCTCCCTCTGCGCCTCCGGTGGTAAGGACGGAACCACCATGCTGTGGGACCTGAACGAGTCCAAGCACCTCTACTCTCTCTCCGCCGGTGACGAGATCCACGCCCTTGTCTTCTCCCCCAACCGCTACTGGCTGTGCGCTGCCACCGCCTCCAGCATCATCATCTTCGACCTTGAGAAGAAGTCCAAGGTTGACGAGCTCAAGCCTGAGTACATGGAGGTTGGCAAGAAGAGCCGGGAGCCCGAGTGTGTCTCCTTGGCCTGGAGCGCCGACGGCCAGACCCTGTTCGCCGGATACACCGACAACCGTATCCGCTGCTGGGGTGTCATGGCGAGGGGATAAGGTAGTGCATGTTGGGTAGTGCAACGGGGCGTAACGGGAAAATCACGATTCCACATCTTCTGTAGCATGCCATGGGTTATGATTGATGCTCATGCGGGATGGGTTTGGGACTCTTCCGGCATTACCACGTCCAGGCGCTTAGAGTCAATGAAAATTCTCAAGTCCAAAAGTGGTTGCTTGCCATGCGTGGTGGTTTATGTTTTCGTATGTGGACTATGGAGGTTAAGGTTGCTCATTGAAACGTCCTCCGCGATGAACGAAGTGTGTCGCTGCTCCGATATGGTTTGGGATAAAAGTCTTTCATATGATAATCGCATCCCATGATCTCACAAAACACATCTGATTGCTTTTTTACAGCTTACTGAACTTGGGACTCGTCTTCTTCAACCCACTCATCATAGCATCCTTGACATCCGCCGTCTGCAACATAGCCGCATTCCACACAGCCGTGTAGTTCAATCCCTCACTAATCGGCCGATCCCTGGAGTAGTTGATAATCTCCTTCGTCCCCAGTACCGCCACGGGCGACTTTGACGCAATCAACGTCGCCAACTTCGTCGCTTCAGCAACCGCCCCCTGCTTGTCCTTGTACACCTTCGACACAAGCCCATGCTGCAACGCCTCATCCGACCCAAAGATCCTCGCCGACAACGCAATATCCTTGACCCAGGATAAGTTGCCAACAGAGTGAGGAAGACGAGATAACGTGCCAATATCAGCCGCAAGCCCTATATCCACCTCTTTCACACTGAACCTCGTCGTCGTCGTACTCACGCGGATATCACACGCTAATGACATATCCAGGGCCAGACCGAACGATACGCCGTGCAAGACGGCGATGACGGGCTTCTCGCATTTCTCGATGTCGGTGATGCAGGACTGGAATTCTAGGATGTGCCGGCGGAGGGCGTTGGCTTTGCGTGCGCCATCTGAAGTGTCGGCTTGGGAGGATAGGGCGCCGCCTTCTGAAGCTGCTTGCACGTCTAGGCCTGCGGTGAAGGCGCGGTCGCCCGCGCCGGTTAGGATTACGGCGCGCACGGAGGGGTCGTGGGAGAGTTGGCGGAAGATGGAGGAAAGGTTTAGCCACATGCTGGGGGATGTTAGTTGGGGGTTTGCGGGTTATATGGTGTAGACGCTGGTAATGAATTGAACATGGATCATAGAGACTGCGACTACGAAGTCCTCCAGAGACATTGCAATCTAGGTATTGACCCTTCTCTTTTATCGCGACACGTGATACGCGTAGATTCCGAAGCCTATGCCCTGACCTTCGTGACAGTAGAGAGGACAACGTATACTTACACCTCTTTGAAAGCATTCAGCTTTTCCGGCCTGTTGATCTCAACATGCGCAACATATTCCGCTGGAAATGAGACGTTGAAGAACTCTTTCTGGTACGCTTCCGCCATTGCTGATTGCTGCCCACGTGGTTTCTTCCGATGTCTCGTAATCTTGCTCTTTCTGTAGCCGTCCGAAGCTTGTAGTTATCTTTTGCCAATTGTGTCGAGAAGGACGAAACTGTAATATGGATTGAAAATGGGACGTCGTCGGCTTTGATGACCTGGGCGGTCGAGTCGTTCGGTTGGGGAGCTGCTTGTGATGCGCGATCGAGCCGAGGTAGAACGGATGCGGCTAGCGGGTTTCCGATCTTGTTGCTAGGTCGGTCTACCTCCGACGGTTCCAAGGTTGACACGCGTGTACTGCCTGGACTTGCGGCTGTCATCTCAAACAACCAGCAGTGTTGAGATGTCGGCAAGGCCAAAACGACCAACTTATCGCGCGTCCTAATTAGGGCCTTATCGAGCATCAAGCTCGCTCACCGACGCCACAATGCTTCGCGCCTCTTCAGTGCCGCTGCCGATCAACGCGCATCCAATTGGCCGTCTGATGGGAATGCTGAACTCGCCCCCTTCAGCTTACTGGTTGGCTTCGGAGACCAAGTTTTTGCTGACAGCTGTATGGCATGCACGATGACAAGGCCGCCCAGGTGTGGCTGCCTGATCATCTGGCAATCTTCAGCTTGATGTGCCCTTCATCCGAACGTTCCACTTATGTTCTCAGCACAACGCCCTCTCTTCAAGAGTTGCAGGCCGCTCCGGTGCCCCATTCACTCGTCTGATGATACTGCATCTAAGTAATTTGCCAGGAAAAACGAGGATTTCCTCATGCCGACCACCAATCCACATGGTTTCTGGCGCTGCCCCAATCCCTATGGTAGATGCGTCAATACTTGGAATTTCGTTCATGAAACAAGTTGCCCATCATGCGGTGCTGGTTATGACGAGACCATCAGAGATTATCACAGTTCAAATGAAACGCAGTCACCACCCGTTGACAACTACCGGAACGTGAGCGACACCGACAACGCTTACGGTATCGACAACGTTGGGAATGAAACGCCTTCTCCCCTAAATGAAGTGACAGGAGAGCGGACTGAAGCTGTCAAGTTAGCTAGCGTATATTACGGTATCACCGACAAAGCTCACGGTATCAACACAGTCAAGAACAGAGGCAGCCCGACAAAGGGAGAGAATGTCTCTACTGCCCCAACCTCGATATTACGCCCTGGACCGCCAGCAGTTCGTCGCGGAAACGCTCACCGTCGCTCGGTTGCCATGTCGTCAGACGCCCACGTCGAGTCGGATCTGTCTGGACCAGGCCCCTTTCAAGACACGCCAACTATGGAAATCGAATCATCGTCTGTGATGTTGGAAGACATTCGATGGAATACTGCGCAAAGTCCAGAATTCTGCCCAGACGAGTTTGACATCGAATGGGACGTTTTCGAACACGAAGCAATTTTAGACGATGAAGATGAAGACTCATCTGTTGCATCCACAGCACCAGTTTCTTTGAGCACCTTCGCAGAATCTGTGGAGACAGGTGCAACAGCGTTGTCTAGAGGTAGCCAATTCACGGTCGAGCAGATTCAGAGTGCTACGCGCATCTTCATCTCCATTTTGCAGGAGGACCAATTACTGATACCACTATATGAGTCTGCACGCAACGATACCAGGATTGGACCCAACAGACTAAGGAGATACATCCATAAATCATTGAAAGCATTCGCAGAGCAGCTCAAAGGAGAGGCAAATGACCAATTCCAGTTTGCAGCTTGCCGTCTCGTCCAAGCAAAGGCACATTACGCAGCTTGGTGTATTTCCGGCGGAGAGGACATATATCACCACCCACCGGCATCCGGACATCAACGCGAACAAGAGAGTAAGGACCTTGAAGACAGCTCGGAAGAAGAAACAATAGAACGATCAGATGGAATCTCGGAATTGGGGAATCTGAGAACTTTCTATTTGTTCCTGGGAAACAGTGATGCCTATGCGACACTGCAAGCACGGATTCATGCCTTCTGTACCAAGGAGTTTAAGGCGTCATCGTACAGGCCAATCACCGTCGAGTTGGATTGGACGCCTCCTACAACAGGTAATAGCAGGCGCACATGGTATACATGGCAGAAA
The DNA here is from genome assembly GCF_020736505.1 of Alternaria rosae. NCBI lineage: Eukaryota > Fungi > Ascomycota > Dothideomycetes > Pleosporales > Pleosporaceae > Alternaria > Alternaria rosae. The sequence continues at coordinate 1,589,237 of NW_025763577.1, forward strand.
GATGCACAAATTCAAGCGTATGGCTTTCTTACAGTTGTTGTTCTAGCGGTGGCGGGCGTGCTCGGCGCTCCAAAGAAAAGATATAGTCTGGCTCCAGGCTTCGACCGGGTGCGCCTAGCAAGAGCCGCTCTGTTCGTTGCTCTGTTTCTTCTGATAGATGTCGTCTTTCCCTTGACGGATGATTCCTTCATGGCGTTAGGATTCTTGGAACCTCCACTCAAAGTTGGCTGGACCCGTATAAGGAGCGAATGTGTGAGCTTACTACAAAGGTGTCAGTGCAATGGTACGCCACTGACCGTGACCGCAGGTATGTGGCGATCGGTTCTTCGACGATGTCAAGGAGTTGAAGAGTGGTGGCGTGGCGGCGCTGGTACAAGAGATGAGGAAATCCTCAACAGATGCCAAGATTACAGTCACTGCATACTGCCCCGGCATCACAGCACAAAGATATACCGTCAGAGTGTCAACATGGTTGCGGCGTGTCAGTAGCACCTTGCTTGCGGTATTTCCATGGCACCACCTGGACTCTCCGAGTCTAATTCGATACAATACCGGTAACACAGCTAATACGTCCAACATCACTAACCCGAGCAACCCATCGGAACAGTCAAACACAGTCTATCTCATGTCCTGCGCACATCGCACCCGCAATGACCCAATACTACTGCAGATCGACGTCCACGGCATCAAGAGCGACCGAGAACTCTTCACTCTTCTCAGAACGAAGACATCTCGACGCCATAGCCGTTTTCTTCGTTCCCTATCCTGTCGTTCAATACAGGGCATCTTCTTCACTAAGGTAAGCGAACAATACATGGCCAAATACATCGATTACAAGCTGATACAACCCCAGTTCCTTCTCGAGACGAACAGTCACGTTGAAGTCCGCGACCACAACGGGTCCTGTTCCTCTATACCATCGGCAGAAAGCTACTGCGACTGTTTGCCCCCAGTACATATTATCGAGCCTCATCTAAACGCAGAGTACCGCTGCAATATCCCTTGCCCCCCAGGTACTTGGCCGCCTGTAGGATCGAGCAAGTTACTCCATATGCTCAACTGCCCTGAATCCATCGCTAAAGATTACACTTGGGTATTGCATCAGGTACCGAAGCGTATCGCGGGAACACTATCGGGGGCTGGAGATCATCCAGCTGAGGGATGGGGGTTTTATTTCCAAGAAGGCTGGGATTTCGACCTCATCATCACGATCAGCTTTGTGGTGTTCATCTTAGGAAGCTTGCTTTTTGGAGTATGCTGGTCGATATTAGAATCTGATATCCAGGGCGCATTTGGTGTGAGCGCGTATATGGTGACTGCTTGTGGTTTGTTTGTGGCTTTCGTTGTTAGTAAGACGGGCTGAGCAGGCTAAGCACTTGCTGCTATTGTTCAGAGGCATGATGGCGAAGTGACATTTGAACGACCCTCACGGTCGTTCGACGCTCCATTCTCATCATCTAGAGAAGGGATATACAGAAAGTCTGAAATAAATGTATTAGAAAAACGTACATATCCCGCCGCAAGCAGCGCTAACATGCAACATCTACCAAGCCCAACAAACAAAATCCCTCCCTCCCCTTTCCTCATCCCATCAACATCTACCTTGGCCCAAAAGGCCTAGGCCCAATAATCTGCCTCTTCCCCGCCCCAATACCGCCCAACTTATTCTGATTATCACCACCCATGTATCCATACTGATTGACATCCCAGCTTTGACCACCGCCAGTCCCAGCATTAGGATCCTTGGCCGCTTCTTGCAGCGCCCGCTGCGACTCTTCCCACTCCTTCTGGCGCTCGCGTTCACGCTCCATTTCACGTTCGAGGAGGGACTTGCTGGCCCAGCCGGCGGCTTTTGTCTTTGTTTGAGCGGCGGCTCGGCGGGCGTCTTCGCCGCGTTGTTCGGAGGTGGATGTGAGCTCCGGTGGGATGTAGGTTTGGGGCTTGGGTGGCGCGGGGGCGGGGTTGGAGGCGAGGTAGCGGTCTGTTCGGCTCTGCTTTGTATATGCGGCTGGGTCGGGTAGGGGCCGCGTGGTTGGCTCAGGTAGTGGACGTGTAGGGAGAGACGGCGCTGCGGGTTCGGGCAGGGGTCGTGCTGGCTGCCTCTGTGTCTGGTCCCATTGCTTGCGGAGGTACTCGCGATCGTCTGCTTGCGCCCATGAGACGTTGCTGTCTTGTGGCGAGGGAGCGCGGGGTGGAGGCGCTGGTCGGGCTCGACTCTTTGACCGCTCACGCGTACGGCTCTTGGATCGCGAGCGCACCTTCTTGTCTGATAGACGTCCTTCTCGCTCTGCCTGGTACTGGCGCTCACGCTCCTTGGCCTCTTCAAGCTGACGCTCTAACTCTCGTATGCGGTCGCGCTCAGCGTTGGGCTCTTCGCTGCTTCCTCGCCGGCTACGCGATGACCTGACCTTCTCAGCCTGGTATTCGCTCAGATACTGCCCCTTCAGCCTGGCATCACTTCCGGCACGCTTTCGTCTCGTCTCGGCTTCGATTCTATCTTGTGCCTCGCGCTCTTCACGTTGGCGTTGCTCCTCCTCCAGCTTCCATTGGCGCTCTTGCTCTTCCCACTCGCGCTTCTGCTGATCCAGTCGCGCCTGCTTGGCTTCTTGCTGTTTGCGTGTCTCCTCTTCCCACTTCTGTTCCTCCTCGATCCGTATGCGCTCTTCTTCGGCTTCGCGTTCGACGCGGCGTATGTTCTCGGCTTCCTCAGCTTGTAAACGTAGTCGCTCCTCTTCGGCTGCCTTCTCGCGTCGCAGTCGCTCCTTCTCAGCCAGGTTCGGCACGTGCGGACCTGCGCTCGTGATTTGCCGTCGGCCACCAAATGAGATGCCCTGATTGCCTTGACTCGCACCACCCATGTACCCGTACTGATGAATGTTCCATGCCGGTGCTGTGCTGCCTTCGTCGACCTTCTTGCTCCAGCTACTGACTCCGCCTGGAGGTGACTTGGGGAGACCGTTGGACGTGTACGATGTGTCTGAGCCTCCGGTGCGTGCGGCACTAAGTGTTGATGCCGTGCGCTCGGCGGGAGGTCGCGCGAGGGGGTTGAACGTGCTGGAGCCGCTGGTGTTGCTGGCTGTGCTAGGCCCCCTGCTGCGTGGGAAACCGGGGGATGGCATTGCAGGGCTCGTCATGCCGCCGGTTGCCGTCGGGCTCAATGCGCCAGCTCCACCACGCTTTGGACCGATGGTGTTGGGGAAGTTGGACGGGTTCTTCGCGTTGGCGACGCGGCTGAAGGCGCCGAGACACTGCAGCACCTGAGCTGGATCCTTGGATTCGTAGAGATCGACGGTGAGGAAGCGATCATGGGCGGGCATGTTCAGTGGCGGCTGTTCACAGGCCCGGAGGAAGTGCGAGATGTTCTCCATTTGTATGAAGGGCATATTCGACTTCTTGAACCGGACAGGCGTGGGTATGGCGAGGTTGATGAGTCTGGAAAAGTTAGCTGTACTGGCCCGACTACCTGGTAACTCTACGGAATCACTGTACCTGCATAATACGGTCCCGTCCTTGAGCGCATCCAGCAGATCTCCCGCAGGCAGGCGCTCTCCGAGTGTGTCTTCTATCCAGCTGCGGACTTCATTGGCTGCTTGGGGAGTGTATCTGTCCATCCGCAGTCTGCGCATGTCCTGGTCTAGCGACGTTACAGACGCCATGGTGGTTGGTTTGGGCGCAAATCAGGCTTGTTGCGGTTGGGCACGCAGGTCGTGTGGGCGTGGATGGGAAGGGTGCACGAGGTGTAGTAGTGAGATATGATAATGTATAGGTCTCTATGTAAGGGCCTCGACTGCTATGTGTGTTGTTATGGCGTCGGGGTATACAGTGATGGCATGTGTTGTGATTATGTGGAGAAACTTGGTGGTGGGGGGAATGCTTGCACATGTGCTAACGTGAACGCACCAGCCACTCGCCCCAACGTCACCGGCCTGCGCGTCAAAGTCGCCTCCAGATATTCGCCCGCTGGAAATTATTCGCGGCCCAACGAGACTCAGCATGGCGGGCGCACCGGGTCCAATTCGCAAAGCATGGTATCAATGGAAGATGAAGCGCTTCCCCTGGCGAAAGAAGTGGCTTGTGGGTGAGTGCAGGCCTCGACATAGGTCTCTGGCGTATCCTTGCTTCCAAGTAGTAACACTTCGTAGGCTTTGATCTCCAGGGCAACACCTTCTGGGAATTCAAGGACGCTCTGCACGCCCTGCGCAACCGGCGGATAGCAAAATACAGTCGCAGCACTCACTATGGCGACGTACAAATATCGCGTTCGTGCCTTCCACATGCAATGTTTGACCGAGGCTGACTGTGGCAGCGTCATGGATGCAATGGCTGCGACACACGCGCTACGAGCCCCCCACCGTCGCCGAACAACACCAGGACATGATGAGGCAGGAGCGGATGAAGCAGCTGGCAGCGCAGGCAGATGCACGATGGGCTGAGAAGCCGTCGGCGCTCGATGCGCCAGATAGGCAGCAGCCTGTGCAGATGTTGCAGTCGCGAGACCCAGACAGCGGCGTCACGCAAATGAATGCCGATCAAGAGATACGGGACAGCATAGAACCACCGCGGCCACTCGATCAGGGAGCCGCGAGGCCAACACCAGTAGAGCCCGAACAACCCACAGAGTCTCAGCAGATGTCACGCGACCCGCCAGCGCCGCCTGCCGAAGACGACGCGCCTGCCTTCACGCCCAGGAAGAGAATGAAGAAGGAGCCAAAGGACTCGCCATGGAAGCAGGCGGCTCAGAGTCAGGAATGGCAACCTCAGGGCTGGAGTCCAGCGCCAGCCAAACGACGATCATGACCACGTTCAATAGCGACTGTATAACTACCTGTTTCAATACCTAGCAAACATCAGCAAGCATAGACGATACTCCAATGGCACCAAACTACTGCTCTCTGTTCGCTCAACGATTCACATTCTTGTACATGCTAATGTAGACGGCAGTGCACCTATCGAGGTTTTCCTTGTATGAGGTGCTTTGGAAAAGTTCCATCAATATCGTTACACAGCCCATATTCACATCCATGCCAACAACACTATCACTTGCTTGTTTACAACGCAGCGTTATCAGACCTTCACCTTAGGTCGCGACGTTTCCGCACAGTGTCAGGTGTTGAGTACGAACCGTGGTACCGATTCACGAACCTGACTGTGAACCACACACAGTGACGAAAATCATACTGACGATGCGCTTAGGCATGCGTTTTGTAACATATCTAGGTTCTCTACCCATGTCTTGACGTCCATTGTTTGAGGCAGTATTCGGAACCATGGCACCACTTTCAGGTAACGACAATGACATGACATTTCAAGTCGCTGCACAGAATTTACCTCCAGAACTGCTCCTTAGCGTACTACAGCAATGGCTCGGCCAACAACGCATCGCAATTGAAGGCTCCGCCCATTCTTGCTACATATTATCCTATTCCAATCCGGCGAACACCACTCCCTTCGCCACCATCTCCAAGACCAGCGATAGCCCATCGTTCATTCTCCAAGAATACTTTCGGTCTCGGATTCGCTCCTGGTTGCTCGACTCCAAGGAGTTCTCCGACCCGACAACATTCTACATGAGCCATGTCTTGATGAGTCTGAAGATGGGGGACTGTATAGGCAGGTACCGTCTGCCCAGCCAGCCATGGGATACCCTACTTCACGACCCGATGCTCTCCTTATCAACGAAGTTTCCAGTTATAAATGATCGAGATGTGCAATACGCTCTCATGAAGCATCTTTCCTCGCTCCACGGACTGGAGAAAACTAAACTCGACTTCACGGCTGAACAATATTTCGCCATATTCGATGTTGCCGTTCCACCTTTTCATTACCGCGATGACGCAGTTGCTAGCGATAACTTGTATCGCGATGACTATTGTCATGGTGCCGGCCTTTGTCTTGCGCATACAAAAGAACTCGAACTCTATTTCGGTGACGCATACAAACAGACGAATCCCTGGTACGACGTACAAGAATCGACTTGGTGCGAGGAAAACCCCGCTTGGAACTACGCTGAAGCAAGATTACGGCCACATATTTGTGAAAGCGGCTTGGTTATCGACTGGATATTAGGATATGCTTGGTATGGCGGGTATCTCCAACACATCAAGACGATTACCTTGACAGGGGATATCCAGCCATGGGTGAAAAGCAAGTGGTATGACATCTTCGAGCATCATGCCACATACATTGAAACGCATCCCGGAGAGTATATCCCCATCTTCGCTGTGCATACACCTGATCCTATTAATTTGGAAACTGTCGGCATGGAAGACGAAGACGAAGACGATGATGCGTGGAGACCACAGCATCATTACCCTCCTCCTTGTAAATGCGAAGTAGGGTGCTGGCGACTACGGGGTGGAAGAGTTGATGAAGAGCTGGAGGCCAAGTCTGGGGACGACTTTGAGACGTATTCTGATGAGGCGGGGGATCGGATGGATGGTGTGCAACTGGGATAACATGGTTCGTGTTGTGTTGTTGTATACATAGTACCGTACTGTGTAAAGTAGGAAGCATATAGAACCACATACTCCTGATCCAAGATTTGTGTCATAACAACGAGCAACACGAATCTCGCCGTCTCCTGTGCCGGTACTAAAATGCGTGATGATGCGCCCCTAGCCATGACGTCACGCTACCCCTTAACCAGCCTACAACCTATCCTTTGTACCTTTTTCAATCACCCTCTCCCCTCTCCCCAACGCGCACCACCCATCCATCTCGATGCCATCGCATCATCACATGCCTCCCTGTCTCCACCGCCGTCTTTCCCGAACACATTGACAAATCCGATCCAAGTGCCTGGCAATTACCGAAGCTCATCGTCAATGATCGTCCCGCGCGGGTCTAGAGGCTGTCGATCACCACGCTGATCTACACTACCTCGACGACGTAGTGGCTGATCACGACGACTCGCAGCCTGGTCCGCGGTGATTGATTCATACTGAACGTAGGGTAGGCTGTTGTGACTACGCTCGGTACTCGGACTACGCGCGACTATGTGAGGCTACGCGAGGTTACTTTGGAACTATGTAGATGGTGTCACGCTATGAAGAGGCTCCGAGGCTTCTTTCCTTGATCGGGGAGGAAGAGAGGGGTCAGCGGGTTTAGGATTGTGTTTATTGGATAGGTGATGGGATGGGTTTCGAGGTGCTTAAGGCTGCGTGGACGCGCTGTTTACGGGCATCATTCTGTTGTTTGTGCATATCTTTTCTATCGCATCCCGCTTCCAACTTTCTACATTCGTATTCTTTGTCACCGTCTCGGCTTCTCTTCGGTGGAAAAGAAGACAACGTCTATATCCCCTTTTTGCAACCATGCGCTCTACACTCGCACTCACACTGCTGGCCGCCGTAGTATCAGCAGAGGGCCTTCTCGACCTCCCTCTCGACATAGGCGCCTTACTCTCCTCGCTCAGTCCCGCACCCGCAAGCGATCCTCGGTGGACAGACTGGCATCCAGCCGGCAGCGGCGATGTACGCTCGCCCTGCCCGGGCCTAAACGCCCTCGCAAATCACAACTTCATCCACCGCTCCGGGCGCAACATGACCATCCCGCACCTAATCTCCGGGCTCGCCGCCGGCCTCAACATGGGCGCCGACTTCTCCGTCGTAGTCGGCGGCGCTGGCCTGCTTGCCTCTCCCAACCCACTAGCCGGCTCCTTCGACCTCGACGACTTGAACATGCACAATTTCCCCATCGAGCACGACGCAAGCATGTCGCGCCAGGACGCCGCACTGGGGAACCCGCAGCCGTTTTACAACCCAAACTGGCAGCAATACATCTCTTTCTTCAGTGGCAAGGAACGCACAGATGTCTTGACGGCATCCAAGGCCAAGTTCGCAAGGACTACCGATAGTAAAGCCAAGAACCCGTCGTTTACGTATGGCTTGCGCGAAGCCATTTTCAGTTATGGCGAGAATGCGATTTACCTGCAGACAATGTCTGATCCCGTATCTGGCAAGGCGAAAATCGAGTATGTGAGGAGTTTGTTTGAGCAAGAGAAACTGCCGTTTGAACTTGGGTGGAGGCCCAGCGTGCTTCCCGTTACCCTGCCGAGTATTGGGGTTATGGTTGCCGAGTTGTTTGCTGTGGGGCCGGAGCCCGTCCCGGAAGGGGCCAAGATACTTGCGTAAGTGGTGTTGTCTGGAGAAGACGCTTCTAGTTGCTAACGGTGATGATAGGGACTCGTACAAAGATGCGCTGTTTGCTGTGGTTGGAGGGTCGAATATCCTGGGTAATCTCACGGGTGGCATTAGTGAGGCGTTGGGCTTGTAGAATAGGTCACATTGGTGTTGGAGAGTAGGCTGCAAATGACCATTCCATCTTCGATCATGCGATTTCGTGCGCCTGATCCCTTGCCCAGACTCCGTCTTTCATCTTCCATAAGCGTTTCTGAGTACTCTTTGATCTTTACTAGTTCAGATTACTAGGTGCAGCCTTGTCATTTAATCTGTGTAAGTGTTTAAACGCGGATGTTCATGTTCCGCATTGTATGGCCATTGGGACTGGCCAGAGTATCCGGATACTGGCTGCTGTTGCATACACTGTTGCTGGTACCGAGCGTGATACTCAGGCGTATACATCGACCGGGTAGCATGGTACTGCGCGTACCCTGGTGGTGGTTGAGGCTGACATTGCTGATACACAGGTAGTTGTTGACGCTGCCACCACTGTGTAAACTCCTGGGAATACCGATGGGCGAACCCCGCCTGAGGGCAGTACTGATTTAGTCCCCACGGTACGTCTTGACGCTATTGCCACTGGTTCTGGTACGCCTGGTAGTTGTTAGGCTGCTTCCACATCCTGTCAGGCGCATCGTGGCCAGCTTCGTAGGCAGCACAGGAAATTGGGTCATAGACCTCAGCACGTTCGATCATATCCTCGAAGTCGGCAGCGATCCTTTGTCTACGGCGCGGTCTTGGTGCATGGATGGGCATCTCATAATTTTCCGAACCTTTGATGAGTAACTTGGTTTGATACCGTTTCACCAATTTTTTGAAGTCCTCCCGAGCAGCTATCAGACCAATTTCGATAGAATCGCACATCTTCTGATCACGACCGTAACCCTCATCTTCAGCAAGATCAAACGAGATCTGCGTCGGTAGTGTTGACTGATGACAACCGGACGCCTCAGAGCTTGATACAGATTTACCAAAGTAGAGAAAGAAAAGGTCGGGATGTTGCGCCCAGTATCGTTTAGTCTTATCGGTACTTTCATCGAAATCTCGCAGCCCTTGATCAGATATGTTGCTGAAACACTTTTCAGCCATCCATGTCGGCGATTCGTGAAGTAGCTGCAAGAAGGCTTCGTGCTTGTGGGCCGCCTGAAATGCTGGGGAGTTGTAGTAGTCCGGCTTATCTGGGCGGATTTGCTCCACAATAACATTCTTATGCTCTTGCATGATAGGCTCTTTGACGAGAGCGACCTGATCGCTCTTGGGAGCTGGTAGTTCAGAGAACATGATGCAGATTGTCGTGTGTTCTGCTTTTAGAAGTGAAGGCGCGTGACATTAGTATGCGCGTGGTGCAGAAAGCGTCTGATTTGGTGAGTGTACTTGGGTCAAGATAGTCCGAAAGTCTGGGAGGAAAAGCGAACAAACAACCACTTTTACTGTGAAATGCGAGAGTTGTTATATACATATTGCAATGCAAAGGTGGAAAGATCCATCTGCGTTACTACGGTTGACCTGCGTTACACTGGCCAATACAGGATAGTTCCTCATACTGCTACAGTAAGCAAGTCTGATATTGTGAGGATGCCTTTTAAGCCAATCCAGGGACAGAGTTGGGAACCAAGGTTGTCCTAAAGAGTGGGTCGCCAACCGGAGCGCAAGCCTACCAAGAGCACGTGACTAGTAGTGTAATCGCGTGGTATAGTCACGGAGAGACCACAAGAAACAGGTGAGAGATCATATTTCATTCCATGCAAGGTTCCAGGCTTTTTTGAATTCCAGAGCAGTTAATATGAAACGCCGAAAGAGAGAAGACAAATTGGTATCAAAGTTATAGAGAAACGCCGCACGCTATGCGTGATAGGAAACAAGACTGCAACGAGAACAAAACAGAAACAGTACAGTAACACAATGGAAATGAAGCGAGGCCTGCAAATCTGCTTGTGGCCATGTCATGACCAAGTTTTAGCAGCGACCTTACCCCAAGGATGACAAGAGACCCAAAAGTCTGGGGGACTACCAGAGTGCTTGATGTGAGATGATCTTCATCTGGAAAGCTCATCTCAACCGTCGACTTTTTTCCTCTCAGCGGCCTGTGCTGCTTTGTAGTTCGCGTTGAACTCGTCCAGCGGACCCAAAGCTTCTTTGTGTATCTGAAGACGGGCACCCATGCCTAAGTCCAACTCAGCATTTCCCAACTGGTCGGAATCTTGCGCATCATGCGGAATACCGTACGCCATGTAGAGGTTGTTCATCTGACGGGTGTTGAAATGCTCGGCCGAAGCCATCGCGAGACGCTTTTTGGGGTAGTCGTACCGAGGAGGACTGCCCTCCAACGAGGTGTCGGAGTTGCGACGGTTGGCGGCCTTCTCTTCTTCGCTCATGTATGGGCTTGCATCCGAGCTTGACTCTGACGGCGAAGCGGCACTGATCATGTTGGTGAAGTGGCCTTCGGAGACTACTTGGTCTGCCTGGCAGCCATATCCAAGCAAGATCTCACCATCGTGACCACGGGAAAAGATGAAAGAGCAATCTTGGAGCTCCCACGTTGTTTCGCTCGCTTTCAGGAGCTCTCCCTTCTCTTCAGTTATATTGTCCGCCTTGCCGATAGGCTCCAGCGACTCGCAGTACGTCTCATCAGGCCCTGATAGCATAATGTGGTGGATAGCTGGAGTCTCAATAGACGAGGCCCAACTGAGAACGATGTCTCGTTTACGCTGGGGAAAGATGTTCTAGATCGCGGCAGCGTCATCAAAGTGATGCTCTCCTTCGTCATCACTGTATTCGCTGATGATGTCACAGATGCAAACATCATCAACGTCAGCAACACGCTTGCTGTTGCGCATGATAGCGCGCATCTTAATCTGAAGAAGCAGTATGACGCTGCACTCAGGAGACTCCAGGATCTGAGGGATGTTCAAATCGTTCAGAGAAATCTTGCGCAAGGCCTTATGTTCTTCGTCTGTCTTGACGACAGCAGGAATCAGATCTTTAATCTTAATCTGCAGCAGGCGGCCAGGTTCTAGAAGCGCAGCTGCTTCTACTTCTAGTTCCATCATCCTTCCAGCCTCGGTGGTTGCAGCGTGGCCAAACGCACGAATCCTCTGCGCGGGATCTTTACGCTTGTTGACGTAATGGAAGACTTTGCTTAGAACTATCTCATGCGCGAAGATATCACTGTCAGAGTCTTCCGGGACTTCGAGTGTGACGTTGAACCAAGGTCTCAGGAGAGAGAACTCTTCGTGCCATGGCGGGGCAACCGGGAAGTCAGGGTTCTCGAGGAGCTTGGCCGCCAGAAGACTGTAGTCCTTTTCCGCGACACGGCCGGCAGGAAAGTCGTCCAAGAAGAGGCCGAGCTTGTTATGACGGCTCATCCGGTCAGTTGCATGACGCATAACAGAAGCAGAGTGTGTAGGAAGCGTCAGGACGTGCGGAGCCTCCGTCTCCAGTGCTAGCTCGATCTCCGACGCTACTGCGCGAAGGATTGCGGAGAGACGGTCGTGAGGGATGCGCAGTAGGTTCATAAGGATGTCGTCCCACGCTACATGATCAACTTGGGCCACAAGGGTGGTAGAGGCGAGTGGAGTCGAGCGAAGAAAGCGTGTTACGCTGAGGACATCCTCCAGTGCTGGCGTTGTCAGGGTCTCCAACTACTAACTACATTTTAAGACTTGCGTACCTTTCGTCTGCTCCACCTCCAACTTGAAGGCGACTGTTGCAGCGCTCCATATCGTCCTGCTCGTAATGGCCCATACCGGACCCAGGCGCCGAAACTTGGCATAAGGAGACAGACCGGGGGCGCGGGTTGAGCGGGTGACTATTTGGCGAAGATATGTCCCCGCAGGGGGTAGAGCGCCAGTGCGGCTACCACGCGCGCCAAATGGACCGCTGGAATGCTCGAAGATGGTGTACGCATTGCTGAAGAAGTAGGGCGCGGCCGGAAGAGAAAAGCAACTCGCGCGTAGTCCGAGGTGAGCCATATTCGCGTTCTTGTCTGGTTGCAGAGAGTGGTGGATGTTTTGACAATTCGCGCAAATGGTGAGACGGTAGAAGCTGTGGTTTGTATACATCAAAGTCAAGCGCGTGATCTAGGCGTCACTGGGAATTTTCGCAGTTCTGGGTCAGCGTATCGTAGTGAAGTGTACACTTGAAAGGGGCTCGTGCTTTCTGACGTAGGTCGAAGTAGCGAATCGTATGCAGTACCCGTCAAGAGTGCAAGAAAAGGGCTATAACTTCCGCGGAAATACAATTACAGCTGCGAATGGCGCCTGTAACGGCGCGCAGTCTATCTCAATCGCGGAGTAGATACGGTTCCAACAGAGAATAGGAGTATGGACTATGCAGCATGTGCTTGCTATCGTACAACCTTTACTGACCAGAGTGCTTTAGCTGCTGATTGCTGTGCGTAATCCAGACGCATCGGCTTGCTGGCGCTGTTTGTGAAGAGCTGCCGTCCCTTGCAGTTCTGGAAACCAACGGTAGACGTAAACAGCGCATAGGCATCGCTCGCGGTACCCAGTCCCTGAATTCATGATCGATCACTTGCAAAACTGTAATTGTATACTTTTCGTACCCTGAGCATGAACGTGCGATCTGACCTTTGTCTACAATTAGGAGTGTGGGATACACGTCACCGACCCGAATGTTGCTGGTTTGACCTGGCGGTAGGCAGCGAAGTACCGGCGAAAGGCTACTACCATTCCCGACCATTTCCATGCTCTTTACATATTCGGTCACTCGATCGTGGCAGTATCGATGAAGATATGCATCGTGTGTATTCATTCGAACTTGAAATGAGGAACGAACGCGACCGAGTACACTCCAGCTGTGCGGCTTTCTAAGTCACTGTGAAGATATGCTTGAGCGACGAAAATGCCCGGAAGTCCATCTTTGAAGCTGCCCCCCTTAAGCGTAGTAAACAGACGTTGCGCTATGATGGAAGCTGGGTGTAGTTGAAGAGGCAAGGGGAAGCTATGCTGGATTGAGGTTTGCCGATGACGTCTTCGACAAGCGCCGGCATCATCCGGCACTACCGGTCACTTTGGGGCAGTCACCACTACCTAAGATATCTTTCGAGCTTTTATTGCCTCGTACACTATACTCTGATCGTTCCAACAGCCATATCTAGCATTAATCACTCGAACGGTATGGTTGCAGCGCACCTGCGTACCTACATCAGACACCACGCCGCAGCAGCTTACAAAAGAGCTTCAGGTGCACAAAATTATTCGCAGTTTACGGTCTCTTTAGTATCAACACGTGGAGATTGCGAGAGACACTCGTCGAACACTGAGCGCCTGGTTATTCGAGACATTCGTAGGCAAGGCTACTACCCGGCCCATCTGCGTTTCGCAAACCAACCCATACAAATTTTCACATCGGCTTAAAGTGGAGTTGTCGCGTAATCACGTTACACATTTGAGGTATTGTTGTTACAATTACGGACTTCTAGAACTATTAATTTACCACACGTATCGACCAACATGCCTTCGACGCATCGTTCGGACTGTACGGGCACCGGCGCAGTGCAAACTACGGTCACGACACAGCATAGCGGATTCCAGGCGTATCACAAACCATGCAAGGCCACACAGCCTATAGGCTTGTTATCCAGGACCGGTCAAGGTCGATACGCGCTCGACACTGCATCTTCTTGTCCGTTTATGGTCTCGATCGGCCGGGACGTTACACAGGACGTTGAGCCCACCAATCGACACCGCGAAGTGACGCGCGAGGTTTTCAGCTCGCTTAGGTTGGTATACCAAGAACAAATGAAGAAGCGTATATGCATGTCAGCTCTGCGAACGCACATGTCAGGTTTCGCCGACCATGAACCTGCGGGAGGTTGATAAAGCACGATGTCGACCTGCATTCTCGCACAACTCTTACCTCTTACACAGAACACTTCGTTTACATTTATTTGCTACATGACCTATCTACGGATGGAGCCATATTAATTTCGAGCGCAGAGGAAGTACCGATCTCACCATGGCAAGCGGTGACAGTGCAATAAGCTCCCTTCCGGGCGGCCAGCATTCTCCTGCGCATCCCAAGGCTGCAGCGGAGGTTGGGTCATACGCAGAGTACTTGGCGAAATTGAACCGATCACCTCCCACCTCCAGCGGGGGATGTTTTGGCGATCATTTGTGGTTGGCAAGTTTCAACGCAGATGGCCGTTGTATTGAATGGAACTACTGTGTCCCATACAAGAAAGATAGGCTCGATGCTCCAAGAAATTTACCAGCCTTAGACGGGAACGGTGTCAGACCTTACACATCAGTTCTTTCCCCTACTGGTTTTTGGACGTTACTACAAGGCCCGAATGAGAACGTGGTCTATAGAGTAGTCATAGTGACTGCTGGGCATGGTAGCATCTCCTCTCAAACGAAAGACGTTCTCGGCCTCGGTCTAGACCTTGGGCCGGAGATATTCGAATATGTGCAAGATTGTGTTGATAACCCCTTATTTGGAATGCAGTCTGGGGATATCCGATCTTGGTTCAAAGTCTTGCCGGCATTACGCATAGGAGAGAACATCTTGTACATTTCTGAGGCTGCACCTGGGAGAGCAGCTAAAACTGGTATCCGCAACCGCCCAAATCTAAGCACTTAGGATAGCTGACTAGTAATTTAGCGATACTCTTTTTAGGAACCAACTGGAGATCTCCTCATCTGGTAGCCAGAACATCTATCAGCTCCTCGATGTTTCCATCCATAAGACCATCCCAAATTGCGGAAGGATTGCGTAATGCAGACGAACACCCTGACTCCTGTTGCCACAACACATGGCTGATCCAGCGCTTCATCACATCAGGAATTGGCGCCGATAATTTCTTCGGCCCCAGCAATTTTCTCTACGTCTGCTTAGCGGCGCTACTTGAACTCCATCTATCTACAGCGCCTTTGGATGTACCTTACATTGCCAAGTATCAATTCCAATCTCAGATGCGAAGTGCATATTACAAGAGTCGCACAACTGGAGTCAAAGATGATCGAGGGGCCTATGAATCTCCGAGTAGAATATGGATTCGAGTGAGGATGGAACTCGATGAGCAACGTACTACACTGCGCTGGATGATACAATTCTTCCGGGAACACTTCAACCACCTTGACGAAGATCTTCAAGCAGCCCTCAACGATATCATGGAACGTTTCAAATTTCGAGTACAAGACCTTGAACAGTGTGAATCCCAACTAAGAGATCACATAGCAGCGGAAGGCACAAGTAAGAGTATTCACATGGCAGAGATGAGCATTCGTGAGAGCAAAAGAGTTATGCTACGTACGGCAACATCCATGCGCAGTCTAAACAAAAGCTAACACTTTTCAAGTGACGGCTTTGGCATTCATCTTCTTACCAGTCTCCCTCGCATCTTCAGTGTACGGAATGGTAAGCACCTCGGTTCCTACTGGTGGCCATTCTCGCTAACAGTCATCGTAGAATGTGCAGCAAGTCAACGGTACTGGTCATTCTATCAGAGTCTTTGTGATCACGGCTGTTGCAATGTGTGCATCTTCTGTATTTCTGTGGGCTGCTTCCGCTGCTTTTCAATCTTACCGAGCTCGTCTGATATCCGAAGAACAGTTGAACAGAAACGCGAAATTCCCATGGTATAAAGAAATGATCATGCACGGGCCGCTTGGACGTGAACAGCGGTTATGGTACAATATCAAGTTGATATTCTGCGGCTATTCTGGATCTAGATTCGACTGAGTTTTAGAAGAATGCGAACTTTCCATTGATACCAATGGAATCATACCGTGCATGTATTTCACTTGTACTTTTGCATGGGAAAACATGCGATCTGGTTGACATTTTGATTGGCGCTGTTGAAATCGTAATGATATGAGTAGCACGCAAGAAATTACTCAAGCATACCCAGGTAAACTAGGACATGACGATTGTGGACGTTTGAAACGACAATAAGCTATTCAAGTCTTCTCAGTATGCTTGACAGAATTCCACAATTGTGATGGCGGAAGCGTTCGCGTTCGGGTAATAGCCAGTAGTTCAGGCATGGGTATGTACATATCTCTGCAATGACAAGTAATAGAGATGCACCATAGGTATCTCATTTATCCACTCAAGACGCATGAGCGTTCTCAAAGTACACAACCGAATATCCTCGCGGGAAGACCCTTCAGCTAGGAGACGCCCGGGCATCGAAGCAAAGCAATGCTGTGCACGCTACAAGGATATTCGTGATGAGCCGACGAAGACCTCCAAAGAAACCATTCAAGAACGAAGTCGGAAGTCCGTCTGCCAACTACTCCAAGCACTCCTCTCACAGCTCCGCCACGGGAAGTGATCAACATGTCAGTCAGCCACGAAGGCGGAGTTCGGGCCATGTACCTCCGTGGTGTATCCTCGCAGACAGAAGATGGCGCGCCAAGTATCCCTTGCCACGCTGTACATGGTCAACTGTAAGACTCGGGCTTACTTCACAGAAGCGGTGAGGCTGTTCACAACGAGCGACGAAGACAGCGGGCAGTGTTGTTATCAGTGAATTTGGTCCGCGCCCTTGGCATTCCGCGACGTACCGGAGTGAAGCACTCAAAACGATCCTGTTTGATTAGACAGTCGGCGGTGCGCCAGTTTGAATGATCTGCAAGCGGTTGTTTTGACGTGCATGGGCCACTCCAGACTCAGATTGGACTTGGCGGGCAAGCGCGACGGGGTAATGACATCATCAGCTCTGGCTGAAGCGCGCACCAAGGCACACATGTTCGAAACTCATGAGGCTGGTTGATAATACGGTATCAGTATTGCGATTCGAGTAACTGCAGCTTCCGAGACAGCGTGGCGATTGGTGAGAGAAATATGTGACGATATGCTCCACTTCCCCTGGGCAACCTGGCAGCTTCCGAGCTAAACCATGCGCTGGTACCCGCTTGGCGTCTACACAGCCTACCTCACCAACCACCTCGTCATCTCAACCGGCCAGGAAAACAGCAAGCCAGCACTGCCCTCCTCCCCCTCTCGATAACTAACCACTTTCGCCGGGTCCTCGCTGCGAAGACACAACCTCAAATCATTTGCCAATTCTTCTAGCCTGTATTCCGCCAATCGCAGGGCGTGCATTCGGCAGCTACCTACCAGACCAGCGAGCTTGGCTTCGACAAGTCATATACTGCTAGCTTTCCCGCGCCGTGCGCATCTGACTCTTTTCCCGAACAGCAATGAGTGAGTAACAATGGCCCTTTTGATTCATTTTCCCGCACGCGGCAGTTAGCCGGCCTTGTCGTGGTCGCTTCGCGCAGGCTTGGTATTTGGATCGACCCTACAACACCATCGTTGTTCGGCTTTCCTAACCAAACCTCCATCGCCGCCGACCGTCCGACCGGGGCGCAGCACAGCACCCTCATCAACCTTCATCGCGTACTTGGCCCACGAATTATATATCGCTAACCTGTGCCCTTGGCAGAAAACATAAAGCAGTCTTTCCACCGTCACGGTCGAGCACAGAGTTATCACCGCCACCAGCAGCAGACCATGCCCCAGCCCGCCAACGGCCGGCTCCACGATGAGCACACCCCGCTCATCGGGCGCACCCAGAACTACGAGGATGAATCGCGCGTCAAGACTATGCCCAAGCATGTCTTGCATTTGATCTATGCGACACTCGCCAGCAACTATGTCAACGTCTTCCTCGTCTTCGTGCCGCTCGGCATCATCGCCGGCGCATTGCACTGGAACCCTACCGTCGTCTTCGTCCTCAACTTCATCGCTATTATCCCTCTTGCCGCACTCCTGAGTTTCGCGACTGAGGAGCTATCCGCTAAGCTTGGTCAAACTCTTGGTGGATTGATGAATGCGACATTTGGAAATGCCGTCGAACTCATTGTAAGCTTCCGAGCGCATCCATTGCGCTGCAACATCAGCTAACCACAACAGGTCTCTATCGTTGCACTCAAGCAAGGCGAAATCCGAATTGTCCAAGCCAGTATGCTGGGCAGTATTCTGTCCAACATTCTTCTTGTGAGTCAAGTTATTCCATTACTCATATCTCAGCGCTGACTATGACCAGGTGCTCGGATGCTGCTTCCTTGCCGCGGGCCTGACTCAACACGAGAGCCGATTCAACGAGACCGTCGCATCTACCATGTCCTCGCTCATGGCCGTCGCATCCGCCTCGCTCATCATTCCCGCCACCCTCTACGCCGTCATGCACAGTGACAACAAGAAGGACAACCTCGAGACTGACAAGAACATTCTGGTCCTCTCCCACGGCACTGCCATCATCCTGCTCATCCTCTACATCCTATACCTCTACTTCCAGCTCTACTCCCACCACAGCCTCTTCGCTGATGTCGAGAATCAAGAGGGTGGCGGCGAGGAGGAGGAGGCCCAGATCTTGTCACCCGTCGCTGCCGGTGTTGCGCTGGTCCTTGTCACCGTCCTCGTAGCTGTTTGCGCCGAGTTCCTTGTCGACAGTATCGATTCGATTGTAGAATCCGCACACATCAGCAAAACATTCGTCGGTTTAGTGTTGATCCCCATCGTCGGAAACGCAGCCGAGCACGTCACCGCCGTCATCGTCGCATACAAGGGCAAGATGGACCTCGCTATCAACGTCGCCATCGGATCCTCCATGCAGATCGCTCTCTTCGTCACTCCCTTCCTTGTCATCCTCGGCTGGATTATGGGCCAGCCCATGACCCTCCACTTCCAGGGCTTCGAGACAATGATCTTCTTCATCTCCGTCCTGATCGTCAACTACCTGATCCAGGATGGAAAGAGCAACTACCTCGAGGGCGCCATGTGCATTGGCATCTACGCCATAATCGCGCTTGCGTTCTACATCTACCCCGACAACGCGGCCGGCGACATCACCGTCGACGTTGTCAAGCGATTCTTCGCTGTCAACTAGAGCATGCAAATGCTTTAGTTGCAAATTGATTCGCGCTCGCTGAGCGGCGCGGTGAATCCCATTTCCTTTGTACAATCTATGTTCTGCTCTAATATATCTTGGCACAAGACTACAGAACGGAAGGGCCTCTTCGTTTTCCTATTTGCTACTGCATTTCCTTAGTTCTTAGTCTCCTTGTACGAGTATCTGTGGGGTGGTGCAGCTGTTCTTGGCGTTATATCTACTTGTGGCAGTGCATTTCGGAACGATCGGCTGCCGAACAGTGGAGTGTGGCTTGACGATCGAATGTGGTCTGAGCTTAGCGGGGACCTCATGTTGGTGGGATGAGTGGAAGGGGAGGATTTGTATATGTAGGATCAAATGAACTGTCAAGAAACATTCGGATGTTCTTCTTATTGTGCATAGGGTGGGTGTCGTGCTTATCGGCAGTTCTTACTACTAACCTGCAGCGCGCTCACCCCGCAGACCTCCAGGACAAGCTACTCAAACAACATCTTACTTCTCCACCCCTTCACCATCCCCTCACCTCCCTGCCTTAGCAAACTCCCCCCAAGCCGCCGCCCAAACAAGATACCACGTCCTACTTGCCCCACCATCAATCCACCTTTCATCCCAAAACCCATCGATCCCGTCTCTGAAGAAGCTATAACTCGCTCTCGGATCAATCAACGCGAGATTAGCATACAAGATCCCACGCCAACCCCCTTCAACATTCGCCCGCCCTTCCGTGAAGAACGTGTTCCATTCTTCTCTTACGAACCCGCGGGGCCGAATTAGAGAGGTGCAGGGCGAAATAGGGACGATGTGGATGCCGTGGATGAGGGAGGTTTCGAGACCGAAGTACGCTGAGGGGTGTTAGCAAGGTGAGGTGACTTGAGCCTTGTTCTTCCTTTCGGCTTCGTGCTGGGTGTGGGAGGGTTGCATGTATGTAATGAGACTTACAGCAACAGCAAAAGGTACTATGACGGGCATACGTACTCGCGTGATCGATTTTGTTCTCAAACAGAATCCCCGCGACTTTGTTCTGCGTGTAGCGGTTTGGGTGGTTTGTGTTATTGGAGCGGATGTACATGTAGGAATTGAAGCAGCGGGCTTGGATGGCAAGTTGGAGATTTCCTGCTTACTCTGTCAGTGCCCTTTACCAAATGCCGTCATCTGCGCATGCTCGGGAATGAGAAGAATACCTCTCTTCTCCATATTCGCATCCCCACTAACCCTCCCCCACATCTTAACCGCATAACAAGAAAACGCATCTTCCCCCGTACTCTCCATGTCCTTGCCATCTGCGCTTTCAAATAGCCCTTTCGCCCAACTATGTCCATGCCACCAGTCAAACGCGCGTTGAAAAGGGTAGTCTCGGCCGTTGTAATCGCTTTCGGCGTAGTCCTTCACCAGCATATTCGTCCACGCCTTGTTATCCCCTTGCATCAACCACTCCGGATCCAAATACCCGATCACAGCGGCTGTGTAGACAAAGTATGCGTAATGGAAGTGATGGTCGTTGTAATACGTATTCCCGAAATCGGCATTTGGGTCTGTGAAGCCAGCGGCTGAGACGACGCCTTTCCAGCTGTCGTCGTAGTAAAGAGGATACCGTTGTTGGTTCTCGACATACCGCGCGAATTCTTGTTTTAACTTTTCTAGTCCAGCGTTTGCGATGGCTTCGTGATTCAACACGTCTTTGATGACCCAAACGATAGTCGCGAATTTCGATAGAGCTTTTCCGGCAAAATACATGGAGTCTTGTGGTATGCGTTCTGTCATTGCGCGCCGGAGATCGCGTTCTGCGACTGCGGCGATGAAGGCAAGGACTTCGGGGGAATAACGTATTTTGGCGTTTGCGCTCGTGGTGGGGTTCCAGGGGCCAAAGTGCATGGTTAGTGGGATGTTAGGTTCGATGAAGGTAAGCTTTTCGGCCCAGATGGCTGTTGCTATGCCTTTGGTCGTGGTACGAAGGCGCAGGTTGGTTACTTGGTGCCTCATGTCTGGGTCGAGGGATTGGATGTGGTGTGGTAGGGCGAACATGAGTAATGGTGAGTGGCCGACTTTTGTGTACCGGAACGTGTAGATGCCTTTGCCGTCTGGCACTACAGCGGTAAGTCTAGCTTCGCATACGAATGCTCCACAGGCTCGGTCGTACATGGCTTCTCCTTCTGCGCCGAGCGGGTTCTTTGCGACCTGGATTGTGCCTTTGAAGGCTGGTGGGCCAACGAGCGTGTTGGCATTGATTCTGGCGAACTTGGTGGCGTCGTAGTCGAGGCTCGCTACTGGATTGATGTACATGGCCCAAGACGCTCCATCCTTATCTTTCAAGCGGTACTTGACCGTGCGGCCCATGATGATTGGGCCTGCCACGTCTCCGAAGCCGCGACCGCCAGTCTGTATGATGGGCGTTGCGTCTCGGTAGCCAGCTGTGACGAAGCTCATGCCTTGAACAACCGGGAATGTGATCTTAGGTTCTTTAGGCGTGGAGTGCGCGTTGAGGTTGATGTTGACGGAGAAGGGGAGATGAGTATCCGTGGTAAGCGTTGTCCGAGCATCGAGTTCGACGGCGCTGAGGATAAGATGCTGCTTGTGTAGCGGGTTGATATAGCCTTTCGCAGAATGTCCAGGTTCGAAGACCAAATCCTTCTCCTCAATATGGCTCACGCACATGCCCCATGTTTGCACTGTTCCCACATCCAATGCCAACTTGCCCCACCATATTGAGTACGGATGTGTCCAAATAGGCTGGTTCTGCTGACCTAGAAATGCATTGGCGTAGAACTTGTTCGTGTGCAGAGTCCTTTTGTCGTCATCCTCCACCCCCGTTCTAGAAACTGGGTGATGACGGCCGATCGGTATTTGCGGAAGAATGCTGTCTTGCTGTATAGGCGTGAAGATGTTGTCGGGGTATATCTCGTCAGGGATGGCCGAGGTATTGTAGCCTAGTGATGCCTTGATGCCTTGACGCGTCTCGAGCCATGTTCCGAACCAGCTCTCCTTCTTGCTAGACTTCGAAACCGGTCGGGGCTCGCCGATTCGGGATTGCGATGGACCCATAGACGCTATCTTAGGGTAGTATTACGGAAGCTGTCTGAATTGGATGCTCGGTATAATCTGCAGGTCAGTCTTCTCTGAGGATGCTCGTAGGCGTATTAGCGATCGTATATGAATACAGTTGAAAGACGAATAGGTCGATAGTGTGGTATTGGTATAGGTTGTAGGATGCAGTCTGCAGGCTGAGAAGGAACCATTGTCTGATGCCACTGTTACAACGGGCGCAGTGAGAGTTGGGAAGTGACGGCTGGCTAGTTTGCTCGATACCACGAGGTTTGCGCATTTGCGCGGTCAAACAGCAGTACCTACACCACATTGCGATGGACTGTACGAGGTATCACCGAGAAAGAGGGGAAAGAGGAGGGACGAGTAAGAAGTTATGTGCAACGATAGATCGTGACATGTGGCTTGGGAAGGAAAAGGTGACACAAGGAGGAAGTCACGGTATAGGTCGAAAGAGTTCGCCAGTTTGGCTTCCAGCGGTGATTGCCAGCATATGACACACAACTAAAGAATGAAAAACTGATCCGCTTCCATTGCTGGACAAGCGAGTCTCTGACTGACACCGTCCGATCATACTAGCGGTTTCCGCAACGGCGCAATGACACCCTGCTTAACAATAACCCTCGGTCTCGTAACGTCCTGATGCGTCTTCTTAGTGACCCACTCCTTGCCCTTCGGTACGCGCAAACTCCTCTCATACTGTTCCCTATTCTCGAATGGGAACGGTAACTGGCTAGCCATATACTTGACGTTGGGTTTCTGTCTCTTCTCATTGATGATGACCTTGTCCATTTTCCTGTCCTTTCTCCTATCGGCATCAATGCCTGGCTTCTTAGTGACCGTTTTGGCGCCGAGGTTACGCTTCTTCTCGGCCTTGGACATGCCGTCGCCGGTCCAGGAACCCCAGCCGGGGAGGAAAGAAACTTCTTCGGTTGCTTCTTCATTCGCGATGGTGGCTTTCTTTTCTGCATCGAAGTCGGCTTCAACGTCGTCACCGGCAAAGCCCTTTGCTGTAAGAGCCTGGTTGCGCATGACGACGTCAAGATCGATACCTTCGTCTTCGAGACCTTGCTCGTCCATGTCCTCATCTTCTTGACCACCAATGACAGTCGCCCAACCATCGTCATCGGCTGTGGTCACGCGCTGCTTCAAGAAGTCATCGACCTTTGTTTCTTGAGGTTTGGTCTCTTGCTTTGACTTCTTTTGAGACTTTGCTTTGGGTGTAGGCTTCGGAGCGAAGACCTTGGCTTGCGTGGAAGTAGTCGTGTTACCTGTGACTGGGAAGAGCTCAGGCTCCGTCGTGGCCTTCTTCTCCTTTTTGGCCTTGGTCAAGAAAGGGTTGGACTCTCCGCTGCCGTTCTCTATAGGCGCGGCAGCCTTACGCTCTTTCCGAGCGCCATTCGAAAGACCGCTTAAGCCGTTCTTCTTGGCGGGCTTTCTAGCTGATGCTGCGTCCGCGACAGAATCTTCGCCTTCCGCAGCCGGGTTGGTATCGTTCTCTTGGTCGGAACCTTCGTGCTCCTCGAACTCGCTGCGATTGATCCGAATAGCCGGAGCTGCTACGTCGGCGTTAGGACCATATCTTCTCCGTCCTGCCTTGGTAGCATTCTCGTCGATTTCGGCGTTGTCGCTGTCTTCTCCCGCAAGCTCGCGTCTCAGGGCTTCAACAGCTTCGTCGTTCTGTGCGCGTTTTGCAGCCTCAGACTTCTGCATAAAGGCCATCTGACCTAGCTTCGATTCTTTGGTCGAGAAGGGGTTCGACTTTAGTTTTCCAAGAGATTGTTGTAGTGCGTCGTTGTCCGATCGGTCGTCGTCATCGTCGCTCTCTTCCTCCTCGCTTGGCACATCAGATGCTTCCTCATCGTCATCGCGAACTGTCTTGCCCTCGACGCGACGACGAAGCTCCTCGTTCCGTCTGGCCATCTCAGTCACACCGTCAAGTGCGTCCTGGTCCCAGTTCGCTCTTCCAGTGGCCTTGATGCCCTTGGCCCACTTGCTCTCGCGATGTTTAGCACCCATGCGTTCCTCTGCTCTCCGGCGATCATTGTATTCACGCTCTTCTTCAGACAGATCAACGCCATCAGCCTTGAGCTGCTCACGCTCCTTCTCTAGTAACTTCTCGCGCTCCCTGCGGTGCACTCGTCGATAAGACTTGCTCTTGATCTTCTTGATGCGCTTCGCGCGGACTTCTTCACGGAACAACAGCTCTCGTTGCATTCGCAGTTCAGCGCGACGCCTGAGGACTTCCTCGACTGGGAGTTTGTTCGTTTGCAGCTCCTCCCACTTCTGTATCTTCTCCTCGTCTTCCTTGCCGTTAGATAGCCCGCTCTGCTGAAGTATCGATTGAATGGTACTTTCGAGGTCGTTTGTAGGTGCAGCGGTCGTCGTGGGTAGGAGGGTTTTCTCTCCCATGTCGCCACCGGTGGGATTTTGTAGAGGGAACATCAAATGTTCGGCGCGGCGGTTCTGCTTGATAGTGTCGGTCCACCTCTCAAGAGTCTCATTCGCTTTGGCGTTGGCTGCGGCGCGGTCGAGCTTGTCTTGCTGTCGCTTCGGCAAAGGCGCGTCTAGTTTCCTAGCAATGTCGTTCCGTTTCGAGGATTTATCGTCTTGCAGCAGCTTGAGCGCCTTCTTCTTCTCCGCGTCGGCAACCTTGGGCTTGAAGCTGAGGAGGTCGACTTTGCGGGAGACACCAAACTCATCTGGTGCAGCCGACTCATGAACATCCACTCTCCTGCCCTTGGGTTTATTGTCTTCTCGCGAAGCCAACGAAGAGATCAAGTTCTGCAACTGTGCCTGGCGATTGTCCTCATCATCTTCCTCGTCAGATGAGAGGTCGGATGCGCCATCTGCTGCTGGGTCTTCGCCTTCGCTTGGCTCCGAGTCGCTATCGTCGAATGCAGAGGCCTTCTTCTTCTTCTCTTTTTCCCTTCGCTCCTCAGCCTCGTCCTCCTCGTATTGATCCAAGGCAGTAGCTAGATCGATAGCATCTTCGCCAAGATCGTCGTCGTCTTCCTCCTCTCCATCTGCACTGTCGCCCTCGTCAAGATCGATATCGCCATCCTCGTCCATCATGTCTTGCTCTCGTTTCGACTTCTTTGCCTTTCCCTTGTGGTTCTTGGAACTGCCTCTGAACGTGTAGCCTTCGAAGCGCTCTTCGTCGCTCTCGCCAAATGCCTCGTCCGAGTCGATGCTCTCGTCATCGTCGTCATCTTCGACGTGACCCATCTGCCAGGTGTTGCCCTCGGAATCGCTTCCTTCGTCGTAGCTCTCGTCACCAGACTTCTTCTTGCGCCGTTTGGGTCCGTCTTCCTCATCCTCGTCCTCGTCGTCTTCTTCGTCGTCATCGCGCGCACGCTTCCGGTTGAAGGCGGGGTCAAATTCGCCTAGCCGGTTCTTGCGCACTTTCGCATCGTCTGGATTCTCGTACTGAGCGATGGAGAAGGCGTCGAGGGCGCGCTTCTGCGCTTTCTTGGGGTTTCGCGATTTCGCATGGCCTTTGCTTGAAGCGCCACCGCTTTGAATCGAGCTGCGTGCTACTCGGGGCGGCATCTCGGCGTTGTGGTTGAGAGGCAAGGCGGCGGTGCGACACAGAACTTCTGGGTTTGCACTTTTTTGATGCACGGGCCACGCCCACCTCCGCTCCAAACTCCGCAAACGCCTCGAAGATTGATAGCGACCAATATCGACGTCGTCGCATCGCTCGCTACAACGGCAGGTACGATCAAATCGCCGCGATGCAACCCACTGCCTCTCTCCAGAAAATGCTGCGGCGCCTGCCGCTTTCACCCAAACAGGCCGGCAAGGAATACTACAAGGGAAACCGCGTGGGATCCATGGGCACAATCAATCGATACGGAAACTTCACACCCGACTGGAGCAAGATACGGACATATGTGTACCCAATTCACGGCACAAAGAATAGCGAGGTGCGTATAATCACATGTTCGGCTTGCGACAGCTGGGATGACATTGTTGGTTTGCAATACTAACATCTGAACAGTTGACACCCTTCGTAGACTCCAGTCTAGAAAAGGTGCGAGGACTTGACGTCGGCAAGGCGGAGAACTACGAAAAGCGATTCACCGGCGAAGACTACTTGAGGGCGTGGAAGATGGCCGGAGGACATGATCTCGTGGAGACAGGGAGTGAAGCGGTAGCCACAGGCAGGAATATACCGACACCATTCGAGGAGAGACCCGCAACGAAGTCATGAAAACGGTTGAGAAATGGCAAGGGCGATTGCGACATCTCAAATTCAATACTGAGAGGAAAACGATGTGAAGAAGCGCTGGAATACGTCACGATGCTGTGGGGGAGAACTGGTGCACGCGCAACGTTGCCACGAACAGGGTCGCAGTGCAGCGCTTCCCATGATGATGACACAGCACCGTGTATAAAGATCTAGGAGAGTATGGCGCATGTGAGCAGTCAGGCGACTACGATGTTGTATATAATGTACATTACTAGGGTATCATATGCTCCCATACATCTACGAGAACTCATACACATCATATCATCACACCCCTCTTCATCCCCTCATCAACCCTCTCTCCTAACACCAAAGAAGTAATTACCCCACTGCTGACTCCCCGCAACCTCCTTCCACCCCAACCCAGGCACATACACAACACCCATACACTTGACATTCCCCCAACCAGGCTGTTTCGCAAACCAACTCCTCAACTCCTCTTCGTTGACATATTTACTCCACTCATGCGTCCCCTTGGGCACAATACCCAGAACATCTTCTGCAACCACATTTGTAACAACCCAGCTCGTCCACGTCCGGGCAATTGTGCTCATTATCAACCAGCCACCAGGCTTTACGTGCGGGAGGACGTGTTCGAGAAATGGGCCGGGAGCGTTGACGTGCTCAATTACTTCGAATAGCGTGACGATGTCAAAGGCTTCTGTGTCTGATTTCGGGCGCGGTAGATCTTCGATAGAAGTATTCAAATATGTGAGTTTACCGGGCGAGGTAAGTGTAGGGTCGCGCCGCTTGTGCGCTTCGGCGATGGAGAGGACTTGTGGTGTGGGGTCGATTGCTGTGACGGAGGTGGTAGTCGGTAGGCGCGCGGCTGATTCAGCGAAGATGCCGCCACCGCAGCCAATGTCTAGATATCGTAGTTTCTCCGACGGGTTTGGTGGAGAGAACGAAGAGCGGCATTGCGTTATGAAGTCGTGGCGGAGCGGGTTCATGAGGTGGAGGAGACGGGAGGGGCCGTGAGGGTCCCACCATGATGATGCGAGCGCATTGAAGTGGGATACCTCTGTTGGGTCGACAGTGGATGTCGAGTTGGGTGTTGGGTTATGGTGTTTGGGGGCGGTGGTGGATATGCATCGCGAGCTTAGTGGAGGTATTCGGAACGGCGATTGTTTGGGTGCTGTTTGACTTGATGAGGCTGGCGGTAGTACTCTCCGTATTGAGCGCAATGCTCTGGCTGTGGATTGTGGCTTCATAACGATAGTTGAAGATTGTTTGGGCCTGCGAGACGCTGTGCACGTTGATGTCACCAAAACTTTAGATCTGCGGCCTCGGCCATCTTAATTCCTTAGTCATCCCTTATCGATAGAGTGGTCTAACAACCCATCATCTTCATGCTTCATTTCACCTTCAACAATGGAGAACGATAGCTTGTTTCGCCATGTCTATCAGCTTAGGGATCGGCTCAAGCCTACCACTTTATGACTTTATACAGGACACGTCCTCTGCTCACTCAGCCATGAGCACGTTATCTCAGATTCGAATCATTGATCGTCACCGTTGTCGGAGACAGATATGACGTATATGATGCAATCATTGCTAATAGCAAAACAAATTCCAGGATGACGAAAATTTCTCAAAGGATATCTGCATCTAGAGCTGAAGGTAATTCGCTGATGTGTCGTGCTTACCTGACAGACTTCGCCTGGATGAGGTCTTGTCAAGTCTAACCTATCTAGGACGAAAGGCGCGTCTACATACAGCAGGTGTACTTAAAGTCGCACCATCACAACTTCAGGTTCAACCATCTACAAACTTCTTTAACTTCCTACCCCTCTCACAAGCACGACTCTATTCGAATTATTCAAAATGTCTCACGGAACGTGGACACCAGAAAACTTTGGCTGGATTGCCGTCCCAAGAAATCGCTCCAACGTCCCATCTGCTGACGATGTTGCTACAATGAAAAGCGAAATCTACTCAGACCCAATGGACGCCTGGCCCGTCACCAACGTGACGGACAAGGCGCGCAAATATGCACAGGAACACCTAACGAAGGAGACATTCAATCACAGTATGAGAGTATTCTGCTACGGTACGTACAACTCAACACCGACACTCTACATGATCATGGCGATGGCAATAATTATGAATTCTCAAGAACCGCTGACACTGTATGACAGGTACCTACATCATCCAGCATTACTTCCCAGAATACCATTCGAGTGCCTTCTTCGAAACCTGGGCACTGACATGCCTCTTTCACGACATTGGCACGACCGATGAGAACATGTCGAACACGCATATGTCGTTCGAGTTCCAAGGCGGCCTCCTCGCTTTGACCAAGTTGCAAGAGTTCGGCGCTCCCCAAGTTCAAGCCGAGAGCGTTGCCGAAGCGATCATCCGCCACCAGGACCCCGGTGAGACAGGTACAGTCAGTGCAATGGTCCAGATGATCCAGATTGCCACCGAGTTTGGTAAGTTATAGTGACACCGACACTATTCTGTATAGTCAACTGACTGCCATTACTCAGATAACATGGGACTACAACCGCATCTCATAGGCCGGGAAGTCATCAAACAGGTGACAGCGCAGCTACCCCGAATGGGCTGGTCGGGATGTTTCGCAAGCACGATCATGAAAGAGATCAGGGTGAAACCTTGGTGCCATACTACAGCGTTGGAGAACTTTGCCGAGTCTGTAGCAGGCAATGAGCTCATGAGACCTTATGAATGAACGGGGCGTGAGCGAGAGCAAGACATCAAGATGATAAGAAATGACAATATGTATAAGAATACATTAGATTACAGAATTGCGGTACTATAAAGAATGCGAACCAGCCATTCCAAGCTTGTTGCTTGTGGCTACGAGACTCGGAGAACCGCCAAATCCCCACCCACAACCCCCTGCATCATGACCCGAAAAGTGCTGAGAGCAACTGGAGTTCGACCCTCACCTTGGATCGTTGGCATCAGTCACCGAATAAGTGACGCACCGATACGTGTATCTCCCAGCGCGAAACTTGTTGTTGATAGTATTGCACTCTTTAACCAATCTGCGAATCGCATAGCGACAATCATCTTCACCCATTTTCCAGTTGTAGCCTCTGCCACAACAATTAGCGTCGCTGAAACATACACCGAGATAAAGACAAAGACTTACTCGCACCACTTCATACTCCCATACGGTTCCTTCTCCCCTGTCTTCACCGTCGCCACATCCATACGCATATGCATCGGCGTTCGATCATTCGGGTAGAAAGGCGTTTCACCTTCTGGGGGATACATGAAGCCTTTGGCATTGTTGCCGAATCCCTCGATCTTGGTGTCATCTTTACACCATGCGCTGATCGCCTTCTCGATATCATCTGGGGCGACTTTGCGGCCGATGTAGTATATTTTCGGATCCCAACATTGAGGTATCTGGGGGTTAGTGCTGTCCTTGGCGGTGACTAATTCTGGGGCGGGGAAAGCCGGATGCTCGTTCCATGGAGGGTTGTCGAGATTTGTGACGCCGCTGAGGTCGAGGCTGTAGTCGATGGTGCCGACTGTAGCCGTGAAGCCGTGGGTGTTGTCGGAGTCGGGGTCGCATGTGCTCAGGCCGTTGGTGAGTGCGGCGATGCATTCGTCTTTCACGAAGGAGGCTTGTTGGTTGTTGCCGTTTGGCTTAGCGCGCAGCCAAAATGATCGCCGGTCGGGTACGTCGAGTTGGGTGATGCCCCAGCGCCAGTATACGTTGTCGGATATGGAGTTGGAACTAAACTGGTGACCGTCGTTGTCACTGCACCAGGTTTGGATGGCTGACTCGACGCTTACTCCGCCGGAGGCGGTCTTGTCGTTCTTCGGTGCGTCGAGTGGGTGGTTCAGGCACTTGACTGTGGAGTCGATCTGATGATGCGTGGTGAAGGAGTATGTGCCACAGCCGATGTCGATACCTCCACTTCACGCCAAGAACTTCTTGCCATCGCCTACTGAACACGAATTCCTCTCCGTCAGTCCTTGAAAGGCTTCTTCACATGAGAATTCACAGTCGGTGGCGTTCTCTCCAGTCTTGGGTCTCCACCACAACGCGAACTTGTAGTCGCTAAAATCGTCCGAGGCGTCCCGTCTCCAGAAGCGCCGACGGTTCAGCTGCGACTGTTCTCCCTTCGCATTGACCATCCAAGTACCGTCTTCGGCTGAGCCGTCGGTCTTCTCACAGAAGTCGGCGTAAGTGACGTTGAACTCTGAAACCGGGAAATTGGTGTCCTCATTGGGCATGCAGAAGCTGAATACATCTTTGATGGGAATCTGAGGCTGGTACGGAACGATCCATGGCTCCACTGTCATCGTTCTCACAGCGTATTCAGTTGGTGTGGCAGTCGGCAAATCAGTCATTGTCGGACATTGTGTTGTGCATCTCTTGATCTGACCAATCATGCTGCAAAATGCCGAGCATTCTTGTGTGCTGGATGAGCTCGAGCTACTTACAGTAGAGGTCATCGACGTCGTCGGGGTAAACGACGTGATCGAGGGCGTCAGCGAAACCTTTACCATCTCCTTGAGCTCACTACCAGGGATACGAATAAATGGGGATATTGGGCTTCCAGTAATTGCCCGTTGGTAGTTCACCATGAAGACGAAGAGTGCTATAAGCGTCGCTTCGTGCGCGTACAACATGATCTGGTCGGACATCTCTTTCGCCATATTCATTACAACCTCCATCGCTTCTTGCACATCTGGCTGTATCCAGGTAGGAATCTCGTCTGTCATCGCCCCCAATGAGTCAAGAGCTTCGAACGCGGCACCTGGCGAGGCATTGAGAAGTACTTGCTTAGTGGAGCAAATCACTCCGGTGAGCTGCTCATTGAAATCCAGACTACGAGCTCTTCGTGATGATGAGAATTTGTCATCAATCGTACACTGCTGACTTCTGTCGATCAATTCTGTCATCCGCTTTCCAAGAGCCTCTGTAATGTAGATTTCAATGTCGCCAGGGGAACCATTGTTTGCCGAATTGGTGAACATTGTCTGATGAGGTGCATCGGTGCTGCGTATGTTTAGTTGATAGAAGTGAAGACAGGAACGAAATTCTTACGCTGTGGTTGGAGTCGCATCGGGCTTCCGCGTGATGGTAATGACTGGCGCATCAGATGCAGTGGCAATAGCAAGTGTAGATGCTTGTGCCGCGGAAGCTGCTGGTCCCACTTGATGAAGAGGCGCGTGGAGAGCTACGGGAACACCTTTGGATGAGTTGAAGGTCATCGCCATGATATAAGCAAAAAAGGCTGCAAGGGCTGCTCCTGCTCCAATCGCCTCTACGGCCTGACGTGTTTCTAATTCGGTACTCGGGCTGACGAGAAGGTCTTTGATACTCTCCAAGCATGCATCATCAAGGTTGACGCAGGCGCTGTCCAGAGCACTTCCGACTTTCTCGCGCAGTTCATCTGAAAGTATGACATCGACCCCATCGTTGGGGCTGGATGAGTCGGTAAAGACGATGCGTGATCCAGTAAGAGTAGGCGTGGCAGTCTGCTTTTGTCAGCAGAAGGGCTTTCGTGTCCGTCAAGCAATATCGCTTCGTACCAGAGTCGCTGAGTATTGGTTGGTGTCACCCAAACTGAGCGTGAAGATCTCAGCCATTGAGACTGACGACAGTGCTCCAAAGCTGATCAAAACGATGAGGCGAACCATGATATGGGATGAAAGATGAATATATGATGGGGTGAAATTTGTAGCCAAGTACTCCTGGTAGTTCGTTGGTGTCTGTTTTGTCAGATACTGCCAGCATGGTGGGTCATATACACCCGCAAATACTGAACAGTCAAGCATCTCAATCCAAACTTGCAAGGTATATATCAAGAAAGTTGAGGGTCAGTATGCATTTTGGCCCTCCGTCTACCCAATCTATATGTGCTCCCTCCTGCGTCTGGTGTTGCACCTCGTGCCGTATACTGGCATCAAGAGGCACAGGTCCGAAGTTGGGGGGCCGAGACAATCGAAGTGATTGAGAGTGTCAAGAGGACGATGTAATCGACAAGCTGAGTGTGTTGTGATGTCTGACTTTTCCGATACGATTGCTGCTCATGCACGCCAGCTTGCCGCGCCACCTCGAGCCTACGGTTAGGGACTGACATTCTTATGTGACTCGGCAAAGACACAAGACATATGTGACAAGATGACATGGCAGGATATGCATGAGGAAGATAACAGCTTCTGTGTACCACTAATGGAATAGGAGGGGACACATTCTTCTGCGAATCACCCCTCCAAGGTAAAGAACGTCCAATCCGTTAGACTATCACTTTTCCCTAAGAGCGAGATGAACACATTGCTTGGAACAGAATTGTGGCATAGTCGACTGGTCTGCCGCATGTGCCACTAAGGTTGACCAAGCTCGGCTGCTTTCAGAATCTCGTATAATTCTTCGCAACCGCGTTCCTGCGCGTACTCGGTTGGCGTCGTTTGGCTTACCTCGCACCGGATGGTAGGATCTGCGCCATGTTTCAGCAGATACAACAATTTTTCCTTGGCGTTATGTCGAACGGCGTGGTCGAGCGGCGTAGCCCACTTCTTTGACGCGTAGTTGACATCGGCACCATGATCGATCAACACAGCCATAGTAGCGATGCCGTTCCTTTGGCCCCGAACTCCAATGGCGCTAAACAGTGCCAACGGATCCATAGTGGCCCCATGAGACAACAGAATCTGCAGTGGTGTTGCGTCTTCCCGACGTGCCGCTGAGGCGAGGGCGGTACAAGGCTGCAGACATGACCCTCGTCTTACAGATTTGACGTTTGGATCGGCGCCGTGATCGAGGAACCAGCGTAGCAGGTTTTCGGAACGCTGAGCTCGGCTACCAAAACGTGAGAAATAGACTGGGTAGAATGATGGTAGTGCTCACTGGACAGCTGGCGTTTCAAACTCTGTGCTGTTGACATCCCAACCATGATCGATGAGTTCTTGAAACACGGCAGGTTCATCTCTAGCGAAAGCTGCGTTGAACGATAGAATCGACAATGTAGCGCCGTGGTCCAGTAGAGTTTTGAGCATGCGCAGTGATCCATTTCGCATCGCTATTGTCAGACATCCTTGTGACACTTTGTAGCTCGGCTCCGGGTGGCTATGAAGCCACGAAAGGAGCCTGTCAATGTCGTCCGATCCGATAGCATCCTGTATCTCTTGGGGCGGGAAGTTCATGTCGCTGGCAGAAGAAAGTTGAAGGTGTCAAGGCGACGCGCCATGGTATCGAGGAGGGCAAGCATTACATACATGAAACGTGCGGCACAGATATGTGTATGTTTGGGTGGTAACACAATCGAATTGATTCCCGGGGCTGATTGACGTCATGCCAAGATACCAACCACTTCCGATAGCCCCCACCTCACGTGGCCCCTAATTGTTGGGGGAACCATGCGACCTTCGTTGGGAGTGGCACCACCAACATCTTCTCTATCTTTCGCGCTTATAGTATGCGATAGAGGTAGCCCCCCGGCACAGTCGATAGTAGACACATACTTGTTTCATGTTTCATGTGCCATGCCTCTATTCTGTAGCTCGCCTCATCGAGGCATGAGTGGCACCTTCCCGGCTACGTCCCTAGTCGGCATTGCTTACCTACCTCAGAATTTCTATTGGTCCAGTTTCACGGATTCAGTATTTATCAAGGCATGTCCGTCTGTAGATGATGAGGAGGGTAGAGAACTACTCGCGTGAGTCCGTTGCGACGTGTTGTACCATCCTAACCCGTGTATATGAGCCATCGCCCGCGCTCCCTGAAAACCTGAAAACCTGGAAAACACCGAATTGCACGAACCAAAGATCTCAAAATGAGGAGAGGCATCCTTTTCGCAGTGCTACTTGCCATCTACTGCTCGACCGCTAATGTCATCTTGCGTAAGTTAGGTCCCTACTTGCTGCCTTGGTAGCATGACATTGGACTAACCAGAAGCTAGGATCCGCGACAGATGTTGATAGTCCCAACCAAGAGAGGACTGAACTGATCGAACACGATGTCAGACAGCTTTCTTTGCTCGGCAGCCACCTCCACCGCCGTGCTGGTCGTGCGAAATGTAGTGTGCCTCACCGAGGACCTGGCATCGTCGAAAGGGGCCTGAGGGGCTCTTTTGACAATTCTACCATTCGAAGGCGCATGAATCTTCCCACTCCCGACACTATTGATGATTACATTATAGCGGAGACTGGAGAAGCCGAGGCAGTCGT
Organism: Alternaria rosae; assembly: GCF_020736505.1. NCBI lineage: Eukaryota > Fungi > Ascomycota > Dothideomycetes > Pleosporales > Pleosporaceae > Alternaria > Alternaria rosae. The sequence goes on from NW_025763577.1 coordinate 1,623,729, forward strand.
TTGGGGTCAACGAGACGGTAACGATGACGAGAATGAGTTCGACACCAACACGTCGATATTCGATCAATTCAAGTTCTTTCAGGAGAATCAAATGAGTCAGGGTACCTCGCATCTTATGGGCTGTACTATGCTAGTCATTGTCAGTCGCAGGGGTGTTTGGATGGGTCATTTCTGGGAAGACATCTCCTTTGCCACAAACCACGACCACCACTTCTGGGATAAGTACAAGGGAGACCAAGACAAAATCTTCACCGAGTCTGTTATCAAGGGTATGCGAAACGGCAAAGGACGCGGGAGGAATAAGCAGCAGGACTCTTTGAGGTTGAATGCCGATAAGTTCAAGGACGACCATCTCAAAGCTTACCTCATCCATCCCAAAACCAACTCCGATGAAACCGGTGACTATAGAGAATACTGGGACAAGATGAAAGAGGAAGCATGTATCCATCTTCCCCAGCTCAGGGAAGCAAACCAGTGGGAAGAACATGCATACGAACCTACGGACGACGACGATATACTCGACGACACCCCACGCGGGAGACTGCTGTTCAAATACGACTCAAAGCATCTGGGCGTCGGACCGAGTGCTGATCCTGTAGGCACACCCTTTACAGAGCATCTAGTAATGCTGTGGGGCGAGACGAAAGAGTTGCATAACGATGCATGGACCGCGAACACCATCGAGAAGTCCTGATACACTCTTTCTTACTCCAGAATATCAAGCAACTCCCACTACTTTCACCGCCAACTACCCGCCAATCGTGGCGGAATTATCTATAAACGTGCCATTGTCTTCGTTCTGATAATCTCTGTTTGTTGCAAATATAGATATTCAACACGGTCTTTTCATGATGATCCCAGCTGCGCGGTCTAGCAAGAGCAATACTTTCTCTTTCTACGCTCACTGTGCTTCTGCCTTATCGGGGGTTGAGGACTCTACCCGTCACTATCGTTACCAATGATACATACAATGTACTACCCCGTCCCAATGTACGGATCACTTCATAGGTATTGACATCCTTACATCTCTTGCTCACAAAATTTCCACACACGAAGGAGTCAATAATTCACGCTGGTCTAAGCCCCCTGATCCTCCTACTCTTCCTCTTCATCCTCGCTTCCAACATCTCCGCCAACTCCACATACCCACGCTCCCTAGCGTCGTCCGCAGCCGTTGAACCAGAGCGAACCACCTCGGGATCCGCACCACAGTCGAGCAAAACCTCCACCGCCTCTGAATTATGCCAACGAACAGCGTACTTTAGCGGTGTACCCCATTTCCATGACACAATATTCGCATCAACACCCTTGGCAAGCAGGAACCTCAACGATTCGGTAGCTTGCGAGCGGATAGCGAAGAAGATGGCCGACGCATCCGGTCTGGCGCCAAACTCAAGCAAAATATACATGGCCTTTACCAAGCCACGCGAAGCCGCCTTCTGTAACGGTGTAGCGAGGTCAGCGCATGAGCCTACCAGTCGAGGATTTGAAACGACATTCAGCTCTGCGCCATATTCTAGTACCCAGCGTAGAGTGTTCTCGTGATGTATCGCTGCCCTTTGCTGTACGTCAGCCATCAGTTCTTGGTTAAACCCGCCACATCGTGTCTAATAACCTCTACACTCATAGGAGAGAGGGAGTACGCATACCCAGCCACGCTTTCCCCATACCAAAGTCCTTTACCACCAACTTTCCATCCCCATTTTAGCATCAGATCCAGTAAGCTCATCTCCTCGTTTCCCCTCTCCAACGCAGCATCAAAGGAACGACGCGTCAAGTTAGCCTCGTGTCTAAACAATACTTCGAGGACGTCGAAATTTGCATGTGGCATGGCCACATCAAGGCAATGATCTTTGTCCTTCGATGTAATGGCTCTTGTTCCCTTTCGAGGGCGTCCTTGCTTGGTGAATTTGGCTTCCAGGCCATCGGCGTCGTTGTTCTCGATAAGCTCTTCGAGGTCTTGAGTCAAGCCCATGTCGGCAACTTTTCCGGGGTATAGAGGCCCGATGATACATGTAATCATTGGTGCGGTTGCGATGGCGGCGAGGATGAAGGATCGATGTCTGCGCAGCACCAACAAAGCTGTATTTGAAGAGCGGTCGATGTCACGCCAAGGTGGCAGCCTACAAGATCTATGGGAGTTATGCATCTGTACGGCGTAGTTGTACCATCTGACTTGCCGTTATTGCACATACACAGGGAAAGCCAACCAATTGGGATGTCAAAAAGAGTACTTCATTGAATACAGGACTATGAAGGAAGTTGGGTTCGTTACCGTAGCACCATCCAATGATCGACCCCATGACTTGCAAAAGACCGGTGTATGCCACACCGGTTGGCCATAGTCGTCGTTTCGCCATTTCGAACGCCGATATGCCTATCCCTCCAAGTATCGTGATATCGTTTCAAGGCTTGCTAAATGTGCGTGGACATGTTCAACGAGTGACCGGCCATGCCAACATGAGAAAAGAAGTAGACCCAGATAAGCCAAACATGTACGCCTTGACCGTCATCCTATGCAGGTGTGCGCCAGAATTATCCGAGAAGTTTGTCTTTGGGTAGACGCTTGAGGGCTGCCTCAACGTCCTTGTGATCAACGACGACTCCGCTCTCCGAACAACGAGCTTTGGCACGGAGCTCTGAGCAGAGATTGTCGATGTCGATCGTGCCGTCCTTGAAGTCTGGGCGACTTGAAAGTTTGTCCCTGTGCAGTGTCAGCGTATCAATTCTCATTGGTTTGCAGGGTCGTACTAACCAAATCTTGTGGCAATTGAGGAGCGAGTTGACATCTTCGCCAGGTACTACCTCATCCTCGCCGTCTTGTATGCGCTCAATTTCTTCAAGAGGATTCGTTTTCTGCACAGCAGGTGTGTCACCGAAGTGGAAGGGGCTACCGTAGCCAGTGTTGAGGAAAGCATCATTAAAGAAGCCACCAGTGAAGTCGCCGTCGCCTACGATCGCATTCTGGGTATCGCGGTACTCTCCAAAGAGTGTCGGGTCGAATTGGCCGCCGTTTTGGTTCGCAAAATAATCGATGCCGTTGACGGCGGGGGTGGGTGATTTGGCGGCTAAGACTGCAGGAGAAGGTTTGTCGTCAGATTGGGACATCGCACGAGGCATGGGATTACGAGGGTTGCCGCAGGCCATGTTGAGCTTTTCGCAGAAGAGAACCTCACCTTCGGAGTTTCCATGACACACATAACCGTCCTTGATCGTGTCTAACTGCTGATTGGGCGAGGTATGACTTGGCTCTGGTGATGTCCCGCATGAGGAGTCTTGGTTGGTAGGCGATGTGGACGAGTTGGATGGTGAGTCTGAATGGCTTGACGAGCCACTGTTGAACTGGAAGACACGAGATTGCGAACGAGTGGAGTTCTCCGTGTTACTGCGGGAGGGTTCGTTGTTCGTTTTGTTGTTGTTGTTGTTGTTGTTGTTGTTGTTGTCGAACCCGAAAAAGCCGTTGAGACTGCCAGAGCGCTGCGCACTACCTGGACCTATGGCACCAGGGGAATCTGTGAGCGAGCCGTTGGCCCTGCTGGTCGGGCTGAGGGCGCGCCCGGTGCTGTTTTGGCGACCAGACGCATTTGAAGAAACCGACGCATTTTTGTTCTTTGCTAAAGGACCGTTGTCCAGTAGCTGAGCGCCAGGAAGTCCGCCGAAACGCGGGAACTCGAAGGAGAAGTTGTTGTTGTTGTTGTTGCTATTGTTGTTCAGCATAGAGCTGAAGCCTCCAGCAAGAGCGGGAGTACGAGACACTCCGCTGCTGTTGAGCGAGAGTCGTTTTCGGTATTCGCGAAGTTCCGTTTGCAACCGTTGCACTTGTGCCCGTAAGAGACCGTTCTCGTGGTTCGTGGCATCGGACGCCTTCTCAAGTTCTTGTACTTTGGTCTCGAGGTCCTTCAGGTGCTTCTCTTTGCGTTCTCGGAAAGCTCGTTGGGCCGCGCGATTCTGGGCTTTCCGCTTCTATTCCTGCTGTCAGTTGAGCCAACGTAAGTATGCTCCATTGAACCTACAGTCGTGGGCTCAGAAGTCAATGGTTTGCGGCCGGGCTTCTTGGCTTGCTTGTCTTCACCTTCCCTGCGCTTGCCGCCGCCCTCATCATCGTCACCGTCGTCGTCATCCGGACTCTTCCGCTTTTCGCTCGAATCGCCGGGAGTGTCTCCAGGTAGTGAGCCAATCATGTCGCCGTCTGCGTTGTCGAAATCGAAGCCATTGTCGCCATCCAGGTAGTCGACAAATGGACTCTCTTCCATACTTCCGCCGCTGAAGCCGTTCGCGGGTGTTTGTTGTTGAGGCGACGTGAAGTATGCGGGATCGAGGCTGTCAAGAGGATACTGGAATTGGGAATTGTTCATAGACTGCTTGTTATTGGAGCCGCTGTCAAGGCCAGCGGAGAAGAGATCATTGGGGTTCTGGTTGTTCGAGGCCAGAGCCGCAAGGAGGAGATCCTGCTGCGTCGCATCCAGGTAGAAGGGCGCACCATTCTGGAATTCGTTGGTAGTTCCAGCCATTGTAACTAGAATCGCGAGGTAGAGGGTGGGCAGTGTTGTGAGTAGCTCCGAGGAGAGCTTGCGGGTTGCTTGTCGCAGCTGCGCAGCGTAGCGGAAGTTCGGAGGGGCTGGCTATCGGTCAACCACGTGCGATAACCGTTTTCGCCACCCGGACACCGCAAATTGTGGAGGAGCGGGCGCCTTGGGGTTCTGAGAGGTGGTATGAATGACGCAAGATGTTTGGGGTTGATTTGAGTAGCTCGTTCAGCGGGCGGAGGCGGGCCAGTAAGCGGACGAAGGTTTCGCCGGTATGGGAGGGCTTGTGCAGAGGCCAGAGCGCTCTATGAGTGTAGCGCACTCGACGACGACTGCAGAGGGGTATGCGAAGTCGTTGTCAAGAAACGGGCAGTTTGAGCGAAAGGTGGTCAGATGGTGAAGGAGCAGTGGTGCAAGAAGTCAATTCGCAGCCTCACAGCCTGAAGCCAGGTCTGATGCGGCACTGGGTACCCTAGCTGGTTGGTTCGGGCGACTTTTCGGAGCGACACCGTTAAGCCTGTCAAAGAGCGACCGACAGCAGGTGAACGGATGATCAGCGTCAGTGATAGGTTGAATCAGAGAGTGTGACTGTTCTCGCAGGAGCACGGCGTCAGAGAAGGGCGCAGCAGACGGCAGGCTCAGCATGCGCTTCCTTGTCTGATTGATAAGCACAAAGCTTGGTGGGGTAGGGAGAACGCCATCGAAGACTACCACACCGGGCGCAGATCATCGCGTCCGGTTCCTGGTAAGACAGCAGATTGAGTCTTCAACAGATTCTCGAGCGCTGGAAGACGACTGGCTGGTTATAATAGAGCTGGGGTTTTTGCTTCTACTGAAATCATTGGCGTCATGCGTCATGCTGAATAAGTGGTGCCAGTACGCCCCTCGCAGTCTACTTCCGAAGACGGCGAGTTTTCTAAAAGGAAGAATACTAATCATCTCGCTGCGTACAAGTGTGATCCATGCGGCGCGACTGAAGTTGGCAATAGATGCTATCTGTCACGAACGTCGGTGAGGCAACGCGGACGGGTGCCAAGTACCAAGATGCGGTAAAGACCGTCAAATGCAGAAGTGACGGCTGCATCTGCAGACGTTAAGGTGACGTGAGCAGTGAGTTTGGGTGACGGTGGTGACGGTCCCAGTTCCATTCGACATTCACGCACGCTTGTCTCACTTATAGGGCTGAAGCGCGGAGAAAAAAAGGGTCTAGGCTCTGTGGGGCGGCGCCAAGGCCAGCGGCTGCCTGCCGACCGTCACTGCTCGTCGCGACTTCCTCACTTGTACGCGACCGTGAACAATCCAACCCCACCACAACATCGCAACCACAGGAGTCTACCAGCGATTGCAACATGGCGGACACTACCAAGCAGATCAAGAACGCCGTCAATGCCAAGAGGCAGGCAATCTCCACAGAAGAGCAGGGACGCGCAGAATGGGCAGACCAGGTAAGCCGCGCACTACGGAGTTATCGCATTGACCCGACTGACGTTATATAGCTTCCGGAGATGGAGGCTTTGATTGCCACGGTCGGAGAGACTGAAGAGACAGCAGCTATGCGCACAGAGATGTTGTCCAACATCGCCAAGCACGACGCCAAACTTGAAGTCCTGCGATCGGAACTCGCCGCTCTCGAGGCCCAGCTCCCCGAGGACGTCGCTGAACCTGCCGGTCCTAAGTTCGATATTGAGAAGCACCCAGTTCTGCGCAAGGCCATGGAGAAGCAAGAGCCCGAGAAGGCTGTCGTATTGAACATTGGCGACATCTGCGAGGCGCAGTGGACTGACAGGTCCTGGTACAAGGCCAAGATCCAGAGTAAACTCGGCGCCGCCTCAGCCCCCAAGTATCTTGTTCGCTTCATCGAGTACGACGATACCTTGACCGTCGATGGCTCCGCCGTACGTCCTCTTCCAAACAAGCGCAAGCGCGAGGCGGAGCCCACCTTTGCCGCAACCCCGTCTGCGCCAGTTGTCTCGAGTGCCCACGTCATCTCCGGAGCTGCTAGCATGAACCCGAATGCGCAGGCTACCAAGAATGGAGGGGTAGCTCAGGACGGAGAGGAGAGGAAGGCGAGTCGCATTGTCAACAAGGGCATCCTCAAGAAGAGGCAGTCGAACTGGGCCGACTTCCAGAACAAGGGCAAGAAGAAGGGTGTTGTCAAGAAGGAGTCCATGTTCCGTACCAGCACGGAGGCAGGCAGTCGAGGTGAGTAAATCCAGCAATCTTTCGTTGTGTCTCATCGCTAACGCCTCACAGTCGGCTTCACAGGCTCGGGCAAGGGCATGACCGAAACCCACAAGCGTCAGCGTTACGACCACAAGGCCGACGCGGACCAGGACGAGGATTACTCTGGCGACCGCAAACGCTTCTAGACCATCCAAGGGGAGGTCGGCGAATACCTCGTGGTACGTACAAGTGTGATCGAAAACATTTGATACTCTGAATCCCTTGCTTACGTTGCCCTTGGGCCAACTTCAGACCTAGACACACGCGCTCAGCTACATGGAGTGATCCGGTGCTGATCGAGAAGCGAAGCCTTGGCTTTGTATAAAAGGATGCGGCTAACCTGATGCAGGAGTTCGCACTCTTCCCACCTTCTCACTACTACTCGATTAAGCCCACACGAAGTCCACGACATCTGCATCTTTCGGTATGACTCTTCGGTACACACTCTGGTCTGTTGAGCCAACTCACTAAGCACGACGACTCGATAGGCGTTCGATACCCACTTCATCTGACATCACTGGTCACGCATCACGTATGGCTAGGACCAGTTACATTGTCAGGTAAGATACATACACTTTTACTTTCTCCTTTTATACGTGCGTACATTAGCCACTGCTTTTGGACGTATCATCATCTGCGGCCAGGTCTTTTACGTAGTCGGTTAGATAAGTATTGTTTGGGGATTGTCGTAGGAATCAAACATACAAATTCGATTTTTCTTGTCGCCATGCCGTGCCATGTTCATGAACAACAAGTGTAGACTCGTGTTCTACGCGAAGGACGTTGAGTTGCCGAGCACCTTCCAAGGCGGTGGTCGCGGCTTTGTTCCCGGATGCCCCGCTGTCCCACCAGAACACATCCTCGCGTCTTCTAGCTCCGACCTCACCCCACGCCTCAGTGCTCCAACTACCGCGACGCGTCCGTCAACCACACAGCGCAAGGCATGTCGGGACTGCTCCGTAGAGCTACTGGATTGCAACACGCGACTTCAGTATGGAGGCGGACTGGGACGAGGTAGGGATCCGACGGCATACCAACGACGCCTGCCGTGCTGACCTCTGCGCAGCTAGCCATCGCTCAATTGCCGCCCCCAGGACCACACCTACCCGCTGTACCCATATCGACATTCGCTTTCGACACAACACAAGAACTGCTATGGACAGGAAACAATCATGTGAGTACGTTCACACGCGGTCCGTGCCAGGTGCCGTGAGACTGACATCTTCGCAGGGGCGCGTCACGTCCTTCTACGGCCCTCACCTCGAACGCTACACTTCGTACCGCGGACATGCGCCTCCCGACGGCCCTGTCAAGCAGTTTCTCTTCACCGAGAAGGGCATCCTCTCCATCTCTAAACAAAGCGTCCATTACTCCCACCGCCGCGGACTCACACAATGGCATCTGACGTATGTTGGCCACGAGAGGGGAAGGAGCGCACAAGGGCAGCGGCTGACCATCAGCGTATAGGAGCGCCGAGTTCAAGGATATGACATGCATGAACTTCACCTCCAAAGGCACGCGCGAGATCCTCGTCGCAGGATGTCAGGCGCAAATGTTCAAAGTAGACGTGGAGAAGGGCGTCATCACACATACGGTATGTCGTGTGCCTTAATCAACTACTCCGAGCTAACGAATAGAAGCTCCCGGCCGAATCTCAGTACACAATCATGAAACGCGCCGGACAGTACCTTTGCGCCGCTACGAAAAACGGTGGCATCCACATCTTGGACTCAAACTCGCTTTCCGTCATCAAGGTTTTCGAAGGTCATACTGGTAGTATCAGCGACATGGACGCAAAGGGCGACTTTCTCGCAACATGCGGATGGTCTCCGCGGCAGCAATATGCATACATGCTGGACCCATTCACCAATGTCTTCTCTTTGAAGACGCTTAAGCAGCTTCCTCCTATCCCGTTCCACACAGGTGCAGCCTATGTGCGCATGCATCCTCGTATGTCCACTACAGCTTTCATTGCCTCTCAAAACGGCCAGATGCAGGTTATCGATCTTATGAACCCAGACTCGGCCAATCTCCGGCAGCTGAACTTTTATGATTCGTTCCTCACTGGCTTTGAGATGGCACCTTCCGGCGAGGCTATTGCACTAGCAGACTCCAACTCGCACATACATCTGTGGGGTTCTCCGACCAAGGTGCACTTCCCAGAATACAGCAACCCAACAGAGACTGCAGATCACAATGTCCCACCGCCGCCACAGATGGACTGGAGCCCTGACACGTAGGTCCTGCCGATTGCCAAGTTGTACATGTTGCTTACCTTTTCCAGGCCCCTAAGTACTGTTGGTATGCCGTATTACAAGGAACAGCTGCTATCGAGCTGGCCTAGTCATCTAGTTTTCGAAGTCGGCGCCCCTCCACCTAAGATTGATAGTATGATACTAAACAACATGACGCGCACTGAGATTGGTTTCTTCGCTAAGAATCCTAAAACGAAGCTCAGAAACCAAGCTGAAGCAACACGCCAGGTGGATAGAGTTAGCGAATCCCTATCTGCCCCCAAATTTCTGAGTGAGAAAGCTCGGGCATCACAGTCCTTCACCGAGCCAGATGCCAGGCTATCAGAGACTATGGAGACTTTGACCGACTTGCACCTCGACGATGTTACGCGCAAAGATGTCCCTGCCATGTATGGAAACGTGGAGATCAAATATAGCAAATTCGGTGTTGACGATTTCGACTTTGCGTATGTCTTCTAAACAATATTATTTGCGCTTGCGCTGACACGGTATCAGATACTACAACCAGACACCCTACTCTGGCCTAGAGACTCACATCACCAACTCTTACGCTAACTCCCTTTTGCAACTCTTCCGCTTCACGCCGCTGTTACGGAATCTAGCTCTGCAGCACACTGCTTCGCCGTGCCTCTTTGAGTCTTGTCTTCTTTGCGAACTGGGATTCCTTATCGATATGCTTGAAAAAGCGGCTGGGCTCAACTGTCAAGCATCCAACTTCCTGAAGACCTTTAGTGGCCTTTCGAATGCGGTCTCACTGAATCTGCTCGAGGAGTTTGCCCCCAATGTTGCGCTTACAACCATGATCCAAAACCTCAATCGCTTTCTGCTCGACAAGGTCTCCGAGGAATTTCGACAAATGCTTCCAGGTCACACTGGGCCTTCAGCCATGGACCAAGTGCTAGAGACCCAAGCAAAAGCAAGCATGAGATGTGCACAGTGCAACAACGAAACTATTCGTGGAGGCAAGAACTTCGTCAATGAGCTAGTTTACCCCGCCAAGCATGTGATGAAGAACACAAGAATCGCACGTCCGACCTTTTCACAAATCTTGAAAGCGAGCGTCGAACGACAAGATCAGACTCGAGGTTGGTGCACGAAGTGCAACCGTTATCAGCAGATGGTGCAGCGCAAGACGATACAGTCCGTGCCGGGAGTGTTGATGCTCAACGCTGCCATACAAAGCCATGAAGCTAAGCTGTTGTGGTCAACACCCAATTGGCTTCCGCAAGAGATCGGGATCATAGTAGATCAAGGTCAGTTCTACTGTTTTGAAGGCCAAGACCTGAAGCTACATTTGCAACGCGGAGTACATCAGATCATGGTGTATGAACTTGTCGGGGTCGTCGCGGACATAAACAGTGGCGAGCGTCAGAAACCTCATCTGGTAGCGACCATCAATACTGCACCTTCTTCACGGGAAGAGGACTTGGAGGATAGATGGCACCTGTTCAACGACTTCTTGGTGCGGCCAATACCTAAAGAGGAGGCACTGCGTTTCGACACTAGCTGGAAGCTTCCGTCTGTCCTGACCTTCCAGCTGAAGTCTGCCCGTAACAAGATCGACGATTCGTGGAAACAAAACCTCGACACTTCCATTCTATACAGGTGGTGGTCGTCCAACCCAACGCCTCCCGAGGCGAAATTCAAGCTGCTTCAACACTCCTCAGAGGAGCCACGCCCTGGCTACCCAGTTGCCATCGACGCCGAGTTCATCCGCCTACAAGCTGAGGAGATCGAGATGAAGGCCGATGGCACCCGCCAAACTATTCGTCCGGATCGCAAGGGCCTTGCTCGTGTCTCTGTATGTCGCGGCGAAGGAGAGCAGGCAGGCCTTCCCTTCATCGACGACTACATCGCTGTGACCGAACAAGTTGTCGACTATCTCACCGAATGGTCTGGTATATCTCCAGGTGACCTCAGCCGCGAAACCTCTCCACATGCGCCCGTATCCTTGAAACACGCCTACAAGAAGCTATGGTTGCTACTGAATCTGGGATGCGTATTCGTCGGCCATTCACTTGCCAACGACTTCCGCACCATCAACATCCACGTTCCCAAGAACCAAGTCGTCGATACAAGTAACCTATGGTTCAAACCAGACTTCAAGCGGAAACTGAATCTGAAGTTCTTGGCTTGGTGTGTACTCAAAGAGAGCATCCAAGAGGATACACACGATTCGATCGAGGACGCGACGACAGCTCTGAAGCTTTGGAGAAAGTGGCAGGAGTTTGATGATGCGGGCGTGCTAGAACAGATGTTGAATGACGTATATGCTAAGGGCAGTTTGGTGGGGTTCAAGGCGCCTGGTAGTGGGGGAAAGGCTGTTGGGAATGGTGGGCAGGGACATAGGGCTGTGAGTGGTAGCTACGGCGGGGATGTACCGGATCCTATGACGACACCGAAGAAGGGAGGTAGTCAGTTTGGCAGTATGGGCTTCCGTAGTCCTCTCAGACGCTGAGGTAGGACTTTGTATGTAGGTAGAAACGAAATGCTACTATTAGGAAATCGAATATTTATCCGCCAAAGCCTTCCACATTCTGCCGTTCATTACTCGGGCTTCCTTATCTTTCCACAGGCAGTAACTGAGTGCAAGTTTGTTGGTGTCCATAAAGACGACCAAATAGAAACAGAAACATGTTTAGATGATGTATTATTTAGTAATTATACACATGAAGTGTTCAACCCAGCTACTGTTTCTAGTAAGAGTAGCAAAGCAATTTACCCTGAGTGTCCAAAAGATCCCTCAGCTTAACAGTCGGCGCCAGCTTGCCCAGACCAACCTCAAAGTCAAGAGTAACGTTCTTGCCACTGTAGTCGAAAGGAATGATCGGACCACCAACCTGGTGAAGGCGGTTCTTCAGATCCTTCTGCTGCCACATCGAGAAGATGTGGTCGATGTTGCCGTGGTGGAGGTAGAATACTGGTTCACCCGGGCTGTTGTTCGCGTCACCAGCCTGTCCCAAAGCACCGCCAACACCGAAGTGGCCACTGCCGTGGATATTGGGCACGGCGAAGGTAGCTTCGCCCTCGACCGCACGGGCAAAGCCTGTGTAGTCCTTCGAAGCCATGACCTTGTCGACGAGCTTTTGGTCGGCCCACACGTTGATAAGGGTAGGGACGAAATCGCGCTTCAGGCAGTGAGGTTCCGGGAAGTTGACCATGAACTTGTCGGGTGTGAAAGGACCATTCGTAACGCATCCGCCACCTGTTCCGCCCTCGACACCAAAGGGGTTTGTCTCGGGTGTGGGGTCGACCTTGACACCATTGCCACCGAAACCGGTGTCTGGCTGCCAGATCTCAGAGTCGAAGATGCGTGTTGATGTGGGGTTTTGGGGCTCCGCGTCCGCAGACCAGTCCCAGTAGGGTTGGCCGCCGGTGTAGCCGCATTCTTCCCGTAGAGCCTTCTCGTAGGTTGCGACGAAGTAGCGGTGCCAGAGTGTGAAGTGGCCGACCCAGTGGATGTCGGGGGTTTGGCTACTGTGGACGGCTTGGAAGTCGTCGAAACGGTTGATGGCGCCTTCGATGCCGGAGATGGCGGGCTTTGACGCTAGGCAAAGTACTGCATCGATGTATGCCTTCTTCTGCGGGATTGAGAGTTGTTTCCTAAAAAAAAGTTGGTCAGTAGAGTTTCAGAGGTGTTTCTGATGTGTTGGACCTACCATTCGTAGCGCTTGATGGGGTTCTTGCATGTCTTGGCTGCAGGTGCAGGAAGAGCCGCTGCTACTGCCGACGAAGCCAGACAGAGCGAAGAGATGAGGACGTTGATCTTGACCATATTTGCGGTTGAAGTTGAAATGCGCAGATATGTGTTTCAGATTGTTCGAAGGCGGAGTCTTGAGGTCCCTGGAGACTTGTAAAGATGGTGAGCGTCAAGCTTTATGTACGGCTCATTGTAGGCCTTATCAGGCGCATTCTACCCGTGCAGGACCCATCGAACGACATGAACGCTATCAAAATTAGAGCAAAGGGCAATGAGTGGCGAACGGACGTGAGCATTGGGAATAGAAACGGGACGTTGGACCCTACACCGTGGGATTTGGAGCGATGTCCGGGGCCTGGAAAATTCCTGTATGCATGGCGATTCAGGAGACATGCAGCCGCGCCGCATGCAAGGAAAAGTTGAATGCGTAGCTGCTAATCAAATTGTTACATGCGTTAGTGTGCGGCACAGAGATCTGCATAGCCATCATGTTGTCCAAATACCTTGTTGTATGCCCTTGTAGGCCAAAACTGTTCAATCTCTTACTTGCATGAGGTTCCCTTATCGCAAATTGACTTTCAAACGTCTGTTGGACCTAAGGAAAATATCCCGAGCGAAGGATGTAGCGTGTCTAGTGTGGATGCTCCGTCAAATGTAAGCTACCGAGGGCTTGGACGGCTCGTATTCCTCCCATGTGGCGCGTAAGCGGAGCCAATTGGTTCGGAGGCTCTCTATGTGGGAGGCGAGTATAGACGTTCTTGCTTTGAGTTCACCCATGCGCGCCCACGGTCTACTAGCTAGATATGGTGGTATGACTAGACCAGTACGAAGCGGAAACGCACGTTCTATGTTTGCCTAAGCATTGAAGGATACAACAATTTCGGATGATTGTGGCCGGTGGGCCGGTCTGGAGATTCCTATAGGATTTACCTTGCATTGCCAAGAGGTGGTTGCCGAGATAGCTAAGATGGATGCGTGTTTTCTTCTCTCATCCTTTCGATCCTGTCGTATTGATGGTAGCATGGGACGCTTTGAGTAGGAAGGGAGCAACTGCTCGGAGGCGTATTGTCTCCTTCGATTTTTTTCTCCCTCGGACGCGTGTCTTCGCTCAAGCAGCACATTTGTTGCGATGAGACATGTGGGCTAGGGACGGGAGAACCCACGGGTCGGTTTGGCCCGCCTCCGCGCTGCGACACAATCGGCGTATGAGTCGTGTGTTTACTAATTAGAAGGACTCCAGCATGCCCAGGTGTTCTTGTTGGCGATTGACGGGAAAAAATAGGGTCAATGGTGGCGAACGGGATTACATGCTGGGAAGAGAAGGCACGGCACGGACCTGCTGTATAGCTCTGGTCTAGGCGACAACGGAGCGTTCCTTCATCCCAAGGCCCTTCACTTTCATTCGCGCTGCTCTCCTGGGTACCGGCTCTCGGCTGGGGAATGGGGAGAGCGCGGGTGAGTCCAGTCCCGCCTCGCAGATAGCCGAGGGGAGCTAGACTATTTGGAGCGAAGAGCCGCATCACCAACATCCACCATGGCCCGACCAGGACAGTCGCACCGAAGTCCGCGAATCCTTCGTACTCTGTCGTCCTCTAGCCGTGTTGTCTATCCAATGGTGGCTCGGAGACATTAGCCGCTGAGGAAGGAGTTCATACAGTCCTCTTGGAAGTGCGGCATGTAATAATAGAAGGATTTGCAAGATGAAGCTGTTGGACAATGTCTATTTGCGACACGGCTGGGCATGTTCGAGGAGAAGCTGGCATCATTCATAGCCATGGTTCGTGCCCGTTATGCCAGATCATCCTGATTTGAATGCATACCAACAATATGGCAGACGGTGGTTACGGTATCACTTGGGATAATGGCTCGCGGCAGCCCATGTTCGTGATTACGACTGGTATTCTACTCTTCTTCGCGACGATAGCGGTAGCGTCCAGGTGAGACCCGTCAAATCCGTATCTATACCCTCATTGAAGACCTGCTCATCTTTCCCTAGGCTTTATTGTCGCCTCACTTTCATACGGCATGTAGGACTTGATGATAAATTCATGATAGCTGCGTGGCTAGTATCTGTTTCTCTCGGTATCCAAAATGGATTTCTTGTTAGCTGGGGCACTGGGTAGGTATGTCAGTGTCTATATCACAGATGGTAGCTGACAGAAGGCAAAGTCGACACAACGCCGATCTAGATGCTTCGATCATTTTGATTCCTACATTCAAGCACTGGTAAGACACATAGCATACATAAAGAAGTCTAAAGACTAACTTGACTTCAGGTATGCGTATCAGCTCGTGTACCCATGGGCATTGTTTTTCGTCAAAGCCAGCATCTTGGCCCTCTACCATCGAATCTTCACCCAAACCAAGTTTCGCTATACCGTGTACGGTGTAGCCGCATTCGTCACTATTCAGACCATCGTGGTCACGTTCGTCAACGTAGGTTATGTGCTCAGCTGCCGTATACCTTCCTGAGCTTACCTCTGACTTATCCAGGCCTTCGAGTGCGGAAAAGAGCCATGGAGAGCATGGTCCCCCACCTTCCCGAAAGGATGTAATGACCTGCCTACGACATACTTTGCGATGGCTTCCGTGAACATCCTCACCGATATCTTCATCTTGGTTATGCCGATGCGCGCTTTTGGACAGCTGAAACTTCAACGGACCAAGCGATTTGCGCTCCTCGGTGTGTTCATGGTCGGTGGCGTAGCAGTGATCGCCTCTATCGTTCGACTGTACGCTCTTTACGTGTACGCTGTGACTGATGATCCACCGTATGATGATGTGTTCGTAAGTACCAACCTAATGGAGATCGTCACTATTCTTGCAAATGCTAACAATGCATCAGATCCTCTTACTCTCTCAGATCGAAGTCAACGCAGCCATCATATCTGCTTCCGCCCCAGCGCTTCGACCTCTTCTTACTAAGGCATTCACATCCTTATCCCACGGCTCATCCGGCCAGTACCCAGTTTCCTACGGGACTGGTGGGCCGAACTCAAAGATGCTGAGCCGTACCGCTCGAACACGTTCAAGGGGACATATGGAGCTGTACTCGTTCAATGGAACCAAAAGAACTAGCAAGATCCCAGCAGGAGGTACTCGCAATACAAGTGAAGAATCCATACTCGGCGCCGAAGGCATCACAAAGACGGTAGAAACAAGGATCGAGGAAGACTACATGAGAGATTCTGTACATGGAAGGCACGGGGAACCTCAAGGATATGATGGTGTGAGGCATAGCAATGTATAGTATTCATGATTGGTAGTCCGACCATGAAACCAACCTCTGAGTGTATTGATCCAAGATTCAGCAACACCAGTATGTCAATCGTGGACTATGCCTAGTATATGCAAGACAGGTGATGATAACCAATCACGCGCGGTATAACCACGCTAGCGGCCCTCTCAGGGTCTTCCCCGCCCGAGCGGCAGGCACAAAATCTCCGCGTCAACTTGCCAAGATTGGTGCTCGGAAATACAACCATTGCAACAGAACCCTCTCGAGACTACAGGCATACAGTGTCATTCATGATCAACGCTGGCCTACAGCGCATTGCCATGGCTTTGAACTGTAGTCGCTTTCACCAGTACCGATAACGCGTCGATAACGAGTCAGACGCATTTCTTTCTAGGAAAGCCCACCGTCAATAACCAGCAGTTCATGTGATTAAGTTAAAGAAGAGTTCCAATTCAGACACATGATTCCAGGACGCAGAACCCTTGTTCTGAAATGGCCCACCACGAATATAAATCTCTCGCGGAACGTCACATCAGACTTCTCAAACTACCAAAGGCTTCGCAGTATGGAGCAGAACCAACTCTTGTAGATGCGTCACTGGATGCACCACCTCCATATGAGACAATTTCCTATGTATGGGGCGAGCAAGACAAATCGTGTGTCTTCAAGCTTGACTGTGGAACATTGGTCAATATCACTCCCACTTTGCGTACTACACTCACGCGGATTCGGCCTCATTGCCAAACAGGCTACCTTTGGGTCGATCAGGTACGGCAATACTCTACGAAACAGATGGAGGTGTCTAACTGACTCTATCGTGACATTCATAGTTATGTGTTGATCAGACAAGTATCCCCGATCGCAACCAGCAAGTAGCTCTCATGGGCGAGATATACAGCAAATGTCAACGGGTGTTGATCTGGCTCGGGCAAGAGATAAACGATCCAAATTACATGTCATACTACCTAGGACCCACACCACCTTTAGAAATCCAGCAAAAGACCAAACACACACCCTTATCAGCATCCCGTCTGGAACAACCCGGCCCCCAGTCCTTCGTTCGAAACCTCCTAGCCCTACCATGGTTTACCCGAGCATGGGTAGTGCAAGAAGCAGCCCTACCCACCCTCGCATCCTGCTTCCTCGGCGCCTTCAACTTCTCCATAGAAGATTTATGGGCCGTCATAGTCCACTTCCGGAGCGCAGAACGGTATCTCACACAGAGGGACTACGTCAACCTACGCCAACTCCCCGGATACATCGTTCTGAACGAGATCTTGCGACTGCGGATGCAAGCGCGGTACCAGCGGGGCCCAACCCCTAATGAAGCGACATGTTTCTACCATTCCCTATCCATCTTTGCGCCTCGATCCCAGACGTCAAGCCGACATGATATCATTTTCGCCTTCCTGGGGCTCCAGCGAGATCAGCGGGTGAGCATCATGCCTGACTACGACATGGACTGGGATGCTGTACCTTGCGTAGCTACCAAAGCGATCATCGAGGCTACAGGCAGTTTGAACTTGTTCGGGCTGCTGCACCGGAAAGACGAAGATGCGAGTCGGTGGCCCATTTTGCCATCTTGGGTGCCAGATTGGTCGAGGACGCCCGAGGCGGAACCGTTGGTGTTTCCGAGGAGTTGGATTTACTTTGATGCTTCTGCCGGGAGACACTATGAGGCTAGAGCGGTGAAGGACCTCGCCACTCCGCATCTGGTGGTTGCGGGGAAGATTATTGGTGAGGTGGCGAACACGCTTGCTTTTACTAAGGGCCTTGCAGAGCCGCTTGCAAACCGCCATGGATGGGACGTTTTCTCTTACCTCAACTTGCTACATCTACACAAACTTCTGGGACAGATGTGGCTAGAGAAGACGATTGCCCCATCAATGCAGCGTCTGTTGAAAGTTATCTTAGCCGACGGTTCTTTCACTCTAAACCAAAAGCTCAGGGAGCACTGCAGCGAGGGTCTACCAGCTTCTGATATAGACGAGCTAGCCTCAACGTACTTAGCGATTCAGGAAGCATCAAAAGAGCGCGATGTAGCCGCAATGAGTCGGTCCAAGAAGGTCGACGATTTTGGCAAACGAGCAACTAGGTTCCGCGATCATGCTCGCGTAGCTTGGGGCCGACAGATTATCGTAGGACGCGATTGGAGACTTGGGCTTGCACATCGATCTGTTTGCGAGGGTGATTTGATATGTGTCGTGCACGGCTCTCAGGTGCCATTTGTTTTACGTCGTCAGACAAGCGGTTATTATCGCTTGATGGGTCAGTGCTACTTTGAAAGCGCTATGCGTGGGGAAGAAGTGATTTGGGATGAGGCGGATGCAGATGAGTTCATACTTGCGTAAGCAGCACAGGTCGTCGTGATTGTCAATGGAACAATTCAACCATTAGTGGACCAAGTGCAGTCAGGCCACCATCTTCTCTAACTTCTATAACCGACTTGCAACAAGCGCCTCAGAAGGCGCTGGCAAGTCTCAAGCCGCTTCCGCAGCATCACCCATCTTCTCAGTATCAATCTCTCCGATAACGCTCTTCAGCAACTCGGGCACAATCTGCGCCGCATCGCCCTGAAAGAACCAATCCCCATCGTAAAGCCCTCCTGCAGGAACATCGTTGGCGTCCATGTTGATAATGGCGACCCTTGCTCCCTTGTTGCGCGCAAGGTCCACATAACCCGCTGCAGGATATACCTTCGCACTCGTCCCAATGACCATAATGAGATCGATATCCTGTTCGTCCTCAATGAATTCATCGACATCCTCCATGACCTTCTTAGGCAGTGTTTCACCGAACCAGACCACACCCGGACGTAGTAGACCGTTCTTGCATTCAGGGCAATGAGGGAGGTGCTTGTAGTCGAGTTCCGGAATCTCGACGTTGATATCTGAGATGTCTAGTTCGCGCGCGGCAAGAGCAGCGTTCGTAGTTGGGTCGGACTCGTCGGTCGGTATGGCGAGTGCAGGCACAATAGGGTCGGTGTAGTTATTCCGCTCCGAGTAGTTGCAGAAGAAGTCTGAGCACTTGAGGTCGAAGAGAGAGCCGTGCAGGAGTTTGAGTTGTTCGGCGGGGTGTTGAGCGCGCGGTGATAGGCCTGGTAGTGATAGTGTTAGCCATACGACTGCTAGGGATGTTATGTGGATACTCACCATCGACGTTCTGACTCAGCGTGATGAAGTTCTCCTTCTTCCTCGCCAATTCGGCAAGGGCGTAGTGCGCAGGATTGGGCTTGGCTTTGAGTGCCATGTGCCGTCGGTAGCTGTAGAACTGCCACACGAGTCCTGGATTTCGCTCAAAGGCCTGGGGAGTTGCTAGTGATGTCGCGTCATGCGTCCTCCACATGCCCCCAGCACCTCGAAAAGTGGGTAGTCCAGAGGAAGCTGATAGCCCCGCACCGAGAAGCGCCAGAATACGCGTCGACTTGTTCAGGTGTTGCTGGAAGCTCTCGAGGTCCTTGGGCGGAACCACGCTGGGTCTGGCGACCGAAGAGGCCATTCTGCGGATGATAGTGGGCAGCGTCACGGTGGTGGTGGTGGTCTTCTTCGCAGACTGGGCATGCGAAGAGGAGGAAGACAAGAGTCCGGCCGTGTCATGTGTGCGTTGTTTGTCCGACAGGCAGAAATGGGGGCCTGGAGGTGTTTGCGGGGAGGGGGAAGCTGCGGCGGTAGTGGCACCTGCAAGGTACGTCAGGCTTCCCCACCATCGGCCTAGCGCCCACCAGCTCGGGAAACCGATGCCTCTTCCGCCGAAGCTTAATTCGCCCGAGCCAACCTCCGCCAACGACCATGACTTTTGCGATAAGATGGCTGCGACCTGCTGCACGCGTGCCATACAGGTGCGATGCTGCGAGACGGGTCGGGAGGGTGCAGCCCAGAGTAGGCGGCACGAGGGCGTATGCTGCCGCTGCTGTGCCCGCCGCTGAACTCCGATTTGGCCAACCGCTCCATGAAACGCATCCACACCTACTGAAGGCCGGGGAAGGTGATGACCGCCCGAGCAACGTTTTACCCTCTACTGACATGCATTGCAGTCACCCCCGGTATCACTGCATTAGAGTACCACCAACGCCGCGTCGCCCTCGCCAGAGAACTGCCCCCAAACTCGACCGCCATCCTCGCCGCAAACGACCTGAAATATGCGTCCGGCGCCGTCTTCTACAAGTTCCACCAGGATCCAGACTTCCTCTATCTGACGGGATTTAGAGAGCAGGATGCAGTGGCCATAATAGAGAAACACGAAGATGGGGAGCACACATTCCACCTGTACGTCCGGCCCAAGGATCCCAAGGTGGAAGCCTGGGAAGGGCCAAGATCAGGCGTTGAGGCTGCAGAAGACGTCTTCAACGCCGACGTGAGCGGCAGTATCGACGACCTACCCCGTCTGCTCCCCGACATTGTCAAGCGTGCGCAAGCCATATACACCGATCTCCCCCAATCCCGCGTATCCAAAAACCTGCTATCACGGTACCTCGCCGGCGCAGAGCCCTCACGCACAGGCGGCATATTCAACGTCTTCCGCGACGCATCCGCAAGCCTCCGACCCCTCCGCCCCCTCGTCAACGAACTCCGCCTTATCAAATCCGAAGCCGAAATCACAAACATGCGCCGCGCAGGCCAGCACTCGGGCCGCGCCATCACAGACGCAATGCGGCAATCCTTCACAACAGAGAAAGACCTCGATTCCTTCCTCGACTACTGGTTCAAGCAAGACAACTGTGACGGCCCTGCCTACGTCCCCGTCGTAGCTGGCGGCATCAACGCAAACACCATCCACTACGTCTCCAACGACATGCTTCTCAACCCCAAAGAACTCGTCTTGGTCGACGCAGGCGCACAGTACGGTGGCTACGTCACAGATATAACACGCACATGGCCTGTATCCGGCAAGTTTACCCCCGCGCAACGCGACCTCTACACGCTCTTGCTGGCCGTGCAAAGATCTTGCATCTCGCTCTGCCGCACTGATTCAAACTTTACGCTCGATAAACTACATCACATGGCTTCCAACTCGCTAGCCGCAGGTCTAAAGGACCTCGGCTTCGAAATGGATGCCGATGCCATCCAAACGCTGTTTCCACATCACGTGGGGCACTACGTTGGTCTCGATGTGCATGACTCGCCTGGCCTAAGCCGAAGTAGGAAGTTTGAAAAGGGCATGTGTGTTACCGTTGAGCCGGGCATTTACGTCCCTAATGAAGAGAGGTGGCCCAAGTGGGCGAGAGGCATCGGCATGAGGATCGAAGACAGCGTTTGTGTGGATGACGAGAGTCCCTATGTCCTCACTACCGAGGCGGTCAAGGAAGTTGTCGATATCGAGGCGTTGAGGGGGACGGAGACGAAACTATAGATCTGCAATGTGATATCCTCTTTACCACGAACAAACCCTTCACATGGATCACCTGACTTGAATATCGCGTGCAGCCTGCTGGTGTTGTGAAGAGATGCAGCGGTTATGAACCGATGCTGCTTTTTATTGCTATCCTGCTACTATAGTTCCCTGGACGATATGCTATGTACTCGCGTAGTCGACCTCTTCCTAGTCCCACGAAGTCGTCGATGGGATACGGGTCGACAACACAACAACTGCAAGGATGATACTAGACAGCATTCGTCCTCATCGTCCATCTTGCTTCCCCTTCTGAGGCAGTATTGGGTATATGATACGCGTAGTTTATGGTGCGGTAACGACGAGTGTTGGGCTTCGTTCGAACGAGACATGCAGCCCGGCTACTTCGTCCGAATCTAGATATCCCCTTTTTCGCCGGCCCTGTTGCACAAAGTTTGTCCTTTGTCCGACTTTCGGTCTCGATTTTAACCTAGTCCAAGTCCCTGTGAAAGCGGATTTTGATATAGTGACCGCTGGCATCGAATCGGATGTTTGGTGCTGGTAGAAACACACTAGTCTCCTGGGTCCCTCACCGGCCACACTGTTTTATGTGCAGTCGGTGCTGTACTGGTTTTGTCGCAAAAGGCAATTCCCCATCCTCATAACATGTGGAAATGGTAGTTGCCGAAATTGTCCATTTCATAACGGAAAAGGGCCTCGGATGACTGGTCGTTTTCCGGCCATGGCAAATACTGCGGATCGACCTTTGCTGGTGCAGGCTGTTGTAGCACCATGATGACCTCATCTGGGACGGCATCCTCTATATCAGCCCACACGTATGGTTTTGAGGTTTTGACTATCGAATAGATAACCTGGTAGGCGCGGGAAGCTAACATGTTTGTGTCGCACATGCTGCGGAGTGAAGTGACGAGTTGACGTGTGCTGTACACGGACGCTTGTAGTGTGTCGCGGAAGTGATCGGGGCAGGATATGGCTATCATGAGAACGGCGAGTGCTTGCACGACTGTGACCGATTGATTAGTAGGTGAGATGCAACATTAGGGTGTGAACATACTGTTGTGGACAATTGTCCACCATGGCCCTTTTTCATATAAACTCCTAACATTAGGCTCGTTTGCCAGGAGCGAGGCAACATCTCGTGCCGCTTGTACACACGACTCTGCCACAGACTGGTCGAGCGAATTGAAGTCATCGGTTCCGGCTTGAAAGCAGCGTTCAATACGGCGGAGTGAGGGACGAGTCGTCAGAATCTTCAGTCGATAGTATTGCAGTTTAAGCAAGAAGACGTCGCGTTGTTGCATGTGAGCTGAGACCCCTTCTTCTGAATGAACTTGGGGGATGTATTCGAATGCCCATTTGTCAAGGTCTGAGCATAGAGAGATGGTCATCTGTTGGAGGTAATCCCATGATGGCGCAGATCTGCGTTGTGTGTAGAGGTTGGAGATGATTTGCTGGGTCAGGAGATTTAGGTGGGTATCGGCATCGAGGAAGTCGAGACTGGGCACAGGTACGTTTTGGGTCTGATCGCTATTCACGACACTGGGAAATGGAGTTGTGATGTCCTCGTTGGGTATAATGCTTGGCCGACCCGTGATCGAACTCAGCATGCTCTCCAGGGCATGTAAACTCCACCAGGTGCAGATCATACTTTGCCTCCGGGTGGCAGAGACCGACTGGTCATCTTGTTGCACGTGAAGTCCGAGCGAAAAAGCGGATCGCATCGCCATGCCTACCATTACCCAAGCCCTAGCGATGTGACATTAGCATGCGACTACATCGATTGAAGCAAGAGGCGAGGGAATATAGGGTAGCGTGAAACCGAGCAAATTTCACTGCTCTACGTACCGATTGACATGGCCGGCTGTCATGTAGTAAATCGCAAAGAGTCCAGCAGCCTGCAGGCGTTTAGCATAGTCAAACAGAATCAGCAGAGCTCACTTGCCTGCGTTGTGAGCAGATCCGGAGTTGACAGAACGACGATTGTGTCATTCATGCTAAGTAATTGAAAAGCACGGGACAAGTAGACGAGGTGATCCAGCTCGTCGGCCCGCCAGTCAGCCTGAATGAGATGTGAAAACTTGGCGCCTATGGCAAAAACGAGGTTGACAAGCGCAAACCACTTCTCCGGACAATGTATAGCCTGCCCATTCCGAACTAGGGTGTAGTACTGATGCAGCTGGTGCTCAATGGTTGGGGGAAGGATAGGAAATGAGCCTTGGATGGTCTGGGTGAAGCACTGGAATAGCAGCGCTGCCATGTGTTCGGGGGGTAATTCAAAGGGGTTTCCGCAGTCTGTGAGCTTGATGCCTTCGTCGTCGAGATAGTAGTTGGTGAGAGCGATGTGTTTGAGCGGGCTTGCGGCAAGGGAGGTTGGTGAGGCAGCGAAAGTAGGCGAGGATGGCTGAGAGAGTGGCGCAGTGGTGTCAGGTGGGCCAAGCAGAACGGTATCAAGAGCCTGTACTCGGCTTCTGAGAGTCTGCAGCCATTGTACTTCGGAGATCTGGCCCAGGAAGCCTGCTTCGACTACATTGGGCAGCTCGCCACAGTCTTCATCGCCAGATTCTTCGGGGCCGATACCGTCCAGGCGAGGAAGGGGCGACTGATCTGATGTGGGCGACGTTTCTGCTCCGAGCGGCACATGGCTAGAGGACGAGGCAAAGGGGTGCATGCGCGAGTGCTGAGAGAATGGCTGAGGGGCGGATGCTCGGGAAGAAGAGGATATGGAGACGGGCGACCCGACCTCGTCATCTGACTTGGCGGTATTAGTTTGAGCAGTGGCATCCAGGCTGGCGGGTCCTATACTCACATCCTGGAGGGCATCTTCAATTCGGCGTCGGTCATCGTCACTGACGCGCAGACTGAGGTCTTTGAGGACGGAGACGAGGGCGTGGTTGCGGTCTTTGGCACTGGAGGGGTCAAAATCAGAACTTCGAGTCAGGTCATCCAACTGACGTTGCCAGACGGTCTTTCCTAGGGCGCTCATATACACATGTCTTGTCGGTCTTGTCGCAGTAGTTGCAGCGGGGGAGGCCGCCGCTACACTTGATCTCTAGCGTGTGTTAGATGATCGTCAGATAGTCATCAGACTGCGTGAGGTTGCAATGGATCATGGCGACGCACTCCTCTTGTGGCAGTTGCGACATGCCCTCTGGACTCTGTCCCTTTGGCGCGACCTGGGCGTGGTGGGTGGCGGGGCGCGTCGGGAAGGTAAGCGTGGAATGGCGACCTTGAACTGCGACCCGTAGGGACCAGCCGAGGGGTGACCAGCCGGAGGGGGTCCAGGTCGCCTGTCGTCTTGCATCGGGCCGCTCGCGAAAACTCACGCTGCGTGGTAAGGAAACAAGAATCATGTCAGCGCATCTCGCATTGTGTTTATGAAAATAACCGCCTGCGTCATGGGGATCAAAGATTGGGGATGAACGCTGCGCCTTGGCGGGAGTGCCCTCATAGTGATTGGCTTCGGTGCGCAAGTCCGCAGGGCCAATACTCATCGTGCCCGCGCATTTGCCCTGGTTCTGCTGCGTGCGCCGCTATTGCAGGGGGCGTCACGGGGCGAGTATCGAGACGAAGGTTCCGCCACGCCCCGTCGCCGTGAATACCTCAACCACGGGCTCGGGCAGAGCGTCAGAACGGCGTCGACGTTGACTCCAGCTGGGCAGACGTCGGTCCAGATCCGCAGGCGCTAGCCCTTAGGCCCCCTCTGCCGGTCGTCCCCTCTGCCGTTCAGCGGCATCCCGCAGTCGCTGGCCACTCGCACACTGCATCACGGTAATTTCCCATGCCAGACCAGACAGGTTGACATGGTATTTGCTTCGAATGCGATCCTGCCGGCACTTCACTTCGTCACGTTAGCACAGAAGCAAACCTTTGGACACGTGCCCGCCATCATTCGTCCGAGCTAGCTCCGCCCACCGCAGAATTTCGATTCGAGTTTCGCCGAATAGAATTACTGCTCTCGCCCTAGACATCTCGCACCTCGTAAGCGAAAACCCAAGATTGCGTCGACGTGGCGTGTCGTCGCCGCGTACCAGCGACTTTCTTTTGCCATATCCAACGCCCCATCCAACACAAATGACCCGAGCCATGCATTGTGCTGTATAACCTTATCGTGACCGGACAGCATATGGTGTATCTCCTAGGCTGCACCTTGTTAGTGAGCCACGTCTTGAACAAAGACGCGCACATCACCATACCCAGGTACAAATCCCGATCTTTTGTGGATCAAGTCATCTCATGCCACCGGATACCACGCGCCAATCAGCGCAGCTGCCAGATTAGGCATGTCCCTCGGCTGCCTAGATGCGGCCTAGTGTCGCTAAGGCACATGCAGCCTCTAGCTTAACACATCGGTAAATCTTTTCGACTACGAATGCGAGTATAGTCTTGCATGGCAAGGAACAAGCCCATGGCGCTTTTGCGCGATATAATCACATCGATCTGCGTTTCGTGGTAACGCAGCACAGGAGCGCCACGGGTGTGTGTGCAAGCGTGGTTTCAATCTCGCCGGCCTGCAGGTGCATCCCTTGCTATACCTAGCTCGCCACCCAGACCAATTATCGTCTTCTGGGTGCCTTTTCCATCCGGCACATGTATTTCCGCAAGCAAGAAATGCGAAACACGACGTATTCAAGTTCAGCCTCAATCGCGGTGCCCTAACATCTCACTCTTATACCTAACGCCATCCGCTCAGGTATGCTCGAGCCACACCCCGCCAACCCCGCCATCTCTTTCTCCACTATCGAGCCTCTCCGCTGAGCGTCCACTCCTTCTGGACTTCGCATTTGTTAAGAGAACCACATCGCCGTACCAGAATCCCCTTTCTTCAACGCGTCCCTGATCCTCCTCGTTCTTTGGCAAGCGCAGTATAACCTTCGCACCGGTGTCACGAGTCTCCACTTCATGCACGCGCCCGAGCTTGAATTCAAATCCTGCATCAACTTTCTCCCCAGCACTACCGATCACGGCGTCGTAGATATTCCTAGTTTCATCTAGCATGGCCTGGTCGCGCACGACGATAGTAAGTCGGCTGATCCCTATCGCGCCACATGGATGAGTCGTCTTTGTCTTGTCAATTGGTACGCGGACACTCCGAGGCGTGAGATCGTGGCAGAAGAATGGCACCTTGCCCCTAACACTCTGTCCACCTTTCTCTCCCTTGGGAAAAGTCACCGCCCAAGCTACATCGACACCATCGGCTCTCTTCCTCCCTCCTTTGATCGGCTCTGAATGTGTGTCTTTCACCGCTTTGTAGTTCTTTTCGAGCGACAGTGAGTTGGTCAAGCACCAGTCTTTCCAGCCTACGAAGCTGGCTTCTGGGCCCCACCAATGGTCAGGCGCGAGGGAGGGATTGATGAACGAAATGAGCTCAATATAGCAGCCGTCCGCGAGAAGGATCAAGATGTTTGATGTCGCACCATCCGCGTGGAAGCCTCCTGGAGTGAGTGTGAAGTTGTCCGAGAAGAACGATGGAACTTCGGGTAGTTGCGTGGCTGTGTTGGCGGGGACGAAGAGGATGAGATGGTCGAGGCACTGCTGCGACGACGCCATTGCGACAGCTTTATTGCAACAGATCTGTTGTTCGACACCTGGAACTATTGTACGACGAGCGAGTATGTACCTGGAAAGCTCAGCACCAAGCGGTCGGTCGTGTTCGTGGAGTCATCGCGCTCGGGCTTGTCCGGAAGAGGCATGAAGTCGGGAAGCGACAGGGATGTAAGAGGGGTAACTCCTGCCAACACTGTGCTCGCTGCAGGACTATTCGAGTACCCACGGATCTGATAAGGTAAATTGATCCCTATATCTTCACAACAGAACCTTGACGCTCACCTTCACGAACGACCATCGTAAAGCTTGACCTTGACGTCGCAGGCACCTTCCGCACGACCTTGAAGGAACGTGCACTTGACCTCGACCATCCAGAAGAAGCAAGCACCTCATACATGATTGATCTATCACCTTCTACCGCAATACCATGTCGAACGAACGCAGGAGTGCGTTCATCATGAAAGCTACGGATGCTAGCCGATACTCCATACTGGACGACCAATTCAAGACCCCTCCCATCCTACCACCTTAGTCCCACCTCCACGCCCACAACCTCTCACACTCCCTCCTCAACCTCACCAGAACAACCTGCTCGCTCCTATGCTCATAACTCTTCTCACTGTCAAACGACGCTCGTATACTCACGCTACAATCCAGCATTGGTCCTTTGTCGTGGCCGTACTTGTAGCCCTGCATAGGCAGGATCGCGATGTTGAGCAACGCGCAGGCTTCGGGTGAGAGTCGACGTGGCGTGTTTCTAGTGGCGCGTTGGAGGGTCTTGACGATTTGAACTGCGCAGTAGATTTCTTAGAATGCATGGGCGGCCCATGGTGGGAGTAAGGGGAAGTATTGGGGGAGGGTGGAGAGGGTCAGCGGTGGGAGGGATCTTGGGGTGGGTTTTGATCTGATAGGCAGTGTGGTTGGTTGGAACATCGGTGCGGGTGTTGGAATACTGGGCTGCGTTGAAAAGCGGTCGTTCGTCTTGGGCGCTGATTGATATGTTGTTGTTTGCTTCCAATGGAAGACAGTGTGACCAGGTTCTTCTTGTCGCTCGTAGTCGATATTCTCTGGCGATGTAATGGAGATTTATCCGTGGACTGTACTACGAAGATGCGAGGGACGGAGCTTGAGCACGACCGCACTCACGCTCATGTCGTTCATTTGACGCAATGCTTGTGTGAAGCAGGCGCGTTGGGACGTATCTTCTCAGAGCAAGAAGTGGCTTCCCTCAGTCTTGCGTGCACACTGAAGCCAGCAGGTACGCGCCCGATCCTTGTCGAACTGCCTACCTGCTCGGTCATGGTCCTTCCGCAGTCGCTTCGAACGACATGCTAAGTCGCAAAACTATCAAGAGTATTGCGTCCGGTATCGTAAGATTGGCTAAGGTGCTGTCTTCGAAGTAGGTCGTAGCAGACCACCTTGAAGGCACTGCTCGCTCACCTTTTTGCGAACTACAAACAAGTGTAATGAAGGACGTCAAGTAAGTGCATAGTCTCTAAGGCCATATATACTTCCAACCTTGAATGTGCAAGGCGACGCGAAAGATGTTGATTAGTGGTATAAAGGTATGTCATCTCTGGTCGAGGACAGGTGGTGACGGGTAGTTCTCAAGTGCGGGCGGAACGCTGAAGTTTGCCGAGCCCTTGACGAAACCTGCAATCACCGAGCCTCCGGCGGACGCCACCTCAAATGATGATCGCTTAAAGTCAGCCGAAAGAAGGCTGCGCAACATACTACTCCTACTATGTGCCATATTCGGAACTCTACTTAAAGGACTGTATGATTCTACTGTCTCTTCTGGCATGATGACTGGCTGTATGCCAGCCTGCGACAGTGTCAGTAGACCTACCTCTAAGACACTAGAATATTAGCTTGCTAGTGTATCTAGCGCATGCTCAGGTGGATATATTTGTTAGTGGGCACATAGCCCCGCTGGCGTTGGTGCCTCGTGACTGCTTTGCAGGCACAAATCGCCGGGCATGCATTGGAATATATTTGATTATTTTGCCTAGAGTTTTATCAAAGTCCGGTATGGTGTATCGGCTAGCATCCGTCGCTTTCATGATTCATGTCAGCTTCCGACGAGAGCCGGGTTCGATTCCCGGTACCGGAAACAGATACTTTCTTTTTTGCCAGCGTTTCCTCCTTATGCCTGTTAGATGCTATATTCCATTCCATGGTAGCAGCCTGAAGCGCCTGTTTTTGCTTAATTTGTTGAGGTATGTTGTGGAGTTTGAATTGACGTCTATCGCAGCTTCAGATGGACGCTGAGGCCAGCTAGTGAGGCCAGCTAGTGACACCATCGCCTGCCACGTGAAAGCGCGCTTCGGCGCGGGCGCTTCTGACCGTACAGCGACTCCCCCACACTAGCACCTCAGCACATACTATCACGTTCATGGCGAAACTCGCAACACCAGCTTCAAGCTCCAACACGCCGAGATCCTTCGCAAATACCCATGGACATGCGCGATCGGCCGCGCTTGAAGCTGTAAGCTCGCGACCACGACGCAAACAGCGCCGCCCAACCAAGCAAGCGTCGTATGAGCTCACCAACCATGCCAAAGCCTACCTCGAGGGCGGTCAATGTATGCGACACCACTAGCCACACAATATCAAGCTTACACTGACCCCAGACGCCAGCGGCTATGACTTCCTGTACAGCCTCCTCGCCGCGGGCACCAGCATATCGAGACCTGCGCAGCCATACATAGGCTTTCTCGCACCGCCGGCATACATCGCATTCGCCTCTTCCATGGTCGTCGATCCTAGATTCACCACGAAAGCGCAATCGCGAGACGCCGCCAAAGGCTCCAATGCCGCGCTGCGATATCTGCAATGCGTGCACACGACGTTAGACGATCCCGCATACCCAGCGATAAGGAAAGCCTTCATGTTCCCAAGAGAACGCAACAGGAGGAGCGCGCCGAGCTATAGGGCTAGTGCAAGTCTATCACCCCAGCTGGGCAGCGACATCAAGCGAATAGCTGGCGAGGCTGCCAACGAGAAGAGCCTGTGGTATCGCGCAGACGACTTCTGGCATGCTGTGGGGTGGGCGTTCAATTGCGCGATAAAGCATAAGAAACGCTGGAATCGATGGAAACTGTGGCTGAGTATCATGCTCGACTTTCTAGAAGCCGATTGGGATGTCTGCGCCAAACAAAGCAACCAGGAGGGAGCCAGCGACGAGACAAGCATACAACAGAGTCTCCTCTGGCACTACATAACCGGCGACGAGACGTCAATGAATCGTGCAAAGAGGCGCCGAATCATCAGAGCTGTATTTGCAACAGCGACACCCGAGTCGCTAAAAGACTACCCGGAAGTTTGGGAGAGGGAAACAGCAGAGCCGAGACGGAAAAGAAACGAGAACCAGCCAGTGGGGGAAGTTGACTTCGAGACTGGGGAGTTGGCTGACTACGGTAGCGATGAAGACATGCAGGACGCATCGGAAGACGGCGTGGATGAGAGTGGCGACGAGACATTTTCGGAAACCAGCGATAAAGGGATTAGAAACGTACACGACGCCATAGAGCGCCTTGGGGGACAGGACGCGATCGAGCTGCGGCACCGTCTAATAGCACTCGTAGGTACCTTCTGGCTCCAAATTTACGACAACTAACAACAGACAGCTCGCCGAAGTGGCCGTAGACCTACCAGACCTCTTCACCAGGATATATGACCTTTGTGACAACATCTTGGAAGAGTTCAGTCAGCTCCCGACAATGATCTTTCAGGTACTTTTGTCTACCATGAAGCTACCCGATGACATTCAAGTCGCCTTCAACGCCAACCTTCTCCATGGTCTGATAGCCAGCAAGCCCCCGAACTTCTTTCTCCGAGACCCTACTCAACAGGATTTCGAAAAGACGCTTCTTCCACTCAAGGGCACAACCCAGAGCTTTGCAGCAAACACCAAGATTTCCCTCATCCTCGAGCAGTTGTTCATGCACATGATGAAAAATAACGCTCTCGCCCCTAATCCAGCTCTTCGCAAGGCTATGGAGGCTGGTATTCAAGCTCGACGTAGTGTGTATGGTACGGGTAAAGGCAAGAGAGGCAACGCTGAGGAAGAAGAGCAAGGAAAGAAGCTGCTGCAGGAAAGTTCGGACAGGCTGTTGGGTTTGCTTGAAGTATTGGAGATGGCTCATGGTAAGACTCCGCAGTGGACGAGAGTGAAGGAATCTGCACTGCTCTCTTTTGGCTCAGGTTCATCGCTTTCTCCTGCGCCTGATAGCGAGACTGAGTCCGAAGATTAAAGAGGTAATTGAAGGATGTTTTCCCAGGAATGTCGAGGCAGCTTGCTATCATCCAACAAGCAGCGGACTGAACGACACTGAGACTTAGGCACTCAGCCCCGCCTCGTTTTTGATGTCCAAAAACCACACAATGAAATACCAGCGTATCTGGGTTTAAACGCGTCACTATTTGGACTCATTACCAGCCTTTTCTTACCTAGGTGCCCTGTGCACGGTCGCACTGGTCCCATGCCTGTCTTTATCTCGTGATATATCCAGAACTGACACTCTACTGACCCCCACTGGTATACTCGCATACCGAGCACGGCCCCATCTGCCTTAACTTCGGTATCAGCTTCTCAACAACTACAC
Source organism: Alternaria rosae (assembly GCF_020736505.1). Lineage (NCBI taxonomy): Eukaryota > Fungi > Ascomycota > Dothideomycetes > Pleosporales > Pleosporaceae > Alternaria > Alternaria rosae. Next base: position 1,655,171 of record NW_025763577.1, read on the forward strand.
CGATACCCGTAGAACACACCGAACAAAGTCGCAATGGCTTCTAAATCTCGGCTTCAATCCAGACCCGCGCAGATCGTTGTGATGAAGGAACGAAGACTTATGCGCCTCCTAATCGTACGCTAATTCTTGACTTGCGCAAAAGCAGATGTGCTGACCGTGAATCTAGACCGACACTATTACCGAGATCGAGGCGTACATCAGGAACCAGCAACAAAAGAGTCTGAGGTTAAAGGTGAATTCAGTAGGACTACGAGCCGAACGCTCAACAACTTCGAGGTCATCATCGACTCCTATACGACTCATCAAGCCTGGGGTAGAGGATGTACTCCTCGGTGTACGTAGGCAGTCGTTGAAGTCTACACTGCTCGCGGCGCAAACACCGCGCACAAAGACCAGTAAAGAAGACGAGTGGCTCACGTTGCAAGAGTGGTTGACTCGACACCGCGGGATTGCCTCAAACCCGGAAGATGAACGCGATAATTCCAAGAATGAGTCCTTGAAGTAGGCAATGGCAGCGAATATCCGCCACCGGCACCGCACTGACTTCGAGTTCTGGAGAAGAACGATTAACGTCGACAGTTGCTTGGACCTGTTAAACCAAGACATATCCTCATACAGCAAGTATGACCTTACAGACTACCCTTTGCAGGCCCCTTCCAGAATAACGGCTGTCCGCCATGAGTCGGAGTTCGCAAATGCTCCAATACTCGGTCCAGAACTCGCTTTGGAGATTGATGTACACCCCCGATGCTTACCGCTTCTTACTTGGATGGACGAAGACCTTGAGTCGCTCGTTCCCGCTCCTCTTACAATGGCCGACTAGTGGAAGTCCAACGGCCGAGCTTTCCGATTTCTTGATCTTCCTGAGGAACTTCGGTACCTCGTATACAATCAGGCCATCGGCCCCTACATATGTTCATCGCTGAGCAGGGGCGACTCCAGCGGAAACCAGTATCTCAGACTGTCCCGCCCCAAGCGCCGCTTCACAGACATGCATCGCTTTGGGAAAGTGAGTGTTGACGAAAGCGAATACCAAGTTTATCCCAACACGCTTGCTCTCACCTGTCAGCAAATTTGCTGTGAAGTTAAAAAGGCCACATGGGAGCGAACAACAGCGTTGCTTAACGGGTATAAATCCCCCTCTATTTGCCCTACTTGGCCCCATGTTTTCGTCCCGTATCATGCGATGCGTCGTATCGAGCTCAACCTCTCTATGTCGGATTACTTCCAGTTTCTGGGACTGAAATCGGAGTTTCATCACGGGTTCGTCGAGTTGGACGACGAGACTACTCCTGCAATTGCTCAACTGCGCGAGATACCAACCTTGTTCCATCTGCATCTTTACTTCACTACTCGTCCGCCTACACGGGCTGGTCCTGGCAATACTTGGAGTTCGTTGGACCCTTGGGTTCTTATCGCAGGAAATAGGGGTACGAAAGTTGTCTCGTGCCAGAAAGTCTTCGTCCACTGGTTCTTCACACTGGCGTGGGCAGACATCAGACATATACCCCGAGTCACCTTTTCTGGTCATGTCAAAAGACGGATTGAATGATGTCAGAGTATTCCTTTGGTCTTAGTACTTCAAGGAAACGACAAATCTCCAACGATGAAACGATCAGACGGATATAGTCTACGCCGTGGCAAAGACTGTGAGTACCACGTACTGGAAAATGGTGTCTACTTTACTAACGACTCGTGTAGGCCTCCGATATGTAGGTGTGAGATGCCTTGCGATTGGTGGAACGTTCGTTGGCCGTATCTCGAGGGTCAAGATCCGAATTTCCAGCCTGGTGCTAAGGATATATATCATACCGCCTTCGATCCCGGTGAATTCGATCGATTCGATTGCATGGATTGGGATCATCCAGGACAATGGTCTCGCCTATCACATATATAGCAGCAGAGGAAAGCATGTTGCGAGGGAAGGGTGAAAATTGTAAACGATAGTATATCTGACATCACCTTGGCAATGTGGGTATATAGAGCAATGAGCTAGCCAATAGATGCACGCTCCCTGCGCCAGACTGCGCTGAGCACATCATACAACAAACGATGTACCGCTTAGAAGACGTTGCCCTTAGTCTGCTTGCCGTTCTCCTCCTCAAGCTTCTTAACATTGATGTTCTTCCAAATGTAGATGCTAGCCAAGCACAACGGCACAAAGCACGCACCAGTGATGACCATCTTACGTTGGACATCGGCATAAGCACCGACAACGGCATCGCGCTCCGGCGTACCATCAAGGAACGAACTCTGTAGGGTAATGTTTCCGAAAATTTTCATGTAGTCGGGCTTGCTGGCCTCGGGCAGGCGCATGAGCATCTGTCCAGGGAGAATGTTGTTCCACATGCCACCGGCGATGGCATATCCGATGGATGAACCGAAGCTACCAAAGAGACCCCAAACCGCGTTGACGACGGCGATTTCTTGGTGAGTGACGGGAACCATGACGGCGAGCTGGGCGCAGGTGGCGAAGAAAGCCGTACCGAGACCGACGAGGACTTGAGTGAAGGCAAGAACACCGGGGTTGGTGGAAGGGTTTCGGAATGGGATCAAGAGAGCGGTACCGAGGAGAACGATGGGTACACCAGTGTAGGCTGTCCACTTGAAGTTACCAGACTTATGGATCCACCACGCGATGAGTGGGCTGAACGTTGACGAGGTAAGCGAGAAAGCGTTAAGAATGTATCCAGCATGGGGAATGCTTTGCCTGTGTACGACGAGCAAGTAGGAGTAGAAGTATCCGTTCCAGCAGAAGACAGACAGGAACATGACGCAGTAAAGCAGGCAAGAGCCGACAATGGTACCGTTCTTTAGGTACTTCCAAGGTAGGAATTGAACGGGCGCGAACTTGGCTTCCCAGATGTAGAAGCAGGGGAAGAGGCAGATTCCGAGGACGATGCAGGCGATGATGTAAGGTGTCTTCCAGCCCTGAGGCGCGTAGGCGACGAGACTGAAAGGCAGAACAAAGAGACTCCACGCGCACATGATGAGGATGATGCCGATGACTTTGTCGTCAGTTAGTAGCTATACGGAGGAATTTTGAGAGGAGTGTGTGGCTTACTGTCAAACTGTATGATGTAGTACTGTAGCGATTGCAGGACGTTACGATCCGACTTTACGTTCTTGACGAGACCAGCCTTCCTAGCCTTGCGGTACATGAACATCATGAGCACCAACGCGGGAGCGCAGCAACCGACAAAGATGATAATGAAGGCGCCGAAAGCCCAGCGCCAGCTGTTGTGATAATAGAACAAGTCGGCGATCGCAGGTCCGGCGAAAGTGCTTGCGATACGAGGAGTTCCGTTGAGGGTAAAGATGATCATACGGTTCGTCAGGCTGGTGCAGTCTGCGGCCATGATGTCGGTAACGAACAACACACCGATATGGCCAGCCCAGTAAAGGACGTGACCGGCGATGTAGGTCTGTACGTTGGTGCAGGCAGCTTTCATGGCCATACCGGCTACGACGATGAGCAGCATGAAGAAGAATCCCTCCACGCGACCAAATATATCGATGACCTTGGCAATGACGAGAGGAAGGCAGCCACCGAGCGCAGTTGCCATTACACTTCCAACGTTTAGAAGACCGTGAGTACCGAATGCCGAGGTGATGAAGGGGTTGAGCGCGGCGTCAATGGCATTCTGCAGGAAAGCGACGAATTCGATAAGGTAAATGCTACACGGACAGGTCAGTCTGTGAGTTTCGCGGTTTGAATCATGTTGAAACATACAAGACCAGCATCGTAATCAAGGTCGGCGTGCTCCAAATCTCTGTGATTGCGCGCACCCGCTGAACACCGTTCTGGAAGTTTTCTGACTCGACAGACTTGGTCTCTCCATCGCTGCCAGTCTCGTGGGCATTGAACGCCTGATGACCATTCTTCTCCATGTCGATGTCTCTCGAGGGACGACCAAAGCCCTCTACAGGTCGCACCGCGTCAGTCGCAGCCAGGTTCGACATTGCTGAACAAGGATGCCGGAGAAATGCCGGGCAAGGCAGGGTATGAAATTGGGATGCAGGTGAGCGACGATCGTAACACAGGCAGCGCTGCCATACTTAAGTATCCCTCGGCCCACTCTCCGAAGACCGGACAGGGAATGTCAGCGCAGTTACAGCGTCTGAAAAATTTGCCATGTGTATCCCACCCGGTGGCTTGGGATCATCTCCCACCGTCCAGGTATCTCGTATGCCCAGAGAGCATTAGGCGCGGCTAGATGATCAGATAAGTGCTAGATGATCAGATAAGATCCAATCTCGCCGTGAGCTGATTGCTGGCTCGTCTTGGCTGTGCCGCAACGCTGCATTGCCAAGGTCTTGGCCCGTGTTGTCAGTGGCGGTCGTAGCTCCCGGCTCATCGAAACGAGCAGTGTGCGCCGAAGCTTCAATTCCGTGCGGGACCAACCTGAGGGTCTCGCCTCGTGGATGGAACCGTACGAGGAAGAGCATCCTCGTTGAGCAAGCGCGTGTGGTTGCATGATCCAGCTTCGCGCCGTTCCTGGCGTCTTCTAGCTGGCTGCACTAGCAGCCAGCGTGGGAACTCCATTGTGCTGAGGCCCGACTGTCCACGAGCATGAGAAGAAACTTCATCGCGCCCGAATCTTTGCTCGTGGCTGTTTTGATGGAGACATGTGGCTTTCGTAATGCGGGTGCAGAATCATGAGGTGGAGGTTGTTGGGAGAGCATTTACCCCAAATTGCGCGCGAACTGCCCCTCATGACAGCTAAGTCGGAGCGCTAGCCGGTGTTGCTGGTCACGATGACATCTAATCTTATCAGATCATCGCATCTAGCTCGGCTGAAGCGGCCATTTGACAGGAACTGGTCACCATCCGCGTTAGCCAGTGGGGCATGGAATGAAGAGTCGGGTCCTGCAGGGTCGTGAGGGGCCGTTTTGGTATTGGAGACGCAGCCACTATCACTATGGCCCCACCGTCGCCTGGTCGCCACAATGTTATGTCGCTTCCAGCTCCTAATCCTTCGTGGCGTCCGAGAATGCACTCAAATTGGCAGAGTCTGGATGAAATGTTTTCCTCTGAAACTGTGGGTATTCGTATGAGTGGTTTTTCAGGTACAGGTTAGGGGCGACGAGCGTGTTGCAGCCGCGTCATGACCTCGGTCGACCTCTACGGGCATGACTCCGCTGCGCAACATATATACAGCTATTGGGATATAGGCGACACGATATACTGCTTTACATAGAAGTCGTCGACTGGAACGACCCCATACAGGCTATTTATAGCACACAATTCGCCAAAGTTCAAAGCCATGCGTGCCTAACACCGATTCCGCGACCACAGCACGCATAATCGCTCCATTGTGCGAATGTGGAAGCTGCTGTCATGAAAGTAGCAGACACAACATTTGCAGCTACTAAGATGAAGATGAAAATCCTCTCAAATATTTCGAGCGCCGTTATACAGTTTAGCTTACCTGATGTCTGCCTCTCGAATGTACGTACCTAGGGATGCTCATTCCACGTGATAGAATCGGGAGGGAACGGGTCCAGTTGTATTGAAGGGTTGCTGATAGTGGAACCCATCCCACGGCAGTAGGGTACAGATTCCAAAAGTGGCTGTTCCTAGTGTGCAATAGGCAATGCAGTAGTCCATTCTATGAAGTGTGTTTGGAAAAATGGCGTGTTACGGACTCACCTCGGAACCCGGGATCGGGACTGGCAGAGATGAGGGGGTCCTCTCACGTGTCGCTTCCGAGGTTGGCTAGCTTCGACTCTGAGAGCGACACAGACGCGCCAGCTCTTCGCTTCCGTTCTTTCACTGCATCTGCTTCAACTTGCCAACATGAACGCATCTTGACTCTCAGCCGACGTACAGTTTAATCGTACGGTTTGTCTCTATAGACAGCAATCACATCGTCTCATTTTTAGTGACCTCATTGTCGCACACTGGATGTCAAACCTGCTTCACCTGCAGTACGGAAGCACAGCCAATAGGGGTAAATGTGTTCGGAATTTCGTTATCATGTCCTTCTACTACGTCTATTTCGCGTCTTTTTTTATGTGCCGCTATCCATTATAATGCATTAGTCGGAATATTGTTGGCAGGAGGCAGAAAAAGCCGGATTACTGTAACACGGAAAGTCTTTGTGTTGATTTCAGAAAGCCGTAGTGGCTCCAACACTGGCCATTGCAAACCTCTTTCCCGTCTTGAGAGCTTAACCACAAGAATGAGAAAATACTTGGTACAGTCACGGTTCACATCGCCGTTCTAAGGGATGTGCGCGCATTCCTCAAGTGCGAATACGTCATCGTACAAATTCACTCTCACTCCGACCACTACTAGCTCGCGGCCGAGTGTTTGCTCACCTGTACGTTCCAAAAATGTCTGCGGTGGAGATTTCTTGGCCTCTCCAGGCTGCGACCTTCTCTTCTCCTGACTGCGTTATGAGTGCGTCAACGCCTACCCACGAAGAGTTGGACATTTGCAAAGATGTTTCTCTTTTTTCCTTCTACAGCTCGTCGCTCTTGCGGTCGCCGTCGCTATCAACAAGTCAGTCCCCAATTATGGTTCCTTCTGCGGTACTCCCTCGCCCGTGTTCGACAACGGTACTAAAGTAACCGATTGAGTGGAGTACTTCGAGGAACTCGAGACAATGTCTGGTCAGAACGGTCAAGGTGCTACTGCCGCCTGGGACGCGAAACCTGGACCAATTCGTTGGCCACGCGACTCAACTAACAACGCCGTTATCCCATACTGCTTCACACAGGAGTGGGATTGCCACAATAGCCGTCACATCACTGAGAGTGGTATGGCAAAATGGGTCGAGTAAGCGAAAAACATATCCTATAGAGGCATGATGAGTGTCCGACTGACCGATTTAGTATCTTGGCGGCCCTGCGGGCGGCCCTGCGGGCAAAGAGTCTGGTCACGCGATCAGTTTCAAAGAGCGTCTGGATAGCGATGGAAAGCCAATGTACTGTGCAACCATCAAGAAATACCGAGACGGCTGGAACGCGGGTTTATCCCACGATACAGTTGCAATCGAGTTCACCGATGATGCTGACTGGGGCGGCGCTGTTGGCCTGACGCAAAACGGCGATCCCTGGCAGAATCTTGTCAGGCTCGCTGATGGCTTTACGCTTAGTGCTGTTCTGCACGAGCTTGCTCATGTACTAGGTAAGACATCATTAGCAACTGCAGACGTCGATACTGACAATCATCAGGCATGGCGCATGAGCGCAACCGCAACGATCGCGACACCTATATCAGAGTCTAATACAAGCAACGCGCAGACTGGGAAGACGTAAGTGACAGCCACTATCACTGACACATACCGTATACTAACATCAACAATACAGTGCCGGCACCGCGCCCGCCAAAAGGAAGGCGACCGCATCACCGAAGACGGCCTCTCCCTATCCATGTATCGCGCTCTAAAGTACCAATGCACTTGTGTCGCCTTTATCGAGAACTTTGTCGAGCCCGGCTGGCCCATCAAAGCCGCCTCCGGCTACGACCTCGCGAGCATCATGCACTATCCTAGCTGCAACGGCTATGCAAAGCCAGAGTGCAATGATAATGGTGTAGACTGTCCTATTCAGGCTTGTCTCGACTGGAACGACCACGGCGAGGGACTTGGGCTGTTGGAACGCGCTACGAAGCCGAGCGAGATGGATATTCAATGGGTTAAGCAGAATCACCCTTGGAATGTGGATGGTTGAGTGTTGAGTGTAAGACTGGTTACCCTACGACGAGTTCAGAGGTTGGCAGAATGCTGCGTGTAGACTAACATGGTCACCGCCGAAGCCCTCTTCATAGGGTGTTAGACTGGTGTGCTTGACAAAAGGCAATACATTACCATTCCTAGAACCCTCGACATCCACGAGTGCTACAAAGCTTAATCATGTAGTTCGTTCAGATCGCGATTTTCGTTTCTCCGTCCGTGTATGCGGCGATCGAATCCGCTCGCCAGAGTGCATCAGTCAGCGTGCAGAGCCGCATCGAGGCTGTGCATCTGCCAACCCTCAACAAGACGGCTGCAGTCTGCAGCAACCGTGCGCGTGGATCTCTCTTGTGTCGCACGAGTATCAGTTGCTTGCGCAGCTACACGAAAAAGTTTTTTCTCCCTCAATCGTGTTTCAAAAGCTGTCCGGTGCGCTGTCGCGCTGACCGGTTATGCAGCGATCTCTTCTGAAGACAAGGGTCGTTGCATATGCATTCAAGCCGACGAACACGCAGCCAACGAGAGCTAGGAACGTGCAAATGATGCAGCGATCGAGTGGATTTGTCGGTGTTCCTGGAGCTGTCTTGAGTAAACGGTCAACAGGGACCGTGGGACAGTATTACACATCAAAGCGTGGGACCGATAGACTTTGACCACCGTACATGCGCTGACTATCGAGAGGGACATGGAGCGAATGAGAGCGAGAAACGTGCAAGAAATGGAAGGAGTTTCATACCCAGGTATCGATCGCTTTTGGACAAGAGCTTCCTTGCACCTGCTGCCGCCTGAGCTGTAGCTGCATCCGGAGGTCGCATTTGGACACCGGACATATGACGACCCCGGGTCGACATCACCGTAGATGCGACGACTTTGCGATCACAAAAACGATACTGCTAGTTCACTGGCGCCTGTTGCGCTCCGTTTTACTTACACTGGGTCAGTGATAGAGGAGCCGACTCGGCCGAGGCGTTGTTCGCCAAAAGGCTGACAGCAGCAGTCGCTAGCTAAGACGTGGCACAGCCATATGCAGCTCTGTACCATGTCCACAACACAGGACGCAGGTGGATGGTTATACCTTCACAATTAATAATGCAGGAAAGCAGAAGGTTTGGTTGGATCTTGCAGAGTGCCTATTGCCTAAGCGTCGACATGATTGCCGACCCTCACTCATTCTGTCCTGCGGCACTGGCTCGCTGAAGACCGGAGAAGCTTCGGTTCAAACAGCATTACCAATATCCAAGATTTTTGCATGTCGCATTACTACGCGTGCCCGGCTGTTGGGCTTGGGGGCCGTGTGCAGATGCGACAGCGTGAAGTCACGTCGCACACATCTGGCCCGTGTCATCGAATAGACTTTTTGACATCTCAAGAGCTTCCCCGGCTAGGTCTGGGCCCACTGCTACTCCAGGAACGCTGTGGCACATCTTACACCGATCAGCAAACTTTGTTCCTCTTACGGTTCGGCGTTGTGGCTAGTGCAGTGAGCCTTACAGCCTGCGCTACTCGCGCCCAGCGTCTACGTATACCTCGTTTGATGAGACGGCATGGCAGTCTATCCGCCCATCGGGACGACTGCCTTCTGTCTTTGAAATCGTGCGTACGGAGTGCAAATGATGACCAACAACGGTCTAGAAGCTGCAGAATGATGAGGCAACATCGTCGAAGTACGAGAAAAAGAAAAGAAGAGCATGGGTTACTTGAGCATGTGGCCCCTGTTGTCAGAAACCATGCCGACCACATTCAGTCGTTCTTGGGCGTTGCTTGTCCCGACCTAGGTGTGTACGCGCTGTCAAACTCACCCATACCGCTTGGCGCGCTTGCGCGTCCCACAGTTGCGGCTTGAAGTTGCGCAAAGCGAGCTGGTAAGACGTGGTGATAGCAATGGGGGCGGATGAAGGAGACTTCGTTGGCCGACCCTGACTACCTAGGTAGTGACGCCGCCAGACGCACGCAGAGAGCCCTGTGGGAGAGCTGCTGGCAGCCCCGCGCTTGCCGCTATGCCAGCGACTCGAGGCCCACGCGTTCTCTGATCGAGGACCTATTGACGTACATAGTATGCACATCAAAGGAGATGCGACGCGCAGCAGCCGACGATGTTAAGATTCAGCCCCCCGATCTCGTGCGTTTCTCCTGCAGCGCTCGGCCGGTGAGGTTTTGAAACGGGCTGCCAGAGGGTCGCAATACGCGGCTCGGCAACATCATCACGCCCGACCCTCGCCCACGCCTATCAGGAGTCAACACCGTCACGCTTCGGCCAACGACTCTGATCTTCGTGCAGGGTCCTCAGCCATCGCAGCTGAGATGAGTTCCCCTTTGCAGCAAATTTGACGCTTTTGCCGGTGGTTAGCTTGGCGAACCTACCCCAGGACGACTTCTCGGCTACGGTTGCCTGCTCGATCGGGAAAGGGCATATGCCTTGGTCGTGAGGCTTCAACTTGGTCGTGAAGACGGCCGCTGTGACAGTCATAAGTGTGCCATGGACGCGTATGCGCAATACCTTCTTGCTCATTCTGCGGATATACTGACTTGCTCACTTGCCAACCTCGTTCTCACCTTGCACATCAATACTATAAAGACGCCTTGTACATCTGCCCGTTTCTCAACAGCTACTTTACTCCAGTTCTGCACCTCGAGAAGAGACTACATAGACTCAGTCACCCACTGCAAGAAGTCTATCATCACATATTCACTCAGACATATTTCATCGTCACACTACACTCGACTACCGCCCAACTTGCACACTCTGGAGCCCAACCACAGCCAAGCTTCTAAGATATATCCGCCACCGTACATCATGTCTCGCAACAGTAAGTCAGCTTACCGTCCCGTCCACACCTCCGACTTCTTTCCTTCTCCGACACCACCGGCTAGCTGCGCCCGAACTCAGGCCACTATGCCCCGTATGGTCTAGCGTACCAAGACATCCGCACGATGCCCTGGTGGATTTCCCAACTTTCTCGATCTCTCAGCTGACCCACCCGTTCCCAGCCTATCCCTACGCCGTCAAGCTCCCGTTCCGTCGCTCACTCGCTTGCATCGGCATCCCGAATCATCGCGACGCGCTTGCCGTTTACTTCCACTGGGTGCGACAGCGTTATTATCGCGCACAAGATGTGATGGGTGATGAGCTAGCCTCGTCTGTGAGATCAGTAGCCAGTTCATGCGATGCATCATCACGCAGGGATGACTACGATCTTGCGGAGCCTCGGTTGAGGGTTCAGAGCGATACTGAGAGGTTCAGAGTTGACCTCTTGGGCATCGGTGCGGGTTTCGAAGGCGACGCCGTCGCGCTAGCATACCCTAGCGAGATCGATGTGAGGGGCTGAGGGCACAGCCCTGGAGGCTTGGGAAGCAAAATGAGGGGCGCCGACGGGCGCGCACATGGGTATGGCGAATCGGCGTTTGGGAAGCGCTTATATTGGCAGCGATGGATCTTCGCATTTGGGTCACGGATCATGCTCCGACCGTTTGTATAACACTTTGACGAATTTTAGATGGATAGATAAAGGACGACAGGCATAGCCTCTTTGTAGTAAGCGCACTGGATTACAAGCATCTCTCAGACTGTACATTTGCTTGACCTTACATCTGCTCAACATCGACGACTGGGACAGTACTTCCGAGTAGTCTTGTAACGTGCTACGAGGTATGCGATACCTCATTGCTTAGTTGATGGCAATAGAATACGCCGTCGTAGTCAACTTCGCGTTGCTTCCAGTAAACACCTCCGTGCCTGCCTGCACGACCTGCAAGTACAAACTACTCGTGAAACCATTGCTTCCATAGTTTGCCAACAGGTATTTAAAGAACAGGTTCTGTGTCGACACGTTAATTCCTGCATCTTCACCATGGGATCTAAGGACGCAGCTTACCAAGTCAGCGCTAAAGTTTGTCGCTCGACCGCCGCGAGCTACGAAGCTGTATACCTTGACGGAGCCGTTGAGGCCGTAGGCAAGGTCAAATATCTGGCCGCCAATGGTGACGGTAGCGATGGGTGTGAAGGGATATCCGTTCGCGGACAAGGGTGATACGCCGCCGTAGACACCGAGCCAGACCATGACTTCGAAGAGGTTGGTTCCGCTGGCTGATGAGCCGAGGAAGGTATCGTACGCCACTGTGGGATAGCACATGATAATTAGCCTACAGACCCCAGCAATGAAGAGAACGCAAGAAAGAAGGCACGGGTAACATACCATTGACCCGCAAATCGGTTCCAGTGTAGCTCCACTTCCACGTCGTCGGCATACTCGTATAGCTACCGATCTGCTTCTTCGTAAAGCCCGTGTCGACGTTCGTGTAGCTTTTGACTTGGTTGGGCGTGCCAGACCATGACCATGTTGTTGACCAGGCTAAACCAGCTGTACTGCTATAGCTGTCGATCTGAGAGCATTGAGAGCCCGTTCCGGAGGAGAAGCCCCAGCCGTTGGTGTAGAGCGTGTATGGCCCAGATGACTGAGATTGGTATTGACCACACTGAGCAGCGCGGGGAAGGAGGGTAGTGGGTGCTGCGAGTGCGGTTGAGGAGAGCAGAAGAATTGTAGCAGTGGAGAACAACATGCTGGGCGATGTACGGAAGTCGGAGCTGTGGTGAGTTGTTTATCGATGATATGGATGGATATGAAGCAGGTGCGGGTGTCTTATGTACCTTTCCCGGTGCTCTGATCGTCCATCTCTTGCGACGTCGCCTCCACATCTTACAAGCAACTATTCCTCTTCGCAAAAACTTGTCACATTTGGATGCTCCGCGCTTCCGTTCACCTTTCTTCTACTAGTGGCTTCTTGCGTATGGCCCACAGGCCGACATCGCGGACACTACGATAGGTTTCTGCATTGGCCAGCAACCAACCAGACTCATCAGCGATTCTTTCACTCTCGGTGAAGTCCGCAAGCCACTGAATGATCATATGCCCACCGGGTACCATCTTTCTATCGTAGAGGAAGTTCTCGAAGCCAGTGTAAGCCATAGTTATGCACGACATCAGCCGGTCCAATCATCGGGGATCGGGGTCCACCAATATAGCTCGCATGCTGCAGGCGCGGGACGAACCACGATTCAAGGATCGAAATCGGACTTGGATGACCTGGTTTTGGGAATGGAAGTGCTTCGAATGCGGCCCGAAAGACCAATGGACGACATGCAGAGGAAGGTCGAGGAGCATGCGTGCATCGGTGGCGTGAATGTTATGGATTTCTTGGAGTATTGGATTTGTAGACGGGCCTATCATGTTTCGTACGTGAGCGAGGGGGCGGAAGGAGTGTACTAGCGCTGCCGAGGACGGGGTGAGGGGTCTTGTTCTGGCTGCCGTTGACATCTTAGGCGCCGTAGAGTGAAAACGATAATCGCGCTATACAACATGACTGTGCAGATGGGCTCCTTCTTAGAAATGTGCTCGTCATGCTGAAGCACCGTGGCTCATAGACTGACGCCCCTCACCTACCAATCATCCTTGGGAATAATAGATCTCGCTCATGACCTCGACTATACGTCTGAGAACTGCGCTCACCGTGAAGAGGTCTCTTGAACGTGCTCACCCTGGAAGGGTGGGATTGCCCTAGAATCCCACCGAGGCGAGAAGGCCGCAAGCCACAACCATGCATGTGCTCCCACCGAACCCCGTTGTCTAGCTCTTTTTTATACTGGGCAGCGGCGATCGTCCTTACCACTACCCATTGAACAAGGCTAATCTCTTTTCTGTCACTGGAATTTTACATTTGCTGACTCTGGTATGCATCAAACTGAAATGGAACGTACAAGTGGAAGAAGCCATCGCTGTACCTCTTCCCGAGCCCAATGTTGTTAGTTCTCTCTCATCTCCTCGTCCTCTTAAACAATGATCAAAGTGTGCCAGCGTAAAAGCTGTTGCGAATCTTGTGAAGAAGAAGGTATGGGTATCACAGGTCCGCGCAAGTGAAAAGATGTTCACTCCACGCTTGCTGCATCCCACCTCGCCGGCAGGGTACTCCACTCGGCATGACTATAGACGTCCAGTTCTTGCAACTGTCTACTCGGTAGCTATATATACGACCCAGCCATTGCCTGGAGTGGTCATGCCCCTTATTGGTGACGTGAACTCATTTCGTGGCACAGCGAATAAGTGCAGGGCAGCCTCGTGCGGCGCTCGCTGGTGAAAACAAATTTGATGCAGGACGACTACATGGATTTTGCGCATCGAGTAACGCGACAAAATTGTGACATGTCGGCGTCGGGGTGGACGTCGGGTCGTAGGTTCAGCGATTGAAGTAGACGAGCTGAGGACGCGTCAAAAGTCAAGGTGTTCGGTTTGGGGCCGCGGCTTCTTGAACGGCACGTGATCAGCTCCACCGGCTAACCATCTTAAGGCTAGATCATGACGTAGTTCATCACCAAATCCAATCTATGGATGATCTGCTGTCCAAACACCAGGTGCCCACAACAATGCACTCAACATCTGCACGACTCAGAAACCATAGAGTCATAGGAGCGGGCATGTGATCGGCCTCTGTGCTTTACACATGCTCATTGTTGCTAGTTCTCTACTCATGAGCCGCGCCTCCTCCCCGTCCGTCAAATATGAGAAGATTCAAAGGAGCTCTCATCGTTTTAAACTAACCAGCAGTGACTCAGACTGCCTCAAACTCCGCAATACGTTCCAATTCTGCAACAGCCCTTGGTTTGGGAGACCACCTCGGTATCCGCCACGCGTAGGTATCCCGATCTTTCCAGCCCTAAATCCACCTCAGTATGCGGCAACCCCTGGTCAAATACAACTCGCCTCAGTCTTCAAAATCCCAATACGCCTTATCCAGCTCGGCCTGTATGCCTTCGATCAATCTCATCTCGTGCGGCTGGACCCGGAACAAGCGCGGCCCGCCTACACATGGGTTGGAGCATTTGCACGCAAGCGAGGTGTCTAAACGTCGGTCAATATATATCCCAGATGCCTACATAGGGCTCCTCACTGTTCATCATAGTGACTTGAACATCCTGTTCGAGAAGACGAATACTGGCAGTATGATCAATGCGCTTGTCATTCAAGAGCCCAGTCCAGTAATCGCGAGTAGAATTTTTGATGCAGCCGCTCATGGAATACTTAATTCCTCTTGAATTCCTAAGAGCGACTAGATCATTCCAGGCGGTGATGAAAAATATGTCAATCCACTTCTTTTGGCATGGATGAAGGCCAGTCCAAGGGCAGTTGGCAAGCTCATGTTCGGGACCAATGAAGCGGAAATCGATGGTATCGAGGTTTCTTAACCAAGCCATAGAAGTAATATTAATCGTTACAACGCCCCTCTGAAGCGGTTGTCCAAGTTGAGGACAAATGCCGCCGAATGCCAAGAACTCTGTTGCAGTCATCTCGAGTTGTAGTCTCTTCAGGAAGTTAGCAGGGGTTGCGATTTGCCCGAGTTTGCGCCAGATTTCGTCAGGTGACGTAGCGGGCCCAATGCCGTCCCCACGCGTGCGAAGGGTTGTGAATCGCTTTACGGTATCGCGGTTGGCGACTTGAGTGGCCTCTGCCTTTACCTGGCGGCTGACGCGCATGATACACATATTGGGGCGCTGTATGTTGGGGTCGCGATTGCGCCCTATGCGCTCAGGATTATCGTATGACAGGCCGTATCCAAGCACAAGCTTCTCTGCGCCACCACGCTGTGTAACAACATCCGGCACAACGACTGGCCCGATGACGTGCAAGTAGATGGCTTCGCGCATCTCCAGAGGTAAGTCCAGTAGCCGGAAAGCTTGCCCAGTACCTTCCCACCATAAGCGCTGCTCCGCGTACTGCGGCTCTGGTAGCCTCATCGCCCACATATCGTCTTCGGCAGTGCAGTACGTATCGCGGATCCACGCAGCTGCTCTACACTGGGTCTTTTTCACTCTGCCAAACGCGGTGATAATCATGTTCTCGACGGTAACACGGCTGTCGGATGGTAGATCGATCGTGACAGTGCGGGCGAAGCCGTCAGATCTCAGCGGCTCGGTGAAGGTAAACCAGTCGTTGTAGGCGGTCGTATCGTGCCCGGCGATGTCACGCACCGCTTGAACATCGTCGGCGTCCGCCTGTGATACTACGAGTAGCTCGTTTTGATGCTTGTGACAATGGCTGTGCTGTGACAAGAACGAGAAGTTGGTCTTGCGCTCTTTCTGTATGAACGCATGAAGAGCACTGATGAGGTCGGAAGGCTGCGTTCCGGGTGTATTGCCTTCACTCTCGTGATGCCTCTTTGTCACAAAACCATCAGTTCGAGCAGTCTCATCGTTGCTGCCGCGTCGTATTTTTGGCATGATATCGTCGGTCAAAGCGGTTTCATATAAGGCTGAGAGGTTGGACCCCAGGCGAAGTGTAGTGAGCGCAGGCTTAACATCATCCATGGTAACGAACTCAATCGCGACCTTGGTTGTGTGTGAAATCACTGTTGCGTATTTTGGTGGTGACAGCTTCATGGGTATACGTACCAAATTCATCACCTGCGCACCTGGGCTGCGTCATCAGTCGCGCTAGTCTCCATTTGTACTAGTACGTACAGACTCCCGTGAAAGGGAAGACAGTGCAATGCCAATCGTATGGTGGAGTGCAGGCAGGAGCCTACAGCGACTCATCTGGAAGAGTTAGCCATGATCATGGGTAGTCGTACCGGCTAGATGAGTGTCGTCAGTAGTCAATATGACTTCCAACTTGTAACGTCGGCCAAGAGCACTGGGCAGTCAGTCTTGAACGTTTGCAGCATCTCTCGTCCAGGCTCGAAAAGCGCGCACGTTATTCTTATCGAAGATGATTGCGCAACCCGTTATGTTCCCCTTTCCCTAGAACCACCTCGCACTAGGAAGAAAATGAAGAGGTGCGATGCAACGTGCTGTCTACATTCGGACAAAAGTCGAAAGATGGACCAATTCTAAAGCAATGTCGACTTCTCAGTTGTTTCAAGGCTATGTATTCTGTGGATAGTGTCACTCCCACTGTCCTACTCTTCACATTACTAGCCAGGATAGACAGGTAGGGGAAGAAAAGTCGTGAGGTGCCCTGCTGTATACATTAGTCTAAAACCCAAAGGTCGAAAACACCTGAAGGCAATGTAGACTTCTAGGACCCGATGTTCAGTGAATTTCCTGTATGGGGTGGTGCGGCGCAGGGGGTGGAGCAAATCCATTTCAGGTGTCGATGCCATGATCGACATGGGCGAAGAGATCGCAATGCGATATTCATATGTACCATCATGTCAAACAGGTAAGTGATAATGCTGCATAGTACCCATAGATCATGACCGCGGATGGGGTGCTGCCCGGTGCCGTGAGTTTCCAGATGGTATCAACGAGGTGCAAAGACTGTGGACATAGCAAAAGATGATAGAATATTTGAAATTTGATTTGCCATCGCTATGCTGATGCTAGACTCATAAGTCGTAATAAGCGAAGCGCCTGTTCAAGGGCTTCTTGGTATATATACATGATCGCATCATCCCGTACCTATGCGTAAGACTGAGCAGAGCACGTGAAGGGACTTCGTACAGCACCAGAGTTGTACTGTGTGATGATATCCTCGACGGATGCGTAGGTACCGGCACCAAGAACAACGAGTCCAATGACGAAGACAATGGAGTTCAGAATGCTCAAGGAGATGTTCTTGGCGTTTGCATTCCACTTGCCCTCCTTGACGAGCTGGAACCAGAAGAGCGCAGGCCAGTAGAATGTGAATCCGGAGATGAAGAGGGAGGAGATGAGACCGAGGAGAGCGTTGAAGAAGGGAATGGCCTCGGCGATGATCCATCCGATGACGGTGACAACGGTGATGAGTCCGACCCAGACACCCCAGCCCTTGACGTCCTTGACGTAGCGGATGGGCGAGGTGGGGAAGATGCGGTCCATGATGTAGCGGCAGACGACGGTGCCGTTGATGGAACCGGAGATGAAGATGACGGGAAGCGCGATACCGAAGGCAATGCGAGAGACGGTGTTACCGGCAGAGAGAAGAGCGGGCGACTTGACCTCCTGGCCGACGAAAGCGTAGATGAGAGCACCTGTCATGGTGTAGATGAAGATCTCAATCAGACCGAGGGCCCAGATGGACTTGACGTAGTCCTTGGGGGTGTGCATCTCAGACATGAAGGAGAATTGGCAGACGGCGAAGGAGTAGGCGAAGATGATGTTGGTGGTCGCCAGGAAAGCTTCGTAGAACGAAGTTCCGGGTTGAGGCCACGCGGACCAGTTGACTGCGCTCAATCCGCCAGGAGCATCGTGCGCTTGGATACCAGTCGCGATGATGGTGAGCAAGATGGCGGCGATGATACTAATAAAGTCGATGTAGCCCAGGAAAGCGAAGTCGTGGAATGTGGGTGGCAGAGCAAGAACCAATAAGATGATCATGGATACTACACCCCATACGAGCGCGCAAGTGGTGTAGTTTCCGATGATGTTGATGAAGGCGATTGTTCCGGTGAGCGCGTGTGATCCAACCAGCAAGATGAGGAAGAGCGCAAACATGACACCAGTGAGTTCCTTTCCGAATTTACCCCAGATGATTTCGACGGCATCCGAGTAGTGGTTGACATGCGGGTAGCGCATCTTGACCTGACCGACAACGTAGGATGTGTAGATTGCGACGAGACCAAGACCAACGCACATGATGACACCGGGAACCATTCCGAGGGTTGCGAACGCGCTAGGGATACTGAGGGAACCAAGCGCAATAGCTTCGACAATCAGGCAGACTGTGAGTTGCTTCCAGCCGAGACGGTGGAACTTCTCCGATCCCTCCTGGACAGTGGCAGTCTTGTCGACGGGCATCATGAGCTCAGGGTCGCTCTTCTTGCCTTCAGACGAAAGGTCGTCCAGACGGTAGGTTGGCGGTGCAGCAGCGTAGTGCCGCGCGGGAACGCCAGTGTTGACGCCGTTGGAGGCGTATTGTGGTTCAGGGTTGCCCGTCGTGAGCCCGTTGGCGTGCGGTACTTCCTGCATCTTTGGAAATGCAAATATGAATTATTCAAAAATAACGGTGGGGTGGAGTCGCGGTGAAGTCGGAAGCTCGAGGGCACTCGCGACTTTTTGGTGTTTGGCGCCTGCTGACGAGCTAGTTTGCCCGGTACCCCAAAAGTAGCAGTAGCAGTGTAGGTCACAGGTCCAGTCGTCGGAATCGGGAAGACGGCGGCGCGTGATATCGACTGTCTGTGACGTACCGTGGGACCGGTGAGAAGGTAGTGTGAGTTAGCAGCGGCACGCAGGAATAACCGTTTTCCAGGCCAGCGGCTACTCTTGTTTCTTATATCAACACGCCTTATCTCTCCGCATGTTCTGCATGTGTAATAGAATGTTCCAAGCGGCCTTCCCCCGCGCGCTCCCAGCATGCTGGGCGACCGATGTTGACCGAAAGCTGGCTATCGAGGGTCTTAGCGAACTTCGGTCTATTGCTCGCATCGTACCAGAGCTTGGTGCGTGCAGCCAGCAGCGTTGCCCTTTAGTGGCGTCGTTAATGACGCGGTCCACATGGTGCGTCGCAGTTGACGTAAAATTTTCGCTTTTTTACGTGTTTGAGTGGTGAGTTTGGGGACGTGCTTGATGTGACATCGCCTCAATCCGTGCTAGGTGACATCAGAGCGAACCATGCATGCGGTTCTGGAGATAAGAGAGCTGCGGTGCTCACGCGACAACCTGTAAGCTGGGGATAAGCGTCTGCACTGGGTGGTGACGACGACAGAGGCGTTGCGTAGGGCTGGTTTGGCTGCATGGGGGCGGCGACAAGCCTTTAGGGCCGCGCCATCCCGGGCCTCGGCGGGGCTTGATAGATTAACCGAACAGGTACCGGGGCGCAAAACTCTGACTAAGGCTGCTCCGATGCTTCCCGTCGACTACACCCAGCGCGGTAATGCACGACGCACAGCTCGGTGATTTGGTCTGGCCGCACTGCAGCTTGGCTGCTCGAAGGGTCGTAGCAGGCGCGGCGTGACCGTGGCTTATCTTTGATCCAGGGTTTGTGGAGTGCATTGCCGAACTTTGCGCCGGCCAATGATATGGGGGATGAATGTGATTGCTTGGACATGGCTACCGTCTACCCCAGGATCCGAAAGGCCTCAAGGGGCACCGTGGGATGTTGCGCCATGATGGCGCGCTTGCCGAACAGCCGTGGGTGATACTCCAGATTACGAGCGAGGGGACCAATCCGTCGATCAACGGGCGCAAATGTACTCGGGCAAGTTACTACAGTAAACACATCGGGTATTGGCTACTCGTGGACCCTCCGGCTCTTGGACAACGGACGGAACGGCATGCCACAGCCGTTGTCGGAAGCTATCTGAGGCCGCGGCCTTTGTGCACTACTACTCAACTACGCCGCTGTCTTGAGAAACTCATCCACTACATGCGGGTCCTTCTCGACTTCTTGGGCGCCCCTACTTCGCCTGCTCTCCCAAGTCTCACCCACGTGGGCGTCTTCCGCCGTCGACTCAGGTGTGAAACTAAACACGCGATGTTCACCTATATTAGAGTTAGCTTATACTGCAGACTAAACATAGATGCAGACCGACAATTCTTCCATGCTGTGCCCACCATGGGGTCTTCGACTTCCCAGTCCTCGGTAAGGAAGTGTGCAAATGCGCCATGAGTGACGACCAGGACCTGTTTCCATTAGCAAACCGCTATTAAGAGGAAACTAACGGCAACTTTACCTGCGCTTCGGGCCTTTGGTATAGCCAATTCCTCAGGTCGGAAGCGCGCTTCGAGATCGCGCGCTTCTCGTACGCCCAATAGTCTTCCTGTGAGGCGTTAGTAAGCATGCATGCTGATGTCAAACCGGGAGATCGACTGACCTTGGAGTTCCAGCCCGCTGTCACCGCTGATGCATCAACTTTGCTTATGTCAAAGTCGAGCTCACCCTCTGCGAACAGCTTCGGTAGAAATGCGTGCACGTCATCTGCAGTATCGGCAATTCCGATGTCACATCCAATATCGCTGACCTCTTGCAAGGCTGGCAACAGCACAAACGGCACCTCTTTCCGCGCGAGCACAGGGCCAAAACTCAGCGAGGCGGTCTGGATCGTTCGTCGTAGCGGCGACGCAAATACTATATCTATTTCTTCATGATGTTGGAATGCCGAGCTAAGCGCGCGACATTGTTCTTTGCCTTTTGCTGTCAGCACAGCATCGCGAATGCCGTAATTGCGCTGTGGCCGGTTAGTATGATTGATCTCGGGGTTCTTCTTCTTGATCTGGGACGTACGGTCGCGTTGTGTTCTCCTTGCGCATGGCGTACGATATGAATCTTGGGAGACATCGTGGTGTTGGATGAGAGTTGCTGAATCTGCATTGTACGCTCGATGGTGGGGCTTGCCGAAGGAGCCACTAAAGTGCTATCGTGTAGTGGCGAATCTGAGATTGATGCGTGAAACCTTGGTCTCATTGGAGCCCCTCAGCTGCTTTTTGTCTATTTCTAGCAGTGACATCGACTTTTAGGTCTTGCCTTCTGCTGCGTAATAGCTCTGCGTTGTGTTCGTACATTCATACAAAGTTATTTCGAGTCTGACGACAAGGAAGGTTAGCCGAGGCAGCCAGCGCTAACCATTCAAGGAAATGCATCTCGCAAGCAGCCTCGTCGGTTGAAGAACAGGTGTAAGACCGTGATTCCATCGCCGGTTGTGAACACTCAGAACCGAGCCCGAGGAAGGCCTCCGGGCTAGATTTTTGATATCCTCGACACGTTGCCGATGATGCAACCAGCTAGTCCAGGTATGCGGTCAGCCCCTTGCTTACTCCATGTCTCTTGCCATCGCCAGCTCTTGCCCTCTAATCACGTCGTGGCAACGGATGCGTCTCCTTGGAAGGTCGTAAGAAGCTGTTGACGAGTGAGTGGTACCTATACATTACACAGAGCGCTGCTTGAAGAGTGTGGAACACCATTGACCAACAATACCGCCAATAACATGTCGAGCATGCAGAGCAGGAGTCTGTTCGTGTTGCATTGCTGGTATCGAGACGTGCCATATGCGAGACCACTGCTGGTGTCAAGTGATGGCTGGTGTGTGGTGTCGGAAGTGAGCTGTATGTTTCGGAAACAGCGATGACACCCCCGAGCTCTGATTAGCGACTTCTCACGAACAATCTACCACATGCTTCCACCGTCTCTCTCTCCGCCGTCATCGTCGAAATGCCATATCTCAGCGCGACGTGTTTCCTTGATGCTGATCCTGGTTACAGTGCTTTGTTTTGAAGCGACGTAATCGATGCGACCTTTTAGTCAAAGGCTCACATTCTTCTTCGCGACGATTACCCCTGCGCCCGCTGCGACTCTTGTCGCTCACACCATGAACGCTTTTCACGTTAAGCCCCCAAGCAAGATTCGCGCATCGCACATCGACCGCGACTATTCTCGAGTTCCAGGTCACCAGATGAGCCTGAAATTGCCCATCGGGGCTCTCCGGCTTGTAGGATGTCATCTGTCCAAGCGGCGCAGAGACAACCTTTGAGGAGGACGCGTCTCAATCGCACGCGCCCGCTGCTCGGGAGAACGATTTGGCATACGATCACGTCTTCATCGTCTACGGGAATGCTGGCCTGGTAGCGCACTGTACATGACATGTATAGCTGAGCATGAATGGTTGTGTTGATACGTCATAGTCAAAAGGCGCTGTACCTGGGCATCCTGAGTTCCTTCCCGATCGCGCGAGCCAATGCACGTTTTTGGGCAAGCTGGGGCATCGGATCCGCAGAAGACCCCGCAGCACTAGCGCAAGCAGTCTCATCTACCATCCAGGAAGCCTCACCATTATCCTGGACAACATTGAAAGCTTTACAACTTGTGATCACTATTCGTTCAATATGGCAAGCAGCGAGCCTACAGTACTTATCATAGGCGCTGGTACCTTTGGCGCGTCTACTGCCTATCATTTGGGTAAGCAATACAAAGATCCATCGCGAATAACCATCATCGACCGTTGGGATAGCAATACATCCCTGAAGCAAAAGCAAGCAGCAGCTATCGACACCAATCGCATTATCCGTACCGACTACGAGTCACATCTTTACTGCAATCTCGCCAATGAAGCTATTCATTTTTGGTTCTGGAGCATAGCAGTGCAGGGCCATTTCCACAAGACGGGTTGGGTCGTGCTAGACAAAAAAAATGGTACTTTTGGTGATGCGATAAGGAAGACGTTCGTTGAGAGAGGAGGTGACTACACGCGCGACCTAGAACCACAAGAGCTGGACAAGTACGCTGTGACAAAAGGCATCCAGAGCGAAGAATACGGAAAGGGCTATTTCAATCGCGAAGCGGGCTGGTGCGACGCAGAGAAAGCAACGCAAAGCTTCACAAAGGTTGCACTTGAGTTGGGCGTCAGGAGGGTGACTGGAGACGTGCAAGAGTTGTTACTGAGCGCCGACCAACGAAGCCTAGCAGGTGTAAAGCTAAGGAATGGTCAAGTTTTGAAAGCCGACAAGATCGTGTTGGCAGCAGGAGCTTGGACCAGCTCCCTTATGTCGCCAATCGAGGATGCTTTGAAGATCCAGGAACAAGACCGCATCGAGCGCCAGATCACCGCTGTAGGACGGGTCTCGGCTTACTATACACTTAACGAACAAGACACTCAGAGCATGATCGACGAAACAGTGCCTGTGATCGTCATTGGAGGAGAGGTCGACATCATCCCACCTTCGCAACCAAACCGGACGCTGAAGATCAATGACATCAAGACTGAAATCATCAATACGGTTACCACTCCTTCTGGACACAAAATCACCATGCCATCGCGAAGAAACCAGAACGACGTACCTGAGAGATTGAAGCGTGAAAGCGCACAGATCATGCACAACGCCATGCCGGAATGGACACGCAGCAAAAGACCAGACAGATGGCGAATCTGCTACGACGCTGTTACACCAACCGAAGACTGGCTGATGTGTCGGCATCCTCATGAAAGGCTCGCCAACTTATACCTCGCAGTTGGCGGTAGCTTCCACTCTTACAAGTAAGTGACTTTAACCTTCACGTCAAGGACGCAACGCTAATCATCTTCTCAGATTCCTCCCCGTCGCCGGCGCATATATGTGCAACGTCCTAAGCGGCAAGGGCAACGGTGAGGAGAAAGATACTGCCTGGAAGTGGAAGAGCGCCGAAGAACTACAGTGTCGCAAGGGTAAGGAGTTTGGTGAAAGTCCAAGAGATTGCGACAAGAAAGAGTTGAGTGAGTACGAGGAGGGAGCAGCATCGAAGTTATGATCGTTAAGAAGTACCTTCAATCGACATTTCTCAATTTTACGGGTTACCATTCTACTCCGCGGCTTCGCATTCCCGACTTCGCATTGCACATTCCTCTACATTTGCCACTATTCAAAATAGTGATTGCGCCTTGGTTTAGTAATCTATTCCATTCATACTAGATTTTTATTGATTCTGGTGTCGTTGGTGTTGCGGTGGTCGTGAGTTACTCGCCGTGTGACGTCCGCCTACCTCACTATGACTTCATTTGCCTTGATCAAGGAGGTACTATTGGAATGCCAATATGGTGAGGCTTAGATGCTTTGAATCGCTTTCCTGTGGCAAGAAGCCTTCCACCAAAATTCTTCTAGTGAAAGAGAATCTACCGTTGCTTTGGTGGCGCTATCTGGTACAGAGGCCTGACGGCGCATATATGCGCAGCTACACTAGTATGGAAGCGTTCGCACTGTCACCTCGCCGCAGCGCAATCACCCAACTCGCGGGCATACTGAACTACGCAAGCATTTCTGACAGGCCAGGCCTCCTAACATACTGTCGCAGAGATGAACCGCGAAGAGCATGCTACGAGCAGCAACGACAACCATGCCAAAGAGAACACCATCACCAAGCCCAGCGAAGGCACGCTTGGAGTTGTACTCGACACCGATTTCGATGTCACTTTGGACGAAGAGCTCGCCGAAGACCAAGAACTCGAAGATAGCTACGTGTTCGTCGATGCCGATTACCATTCCTACACCGAGGTCGAATCTTCTGTCGCCGAAGGCTCGAATTCAGACTGCGAACTCTCAGAGCGTGAAGAGGAAGAGGAAGTAGATTCCAAGAGTGAAGCTGATAAGATGGAAGAGCAGAATGGTGGTGTCAGGAAGGGGTGGGTCAAGAAAGTGACGAAGAAGACTTCCAATGTCGAACGTAGTAGTGGCAAGGATGATGGGGAAGATATGTCAGATAGCGCAAACGTAAGTCGAAATGTGATAACCATGCATCAAGTGACTGATGAAGATAGACTGTGCGGTCACTATATATATACGCTCAATTTACGGGACTAGTTTTGCGAGACCTAGTAGGGCGTTATGGCAGAAAAGGTCCGGCGTTGAAGATTGGTCCAGAGGGTCTTATGTTGGGGAGGGTGGAGGGAAAAAGTGAGTTGCAGATTTTGTTGGCGTCGGAGGAGGCGTATATCGCAGTGCATGAGAACTTGGGTACGTATCAGGAGAAGAAGATGGAGTTGAGGCGGGTTGCTGCGGAGATAACAATGTGGGGGAAGGGCGCAGCTGGACTGTTTGCTGGGAGAAAGGGTCGAGATGAAGACGACGACTAGAGAGTCGATGGTACCTCCAGGCAAGAGCACACACAGACTTCCTGGCACTAGTCGTGTTTGATATTCGGTCTTAATGTTTGCTTCAGTCGAGGAAGCGTGTAGGATCAAGTCTTAACTTTGTCTGGAAGTTAGCTTGCGTTCAAACAATCGCTGTAGCTTGTAGCCAACAGAGATGCAGGCAATATGCATTAGCTGAGTACGCTTGACGGCGCCCCTCCACGGTGGTCCAGATGGACGCATATAGTTGACTGCTTGATATCTGGTCATATGCACGCCACGAGAGTGTGCGATGCAGACATTCACCGCACCCTTCTCCTTCTCGAAGGATGCCTTATGGCCACGGGCCTCTTCCAGACTCACTTGTTTGATGGCACTCCCTAAGCAATCTTCCCTTCTTGTGCTATATAAAACTTCAGACTCACTGCTCCGCGACGTTATTCGAAACACACCACAACTTCTTTCCAGAGTATAGTATCGACCAGGATACACTCGCGACGCCTATGCCTGCTTCCAAGATCCCAGAGACTGCCAACAACGTCAGCAGCAAGAGTACTGCTAGTATCGCTAACGACGCTGAAGAGATGGACGACTTCGTCGTCATACCTCCTGGCGGCTTCACAGAGCCATCCGCACAGTCCTCTTCTGCTACGAAAGATGACTGGACCAAAGTCATCAAGATCACCCGAACTGAAGATAGTCTCTTCGAGAAGGCCAGTATTCCTCTCACCACTCGCTGAAGCCTTCCAACTAACCAATTACAGGGCCACGAGCACGTCGCCGCCGTCGAGATCTGCCGGTACCATCTCCGCCCCTCCGACTGCCGCACGACCTGCAACGGCACCACCAAGTGCGATGCCTGCGCCTCGCTAGTCGCGGGCCTTGAGACCCTCGCCAACTGGGCCTGGGAATGGTCCAACGACAGCAAACCCTTCCAAGACAACATCAGCAACATCATGCACTGTCTGCACCGGCTTCCGTTTCACTTCCAGACAGGCCTCTACCGCGTCATCGAAGCTGCGATGGGGAACGAAGAGAACTGGCCTACGGCCGACCGAGAGAACTTCGAGCTCTGAGGGTTCAAAATATCGGCCGCTTTATGTTGTTACGCCTGGGTGTTCACGGTTTGGCTTGGGCGCTCGAGGAGGGCAAGGAGTGACGTCTTGTGCTGGCTGAGACAGAGCGGTCGTGGTACCAGGGACTTGTTGTCACTGACGAGTATGAAGAGGCTGTTGAGGAGACTGAACGCTTTACTATGGCCTTCTGCAAGTGGGGTGCGAGTGTTGATGCTGAGCGACGCGCTTAGTCTTCGGCTTAGTTTGTCCTGTCTCGGCACACTCACTCGGCAGACAACAAGTGGTTTTTGTTTGCAACATAGTAGAAGTTGCGACTAGCAGCTTTCCGTAAATTATGATGCGCCGCAATTAAAATAATTTTTGACGAAGCTTAAAGATAATGCACAATGACATCCGATGAACTGAGCATGTAATGCAAGTGCTGGATGTTGAATGATGGTAATTTTGATTCATGACACACTTATAGTACCATTTACTCCTTTACCTTAATGACAACCTTTCCAAAGTGACCTCCGCTGAAAAGGTACTTGATCGCTTGATCCGCCTCTTCAAACTTCCAAACACGATCGACGACTGGCTTAATCTTCTTCTCGTCGTAAAACTTGAGCATTCTCTCAAGCTCAGTCCTGGGGCCGTTCACAATGCCCTTGAGTGTGACATTCCTCTTCAGGCACAGCAAGTTCGTGTTCGTCCTGTCGCCAGCCTCGTCTTGCTTGCCGGATAGATAGCCAATGCAAGAGATCAATCCGCCGAAGCGTACACACTCGAACGACTTGCGAAGCGTCTGCGCACCACCAACTTCGATGATGATATCGGCGCCCTCGTCAGAGGTAGCAGAAAGGACTGCGTTTTCCCAGTCGGGGGTGTTGCGGTAGTTGATGGTGGTCTTTGCACCAAGCTTGGATGCGCGCTGAAGCTTCTCATCGGAGGATGAAGTGACAATGGCATCTGCGCCTGCTGCGGATGCGATCTGGGCTGCAGAGATGCTTACACCGCCAGTACCCTGGCACAGGACTGTTTCGCCCGGTCCAATGATCTCGCCATTTGGTCGCATGCAGTTCAGGCTCATCCAGGCGGTTACAGCTGCGATTGGCAAGCAAGCGGCTTCGTCATCAGATAGGTAATCTGGAATCTTGACAACGCCATGCGTGGGGAAGACACGGTACTGCGTCAGTACTCCAGGTGCAGGCCCGCCTAGACCACTCGCGATGTCTGAGGCCTTGATTTGACCGCTGAGATGTTTCGGCGCAAATGTGCTGATGACCCTATCGCCTTCCTTAAGCTGGAAAGCTGGGTTCTTGTAGGGGTCTGAAGTGTTGTTGGAGACTGGGCCAACCGCAACAACTACACCGCACATATCGCTGCATGGGACAATAGCGGGGGGATGTTCTACGGACTTGTGGTGGTTGTAGAGGCCCATGGCGACTGTCCACGTATTTAGCGTTGTTCAAATGGCCGTCTGGACCCTGCCACAAAAGTAGGTGTGACCACATCCCACTGTACGTACCTTCGGTATCCCTGTAGTTCAGACTCACGGAATGAACTTCAACCAACACCTCGTCTTCACCAGGGATTGGGCATTCCGCCTCGCCCATCCTGAGTTTATCGAGCCCGTCCTGGCCCGTGAGCCATTGCTTGATCTTTTGTGGAGGCGTCATCTCGAGATCTCAAACTGAAAGTTGAAACAGAGTCGAAAGCTTTTGGGGTACCAAATCCAAGGTTTACAGTTGACGTAGATGTTGTGTTCTTAACGTCCTTGGTTTTGCGCTGGGAAAGTAGTCCAGAAATTTCGCTCAGCCAGTCTCGGCGGTCTTGGGAGAAGGGTGGGGTGGGCATCTCGGGCAGTACCGTCTACTTAAGGTGGATTTGCTATGTAAGCAGCAAGAAATGCAGATGGTGGATCTCGAGCAGCGGGCAGAAAACCGCCGAAAGGTGTGGGGATGGGCATTATTTCTATGTGTCGTTGCGATGACGATAGGGTGCTCACGGCTGGTCAATGAGGTGTTCGTGAGGAGCGTCACCGCATTGGCCGTCTTCGCCCGATGAGCCGAGGTAGGCAGGGTGTTGTCGGATAGGGCGAGCCGATGCCAGCCTACAACACCAAGACATTTCTCACGAGACTCAGGAGCGCATGGAAGAAGCCATCGACAACTTCCATCTTCAATTCTTACGCATCTTGCGCATCGCGCACGGTGCTGTCTGCTAGGGTGAAACCTGGATCTTGCCAGATGATGCAGCATCCCTGATGACGCGCTACGATCGATCGACCCCGGAAAGCGGGAAGTCTCAGGGGTACCGTCTGGAACAAGGCAATGACGATACTGGTGACCAGTACATCGGACAATAACATGCGATCGGGGAAAATGACAAGCGATCGGAACGTCTTATTTCATTATTCTATTGAAACAGCGCACGGCTCGTGGGGTTCAGGTACGATATTGGAGCTGCCACGCGACTTAGCGCGTGTGGGATGGGAAGAGAGCATGACGACATGCGATACTGTGATATAAACGCGACGCGACCCTCTGGAAAGGATGCCAACATCTCATCCAGAGCAACACAACGCATCCACTTCCTCATCGTCTTCTCATCTTCACATCTCCAGCAACATGAGGCCCCAGCTACATTACTCTGCGAGCCAGGAGGCCGTCCCTCCGCCACTCCAGAATTTCTTGAGTCCCGAGTTTGCGCCAGCTCTCACTGTGATGGAGCAATTCGAAGCGGACCTTTTGCGCATGGACGAAGAGCATCTCCAGCATCGCGAGCGAGCTACACCCGAAGTCCCATCCCCATTCCCTGACGATGGACTACCAAGCGACTCCACCCTATTCGGCAGAGTGAGGACATTGTACCGAAGGTTCTCCAGTTTCTCCCAACGCAGCAGCAGCCGTGCGAGCGACGCCAGTCTCTGAAAACAAAACATGACATCGTCATGCAGGTACAAGCGTTCGCATAGTCGCACGCACTAGTCGCTGTCCTGTCCCCATCGACCCGGGCCGCCCTTCAAAGCCGCGCGCTATATGGCCACCACAATCTCGTTCCCGGATCGAACAAGCATTGACAGGCAGCATCAACGATACGAAATGGCACCATGAAGGCGCCCAGCTCGGCAAGCCTCAACTCAAAGGCAGGTGCATAGATTGCACACCGAGCTGCCGCCAACCTGCAACCCGTGCTATGGCATGGACCATTGAACTCGCCAGCAGCCGCCGCTAGTCGGCTGTCCCGCGGTGTCGATATCGATCGCGGCTCGGGGGCCCGAGGGCCGCGTGGAAAGGCCGTTGGTTGAGAGGAAGGTCAATGACGTTGACACAGCCGATCTGTCTCGTCACGATTGACAGATCTTCCCAGTGCATACACTCTCTTTATTGGCTATGAGGGAGCGATAGTCGAGCTTTGGCTGGTTGTGACACAACTTGCTCTGCTATTGCGCCCAGCATGGGCCAGGCTATTCGGAATGCCGTTTGGAGAGCTCAACATGGCCTGAAGTGGAAATTGAGAATTTCGAAAGTAGATGATGATTTCCAATACTGTATGCACCATGTAGGATGCGTAGATGTTCACTGGATATGTTCAGTATCATAATGTCTAATCACCCTTTCAATTTCAACCTAGTTGGCAACTTCTGATAGCTCTTGTTAGCCATCGCAATCACTCTACCGTTGACAGTCGACTACGTGATGTGAGATAGCCTTTTTCATTCTATGTGATCATCCGCTACTCGAGCAAGCCTGTTGCGCCTTCCAACCCACGAAGACTCGATGATCGTGACGTACTTTGTGAGCGCATCAGCATCAGGCAACCCCGCGGATCGCCGTGAGCGTCTGGTGATAGTCAGACCAGGTCCAATAGTGGTGGAAGTAACATGCGCAGACGGCGGACGGATTTGAAAGCAATGTGAAGTCTTCCAGTACGCCTTAGCATTCACCACAATTGGAACAGGCACGCAGCCAGCAGCAATTGTGATCGCGAATTGGCTATCATTACGTATGCCAAGGCGCTAGGATAAGCTTATCGATTGGCAAGCATCCTTGGGGCCCATTTTCTGTGTCTCGGTCATCATCACGTTTACCGACTACAGCTTTCTGATTCAGACGAAGGGTTTATTCGAACGCGCTGCCATGGTCTGACTGGTCAAAACCTTACCATGATGCTAGATACATTCCCATTGTCACTTTCTTCACGTTACTTCAGGCCTTGTTCTTTCCCCGACCTCCCGAGGTCAGGTCCTGCACGACAGCAAGATATACAGTTCCGATGTCACAAGGCCATGTGTGTTTCATATCAGCTCTCCATTCATATGTCAGTCCTAGGCTAAAGGTGTGGTAGCGCTCTTCCATGCTTCGCTGCGAGACGTAGGTAAAGTTCAATGATCGTTGCTTTCGTGAGGAAGCAGAAAGGGAGATCTCGAGATTTATCAGCCACTTTTCTACCATGCATTTCGTTGATCCAGACAACTACTCTGACACCCGGCCGCAACAATTTTTACCAGGACCTGTAACGATTGGTTGTGGTATATCGAGAGCCTCATGTCGTGAAAGATGCGCGCAATATTCTCCTCGTGCAGCCGCAGAGCGGCGAACATTCACACGCGTTGCCCCAGCAATGCGATGTCGCAGGCACCGCTAAGCCATGAGCTTTCACATGGTCACATCCGTATTTGGCATTACGCGTCAGGCACTCTCAGGCCAGTCACATGTATTTGGCTGAGAAGTTATCTTGCGCGCAAATTGTACCCTATCACGTAGTGAAGAGAAGTGAGCGAGATGACCACATCGTTCGAAAGACGTCGATAGAAGGGCCTAGCTGAGCGCGCGCGCGAGGGGAATATCATCGTACCCTGTCGTCTTTGTCCGCCTGGGACATTGTCGGGTTGGCTTGCTTTACACTGTTGCTGGCTTTGTTAATCCGCGCACAACTTTCGTTCACTTTCAAAGGACGCCAAACGCGCAAGACATATTTCTACACTGTGCGATTTAGATGTCAAAGCGCCCTCCTCGCGCCCCGGAACGATCTTTCACGAGTGGCCTTGCAATGGCCGCGCCCCGTCCTCCTACTTATTGCGCTTCATCTCCCACTGCAAATATGTCTTCCAAATTAAGACGCGCGTCAACTCTCTACCAGTACACCGTTCTCACCCCACAAAGCAAGGCTTCTGCATTTCCCTATACAAACCGACTCAATAACTCTACACGCGACCCCATCCAATTGCTCTTCGAACCTATCTGTCCTCTCGATACAACTATTCGACCACCTTGCACAACCCAATACATCGATACGCCGCTGTCTCATCCCAACATGGTCAAGCCCCCCGCCGATCCGAAGCTTAAGCAGAGTGTGACCCCCAAAAAGCCGAAGAAAGCGAAGGAGACTGTCAGTCCCGAAGCGACGCCTGCAAGCGCAAACCACGGATTCAGTGCCTCTGATGCTGCTATGCAAGTCGAGGAGCAGGAAGAACTGCCTACAGATGAGGACGCATCAGAATCAGAAGAGGTCACTCCTACCGCGAACATCAAGAAGAGCGCAAAAGCTGATACCCCGAAGAAGCCCAAGAAAACCGTAACACCCAAGAAGCCCGCCGCTACGAAGTCAAAGGCCAAAGCAAAGAAGCCACCTGTCGGAGAAGGCTTCGACCCCTACACCCACAGTATAGTCATTCCTCCAAAGTCCGAATGGAGCGGGTTCTGGGGTGCAAAGCCTGTGCCAGGTGATCCTCGGCCCAGTGCTAAACAACCTTCCGCTCGCGAGAGCATGGGTCAGACTGACCCCCCCTTGTGGGAGATTCGTGGCTTCCGATACAAGCGCGGTTCTCGACACACGAAGCACAACTACCAGGTTGAGCCGGATAACGTTGATCAGCTGCCTCAGGATAAGGACCAAGAAAACTTACTTGCCGTCCCGCTCATAGACATGCGGTTGACAGATAAGAACGATTTCACATCCTACAAGAAAGACCCGGTTGTCTATTGTTATAACAACGTACCAAAAGACTGGAACAACAAGCAAACTGTCAAGGCTCTTAACGACCGCCGTTACCAGGCTATTGATCGCATAACCATGGATCCACCGTGGTCGAAAATCGAGCGAGAGTATCTGGCTTCCCTGCTCCGGGACAATTCTGACGCATCCATTTGGGATTTGACTGAGCTTCACAATGATCGCTTCAAGGGCAAAGAGCACAGGGAAGCCACTGCTTTCGGAGAACTCTCTTCTGGTCGGACAGTAGAGAGCACTCGCTACCAGTACACATCGTACAAGCCATGCTACGACCGTGGCGAAGCACCACCGAATGTGAGATGGCGCGGCGACCCTTCACCTGAAGCCAAGGCACTCGAAGCGTCGGGGCGCTTGGAGGCCGCATTTGGGCTGCCTGACAAGGCTCTACTGAAGGAGTACGACAACATCCACGACGGCAATGGAGAGGATGATGACGACCATAAGCCCAAGAAGCCAGCCAAGAAGAAGCCGTCAAAGAAGAGGAAGCCGCAGGCTGCTGTGGAGGATTCTGATAGTGAAGAAGCTTTCGGTAGTCCTCTGGTTCGCAAGCGCCGTGCTTCGGAAGACTCTGGAGAGCAAGAGCGGTCGGCTAAGAAATCGAAGACCGATGGGGTTCGTCCATTTGCCGGTCAGCCCACGTTTGACAAGGACGAGGAGGATCTCCTGACCCTAGCCGGCGCCTATGGTGATGATGATTCCTCATCAGTGATACTTGAAGGCGATGATGCTGAGCAATCCGAAGAGATGAGGGAGGAAGACTACGATGATGCCGAAGATCAGCTCGTCTTTGCTGCGCTCAAAGAGTCCGCAGCTGAGTCCGCCCAAGGTACTCTCGTCGAACAGACTGCAGTCGAGCAGACTACGATTGTTGAGTTGACTCATGTTGCTCGTCAGATTGAGGTTGACGAGAACTATAGCGACGAGGAAGAGGAAGAGTAGGTGGAAGGTTCCGGAAAGACATCAGGTCGTTCAGCGCAGCAATTGCCTTCCAAGTGTATGGGAGACAGTAGCCTGAGAGTACCTGATATGGCCTTTGTCTTTTCGTACTGTTACATAAGCGCGCACCAGATGGCGCAATGTTATTGGGGAGTTTGAACGATGTGTGTAATCGTTCATCTCCTCGTTGAGTAGTACTAATGAGTTTTTGGTTTCTACATTTTGCAAGATTCAGCAGCTAACAGATTACCCGCAAGTGCTGCTGTTCTGCTCCTGACATGCCCGCGTTTCTTTTCTTCAATGTTGGATGGTCGTTGCGCGAGCTGTGCATCTTCTTCTAGCGCCCGCCACATCATGCTAACGGCTTCTACACCGCGCTTAGCTGATTGGTTAATCTTCGGACAAAATACGGATGCGTGATGTAGCGCAGCGCTCAACAGCTGGTTGCACTCCGCAACTAGTGACACTTCGGAGTCGTCGACACTCCGCAGCTTTGTACAAAACGTAGGTACCTCGATCGATTAAGATGCATCATCAGCCTACCCTAGAACAACCCCCTCGAATTCAATCATCTTTATTTTCAACGCCCTCACCATGGCTTCTTCATTCTTAGTCGTCGGCGCCACAGGTAACACTGGCCGCAGTGTTGTTGAGACCCTCTCGAACCTCATTAAATCCAGCAAGACGTTCTCCAATTATCGCATCCTCGCGATCACACGATCTTCGAACAGCTCCGTGGCAAAGGCACTCTCCAAATTTCCCCACGTCGAGATCATCGAATACACCTGGGTCGAGATCACCGCTGAGTGGCTACGCGAACACAATGTCGCCCGCGCTTTCATAGCTTCACACAATGAGCCCAACCAATTCGCCGAAGAATCGACGTTCCACCTTGCAGCTCTCACGGCTGGCGTCAAGTACGTCGTGCGCATCTCCACAACAGCCGCGAATGTGCGCCCAGACTGCCCTGCTTATTATCCCCGGACGCACTGGGCCATCGAAGCCATGCTCGACTCGCCAGGCTTTGAGAACATGCACTGGACATCACTGCAGCCAAACGTGTTCACAACCTTCTGGCTTGCCCCCGCTGCTGAACTGATCAAAACCGTTCGTAATGGCGGAAAGCAACACACATTACGCATAATGGCGAGCGCTGAGGGGCCGGTCGGCGTTATTGATCCCCGTGACGTCGGCGTCTTTGCTGCGCATCTCTTGATTCAGGATGACATTTCTGCGCACAACAAGCGCAGATATGTCCTCAATGGCCCGGAAGATATCACGGGCGATGAAATTGTCGCAATGGTTGAGAAGCATATTGGTACCAAGGTTGAGGACGTGCAGTTCAAGGATCTATCGTTTGTGGACGATATGGTTGCTGCGTCGAACCAGGCAAAGAATGTGATAGGTTCTATCAAGCGTGCTCCGGACTCAGCGTGGAATGGCGAGGCAAAGGCAGATACGACAAGCAAGGAGGTACTGGAGCTTGCAGCGCCAAAGCGAACGCCTGCTGATGTTATGGCGATGTTATTGGAGTAAAAGATGTGGCAATCAGACTCAAATGAATTAGCATTACTACTACACTATCCCAAAATGCTCTGTACATATTCATCATCGTTTTTGACCACCTTGTGACTTGTCGTAATGCTCGTGACACGCAGTAACTCGCTTACTGTTCCACCGGTCAAGAGCGCCAGATGAAAGTCGGAAGATGCCCCAAACAGTTCTGCATCGGCGCGAATTGATTGCGACAGTAACGCACAACGGCCACTAGCCCGATCAGGGTATATGTGGATTTCTCTTAATCAATAAAACAAGGGTTTCGCGCTATTCACTTCGACAACAGTACACCAGGCTTAATTAGACCGCGTTTTCACTTTCTGGACAACATGGGTCATCCATGACAGCAGTCCACCAGTCCTCCGTCGCTGCAATTTTGCCTTAAGACTCCCGTGCCTTACTCTTATAGTCATCCACGATGTCATCGTCCTCGAGATTGTTGTTGAAATGCACCAGTAGCTCAGAGACTGACACATTCAGTTCGCGAGACACCTCGTCGCCTAGACGGTACTGTAAGGCTTCCGCTCGCCTTATGGCCTTTGCTCGCTCGATGTAACCCCTGTACTTTGTCCTGATAAACTTCTCTGTCAAGTTGAGTTTGACGTAGCCGAGTATCTTTAGCTCGCCGACCATATGACAATCGCCTAGATCGCGTCTCATCTCGGCCAGTAATTTCTTCGCTCGACGTACTCCGGGTTGCGCCTTATCGAACTCCTGTTGGTATTTTGCTTTTACTTGGAGATCAGTCCAGGTGTCCAATGCAAGCCACTTCCAGATCATTTCTTCCGTGATTTCTTGGCATTCTCCGATTTCTTCTTTGCATATACGATGTAGCACGCGAGCAAGCGGACGATTCTTGTTGTAGTCGTGGACCGTCAGATGATACTTCCAAGTAACGTCCCACTCCGAATCGCCTGCTTGGAGACAGGTCTGTGTGAACTCAGCTTCCCTTTCTGGTATACTGCCAAATTCTTTCTTCAGCTTTGTCGTCAGTCTCTTGGCTCTTTCGGTCATGTTGACGAATGAAGACGTGGTGTTATCTCAGATTGCGGTCATCTACGCCCCTCTTAAGCCCGCCCCTGCTTGCTATAGAAGCTCACTCACAGCTTCAATTAATGGTCACGTGAGACTAGCAGATTGTTCAATACAGGAGAAACAAACTGGCAACTCGCAGAACTTGTGCTTTAAGCCTTATGATGATAGTTCACTCTCACGTTTCGAGACCCGGAGAGAATACGCAAGAAAGGGCTTTGTTAAAGAGGTCGAACATTAGACTGATGAAACGCGATCTGTACGGTTGCACATGCGCCACGCCCAATAGGTAATGTGTCTTGTTCAACCATTCATCCCATTTCGCACCTAGTGTGGTCCCAGCATGTATTAAGAAACGCAGACCAACATCAAAATTTCGAGAGAAACACGCATCGCCCGACCATATTCGAGATGGTGCAGCGTGGAAATCCACCTAACTCGTAATGCACTGTCTTACCACTCCACTGGGACAAGATGCCGACGAGACACCAGGTTAGTGGATCGTTATTTCGTGGTTTCAGGTGAAGTCTACAACGATATCAGCAAAACCTGTTCTCATCAGAGATATCGCCGACATACTGTGTACATCTTTGACCAGAGTTGGCCTGGCCGAACTGGCGCGCTCTTCTTCGGCGGCGGTGGAGGCGGAGGTGGCGGCACATATGAGTCGTCATGGTCAAATCCTTTCAGATCGCGCGGACGGCGATCACGAGAGCACGAGGCGGGGCACAAGCATAAAGGTAGTCTACCGCGGTCGGTTAGTGCAACGAGCGCAGGAAATCAGCCTGGTTCGCACTTACCGATCTCACCGGACGCTGTTCTTCCAGCAGATTGTAGGCCTCCATAGCAGGGTCGTAGCCATGTGTCTTATAGGTTTTCTTCCGCAAGTAATATTCGTTGCTCAATATGTTTTCCCACTTCAATTTCGTGCTAGTCTTGATACAGCCAGTAAGCCGCACGTTTGGTATGTGCTTGAGGTATGGAAAGGCGAAGATCAGTCCCCACTCAACCATGATCTTATGACACGGATGCTGCTCTATGGGTAGACCATCAAGCCGGCGAGTCCCAAACCAAGGGTTACTATCGTAACTGTACGGTGTGCCAAATACTATTCCGAGATTCTTCAGGGTAGGGATGTCTTGCAGCATGCAAGCTCTTGATGGCCGGGGCAGCAGTCGAAGGACAGGGTCGACCTGCATTCCCAAAAACTCATAGCAATTGCTGGTGCTCATACATAGCTGGACGTGCGTAAGCCAGTAATAGCCTGATGGGCTGTTCAGTGCATATACGACGTTTTCTAGCCATATCCAATGTGCGAAGTGCTTTGTTGTACCTTCCCACGCTGCTTTTAGAGCCTCCTCGTGTATTTGCTTATTGGCTCGAAGAACAACGTAGTTGGGTGGATCTGCCCGGGACGGCGATCGGTTACACCTCGATCCCAGAGTGACTACAAAGCCTTGTAAATCCCGATGCCGTCTAGCATCAGGGTAAATTTTGCCACTTAAGATGTGTCAAAAAATTTCACAGCGTATCTCGGCGGGGAACGTCATGATGGGGAAGCTCTGACCGTTCGAAGCCCACCACTTCCGCTGGAGCTGCCACCCATTTTCACCCAGACCATCGCTTGGAGTGACCAGCGAGAGAACCCACGACTTTAGCGGCATGCCGGGTTTAGGTCCGTTCATGTCGTCTTTCTTACGTACGAGGATGCTATCCGCGGTCAAATAGCGACAGCCTCTAGATAGTGTTGCCTCAACTGCCATCGGAAACTCTCGGTCCTTCTCCTTGAAAGCGTACAGCTTCGTCGAGTACTCCTCCAAATGACGGGGCCACAGAGGAGGGCTCATCGTCAAGTGCGAGACTTCCAAACCGATGCGCCAAAAAAGCATGTATTGCTTGTTCAGCTCGATGATCGTCTTCTTCATGACTTGGAGCATCTGATCATTCTTCTGCGGTGGAAGTACGCTCATTTTCCACTCATATTGCTCCGAGGTAAGGTACAACTTCGATGACGGAGGGGGCGATAGGCAGACGGAGAACATGCGACTCGGGTCATTGCGGAGTCGGTAAATGCGACCGATGAGTTTGTCGTCGATGGTGTCGCTGAAGCCGTACATCCGGTCAGTGGAGCGAAGCGTAGTGTGCTAAAAAGGTCGTGTAGGGTGTAATGATGAGCTTGTGGAAAAGGTAAGAGGAATAGTCGTCTGTTGGTCGAGCGGTTGAGCGTCGAAGGATATAGCGTGTACTCTGGCTGTCGCTGTCGACTTCTTGGGATGTGTATAATTGCGGGAGTAGCAGCGAGAAGATAGTTGCAGACCGTTTGAGTGCGTATGTACCGGGAAAAGGGGGGCCTAGAAATCAGGATCGAGGGTTCGTATAGCCAACAGCAGTGGGGTAAAGATCAGGCATCAGTTACGAAATAGCCTATGTACGAAAGTCCGCACTGACCCCCGTAGTCACAATGAAAGTAACGAGCAGACTAACAGTCCTCCAGGTACGGACGAGCACTACACTCTATAGGCAGTATAGCGATGAGATAGCGCGGTCGGAGCAACAGAAGTCGACTGTAGCAGACGTGGGTAAGAAAGCGTATTAATCAGCGAGGTTCGATTCTTTTGGCATGGTCGACGTCGAGTCATAGTTGTTATTGGACGCGATCTCGCAAGCAACAACTATTTGCGAAAGTGTGCTCGGCATGGGAAAGATGATCCCTGCTGTTACTATTAACTTCGACTTCGAGAGTCTTAGTGGCAAACCATGTAGCAACCTCACTCCCATTCCATCATCCAGAGCCTTCCGCGTCACAGCTCAGCCAACGCATTCGGAGGCTGTGTCATTTTCTAATTGTGCGATGATGTTTTGAGCTCTTGTACCAAAGGTTAAGAGCTACGTTGGATGTTGTCGATGCAATTGAAGAGGCCTACTATTGCTCTATGTGGGCGGTTTTGTGGTAGCGAAGAGCACACTCGAAGGATCACCACCACAGTTCCACCTCGAGAGAATCGGATAACCTACATACTCAGATTATGAGGTCGGTTCGGAATCGTAAAAGGAGCAGTAGTAGCAAATACGTGCGGTACCGGCGATTCAGTAAATACAGAACTTCTCCGACACGCTGCCTTTCTCTTCCCATTCTCTGTGAACGCGACCCTCGTTGACATTGTAGAGATAGCACTCTCCTACGAGTCTCCAAAGGCCGTCCGCCGCAGGCCGAAGGACGAAAGGTATGGAGGTGCCGTGTAGTACGACTACGACGTCGCCGGTAAGCAAAGCCTCAGATCCAAGACCGAGCATCCCCGTGCTGGTGATGAAAAGGGTGTGGCCAGGTCTATCACGCCGACATCGGTCGAAGAACCTATCCGCACTTGGTGCGAATGAAGAAGGATGATCATCTCTGTAAAGTTCCGCTGGCACAAGCCGGTACATGTTCTGCGTAGAATCATTATTTATGAATATGTGATATTCGCTCAGAAGGTTCGCAATGCGGACAGAGTTCAAAGGGCGATACCTGAACCGGTTTCCAAACGTACAGGCAAGATATCGTTGATCGTATACGTGGGCCAAAGAGCGGAGCATGGCTTGTAGGCGTGCAGGTCCGTAAATAATATCCTCAAAATCTCCCAGGTTCAAATACTCCTTGACTTCCCGATCTACAGTATCAACCCTGAAACCTGGGATATCAATACAATAGTTCCCAATATTAACCGTTTCTGATATATGAGTGAGACCCGGCTCCCCAAAAGTTGCCCAGTCTAGGTCACTCACGGGCCCGAATGAAACGATTCGTGGACGGCTCCAATCTGGCACCCACGATGGCCAATCTTCGGCAAATTCAGAACGATGTCCAGCCCAGGAAAGCACTCTGAGTTCATGCCACTCAAGGAGTAGTTTGCTTGCCACCCTGCGGTGGCATTCCATTGTCGTAATGCTGTAATCGGGATCTACCAATAACCGACCATCCGTAGGATCATACTCAAGTGTGCTCAGCCCAAGCAGGCCATAGATCCTGTCTTTGGGGTCACTGAAAGTGACGTGCATGGTTGCACGAAGCAGAGCGAAACAGGATTTCCGCAGAGGGCCATATGTTTTGAACAGCGGACACAATTCGAAAAGAAAATAGCAATGCAGCATGCCGAAAGAAAAATCGTGAGAAGCTGATAGAATACCACATGAAGCCGCGACCCCTAACCATTCAAAGCCGATCTCAGCGTGCCCCCAAAACACAGACGTTGAGATGCCTAATGCGACTTCCTGAACGACCCATCCGCGGCTAAACCACAGTGGGGAGCATATCTGACGCAAAGCGTGTGTCGCGGCAAGATCGATATCTGGCGGATCGTCTCCGCCGACGCTGGTTACCGTCATACCAAGCCATTTGTATAGCATCTGCGAGATCTTTTGATGCTTGAGAATTTGCGGGAATCGTGCAAAGCCATCTGATCGGAGTATATATCGGCATATGGCGTTCAGGGAGTCAAGGACCACTTGGTCATCTTCGTGTTGCAGCCATACAAGGACCCGAACAGCCTTTGTATAAATGAAGCCCATAAGCCGCACCTGTGAGGTTCTTTCGTCGTTATCGGTCTGATTTATACATAACGCATCGGCCCAAAGTGTTCTAGGGGTATCGGCATATCGGAAGCGCTGCAGAGCCTCGAATAGACTGCGGGTAGTGCTGACGACATTTCCGTTGCAAACGACGGTCTGACGATCGCTGGGGTCGCCCCAAGCGTAGGAGATTGCTTCATAGCGAAGCTCATCGTCATCTAAGTGAACGGTCCTCAAGAAGCAGTTTACAGGCTCTTCCCAGCTACCCGGAGCTAAGTCGAGGACGCGAATATGGCGATCTTGTGTTATGCGGTCGTACGGGAGTGTGGTACGCACGTCGAGGGATGTGTGGAGGCCTTCGGCCTGGCCGGGAGGTTTGTGTGAGTGCTCGTCAGATTGACGTAGGGAAACAATGGCATCGTCCATGGCCTTGTGCAACAGCTCTTAAGGGGCATGCGACACCGAACGATTCGAGATCTTCTGCAGCTGGTACATTTGCGCGCGTAGGGTAGTGATAAAGGAAAAAACGGAGACACTCATGGTAAGTGATCAGCTGAAACTACGTGCTACGCCACCAAAACCCCGCACTCATCCAGCTCCATTCGCTTACTGACAGACCCTCATACGGGAATGAATCCCGAACTTATATTAAGGCACCGTTATTCAGCATCACCTCCTCTTTCCTCCGTCGAGCCTCGAGCTTCTTCTCTCTTTGCGCAAAGAATGCCTCCTTCGCCAGCCTTCGCTCCTCTTTCTTGACTTCGTATTGAGCATGAAGCCGTTCGTTATCCTGTTGCTTCTTCTTTTCCGCCTTGATCGCATGCTTGATCTTCTTGTGTTCGGCTGATGAGATACGCCATGGTCGCGACAAGACTGCCTGCTTGAACGCAGCGGTCTCGGCCCAAGCCTGTGCTTCCTCGTTCGTTGTTTTGACAACCGAAATGCGCTGCAAGTCCAGTTGCTTTACGCCTCTAAACTCTGAT
Source organism: Alternaria rosae (assembly GCF_020736505.1). Lineage (NCBI taxonomy): Eukaryota > Fungi > Ascomycota > Dothideomycetes > Pleosporales > Pleosporaceae > Alternaria > Alternaria rosae. The sequence goes on from NW_025763577.1 coordinate 1,696,478, forward strand.
ATGAGGCACTTTGCCTTGACGACTGTGCCGATGTCAAGGGCTTCGCCGTCCACCACGACGTCGAAGATGCTAAATCGACTGACAATGTTCAGGTTCGCGATCTTCGTGTTCGAGGATGTATCGACGGGGTTCTGCTCGACGGGAGGTAATCGTACGATCTTTAGCTCGATGGTTGCGCCGCTTCCGTCGTCGATGGTAAGGGCCGTGTACTTGAGGTTTATGTCATCGATGGCCACGACGACACCTACGATGCGTACATAACGGATAGGGTGATTGAGATGGAAGTAGATGCGCTGAGCTGTTCACGTGTCAGCAACAGTAGTAGCGCTCGTCGCACCTGCTGCTACCTTGAAAGTCTTTCTCAGACCGAAGAGCTTGCACGTCTGCAGCAGTGAGCTTCACCCATATATTGTATGTAGGAGATGCTCTGAAACAATAGGCGGGGTATAGCCGATATGGACGCGGTGGCGGATCCGTTGACATGTCATATTGTGTTGCTGATGCACAAGGTGGGATGAGAACACAAGAACGCGACGCGCCTCATCACCACTGCTCTACGCTGTCACGTGGCCTAGAGCGCCAAGCTTCTAACCCAATGCGAGCGCATCGGAAGATCGGCGCTTTGCGTGAGCTATCTGCATGCTGCACCTCACCACGCGATGCCATCCGATGCAGCCGCTCCCAAGAACTGTGGCTTGGTCGCATTGCAGGGAACAATCAAGGCTTTCACTCTAACAAACTGTATCTCTAACCCTCCGCCCCGCTGCCAGCAAATGCGCTGTAGGATGGGCCGCAAGCATCCTTCACAAGGTCCACCCGGCCAGCTGTAGCCCCATCACACCTCAACACCGCCGTTTTGCCATCATGCCCGACAATGGTCTATCGCAAAAAGCAGCCAAGTGGGACCACTCTACCGCGAACTAGACCTCGGTGCCGTCGAGGCTACCAATAGTGCGACTCCCCGCTAAGCCGGCATGAAGCTGTCCATGACGAGCTAGCCCAACCTGCAGCAAGCTTGGAGCTCTCGATGAGAGCTTCCAAGGTATTCCGGTCAGACTTAAGGGCAGGGTAGCAGCCCGGTATGCGCCCGACGACTGCTGATTTTGATCTCTCATCTTTTCGAGGCTGTGCCTTTTCGTCGCATACTAACCCCGCAGCATTTTCTTCGCTTTCTAGACGTTCGTTGTCGCAAACCTTCGTTGCATCCGGCTTCTTGTTCTGACAGCCTCGGCCATATTCAACGCGATGAGATCATTTGCGCCATGGAGCCTCGTCGCTGCTACATTGACATTCTGTGTCGCGGAACCGATCGCAAAGCCTGAAGCTGTACCTCAGCAGATTTCGAACAATGCGCCGTTTTCTGGCGCTGTGTATATCGTGAACCCAGACGGGCAGCAAGTTGTAGCGCAAGACGCAAACTGGTGTCCTTCGTCGGCTTCAGTAAGCTGCAGTAATGTCAACCAGCCGAGTTGGTGAGTAGGACTTTGGAACGTAGCAGAATCCTTGCTGACATGCCTCAGGTGCTGTCCGTCAGGCTACGAATGCGCTGTGCCTGGCAACTCCAACGGATTGATCGGCTGCTGCCCAAGCGGCAACCAATGTGGAGGCGCAGTAAACGTCGCACAAGTCACGACTGTAACCGTATACCCCCAGCAGCAAACGGCTGTCGTGTACGCTCAACCGCCTCCTCAAACGACCGTATACAACAACCCGAACCAGGTACAAGGAGGCTTCTGCGCTACAATCACAATGGACGGGCCCGATCTACCGAGAGCGGAGCAAGGAGGATGTGGCACAATATTGATCGTTGCAGGAGCACCGAGTCTGAAAGTGCTAGGTGTAGGCGCCGGCACAGTTGCGCTGTTCCTGCATTTGGCGCTGGGCAGGATGTTTAATGGCGCGTTATGAGAGACGAGGGATGTTGTAATGACTTTACGAATTACGAGTTCACGTAGTACGATATTGTACGTGGCGCTAGATTACTCGATACACAACGATAAAACTACTGGTTTCCCTTCTTCGCATCCTCCTCATCGTTCTTTGGTACACCAACAAACTTGGGCACAGTAACAGCGTTCAAGTGACGAAAAGCCTAAACGAAGTGTTAGCAGATCATTCAAACAATTTGTACGCAATAGATATGTGATGCCACTTACGTTAGCAATACTGCTATCAGGCAACTTGCCATCCCACTTATCCTCGACCTTCTTAATCTTCCCCTGCTCATCCAAATGAATAGCAACAACACTCTGAATCAACTGCTCCTTATTCAATCCCTTGATAACATATCTCGTCCTCAGGTCCATCAAAATCGGGTTCCCAGCGTCTTTAACTTGATGATTGAGTCTCTCGATCTCGCTAAACGCACTCTGCAATCCATACCATTGCGCGGAGTACTTCTCGCGTCCCTCGGCGATGGTGATGGGATCTGTGAAGGTAGCGTCGTCGCGCCAGAGTTGCAGTTTGGGCAGCGAGGGGCGGCCGGCGAAGAGGTCGAGGACGGAACCGACGATGGTGTTTTGTTGCTCGGTGAGCTTGACGCCCGGGGCGGTTTGGACGTCTTTGGTCTCGATGTTAAGGTTTGAGGGATTTGTTGACATTTTTGCGGCTGTGATTCTAGATACCTGGGATGAAAAGGTGGATTTGGTGAAAGTGCGGAGTGTTTGGTTGCAGGTTTGTGTAGCAAATGGGCGGATGGAAGTTAACATTGTAAAACCGTGAGGAACAAGAATGTATGGAAGGGTTATTATAGGTATGTATTCGTGGCTATGTACTGCCTACGAGGCGTTTTGTTATTCGCGCTTTATCCAACCACATGTTTTTGGCACGCGTCATAATGAGAAATGTGGTGAAATATGGTGCGAGTTACGCAATTTGGATGTTCATCGATGCCCGGTGATGGCATTTGGTCGATGCGGATAAGTCATGACGCAATGGTGTTCCTAGGTGAGATTTGCGCCAGGCGATCTTCTCGCGTGTCGGGGATTGAGGTACGCGGGCTTTAGTGGGGTAGGGGATGGGTTTGTTCCGGGGGCCGGTTGTAGATGTGGACATTGAACTTCGTGTGTGTTCTGCTTTCATGAGGAGATCTCGTTATTCTCATTGCGTGTAGGTTGCAGCAAGCTTTGTTCCCGCTGACGAACGTCGACGTTGCTACCTCGAGGGCTATGTCCAGGTATCGCGACTACTTGGTACCTAGGTATAGACGAACACGATCCTTTCGCAACGCCACACACAAGCTGGCAAACCGTCGAAGGCTCTCAAGGTGTGCTTTCGGTAAAGCCAGTGGGAGGAAATATGCACTATCAGAGCGTACGACACGGCAAAGGATAGATCGATTCTGGTGCTCTCGACTACGACCCGATCCTGAAGTTTTCTAGGCATCGCGGTCACCCAACGCTGCTTGGCCCATTACAAGAAAGGTCTCTCGTCGACAAGGTAAATTCTGTGATACATAAGATGGTCTCAACTTCTCCTGCCTGTAAACTGAAGCTGCCCTGTATTTATGATTGGGCTGAATACGTCGGGTCATTGTTGACAGGGATCCTCAGTCGCACATTCCAAGAGATGAGAAACCGCCAGCCCAATAACATTTGGCCCGACAGCTGGTGGAACAATTCGCCAAAGTGGTCTGTCTCTTAAAAGACTTATGAGATGGGCGAGTACTCAGGTGCGTAAAGTCGGTGAGAATGACACAGCCTGCTGGGGCATGAGAGCCGTCCGCCAGCGTGCACTTTCATGTTCTCTTCTTTTATCTTACATTCCTGTTAGTTACACGTCTTATCATCAAGTCTGTCCTATCATCAGCCCTCATTCAGCTGCCTTTTCTCATGAAGAATCCTCATCCCATGCGGCAAAGCGAAACATGACATTACTCCTCAGACGAGTACCTGAAGTCACTGCCGGGTCTTCGACAGCGGCAAGTCTCGAGAATCGACATATCTCGGAACAAATAGGGCTACAAAATGGCAAGAGCAGCGCATTGGAATCACCCATTACGTTGAGGTCGCAAACCAAGAGTGATCATACGTCGGGGCAGAGCGCCCCGTTTGACGACGTGCCAATGACCCCAAGCAAGGGAAAAACTACAGAACATTCAAAACTAGAGCCGCTTACAAAGCGAGAAAGTAGATTCGCGTCCCTATTCATCGCACTACTAGCGGTAAGCCCTATGGCTATCGAATACGATGCGGCCGATCAGCAGACCATAGAGGTAGCGCAGAACGCATCTGTAAGCGCGACACAATCGGAATCTCCCAAGAAGATAGATGATTCACCCGAAAGCAGAGTCAGGCGGTCTGAGATTCGTAAGACCCAGTGGAATCGGTTCAAGTACGAAATGAAACTCAAGATGAGGATTACGGGCAGAAGGAAGGCAAGGGATCGGTGGAAGTGGACACAGGCGGAGGACATAGAGTTGGAGGTTTTAAGGTCAGAGGAGCGACACATCTATACGGATATGCCGAGGCAGCACAGCAGCTGAAGTCAATGGCGTATAGGTTGCGCCTCAGGCGCGACTCTTTGAGCATTTGACTCTGTAATTTTGATATCATTGCGACACGAGATACCGCTACTGTTCATGACCCGCAGTAGCAACACTCAATATTGTTTCTTCCAGCCCCGGAATATGAACACACTCAATACCGTGCTCCTCTAGCTTCTTGCGCCCCTCATTCTCGCCTACGAACTTTTCCGGCTCTTTGACGCCAAGATACACCTTCTTAATCTTTTGCCCTCCATCCTTTCCCCTTGTACGGATGAGCCGATCCGCACAGGGCAGGTTACCACTGAGTCGAAGATTACAAGGCTCCATGGTAGTGTAGATGACGGTGTTGGGTGGTAATGCTTCGCCAACTCTTTCCTCAGGCAAGCCGTGTGCTTGAGCAAGCTTCAAGAGACAACATTGCTCTGCATGCGTGTTTCCTTCGCATTCTAGAGTGTAGCCGCGCGAAAGGATGTTCCCGGTATCCGCATCGACTAGAAGGGCGCCGACACGGAAATTCGAGGGTTTCGGCGGCGATTCTTGGGCTTGGTCAAGAGCCAGGCGCATGTATTGGAGGTGATCGTTGGGGTCTGGGCCTTGGGCTGGGGGCACCGGGCCGTCCCATGTTCGCACGGGACCTGTGTCGTAGTCGACTTGCATTTTGGTGAGGGAGGAAAGTGAAGGTGATGTAATTGGCGTTCTGGCTGGTGGTGATTGGGGGGAAGTGGGTCTGGTACGCTAGCTCCGTTAAGTCCGGGCTCGCGGTCGCGTCGCGTTCTCATGCAGGCATCGACCGTCAGTAGTTACACAACCTCCATATCCATCACACAACTCTACAACATGGCACGAAGACAGAGAAAAGAGCCGTCTCCCGAGGAGCACTCCGAGGATGACTTCGAAAACAACGACGAGAGCGAAGGCGAGAACGACATGGACGAAGAAGATGGCCCTCCCAGCATCGACCCGTATGAGGTTCTTGGGCTCGAGACAGAAGCCACTGCCGAGGATGTGAAGAAGGCGTATCGCAAAATGGCACTCAAATGCCATCCAGGTTCGTCCTCTAACTACACATCGTGGATTGCAATGCTGAACCATGACCAGACAAGGCTGCACCCGACGAGAAGGAAGCCGCCAACAAGGCCTTTCAAGAGATTGCATTCGCATACGCCGTACTCTCCAACGATCGCCGACGCAGGCGCTACGACCTTACTGGCAGCACAGCCGAGACAATGGAGGACGACGATGATTTCAATTGGCTGAAGTTTTACCGCGAGCAGTTCGAGAACGTCGTCAATGAAGAGGCTATCAACAACGTGGCGAACGAATACAAGGGCAGCGAGGAGGAGCGTCGGGATCTAGTCAAAGCGTTCAAGAAGGTCAAGGGTAACCTGAACAAGGTGTATGACCTAGTCATGCTGTCCGACATCCTCGAGGACGACGATCGGTTCAGGAAGATCCTAGACGAGGAGATCGAGAACGGCACAGTTAGCTCATATCCAGTATACGAAGCGGAGACAGACGAGACACGTCAAAAAGCCAAGGACGCCGAGAAGAAGAGGCGCGAGGATTTCGACAAAAAGCAGGCCCAGAAAGAAGAGTCGGGAGCCACAAACGGCAAAGCCAAGGCCAAGGCGAAGCCGAAAGGCAAGAAGAGCGGCACAGACGACATGGCAGGTCTAGCAGCTCTCATCCAACAGCGCCAGAAGTCGCGAGCAGGCAATTTCTTCGACTCGCTGGAGGCCAAGTACGCGCCCAAGTCACGAGGCTCAAAGCGTTCAACACCCATGGAGGAGCCATCGGAAGAGGCTTTTGAAGCCAATCGCAAGAAGCAGAAGAAGAGTGGTAGTTCAAAAAAGAAGGCCAAGGATGAGAGTGAGGATGAAGAGATGGATCTCGACGAGGAGGAGGACATTGGTGACTCTGAGGAAGAGGAAGAGGAAGAGCCAGCGCCTAAGAAGTCGAGAGCAAGGCCTAAAGCACGCGCGACGAGGGCACGTGGACGGGCTTAGTACTGCAGATGGAGTACCAAGTTGGTATGGGAAGCTCTTGCATACGGTGGCATAAGGGCGGCGTTCCCGGAATCATATACCACAGCAGTTTGCATAGCACAGGGTCGGGAGCTTTGAATAGAGTCTGCTTCATGGGGTCGTCGTTTGGTATACTCTTTGGCCCTCGCTTATCATTCCAAAAGTTCTTCCAGACTATTCCATGTCTTCGTACTCTCTCCGTCTTCTGAACTACGCGACAGCAAGATGTCGTGATTTGTTGTAATCGCAAGTTAATGCCTTCTTCTCAGGCCCACGTTTGCTTCTTCCTTGTTCCCGTCATCAAGGCACTATAGCGTCCGCTCTCTCACCTCGACAAGTCATGGTCACCTGGAGGCACTGGAAACAACGTCGGCCAAATAGTTTAGCTCGTCTTTGAGGCCATTACGACGTCTAGGTTACTCCACCTCTTGTTCCTTTATGGTCACTCACCCAACGCTTGTCTTACCAGACGGCACTCACCCTCACTTTCACCACGCGTTTCCACACTTGATAACACGCTATTCCACCTCGCCTTTCTTGCTCAAACCGTCTCTCGCAAACAACACACTGATCACACCAACCTTGCACGTCCTCTACACGTCTTGCTAAGTTTCGCAACATCCTCTTCGATTACAACACCATCGTGCCCAAGAGATGCCGAGTGTCACTATGGCTATCAACTCAAAGGTCCCTACAGCGAGGAAAGTGAGTTGAGCTTTCATAGCATGAACTACCATATAGTAGGATGCTAACAACGACAGAGTCCCATCACTTCATCACCACGCCCCAAAGTCCCCACGAAGGCTCAGCAGCAGTGCAAAACCTCCGTTTCTCAAACCGTCCCACAGAGCCAGCAACAGCGCAAGAACTCGAATGCGCAAAGCTCGCCCAAGGTCGTCCAGCACCAGCGTAAAAGCCCTGCTACGAAGCCTCCAGCTATGGTAGACAATAAGAGGAAGATCAAGGCTGAGGTGAGATGGATTGCCCGGGATTTTCTCAGGAGCGAGACTGACAATGTTGTAGGATGTCTCACCGACGATGACTGACCTCCAGGTCAAGCGCGTAGGAGTGGACAAGGGTCCTGCTCAACCAGAAACCAGGAATGAGTCGCCCCCTAAGAAGCAGAAGATTGAGATGAAGGCCGATGTACGTGATACAGCATACCGAGGCGACTACATGCTGACAACCTCCCAGAACACTCAAGAAATCGCCGTCACATCTCCATCCGGATCCACTTTCTCCACGCCTCACCTTCAATATCTCCCCGTCTCACCGCCTACTCCCTCTCAATCCGCACAAATGCTCAACTCCCTCCTCCGCCACGTCCTCCACGCCCAGCCCACGCTCGTCCCCTCTAACCCCTCCATCCCCATAACATCCACGCACATCGACAACATAGCCCACACAATGTGGCAAATCGCGTTCAAACATGGCGTCATGCTGGAACGCGCCTGCCAGTACAGCGCCATGTACGCGCCGCTCAAGTTGGCAGCGTTGGCGAAATTGAATTTCTTGCCTAGCTGGTGGTTCTTTAGGGATTTGGTTGTTGGAGGGTTGCCGGGATTGGTTGGGGGTGTGGATGGGAAAGAAGGGGAGAAGGGAAAAGGGAAAGGGGAAGGGATCGTGGTTGATGATAGGGAGATGCAGTGTGTTTGGGATGAGGCGGTTAAGTGGTGTAGGAATGTTGTTGCGAGGAGGGAGTGCGTTGATAAGCCGGTGGTTATAGAAGAGGAGAGGGGGGAGATTGAGGCTAAGATGGTGGATGGCGATGAGGGCGAAGAAGGAGAGGAGCGAGCTTGGTATTACGCGTCTCGGTAAAAGCCCAAGCGGTTCATGATGGAGTCGACTAGGTATGGTAGCGAGCGTTTGAGAATCGGAAAGATAAAATATCTCAAGTAAGCTATTTCTAAGACAACATACACTTGCGCCTTGGTAACAGTTTTGTGGAATGTGACGTGTAGCCACTCTTGGTGGTAATCATCGCACCTATCCTAAGTCTCGTAGCTCGACCGTAGGGAGCAGGTAGACATGTGCGCCACCCTCGTCCTCACGATCTCACGCCGATCGCTTGGAAAGAGCTGGGTTTAGGGTTCCATCCAGCATCTCCACAACGTAGTGACCAATCGTAGGCATAAAATTCAATCAATGGAACGAACCGCCTGTCGCGAGATATATATTTTGACAATGTGGGTGCGATGTGATGATGAAGTCTTGGGTTGGTGTCACAGCATCTCTAGAAACAGTCAGATTGGTCCGTTATAATGGTTGAAGCATGCGACTCACCAGCAAACACGATACTCGTAGAATTATAACCTTCTTTTCGGGCTCACCCAGTATACCGTTCTTGGCGAGGTCATGTCGTTTTTTGGGGGCCTTCATCCGGCTGCTTCTGCGCCTGGCCGGCCTCACCTGGGGGAGAAGAGAACCCTTGTCCTGACGCCTTGTGTTTGACGGTGTTCTTGTAGGCGTCGTCTCTGCAGGACTTGACGGTATATGGATCTTTATCCGACAAGCGCGATGTTATTGGTATGAGCTCCCCTAGAATACGTCAGCATGAGTGGAGACGGTGGAATTTGTTCACCTGACCTCGTATTGGTAGGACGGAATGTACTGTAACTGGTCTCTCGGTATAATGTTGACCATTCTTTGGGTCTAGATCGACGAGGCCAGTGACCACTGCCCCGACAACCAGACGCCCGTGGACTTGTAGCTCGCTTCTATTCGGAGCGCTGTCAGCGATTAGTTTGGCTGTTATTGCACCGGTACCCAGGATGATGCGATGTGCTGTGATGTTTTCACCACCTTTCGTTAAAAATCTGGTACCTCCTCCATCAGTACCGAAGGTCAGCACGTCGATGTCTGCTGCGGTATACTTGAGTCCTGCCTCAATCGCAGCGTCATTGTAAGCGGTCAGAGCATTGGTAGCTTCAGCCCACGCGCTGTCTCTATTCACGAACACTTCTTCAGCTCCAGAGAAGTCGGTATCATCATAGAAAGAACTGTACATCTTCTTGCAGCGTTCTATGCTCACCATCTCCTCATCGACTTCCACACCAAGCTTCTCATAGTTCTTCAAAATCTCTTTCCCAGTTCGGTATTGTCAATATTGATAATGCCGCTTTGGTGGTAGAACCGGCTGAAGAGTGGATCATGTCGCCACAACTATATGGCTTCCAACGCCTTTTCCATGTAGAAGATATCACCATAGTCGGCACGAATGACTTTGTTCCAGTCCCAAGATGCGGCAAGAGTGCAGGGGTATCGTGTTCGGTCAATCAGCCCTATATGTGTATTAGGGTACTTCTTGATCAAGTGGTAGGCAGTGGAGACACCGAAGACTCCCGCGCCAATGATCAGGTATGTGGGCTGTGATTCCATTGCGCATGGTAAATCTGGAGGAAGTTTGATAAGTTCACCGAGACCTATGTGTGAGCATGAATCAAGTGGACAGTTCGCTTATTTAACGAGTAATGTTGACGAGCAGGGTCTAGGTGAGTCTGCGAGGGCGGGAGCGTAAGTGGTGATGACGCGCCCCCGTCATCTTTGGTTTCGCGCTTGTCCCCTCAACGCGTCGCGTCGACCAACCTTGGAACGCTCCAACGCTGCAACTTATCGATTGCTCCACCCACCCACCATGACGCCCAAGACGCGTTCGAGCAACCAAGACGCCGACTACAAAGTCTACTATTCTAAGAAAGTACCGCAGCAAATCCGTTTCCCACACAAGCGCAAGACGGTGCGTCGGCGTTCCACACCAGTACACGACGGGAAGCGGCAAATGGTCTTTCTGCCGGACAAAATGAGGAGACAGGGCACTCCTGTTGTCGCCGACTCGGATGAAGAGAGCGACACAGATTTGGAGGAGGATCTAGAAGATGGAGTCGTCTCGATCAAGGCCGAGGTGGATGAGGAAGAAGAAGAAGAAGAGCAACAGCCTGCGAGGACGAAGAGGAAGGGAAAGAAGAGGAACAGCGATGGACTTCAGCAAGAAGACAACGGGGAGGAGGGCCCGGTAGAGCCTACTTCTAAACGCCGACGGACCGCAGCCCCGCTCAAGAACAATCGCCGCTCGAGGCGCGTCGAAGCCGGAGCCGATTACAAGGACGATGCGACAGCCACCAAGGCCGACCGAGAGCGCACGCTACGGCGACAATCAACAATGACACAACTAGTGGACGGACGAAAGCCTTTGCCAGATGACGAAGAGCCTAGCTTTCAGCCCGTAAAACAGAGCTCGCGACTGAGTTGGGGTGGACGTGGCAAGAGCGAAGTAAAGAGCGACAGGAAGCAGCGCACGTTGACGCAGATGATACCGGGCATGCGACCACAAGAGATCATGTCAGATGAGGATCTAGACGAGATATTGAGCGATGCCGAGGCAGAGGAGAGGGCTAGTCAGACCTATGGCGATGCTGTTGCGCAGCGTCTGGCGCAACAAGGCTTTTATCGTGTCGAAGGGAATGGTGCTAGAGAGAACATCGGTGCAGACGATGCTATTAACGACATGGAGCAGAACCTAGAAGACAAACATATAAAGAAGGAGCCCATGGCAAACTCTCAAGATACCCCGGAGTTAGTTGTGCAGTCAGTGGAAGATGAGATGGACGAGGATTGCGAAGACAGCTACAAACCGACCCAGTTCATTGAAGCGCCTGCCACAAGAACGACCCGCGCGACTAGGCGAGGGAAAGGACCACGAGTCGCAGAGACGGAGCAAGCTTTTTATGCGCCGCAAGGGCAGGCCAGGACCCGTAAAGCCCGCTTCAGCCTTTTATCAACGCCAGAGAAACGACGTATTCGCGAGATTCCCTCCTCTCAGTCACCAGCCGACTCACCGCTATCGACTCAGGTTTCCCCACAAAAGCTACACCGATCACCCCTCAAGCAGCGCTCGGATAACTCGATTCTTGCACCAGAGACGCCTTCGAAACGTAAGCAGGTTACTTTCAAGATGCCTTCGAAAACGCCTATACCACCACCAACACTGAGGAAGTTTGAGAGTACGATACAAGACTCTGAAGACGAGGATGATGGTGTCATAGAAGAAGACCTGCCTGCTGTTGGACGTCGCGGAGGTGGGGATGCGCAAGCTTCTTCCGGGCGCCGTGAAGCTGCGACTGGGAAAGCCATTGGCGCTGATACTCAGGCAGTACTTGACAGGATCGACCAGGCATGTGCTGATGCAAATGGAGAAGAAGTTATGGAGGATTCGGCATCACCACAAGACTCGGGCGATCTACCTGAGCTTCGAGGTGACCAAGAACCTTCTCCCGAACTTGGCGACCTGCAAAAGCAGTCGAGTGGCAGATCGTCCTCTACTGTAGCCAAGTCCGTCGCTGTTAAGCAGGAGCCCGGATATGACGATGACGACTACGAGGATGAAGAAGATGATGACGCAACAATATTGCCCACAGTCCCGTTCAATCCGTCGAATGAAGAGAGGCCAATCAAGAGTGAGGCTAACACAAGTAGTGAAGGGGAATTACCTTTACCAGAAGAGCAGCTCCGCTCCACCCCTCCAGTCATTGCAGACCTCAATCAAGAAACTTGCCCATCCACACCGATGGCCATCAACGACGATTCATCGGAAGAAGCAGAAGAAGCCCCACCACCAGATCCAACTCCTCCACGATCAAGCAACGTACATGCGCCGCTGTTCACATCGACAGACATGCACCAGTCAGCAGATCTAGACGGCGAATCCATACAGGTCCCTCGTTCTCCGTCACCCGATCACGAAACCCAACAGTCACACTCCAGCAAAGCAGAGCAGCAGCTCCACAACGAATGGTTCTCATACTCCCAATACGTAAATGCACGAGCCCCCGAATCATCAAGCATGCGCGCAGCACCCGACGCATTCAGTTACAACGACACACCCCGCCTTCCCCAAAACACAGCGCCCCAGTCGAACCACCAACCATCAGGCTACCACCCCAGCCAAGCAACAACCGTTGACGAGATCACGCAACGCACACCCCGACGCAAGCGCATCCAGCATTTCTCCAGCACGCACACAACACCCCATCGCATCGCCAGTTCTCAGCCTGCTATCTCGCCGAGTAAACCACCGCCACTGTTTATACCAAGTAGTTTCCCCAGCCCGGAGAAGGTCGCGGCGGAGGGGTGGAGTAGCCCTATGTTTGGTATGACGCAAGCGGCTGGGGGGTATAAGAGTAGTCAGTGGGCGAGTCTGGAGGATTTCAGTATTCCGCCGCCGCCACCGATGGATGGGGATGATGAGTAGAGTGATAGTGGGGTAGGTCACGAATGCCATCGAGTTGGATAGCAACGGCATGGGATGTGACGTGGACATGAATCTTGCATCCTATATGTCTACCTACCGATACACCTTTATCAGTCTATAGCTATAGATGAGATTACTTGAGAGTAGTCAATCATGCGACCTCCACTGCATATTGTTTAGTTTTGCCCAAAGGCAATCAGCATCGTTAGACGATGGTGTGATCAAAAGACTTCAGGCAGCCGAACTTAAAGTCTAGCATCCTTCAAATCTGGCTCCAAAGCCCGGGGATTAATATCAACATCGGCTTGGTAGCGTCATAGTATTTTGGTTCAACCTGTGTTTTGAAGAAGAGAGAAGATCGGTGGCTGGTGTGGGACTCTGGATCCATGAATAACTCGGCTAAGGTGCGCGGGGCTAGTTCCGGTCCTTCATATAAGTACCAATTCAGCGCTTTCACTAGTCGGATATCTTCTATCGTTCCTGCTTTCCCTTCCTTCACTCCATATTCCCCCTAAAACACCATAGCCCCGCCATCAACAATGATATCCGTTCCATTAATATACCTCCCCGCATTACTGCACAACAAGACCAACGGCCCCGTAAGCTCCCACGGATGCCCCATGCGTCCCATCGGATTCCTGTCATTCCAACTCTTTCTCGCCCTAATCAGCCCATCGCCATCATTCAATATAGTATCCATATACCCCGGGCTCAGACAATTAACCCTAATACCATAGCTACTCCACTCCGCCGCCAAACTCTTCGCTAGCGACAACAGCGCCGTCTTGGACGAATTGTATGCGCATTGCGGTTGAGGGTAGTTTGTGTGATGTGCCGAGATACTCGCTGTGAAAGTAACACTACCCCCCGTTCCTTGTGTGCGGAATTGTTTCGCGACGGCTTGTGCGCAGAGGAAGGAGCCGGTGAGGTTGATGTCGTGTGTGCGTCGCCATTCATCTGCCGCCATTTCTATCGCGTGTGTGCAGCCTACTACGCCGGCGAAACAGCAGAGCATGTCTATGCTACCCAGGACTTTTACGCTGCTTTCTACGGCTGAGGCGATGGCTTTCTCGTCGCGTACGTCGACCACTTCGGTTATGATGCGCGCGTGCGGGAACTTGGAGTGCAGTTTCTTGACGCTTTCGAAGGCTTGGTCTGGGTTCATGTCCCAAAGGGCGAGGCCTGTGGCGCCGTGTTCGAGGAGGGCGGCTGCGGCTTCGAGGGCAAGGGTTCCGGCGCCGCCGGTGACTATAGTAACAGCGGTTAATAAGATGGTCTTGGTGTGTTATGGTGGATGCGGATGAAGATGGGTGTTGTTACCCTGTGGAGGCGTTCACGTACTGATCGCATTGCCCTTGACTTGGAACCTATACTGGGCTCTCTCTGCGGTAGACAAGTTCTCTGGTGGTGGTTTGGGTGCTGCAAGAGGGTTGTCTGCTGTTGACAGTGTCATCTCTGGGAGCTGTCGGTTGACGAGCGCGGCGCGGTCTTCTGCGTCTCCTGCCATTTTGATTGGATTTTCGCGACGATGAGCTTCGAACGAGGTGTTGGGCGTGTTTCTGGTGAATTGAGGTCTTGGTACGCGCACTCGGTCTTCTTATGAGCGCGTTCGGACGACAGACGTCCGTTTGTACGGATTGTTGGTGGAGCTTGCCCAGCTCGAACATGACGTCGGAAAGGGTCCGCCCCACCGGGTGTGCTTTCACCCCACCAGCTCGTGAGGAAGGTGTGCCGAGCGCGGGGTTCACTGCGACACCTCAACTTTGATTTCCACCGTCGTGATGTGTAACCATCAGGCGCTCATCGATACGGCTCAGCGACTTGTTCGCACAACTACTGTGTTTAGACTCAACCTCCTCATAAGTCGCAATGTGCGCATCTGATCCGATCTAACAATCTCACACAGCGCAACGTGTGGAGCGACTAACCACTCGAGTGAGGGTGAATGCCTTGTTCAATGTAGCGGCTGAGTCCCGGCATTCACGTTCACACAAGACCCATACTGATCCCGAAGCCAATCTACTCATATTCAACATGTGACTTGTCCAAGTGTATGAGATCTCTCATCAGCGCCTTTCTTCACTCTGACCGGCTCAACCATGAAGTACTCACCGCACCCAACACCATCAACCCTCGAAAGAGACTTCGGTCCAGAATGGTCCGACCGCCTTCGCACAACTATCCCTTCCAACTCGGAGCTCATGATTGTCGAACAAGAAGCATGGAAAGATCAAGCTCATCTCAGGGATAATGAACTAGCGACTCCAAGACCTGTTGATCCTTGGAGACTGATGACTCCACCAGGAACGCCTAAAGAAGAAGAATACGATCAAAGAGAAGGCATAGACGATGGTTTCAGGCTCGAACAGGAGTACGATCTTACGCAGTTGGCGCTTGTCCAATACGACTATAACTTCCAAGCTTTCGACAGAGTCAAAGCGCATGAGCTACGCTGTAGTCTGGAAACACAAGCTTTCGCAAAGAGGATCGTTTGGTACGTGTTCTTAGCTGTCCTGCTCCACGGTATTTGGACACACTGGAACGATTCGGAGAAGCGCGGCAGGTGCGACTGCCATTGTCGGTACTGTGCTGCAACAGTCAATTGAAATTGTGGGTATGCTGGAAGGAGTCAGATGAAGTCAGCCAATGTATGCGACGCTCTCTTAGGTATACCATAAGCCAGCCGCGATGTTAGAAAGATACGTGGTCTTCTTCACGCATTCTTTCGCGTGCTGGTGGTTATGTAAACGGTAAAGTCGCTGTATGCGCGTATAACAAACTATTCAATTCACCGTGGTAATTCATGAAAATTGCCTTGACAGCAACTCCATCCATCACCGCGCAGCGCGCAATGCAGCTAAGATGCGGGGTCTCCACATCGTACCTTCCGCTAGTGATAGTTTGATTTGCATCATGAAAACGTACGACTACCCAGCTGATCAACGCTCCTTGATCATAACCGGCAGGTCCGGGGTCTTATCACTCATCTAATCGCGACCTTTTCCGACCACGTCCAATGGCAAATGAAGACAGTCTGGTAAGACGCGGTACGAAAAGAGCAAGAACGCGGCATGGGTCAGTATGATGCGAAGCATACCACATCAACCCCAAGATGCTGACGTAGATTTTCCAGCTGCATCAACTGCAAAGTAAAAAGACGCAAATGTGATGAGACCAAGCCTGCCTGCGGCCGCTGCAGCAGCAAGAACGAAAAATGCGAATGGGCTTCTCGCCTCACCTTCCGGGCCGAAAATGCTTTAGGTGTCGGACCATCATCGCTGCATCGCCCACCAGGACGCCCACCAGCGCGCTTCAAGATCAAGGACGTGACTGCGGAAGTGATACGCGACTACCAGCATTACGATCAAGCAGGCGACTTTGAAGTACCAGATCAATTTAATGATCGGCAGACGACTACTCCTCCCGACGTGTCGCCATCTACAGCCGACGACCAGGTACCTCAACAGGGTTCCCCATATTGGCAGTCAAACACTCCTTTCTCAGTTGGCGAAGATACGATAGATCCTCTTCAGTCGACCCAGTACGTGCCCTTGCCTACTACAGGAGTTATCGAATCCATCTGGCACAGTCCTGTCACCACCACATACATAGACGACAGCGTCTTCTTACCAGGCTCGGCGTATCTCGACGCGCATTCCACGTTCCGGAGTCACTTGATACAAGAAGTTCGGTCAAATGTACCGACTCGAGAGGTCACACCGGATGCTGCGCGCATTGGACAGGTTTGGGGAGGGGTGCAAGCGAACTACGCGTCAGACGCAGCAAGACACATTGCAGAAACATCTCTCAACACCGCTGCCATCGACGAGCCAGATACCACAAACATCTCACCACCCCAGCTATCTCCAGAAGAGGACTTCGAACTATGGAAGAACTGGCTCGATGAAGTAGCCCCTTGGATCGATAAGTTCGACCCCGAACGGCACTTTCAGCGTACCCTGCCTATCTTGGCACGCTCGCACGATCACCTACGATATTCGATGCTCGCTCTCTCAGCCCGCCAGATAGAGCGGAAGAACAACAGTAAACACACCTCACGCAGTCTAGCTCTCTACCAAACAGCTATACAGCTCGTCCTCCCGCAATTACATACGCGCAGCACGCCCGTGATAGCATCTTGCGTGGTGCTATGTGTACTCGAGATGCTGAGCAGCTCGGCGAAAGCGTGGCATCAGCACCTAGATGGATGTGCGCACCTGTTGGAAGCTGTCGGGATCAGTGGATTCAGCGGTGGTGTCGATCAAGCGCTGTTTTGGTGCTTTGCCCGAATGGATGTTTGTGGAGGACTCATCGCATCGTCTAAAACGCTCATACCGGTTGAGCACTGGGCTTCTTCAGGAATGGGTCTCGATGCTGACGTGGACCGTTTCCGTTCCGTTGGCGGATACAATGTCTACGCATGCGAAGCCGTGTATCTCATTGCCCAAATCCTCGACCTACTTTCTTCCCATTCAAATCTAGCTGGTCGTGCCAGCGCCACACTACGAAAGCTCGCCGAGACCGACAAAGTATACTCTGCTCGTTGGACTCGACTCTGGCACCACGTATCCACATGGTACACCACGCGTCCCGCAGAAATGCTCCCAATCTCTTCTTTCATCCCACCCACCTCCCCCTTCCCGCGTCTCCTCTACAGCAACCCCGCCGCCATGTCCGGCAACCAACTCCACCACACCGCCTGCATCTTGATGCTTGGCCACAAACCCTCCGGCATCACCGTCACACCGAAACCGAACTCAATCTTCTGGCACGCAAGACAGATATGTGGGATTTCCATCAGCAACGATGATCATGCTGCGTGGACGAATGCGATTCAGCCGCTGTGGATTGCGGGGCAGTGGATGAGCCATGAGAGTGAGCAGAAGGCGATTTTGCAGCTGCTGGAGAAGATTGAGAGACTTTCGGGATGGAGTACGAAGTGGAGGGCTGAGGATTTGAAGGAGTTTTGGGGATGAGGCTGGGGTTCAGCCTGATTCCTCGCAGCGCGTGTGGTGGCGATGTTCCGCAAAGCCTTGATTTGCTTACCGCTGTAGGCGCATTTGATGTCCTCGATGGATGAGGCTCCCAATCAGGTGCGATAAATGTGGACGCAGAGGCTCAGCTCTCGGGGCTTAGTGTCCTTTTTCCAAAGCCACTCGTGTTCACAGGCTTGGCAGCATGTTCCGGCCCCCCAGTCTCAGCCTCGTAGCCTGCTCTATCATGTTAAAGGCTTTGCTGTTGCCAGATATTGTGATGGCCTAATCCATATTGGCATAGCCTTGCTGTAATCCAGATCCGCAAACATGGGCAACAGCTTTGGCTTTCTGAGAGGCGAAAGTGGAAGCGGATTTCAATTCAACGTGGTTGAGGCCTGCAGGGCTGAGGATGTGGACCTCACTCGGGCTTGTAGCCTGACGTTCGATGCGGATCATGACCTAGTCTCCATTGGCAATGTTACGAGGGGGAGAATGGCGCCGCAGCCTGGCATAGCTGGCATTGGAGTAAGTTAAAGAAACAACTTGGAGCGATTATGCTGACACAACTAGATATGGATCGCGATGGTACTGTTCTTCGCTGTTGTCGCAATCTCCTTGATCTTCGTCTTTATCGAGCTCTGGTTCAGGGCAGACGTCTCGTGAGTATTTCGGAGCATAGCTGGTTCGACTAGACTAATCATCGACGCATATAGTCAATTCGGCAGCGCCTTCGCGAGCTTCAGAGACAAACCCAATAACAAGACTCCCGAGAATCCGAATGCGGATCCGACATGGAAAGAAAGAGTGCGCGCAGCTGGCCGAACATTCGTCTTGGGTGTTGCAGACACCCAGACCATCTTCGTCGGAGCTTTCCTCCTCGGTTTCGCTGGCCGGAGCAAGTGTAAACTGACAAGCTATCATTTTACGGTTGCCGTCAGTCAGATGATGATCGCGCTGTCTGTTCTCACTTTCTCCATCGCGCTGGTACGGACGTACTGGCGAAACCCACTTGCAGCCGCTTTCCGACTGCTCCTTTCGGTTGGGGCCTTCATTGGTGTCGGGCTGACCATCTTCAGAGAAGCTAATTATGCCCCGTATGGCGCGCTTACACATTCGAACAAAGACAGCGCTATTCTGCTTCCAGTAGCGTGTATGCTGGAGATGGACCTGCGATCAGCAGCAGAAGAGCAAGCGCGCCAGAACCAGGCCGAGCTCGGTTTCGGAAACGCAACAGCATGGCCACCAGAAAGATTTATGTACATCGTCCTCGGTGCCGCTTTCATCGCTGCGCATATCTCAGTTCCCATCCGTTTTGCCGAATCCAAAGACCGCGCACCCAGAGTCTGGACAGAGAAGCGTGCATTTGTTACTCTGATCTACTGGATTTTGGTGTTGCTCACACCGATCGTGACGTCGACGTTCTGCTGGTTCCGCGTCTATACAATGCGCGAGTGGGTGGCTGATTCGGGTTGGATGGAGGATCCCAACACTGAGATGATTGTGTGGGACTCGGGGCAGTTGATTGCGATGGGCGTGCTCGTTACGGTTATCATGAACGTACTTACTGAAGCAAAGGAAAGGGAGAAGAAAGACGCGAAGAAAAATGACGACACGGGAGGAGAGGCGGGAGTGGAGTTGCTGCCGACCGCGTATCGTGGGTATGAGTATTAGTGTGGCTATGTGCCTGATAGGTCCTCTCACGCGTCCAGACAATGGTAGAGTACAGCGAGCGGATTGTAGCCAAATATCGCGATGGCATAACCGATAATGGAGCTCTCCCAGCTTCGTATCGATTTTAATGCGTCGTTAGAAGTAAATCTCGTTTGCGCATGAACTGTGACATTGTATTGATGATGTCGTTGGTGGTGGTGAAGTGCGGGCGCGTCGCGATTTCAAAGCGCGATGACGGCAACAGCAATGCACGGACTCTCGGAGGTTGCGGCGATGTCGACCATCGTTTGGTTGTCTCCATTACTACAACCATCGCCGCCCGAGACACGTAGAACCCGGTCGAAGGCCTCTATGTAGCTTGCGCCTTCTGTATACGAATTACGACACCGAGTGCATCTCTTTCCCTACGGATGGGCACAACACCGCATCGCCCCAACTGACCGCTGCCTTGGCTGGTGCCGTGTGCTTTCACTATTACCGTTATACAGCGACAAATTCACACCTAATCTAATACCCCCCCCTTGCAGATCGACCTACCGCCGATAAAGTCAAGACCTATCTAGACACAGTCACCCTACACATAGCCCGATTCAACGTCTCGCATTGGCCTCTTTCCACGCCCCGCCACCATGTTCACGAGCTTCACAGGCAACACGCGAAAGGCGCGACAAGTAAACCTTGGGGGCAAGAAGACGAATCCCTTCGGCCCTCCCGGCTCCGGCGCCGGATCACAAGCCGCCCTCGACCGCGCACAGCAAGAGCGAGCGCAACGGCAACGGGAACGAGACACGCTCAATGCGGCCAAGCGGATACAAAAAGTATGGCGGGGTCACTCGGCCAGGAGAGATGTGGCTGACGAGCTACGGGCCGCATGGGACCAGGTAGAAGACGCGAATGGCTCTTCGAGGACGGCGACATATGACTCGGAGGAGGAAGCTCTTGCCCAGCTACAACGGCTGCTTCGATTCGCATCGTCACGGAGCGATGCCGATCTGCGACGGATGCAGCACTATGCATCGCGGCAGATGGAGTCAGTCAAGAAGTTGGGCATCACATCAAGCGGGCCGTGGCCGTGGGCATATCTAAGGCTGGAGCGCATCCTACTCGTGGCTATAGAGCGGCAGCTTCAGAAACACACGCCGATGCAATGGAATCAGGTTGGGGCCTCTCTTACCGTCTTACAGTTCCTCGCAGACCAGATACCCGGCGAAACGTCCCAGAACGCCGAGCATTACTACCGTACTCTTGCACGCGTCGCGTCTACCTTCGCCCCAACACTTGAAACGGCGAGCCAAGGATCGGAAATAAGTGACACCATAGTCAGGGCAGCCCTGTCACCGATGACACGGGTGACTGGCTACACATTGGATGCTTATGAGGCTTTCGGTATACACTTTTTAGCCCTCCCACTATTAGGCTCAGACTCAACGTCACCACCATTACAAAAGTTTCGCGACTCGCTCGCTGACGCCATCAACTACAAGCTACTCGCAAACGCATTGGCGACACTTTCCAAGAGAGCAGGACTGCAAAGCAAATTCGAGCTGAAGAACACATCAAGTAGACTGCGTGTACTGGGAAACTTCATTTACTTCCACCGCTACGCCCACAACTTCGACACCCCCGAAGCCTACGCTGTCCACAAAGACTTTGTAGCCGTGGTGTCGGTTTTGTTGAACTCCCTGCCAATCAACATCGTAGATGACGATCATCCAATCGCCGAGCTTTCCGAAGACGACGGTGCCGAACAAGACTCCAGTGCCGTATCAAATTTCCTGAAAGAGCAAGTCCGCTCTCTAGTACATCAGGAAGGTATTGGAAGTCTCCTGGCCGGATCGTCACAGTCAGCGGAAGCTTCGGATGATGAGAAGGTTGAGGAAGCACGCCAGCTTGCAAACTACGCACTTGCGTTACTTCGGTTCTTCCCTCGCCGCGGTGACGAGATACGCATGTGGCTCTACATCGGTCCATCGGAGGCGTCTGGAAACAGCGCAAGGAAGCTTCCGGCGATCAGATACTTTTGGGAAGCATCAAAACGATCATCGGTCTTTACCACCATCTTCAGGGACTCGAGGGCAGCCATCGGACTCTTGAAGCCGAAATTTTCGAACATGAACAACTCCGACCACCCAGGGACGTCCGGATTAACGCAACATGGCTTCTGGCAGCCAGCACAACAGCAGGTCGATCGCGACGCAGTCACCACTGATGAATGGCGGGTTATTCTGGTATTCCTCGAACTATATACCTTTGTTCTCAAAGTCACCGACGACGAGGAGTTCTTCACTTCGGGTCAGAAAGACATCTACTCAGGCCAGATTCGTGACAGTGGCCTACCTTTAAGTGAGGTGAAGGATCTGGCAACTTTCCTGAAGAATTTGGGCTTCACACTTTACTTCAACGCAGTAGACATTACAAGCCCCGAAGACGATACCGGAGGCAATAGTAGAAGTCTCAGCTACTTTAATCCTGGGGTTATGGATAATCAAGCCCAGAAAGAGCATGCCGAACCATCAATAGGTGGTGTCGCAGGCTTGAGGATAGACTACGTCAAAGGATTGGTCACTGGACTGCTTCGCATGGTATACGAGCGCGACTCGCGACGCAAGTTCCTGCCTTCAGACCACTGGCTCATGGTCTCGCGCTTTGACATGACTGGGTTCATCCCGGCTGTAGTTGAGGAGGAAGAGTCGCGGCACAAAATCCAGGAGGAAGATGCGGAGGATCTAGATGATCTTGAAGAAGAGGAATTTGACGACACACCACAGCTCATCGGCACCAGTCGCACCCAGACACAGCGACGCTTGGAGAAACTACAACGGCAGCAGCGCAAGGCTTCGCGGAGACGGTACCTGCAAGCCGTGGCACCTCGGCTTGAGATCTTGCAGAACATGCCGTTCTTCATACCCTTCACCACCCGTGTTCAAATCTTTCGCGAGTTCGTCAAACTGGATATGGTGAAGCGACGAGGGTCTGCGGACCCCGAGTTCTGGCGGTTCCGGACTATGCAGCAGCCCAACGCACGTAGCCAATTGGAGAAGCATACAGCGAGGATCAGGCGAGAGAACGAGTTCGACGATGCTTTCGAGCAGTTCTATGAACTAGGCCAGGGCTTGAAGGAACCAATCCAGATCACCTTCATGGATCAGTTTGGCGCCCCCGAAGCCGGTATCGATGGTGGTGGTGTTACGAAGGAGTTCCTCACTAGCGTCACCAGCCGAGCGTTCATGCCAACTGAGTACATCGACATGTTTGTTGAGAATGACCAACATCTTCTATATCCCAACCCCGCAGCGGTCGAAGAACACAAAGAGGCCCTTCGCCAAGCCGGCGTACGTGAGGGTTCTCAAGAATACCGTGCTCAAATTACTGAGCTGCTTCAACGCTACGAATTCTTGGGACGCATCATCGGCAAATGTTTGTACGAAGGTATCCTGGTCGATGTAAACTTTGCACCGTTCTTCCTGCGCAAATGGGCTCTGACAGGTGGCACCGGCTCCGCACCAAACGAGTCTGGCTACCGCCCTACCCTCAACGACCTCCGCGATCTAGACGAAGAGCTATACCAAGGCCTTCATAAGCTAAAGACTTATCCTGGCGATGTCGAAGACTTCTCGCTCAACTTCACCGTGACGGACACCGTTGTCGTAGACCACACCACCTCGCCCAAGAAAACCAAAGCCATCACCAAGGACCTGAAGCCCGACGGCTCCAACACCCCCGTCACTAACCAAAACCGCCTCGTCTACATCAGCTACATGGCCCGCCATCGACTGCAGAACCAGCCCTACGCCCAAACCACGGCCTTCCTCCGCGGTCTCAGTACCATGATCCAACCCTCCTGGCTCTCCATGTTCAACCAATCCGAGCTGCAAACCCTCATTTCGGGAACCCGCACCTCCATCGACATCGAAGACCTCCGCCGCAACACCATCTACGGCGGCACCTACGTCATCGGTGACGACGGCCTCGAACACCCCACCATCCAACTCCTCTGGAAAGTCATGAAAGAGATGACCGATGATGAGAGGCGTGCGGTCCTGAAGTTCGTGACTAGCACACCGCGCGCCCCGCTGCTTGGCTTCGGCACGCTGAATCCGAGGTTCAGTATTAGGGATGCGGGGAGGGATCAGGATAGGCTGCCTAGTACGAGTACGTGTGTTAACTTGCTTAAGTTGCCGATGTATGAGGATGAGACGACGTTGAAGGAGAAGTTGCTTTATAGCGTTTTCTCGGGGGCTGGATTCGATTTGAGTTAGGGGGTGGGTGGCGCATGACTGTGGGTGGGGTTGGAGGGGGATATGTATGTGATGGGAAGGTATTGAGCGGTTGGGGTCGTAGACGTTGATAGATTTGCATAGCGTGGTTTTAGGAGGGCGATTATGAAATAGAATTGCATGACCAGTATAGTACTCGAACCAAAGCCATCCCTTGCCTCTCATTCATCTCGATTATGTGAAGTCCTCTCGCGTCACATCCGGAGTTGGGAATGTCATGTCTCGGGTCGAATGCGGGAGAATTCACATGACCTCCTCGTAACAACTCGATCAGCGATCTTCGCAGCGTCTTTGCTGATAAACCTTTCTTATCTTACTCCGCAGCCCCTTTATACCAATACAATAGACTGTTCACGCAACGTGCTGTCTCGGATCGCTTCCCCGTGCATGTACGCGTCGAAATAACAATCGCCGATGAACTGATAGTATCCCTCAATTGGTTTGTCGGATTGATGGCTTCTACTAGATCTATTGCCTTCATCAGCCCCAAATTGGTCCGTATCCTCTGATCTTAGTGCGTCTTTTTCTTCTTGATCTAAATGCGTAGGTCGCAGGACAAACGGAACTCTTCCCCCGTCAAGGACCCATATCTCATCCCCAACACGGGCGTGCGGATAGCAGAGGCCCTGACCATGGTTCCCGGTCTTGAAATAGCAACGACCATGTGTTATGACGGAGATCATATGGCATAGTGTGGCATTAATCGTATACTCTTCTCCTTCCACCCATGCAAGAAAGTGTTCGAGCCAACGCATCGTTGCAGGACTGAATTTGAGATCCCACGCGTGGCCTTCTGTACCGACTGGAATGTCAAATCCTCCAAGCAGTGTTCGCCAAAACGCCATGGCCGTATTCGGCTCTCTATAGAGATTGCTCTGCACACTAATGTGAGCTAGCGTGTCAAAAGCACTCGAGTTGAGCGCGGATAACATCCATCTCTTGAAGACAACTTTATGTCTGGTGGCAGCATCATCTTTCGGGGATATTAAGGTCTGTACGTCTTCGGATACAAAGGTGACTTTGCCTACACGCCTGCCTATGACACCAAGCCCCACTCGTCCTACCACCTCACCCGACGACCGCGGGGAAGCTTTTAGCAATACAGCGCTCGATCTGTGGTCGTCGGAAGCATTGAAGACGCCATTATCAAAAAGCTTGTACCGATCGAAAACTACATCGACGTCCATGCGATCGTAAGGCGCATCAAAGTCGCGCACCCAGGACGCCAGTTTGTCCGGCGCTGGGCCATATTGAGGGCCTGTCAGACTCTTCAAGAACCCCCGTTCGCGACAAAGCATTGTGTAAGTAGCCTGGAAGAAAACTTCCTCTTTAGACAAAGTGTAATCCGGGGTGAAGAATCGGTCATCAATGACCCCCAACAGCCCGTAGACCTTGTCGCGCGGATCCTCACACGCCCGGAACCCATATACTACATGTTGTGTTTGTAGGTCGTGTTGCTTGAGCTTGCCGCTGCCATCGCGTTTTCGATCATGATAAAGGCTCCGAGTCATGGTGCAGAAGTCCTTTAGAGAACTGCTCATTGTGATTGGCATTTGTGATACGGGGTGATTACAACATGGTTTCCAGGCATGTCGGTCGTAGTATAACCCGCAATCGGTGACCGTCTGAAGCGATATCGTCCATGTATCGAAGTACAAAGTGCCTGTCTTTGGTAAGACGGCTTCTTGTACGGTCCAAAGGCGTGTCCACCAAGGACTTCGGTAGATAGCGAGAAAGCCTTCGCACATCGCATTGAAGATTCCGTCGGGCTTGTAGACAGCCGTATCGGGAGTCTGGGGTTGGAAACATTGCCATTCATAAACATGGCGACCACTTGCTAGCAAACAGATGATTCCGAATGGATCCGCTCCTTTCAAGTCGTCATTTGCTCCATCGCCAAGCCGGCATCGCGAAGCATTGCAGCCTAGCCAAATTCGTACCTGGGCGCATCCGGAATATATCTTGCCCATGAGGGCCACTTGGTGCGACCGCTCCGTCGTATCCAACTGATTGATGCACACAGCGTCTACCCAGAGGGCAAGATCGGTGTTCACGTCGCGCATGTGCCGCAGCGCCTGCTCAAGGTTGGAGGTGACTTCGACCGCGACGCCATCGACCTCGATCAGCTTCGTGGCGTTGGGGTCGCCCCAGGTATAGGACAGAGCGTCATAATACGGCTTCTCGTGGAAGCTGACTGGACGCAAGCTACATCGGATAGGCTCGCATGCGTTACCAGCGTGCAGGCTGAGAATACGCAGGTACTCGCTCGCATGCGGTAAAGGCTTGTAATCGAGGTGGGCCTGGATTGGTGTGGCTTGGTTGACGTGCACACCCATCGTGAGTGGTTGTTACCTCAAACCTCATCAAAATGTGAGCTTGGATGGATGCAGCTTACCGAGTGCTTACGTCCGGCGACACCCTGCGTGCCCGCCAGATTGACATGAAATAGCGAAGCGAGCCAGCTCTGGGCCTCAAATTATCTCAGTCATTTTAGCCTCGAATAAACCTTA
The DNA here is from genome assembly GCF_020736505.1 of Alternaria rosae. Taxonomy (NCBI): domain Eukaryota; kingdom Fungi; phylum Ascomycota; class Dothideomycetes; order Pleosporales; family Pleosporaceae; genus Alternaria; species Alternaria rosae. The sequence goes on from NW_025763577.1 coordinate 1,722,669, forward strand.
TCGGCTCATCCTTTACTTAAGCTCTCCTGCCCTGGAAAGTAAACGTCGAAATCCACGCACAATTTCCCTCGTCCACAGTCTTATCAACCCTCCGCAGTCGCGATGCCGATCTCGTTGTACCCCGCCTCGCCTAACAAACGTCTTGTTCCAAAAGCAGTATCTTTCCCAGTGCGCACACATCAGCCGACACCCGTACCCCAGCGAAGACAATGCGCAAGGCTAGTTCCCACGATACAGTTCACCCACCTGCAGGCAAATGTGGCGGCCGACTAGCTTAATAAGACGGCAAGTCCGTCCCGCACCACCCGGTTGGCGTACCCCTTGCCTCTTCGAGCCGCGACTGTTTAGCCAACGCCAATAGACCGTGCGACAACCTTGGAAGGGAGCGCCCCGGTTTGACATGTGCGACTGCGACGCGGAAGCGATAAGGACGACATCAACAACAACTGCGCCGACTTAAGGCGCGCCTTTTGGACGTGGGCAATCCGGACATTTTGAGCTATTCTTTTAGCAGCAGCTTGGAGCGTCATCGTTAGCCCAGCCCGTATTCATCAAGAGACGGACACCCTTTGTGCGCTGCGCGCCGTGCGTGGATTGAAGTCGTCCGCAGTACCCAAAATGGCCGACCTATCGCACACCAGAACGAACGATGAGATGATTAAGAATGCCGCGCATCTTTCGGAAGATGTTCCGCCGGAAGATGAAGAACTCGGCGGCTCGTCGAACTCGAGAAGAGTCGACTTTGGAAGGGATGGTACCGCTGACCCTGAGAACGGGGTGAATGAGGCACATCAACAAACACCAAAACGCAAAAAGAGAAGATTTGGACTGGGGAAGAAGAAGGAGAGCTATAGCCATACGCATTACAAGGTTTATAAGAGACGCTGGCTTGGGCTGGGGCAGTTGGTGTTGTTGAACATTGTTGTTAGTTGGGATGTAAGTCGACACCTGACACCGTTGCCCGTTCCGTTTTTTTGCTTCTGCGGGTGTCGCGAAAGGGTCTCCCGTCCCAAACTTGGAGCATTGCCCTGCGTCGTCGATCGATGGTATTTCAACAACATCCCATGAACATCTTTCTTGAGCAACGAAAATTCATGATTGATGACTACAGCTAACACCACAACTTAGTGGCTAACATTCGCCCCCATATCAACAACCTCATCCCAATACTTCAACGTCCCGGAGTCGTCAATCAACTGGCTCTCAACCGCCTTCCTCTTCTCCTTCGCAGCAACATGTCCACTCACAATTTACTTGCTCCACCGCGGCCCCAAACCATCCATCATTGCCGCATCTATCTTGCTGCTGATCGGCAACTGGATCCGGTATGCGGGTACCAAGACGAACATGTTCAGTGTAGTCATGGTGGGCCAGATATTGACGGGGTTGGCGCAGCCGTTTGTGCTGGCGGCGCCGACTCGGTATAGCGATATGTGGTTTACTGAGGCAGGGAGGATTGGGGCGACTGCGTTGGCGAGTTTGGCGAATCCTTTTGGGGCGGCGGTATGTATTCACATCAGAAGGAAGAGAACGGATGCTAACAAGACATGTAGCTTGCGTCTCTGATTAACCCATTCTTGGGTGACGTTCCGACTACGGTCTTGATAGTATCATGCATCGCAACTGCAGCATGCATCCCGGTACGTCTTCCCATACCTTACAGTCAGCTTCCATGACATATCTAACCAACACCCAACAGTCTTTCTTCATCCCCGCGGCGCCCCCAACTCCACCCTCAGCTTCTTCGACGATAAGCAAAATCCCTATTCTGGCATCTCTCAAGCATATGCTACGCACCCCCTCCTTCTACCTTGTATTCTTCACATTCAGCGTCTATACCGGCTTCTTCAACGCCTTCACATCGCTGCTAAACCAAATCCTGTATCCATACGGCTACACCGAAGATGAAGCGGGCATCTGCGGCGCGGTGCTCATCGTCGTCGGGCTGGTAGCCTGCGCCATCACTTCTCCCATCGTAGACCGCACACACGCCTACTTGCTCGGTATCAAGATCCTATGCCCCGTGCTATCGGCAGCTTATCTAGCGATGATCTGGGCGCCGCAGACGAGGACGATTATCGCGCCGTATTTGCTCGGTGCAATCTTAGGCGCGTGCTCGTTTTCGCTGCTTCCGATTGCATTGGAGTATCTGGTCGAGATCACTTTCCCAGCCAGTCCAGAGGTTTCTTCGACGATCTGCTGGGTCGGAGGACAGGTCTTCGGCGGCATTTTCATCGTCATCATGAATGAGCTCAAGGATGGGAGACCTGTGGATTTGGAAGCTGTACGGGAGGCAGGCAGGGATGAGGCTACGGGTGGAGATAGACCGCCTGGGCATATGCTTTGGGCGCTGGTCTTCCAGGCTGTGGTTTGTGCGGTTGTCTTGCCACTGCCGCTTATGTTGGGTGTGAAGCGTTTGGGCATGGCTAGCAGAGAGGGCAGGCTCAAGAAGGACGTTGATGGCGATAGTGTTGTCGCGGACGAGAGGTCTGGCGAGGGCGTCCCGGGACCGGAGCGATGACTCCTTGGGGACATGGATTCTGGTGATGATTACGAGGATGATGACGACGACGACTAAGGTTTCTTTGTAAGCTGGGGTTCCTTATCTGGGCTGTATGGTTGTCATAGGAGGAGACTGGTTTCCTTGGTTCTTCTTTTCCATTACCGTAACGGAATTCATGTCCGCGTATAACCAACACATTACTTTGCGTCATTCATACAGTCGTGCAATGTCTTGAATCAGGAAGATAGAAGTACAGTGATATTCTAAACACGACTCTAATATGTACATTCATCCACGCATGTGATATGTCTTGATGCTTGCATTCATTCCATTCCGAAACGGCTACATTCCTACTACATATACCAACATGGGTATTTCGCTCGTAGGAGGACGAGGATCGGTGGGGGTCGGTGTGTTTACTTGAGCTGGGCGAAGAGCTTGGGGGCGGCGCATTGGGACGCGCAGTGGGCGAGGTGGAAAACTGGAGTTGCGTTAGAGGTCGTGGGCGATGATTGGAGTGGACTAACGTACATTCTTCAACGCAGTCCTCGCTGGCCTTGCCGTCGTTCTCGATCTGGCCTGTTACCCGTTGGGCGCACTCGTCGTAGTGGTGCTTGGGGCCGTGGCATTCCTTGGACTCGGCGCATTCTGCATGAGATTGTTAGTTGGGGGTCAGTCTGCAGTGGCACTGCGTTCTGGCTGTGTCGGATGCCGTGGGCTTCTTATCGGTATGTCCAGCCACAGCCGAAGCCGCCCAGAAATCAACTGATATCTCAGGCGGCTAGAACGACATCCTTGGATTCCGGGATAACTCACCCTGCTCAAGCTTCTCTTTTGGGTCGGGCTCCTCTTCCTCCTCTTCCTCCTCCTCAGGCTCATCCTCGTCATCGCCGCTCGGCTTGTGTCCCTGCTCGCCCGAGTCGCCGCCCTTCTTCGCATCCTGCTTGTTGGCCTCGGCCTCGTCGGCGCTCTCCTCGTCGGTGCCGGAGGCGGGCGTCTGGGTGCTGGTGCCACCTTGGACGGGCGGTTGACCCTCGGCGTCGGCGGACGGGTGGGAGAAGGTCTCCCAGACGTCGGAGAAGAAGTCGGTGATACCCATTGTGGTGGCTCCGGGGCGATTGGGGGTCCTCGAGTTGGGGTGCGGGTGGTGCGGAGGGTTGGGCGATGGTTACGAGAGCTGCGAGAGGTGTCATGCCGGGATCGCGAAAATGGGCAGTGCACGGGCCAGCAACGAGGTTAGCGGCGTCATGTAATTCTGCGCTCTCTCAGTGGTCTCTTCACTTCGCCATAACATCCGCCCTGTCTTGCTTCAATAATGTGGTTTCATATTGTAGAAGAGACGTGACTAGTTTCTATGCGTCTTGAACGCCTCCTCCACGCTAACTCCGCTGCCCACATCCGCAATCACCCTCTCGTCAGCCTCGATCAGCTTCGGTAGTAGATCGAGCAGTTCGTCTACCTTGCCCTGTGGCACCGCGACCACGCCGTTTTCGAAGGGATCGATCATGATGATGTCGCCGGCTTCGACCACCGTCTCGCCGATCTTCACGGGTACATTGTGTGCATGAAACTTGGTCTCGGCTCCTGCGCCGATGACAGACGTCGCTTTGGACCATATGGGCAGCTGCGTCTGATTGAGCGCAGTGATATCCCTCACCCGACCGTCGACCACGATACCCTCTGCGCCGAGATGCTGCATGCGAGCCGCCATGATACCCCCAACGACTGCGCACGACTGTCCTGGAGGCTGGCTGATGACTACAATTGTGCCGCTCTCGGTGTAGTCTGCGTATGGTCTGGAATCTGCGAGATTGGAAGCCGGTATGCTCTCAGGCATCTTGGGAGGGGCTGGGAACGACTTGGTCGCTTTCGGAATCATGAGAAAGGTCGATGCGGGCGCGAGGACCTTTTTAAGCTCAGGTTTGGGAATGCTAGATGTATGAAGCAGCGGCCCTGACCAGGTCAACAAGTGATGTGACATAATGTTCTCAATTCATCGTACTGATGTCAGCGAGGAAGCCTGCGCCTGGTACATGTAGCTTCAGTAGGCCATCGGCGAGCTATAAGAGTTTAGTTATGAATCTAGGTAGGGAGAAGGTAAGCGTACGTCACATGCTGCGTACTCGTACAGCTTCTTCCATCTTGGTGATGCCATGGTCGTGATCCTGTAGTATGGAACGTGAGAAAGTGTATACGATCTAGACGTGCAGCGCGACGAGCTATGAGGCTCTTTACCCCGCCAGCCGAGGTGCGCCGCGACTCTGGAACTACGTCTTCTCCAACCTGGAACTGGATGCACTACAAGCCTCATACGCGGCTTGACATGTACACCTTTCAGTCGGTAGTGTTATCATAAGTCAACGGTCGCACTTGCCTCCTCTACGTCATCGGCCAATCGCCGAGAGCCCAGGCGCGCGTCAAGGCATTGCACGCCGACGTAGCATGCTGCACGTGAACGGACGCGACGATGCAAAGCAACTTATCCTACAAGACAGATACGTGGGTAGTAAATTGCCAGGGTGAATGTCGCCCAGATGGTGGCGCAAGGTCAAGTTCCGCCGTATCGCCAAGCACACGACATATGCAAGGGTCTCTCGGAACGACGATGCATCTAAGCACTGGCCCATTCTGCCACTTTCCATAGACGTGACCACTAGCTTTCCGTGGCCTCTCGCCGCCACGCCTGCACCACCGCCCACGCGCGCCTATTCCTTCTGTTTCATCGGGTACTTGAGATACTCCTTGCGGCCTCTGCGCTGCGCATTCTTTACCATGGCCCTCCACGCGGCCGGCGCTGCCCAGGTACGTTTTGCCACGAGTTCCGACATCGCGTCATTGAACCCCTACTGACAAAAGATATAGAAGGTCGCTTCTGTCACGTCGCAACTGTCGCCCACCATGTCTACTCTCCTGCGCTCCCCGTGGCACGCTCTGGGCCGCATGCCCATGGCTGCCGGCGCCAGACAGCTTCACACTGCCACAACATCTGTATCCACAGCATTTTCGTCTTCATGTTCAAGTTAGTCGCAATGAGGCACAGTCGGGACACAACACTGACACTCTGCAGTACCGCGCGTCGGACTATGCAATCCTCTCGCCATTACATCGCCCGTCGCTGCCCTCAGGGCACGCCAGTTCTCTACCATGCCGCGCAACGGCCCTCTCTCGCACCTCCGCCTGCTGACCAAGCCCGGCATGCTCGGACTCAGCCTCGTACAACAGCGCTCGCTCTTCGGTGGCCCCTCCCACGAACAACTCGCTCGGCTCGAACAGGCTGCTAATGCCAGCCCTACCAGCGCCTCCGCTCAGGCTTCCTTCTACTCGGCTCTTCTGCGCGGCAACTACCACCAGATCATCATCGACCGGTACAACACAGGACGTTTCGCCACCAATGCTACAATCGACAAGATGTACAACAATGCTTTGGCAAAGACGGGACAGGACAGCGGCGAACACTCGGGGCTCACTGCGAACCAACGCCAGGCTATCACCCAGGCCATCGGCGCGAATGCTGGCGGTGCTCAGGTCGCCAAGACTAGGGGCGGCGCCGGCGTCAAGGCCGACCCCGTCTACGTCGTCGTGGAAGAGTCTTTGATGAATGTCATCTTCAAGTGGGTCCGCTGGATCTGCGGCTTCGCTCTGGCTGCCTACGTCTCCCTGATCCTCATCACCCTCTTCGTCGAGACTAGCGGCGTCCTCAAGAAGGGCGTTGGCGGTAAAGAGAACGCCGAAGTCCGCCCCGAGCAGCAGAACACCCGCTTCAGCGATGTCCACGGTTGCGACGAGGCCAAGGAAGAACTCACCGACGTCGTCGACTTTCTCAAGAACCCAGACAAGTACAACAAGCTCGGCGGCAGACTCCCCAAGGGTGTGCTTCTAGTCGGCCCTCCTGGTACTGGTAAGACTCTGCTGGCTCGCGCTTGCGCGGGAGAGGCCGGTGTTCCCTTCTTCTACATGTCCGGTTCCGAATTCGACGAAGTGTACGTTGGTGTCGGAGCCAAGCGTGTCCGCGAACTCTTCACGGCTGCTCGAGGCAAGGCGCCTGCCATTGTCTTCATTGACGAACTTGATGCCATAGGCGGAAAGCGCAGGTCGCGCGACGCCAGCTACCACCGCCAGACCCTCAACCAGCTTCTGAACGATCTCGACGGTTTCGACCAAAGCAGTGGCGTCATCTTCATCGCCGCGACCAACCACCCTGAATCTCTAGACGAAGCCCTGCTTCGCCCCGGACGTTTCGATCGTCACGTTCAGGTCGAACTCCCCGACGTTGGTGGCCGACTAGCTATCCTCAAGTACCACACCCAGAAGATCCGCCTCTCTCCCGATATCGACCTTTCTACCATTGCTCGTGGCACGCCCGGATTCTCTGGTGCCGAGCTAGAGAACGTTGCCAACTCGGCAGCTATTCGTGCTTCCAAGATTCAGGCAAAGTTCGTGTCTCTCGACGACCTGGAGTGGGCCAAGGATAAGATCAGCATGGGCGCCGAAAGGAAAAGCCGCTCCGTTCCGCTCAAGGACAAGATTCATACCGCCTACCACGAGGGTGGCCATGCGCTTGTCGGCCTCTACAAGCCAGGTTTCAACGATCTGCACAAGGCCACTATTCTTCCCAGAGGTCACGCTGCTGGTATCACCTTTTTCCTCCCGGAAGAAGAGGGTCATCACACACGCAAACAATACATTCGCCAACTTCAGGTTTCTCTGGGCGGCAAGATCGCTGAAGAGCTTGTATATGGCGAGGAGAATGTGTCCACCGGAGCTTCCAGTGACATTTCCAACGCAACAAGAATAGCCTACATGATGGTCACTCAGTGCGGTTTCTCAGAGAAACTCGGCAACGTCGACTACAAATCTAATTATGAGATGGTCGCACCCGAGACCAAGCGCATCATCGACGACGAAGTGCGAAAGCTGATTGATGAGGCAAGGAAGGATGCGAAGGAGCTGCTGCTGTCGAAGCGCAAGGAGCTCGACAGATTAGCTGATGCGCTTGTGCAGTATGAAACGCTGGACAAGAAGGAGATTATGAAGGTCATCAAGGGCGAAGATCTTCCTGGCCGGCTGAAGGCCCTGCCTGATGCGCCGATCAAGATTCCAGATAACCCGCTCCCCACAGCGATAAGACCATCGCCAAGGGGTGGTGGTGGTGACGATTCGGATCCTCCTGGACCACCGATACCTGCGTAGTAAGCAGTTGGTGTCGATGGATGTGCATAAAAGCACGTTATTATGAGGTGAATGGCGTTTGTTCGACCTCTTCCCTCTCGTCGGAGGGTTTCGTTCCATTAGTTATGTACAATATTAGGAATACTTTAGCTTACTGAATAGAGCGAGCTATTGACCACAACGCGCCATAGATCGTGGCGAAAGCCGTATGTGGAGATGATGGACAGGAAGAGGTAGATTGATGATAGTAAGAAGGAACGAGGAATGAAGAACAAACACGTGTATGTCTATATGTCGACTCATTGCCACTGCCTACTAAATTGTCATCTGGGGAGGTATGTGGAGGGGCCGATGTGCGTGCGAAGGGCTAGCAGAGGAGCAGTCGTGCGTTCGCGCAAAGTGTTTGAAGGGGAATGTAAAATGCGAGCAAGGATGAAGATACGACATTCGCAGAGGGAGCGATCAACTAGCAGAAATGTCGCAAGTGCGGCTGCTGGGGCCTGAGATGCATGTCAAATATCATTGGTTTCAAGGGCTCAATGACTTCGAACTACGCACAATCCAGCCCAATCTAACGGGACAAATCACTTTGTTATTATTACTCGAGTACTACTAATATCTAGGACAGTTAATGGAACCCCGCTGCTATTTTTTAATTCCATCCCGCCTAAATTATCTTCTCGTAGATGTCCATGGCGAGATTACCTCCACATTTAGCGGCGGCGTTACCTGTACACTTAGTAGTGCATTTCGAAGGCTGCGCTACAGGATTGTATCTCAAAGCGTTTCCACAGAGGCAACTGTCCCCAGCCTCAAGACCATAGTAGCGATAGCTTTGGCAGATATGTTCGCATCTCGAAACGCTCATGTAAGTCAGCGTTACCCCAATATCATGTATCACTCGATTGGTGATAATGGCCTGATAACAGCCAAGGTACCTAAAGGGCTTTTGATTCCATTCTTCGACAATGGCAGTATGGTTGTTACGGGCAACGTCAAGCGCTTGCTTGGTGGTCTCCAACTCGTTCTCGAGTTCGGTCTGGCGTGCGGCGTGTGCCTGTTCTTGAGCGTCGCATTGATTCTTGAGGTTTTCCAGCTTGGTCGCGTGGCCGCGTTCTTCATCGTCGAGGTTTGTCTTTAATTGGTCTGCTAATGCCGTTTGCGCAGCCAAGGAGTCTTTGCAATTGTTCTCGCGCTAGAGACATTGTTCGTTGTCTGCTTAGCAAGCATCTAGAGAAGGCTAGGATCCACCCGCGAGGTTCACAGGCAGAGTTTGATTAAAGGTGATCCCGTTAGAGCAGGAGCAGGAGCAGCTAGGCGGTAGCGAAGGATCCATGCATTAGATAGATGGCTTCATACCTTTGTCTTGAGTGAGCTTTGCAAGATGCTTCAAGGTCTAGGTCTGCTTACCATTGTTGCACTGGTACGAATTTCCGAAGAGATCGACTGAGCCAAGTACGTGCTGCGCGCTCTGGGCATAGCTGACCGTGCAGAGAGTGGCGGCAAACAAGACACTGAAACTTCTCATGGTGATTGGGACAGGTCAAATTTAGAGGAGCTTTGGAGATATGAATTAAATGTTTGCTTTGACCGTTTCATGGCTGCGTCTTATACCGCCTTGTCGAGCGACTCTTTCCTTTAGTTTTACGTCATCGCAGTACCATTTTCCAGATTGGGTTATTTCTTAATGGTGTAGGATTTGTTTATCCGCACTGTTATATATGCATATGCAGCTAAGTAAGTTTTGCGACAATTACTTTGGAACGCTACCAGGTGTTTAGGCTGGAAGATCTTGTACGAAACAGTCGGCCTTCCCAGATTTATTAGCCTCAACAAGTATTTGTTTTCAACAAACAACGTGTAAGCCCGACTAACGACGACTCTCGCGCGATACTTCCCTTACAACTGCATCGGGGATGAGGGGTTCCGAGAGAGAGGACCAAAGGTCATAAGAAGAAGACTTTCCACCCAAAGATAGCTACGACAACAGCTCTTCTCGAAGACGAACACCCTTCTGCTACCCACAAGCATATCAGAATCCAACAATATGCGTACCTCCGCCTCTCTTACCACTCTTCTCTGTGGCATCGCAAGCGCACAATTCGCCTCAGACATGTTTTCCGGCATGCCAGTCGTGTGCCAGAATGGTAAGTAACCATCATTCTGTAACGAGACTCTGTTACTGACATAAGGTTAAGGACAGGCACCCGCCCTCACATGCGCGGATCCCGTTCCAGAATTGTGCAACTGCAAATGCAATGACGGAATGGTTTTTAACCAGACTCGTCCCGACCCGCCTCTTCTTGTTCCAGAGCCGGTTTCGCAACAGCTTGTAGACAAACCTTGTTTGGGCAATATTTTCGTACCGTGGACTCAAATTGACCTGCCTCACACGCCGGGCACATACGAGCCCTCGGACATGTACGACAAAGATGTCGAAGTGCCAGAGGAAAGCGTCTTCGTAGTGGCCGATTCGGCTCAGAGGTGCCAGCACTTCGAGGTGTTTGTCGATGGTGAAAAAGTCGGCGTCACCAACGGTGACGGACCCCTCGATGGCATGAACTGCGGGAATGCCGAAAAATGTATAAACGAGAACGGAGGCAGCAGGGGGTATTTCACTATACAGAAAGGTAAGTGAACGCGAACTTGACAACGAATAGGTTCTTAAGGCTAACACTTTGCGTAGGATCGCACAGGATTGGTCTTCGATGGATAGGGGTCACAGACGCGTGTAAAAATCTTTCTTCCGGAAAAGGCTCGTACCAGATCTACGAGAGATGCTAATCCACCCTTATTGGATGTCAAAGCTAGCACGGTAACTTGGGTTTCGAATGCATCCATACAATAGTCCAATCGTATACCATGAATGCCCAACTAGTCTTCAGGAATTGTGAATTTTTGACATCTCCATGGGCAATGCACAAGGGGAAGTCACGCAAGATGATTTCATTGGAATGCGATTATAGAAGTAATAGCACAGTCTGCTTAAGGTCATCCCGTTCCCATGGAGGTGTGCTCTTACTATCGAATCACCTCCGCTTCCGTAATTCGCGATCTGTCTACACGTAGGTAACCATCATGAAATCCATTACCACCTGTGATAGTCTTACCCCAGCTCTGGCCGCCCTCCCGTCTCCTCTCCTCATACGCCTTTCAACACCCAGCAAACTTCTATTATCATTATTATCATCATCACCATTCATACAATTCACCACCCGTCGGCGCGCAACGTTCGTTTCGCGATTCGCTTCATTTCTTGCTTGCAGGTGTGTGTGCTCTCGCCTCGAAGCGTAAAGCTCCTGGCGTAAATTGTCGCGTCTGTGAGGCAGCCTCCAACCCTTAGCTGTCTGCGGCACGCTTTCCCCGAGCGGCCACTATCATCTCTTCTTCACCCAACCCCCCATCGCCACTCATAGTGCTCCACATCCAAAAAGATAACCATACACAGAATCCCAACAGAAACGCCAATTGCGAGCTAATCAGCGCAGTTCTCCACTCGTTGTTCTTGCCCGCGTACCATAACACCATACCAAACAGATACTCCACAATAGCAAAGTCCAACAGAACCAACGGTGTCCACGCGACCGTCAAATCCTTGCGTGTCGCAGTATCCTGGCCTTCGAATTTGAAGAGAAGCATTATCGACGTCATTACCGATGTCACGGAACCCAACGCCGAGCTACATAGTAGTCCTTCGGCGGCGCGCACAAGGCCCGATTGTGCTGGGTGGAACTCATCGAATGTTAGTACGGCTAGCGATAGCCCGGCTACTAATGCAGCGACTACGTTGAGCGTGTTGTAGAAACGTTGGAGGCGCTTGAAGACTAGGAGGGCGCGGGCATCGAGGTGCTTGTTTGCTTTACATGGTCAATACTAGTAAACTGCAGTATGAGTGAAACGAAAGACTGCTGCTTACGCTTTAGCTTGTGCAGTATCTTGTCCATTGTGGTCGATGGGTTGGACGTGATTTTCGGGTTGCTCGGCCTGGAAATGTGGGTTGTGTTGGAAGGTGAGAGTTTCTAATCACTACGGCGGACCAGCGAGGAGACGCATGTTTCAAGACATCATGTTGCACATACGTGGGGTAGTGCCGATATGGAAGTAATGGTTGGTGGGGGAGACGGGCTGAGACCTTGTTTATCCGATCAAACATGCGCTGCCCCGCTTCAAGCGAGTGGAGTCAATGCATGATGCCATATCCACACCTTATTTATGTTATAAGGTAACGACTGCAGACGCTCTTGGTATGTGTTTCATGACATGTGCCATGCCGTACTGGTCGTGTAAGCTGTGTACTGTCTTGAAGCCGGGAGATGCGGTTGAGTCGCAGAGCGAGAAGAGCTTCGCCACTCGCAAATCAGTATTGCGTCTACATTGAGAGGTTTGCTTGCTTAGAACGAAAGTTTGACATTGCCTTACCAGCTCGCGCCGTCCGCGATGCCGCCTAGTAGGCCCTGCTAACAGGACAGTATATACGAGGGACCGGGCTCGAAGCGATGAGCGCAAGATGGGGCTATAACATCGCGAGGCTTGACGGCATACTCTCGTAGCAATCGAACAACGCCCTTAGCACCACGAAATATCATCGATATGGTCAACAAGTACTCGTTATAACCCAAATGAAGCTGCAGGTCATCCTTTTAGGGATTTACGGTTCAATTTACGTGAATTCAACAACAAAAAGCGATTGCGACGTATTCACTTATCCACTTATGTAAGTACAGCGAGAAGAGCTTTCACTCTGCGATAGTCAAACGATTGGCTTGTGGCGAGTCGACGAGTCTTTCCTTCCAAGGTTCTTTACATATATCGTCAGAGCCTGCCGAGGAACGATCATTTCACCATGTACCTTCCGGCTTTAGTAATCACTGCAACCAACTCAACTTGCTCACGGTCATTTCTACGAATTCAAACTTCTGGCTCTGTACGACGTTGCATGTTCAGCGTGGCTAGCTCCCGTAGCACCCGGATTGCGCCGTCTGCATCAAAGGATATCTCAGACATCGTCGACCAGTACAAGTCACCAGCCATGGATTCATCACCGCCAGTATACTCACGGCGGTCGTATGATCCGGTACCAAACAGTAGTGGCTATACCGACGCGAGTATGTCTTCGTCGCCTTCTCCATACCCTTTTTCAGAATCCAGGAGGGCAAACTTTCATCCATCGAACTCGACACATGCGGGCTATCTCGGTCTCGCTCAACTATTTGGTCGTACGCCCGTTCAGCACCACTCGCGTCGCACTCGTCCGACTCCTGTCTCGAGCATACAAAACGGATCTTCGCGTACATCTCATGATGAGTGGACGGCAGCTGGCCTCCCCGAGCTACCTATCGAGGACAACAGCCTTTTCCTAGACGTCGGATCAGGCCTGATCTGTACACTCCGCGGCGTCCTCACCCTAGACGTCGACGGGGACACCCCAGGCCGCTTTTGACACTCAGCCCAGACACCTAATACTCGTAAGACATCGCCTGCTGAGGCGGCGCTCCGGGAGCCGTTTGAGAAGAGTAAGGCAGACTCGGATACGAACCATGCTTGGGAAACGAGACCTAACAGGAAGTCAAAGTGGGCCGGTCGCATCTTTGATACTCATCGGTCGGGGTATGTGTCCCCCAAAACGCCTTCGATAGCTTCGTATGATCACGAGTCGGAGTTTGGGTATGTGGATCCGGGAAATGTACGGGAAGTCCTTGCGCAAGTGAAAGTGAGGGAGACGATAGGTGTTGAGACTGGACGTGCGCATCCGCTCTTCGCTGATATGAAGCGTGTGAGGGTTAGACAGGAGCTGAACGGAAGCTGTTTTGACGTTGATGCTCCGCGCCGCAGTAAGCATGCGCTCTTCCGTAGCTCATCGGTTCGAGTTAGGACTACGCCAACATTTTCAGAGAGCTTCTCGAAATCGCAGCAACTAGTCGGACCGCCGTCCTCCATGAAAACACCAACTCGTCGAAAGCGCCCATCTATCTACACCTAGCAATCGAGCCGAGCTTTCCGCTTCGCCCATCATCGCTGCCTTAGACGTGGCTCCCCGGCCAGCAGGCCATGATCTCGATATCACATCTGTAACTACCGCCCGTCTCTTCTTCAATTCCATCACAGCGACCTTATCCCAGCGGCCTGCCACCCCACGCGACCGCACCGGTCTGACCTCCTCCCAAGCCGCCGCCATAATCTACTGCTGCATGACAATCGCAGTATCCCACCAAGTGCTCTTCAGTCTAGACGGCGACATCGCCGCTATGGACCTGATCATGGGCCTATATCGAGCTTTGCTTCGTGGCATCGCTATATATGTAGTCTTGAATTTGTTGTTGGGCGGTGGATTGTGACCCGTGCCGGGGGAAGCTCTGCGACAATGTGGGCAGGCGTGGGGATTTGCATGTGAGGCATTTTGGAACGGATTCGAAGATGGCGTTCGAGAGCGACGCGGGTAGAGGGAGTATACTAGACATATGTCGTTTGGGTTTGGTGTAAGAAAGAATACCGTTCGACTGGATATCGAATTGCTTCAACGATGTGGAGGGGCCTCACGTAGATATGAGAATGATGCGCATCACGGCATAGTGAGTAGGTATGTAATTGTGATGTAGATCATTCATATCGTTCCGTGTATCAGACCCATAGCTTTTTATGGAGTGTGTGAATCTCTGCGTGTAGATACCAAGGTGTTCGCGACCATTATCGACTCCGCTCCGCCCAACAACCCTTCACCAAGACTTCATGCCGGCGCCACGTCCATGTTAATAGCCCATCATCCCCTCCATTCATCCCCAAGATCACTCCTGCGGACGCCGACGGCCCTGCTCTGCCTCTCGATCTCCCATCAACGATTCATCCTCATCGTCATACCCCATCTCGCGTCGGCGCGCCTCTCGAGATATAGTCTCGTTCTCCTCCCGAAAGCGGTGACGCTCCTCTTCAGCCCGTGCTTCGATAAGATCCTGAACGTAGATCGTGGTGTCGGTGAGCTTGGTAATGATGAAGTTGACGATTGCTTGAGGGGATCCTGGGCCGTTGCTATCCATGGTGTGTTAGATGTGGTGCTGTAATGTGTGCGGGATGAGTGGCATAGAGGGCGAGCTTTTGAAGATCGGTGTTGAGAGGTCGAAATGAGGAAGACAGCTTGTGGACTTGTGGTGGCTGCTTTTATCGCTGCGAGAGTGGGCGTAGAACGAGGTGAATTGCCCCTTCACCTGCTTTCCATAGTATACGGAAGACCCTTAATCACCTTCAACGACGATGTGCCTCACCAAAGGGCCAACGTATCATGTAGCAGAGGTGACATTCGCATTCACACTCGATCTTCGCTTTGAAGTGTCCTACCAGCCTCCGCTCGTTGCGCCCACCGAATCTAGTAGCCACATACGCACAGTACCATTGGATGTTGTGACACGCCAGAAGGTGACCCAATCAACGAAGGCGAGTATAGAGGTGAATAGCGCAAGGCAGGTGGTGCTGCAACATCCGCAAAGGCGAAAGCGCAGGGCAGTCGTAGCGTGAGTCAATCGTGGGGATGCTCTTGGAGTACAGCCCGCGCATGTTGAACCGCCATGCGACTGGGTCACGGGCGGCGTCGCATCTATCGCGTCAACACCGGGATGAGTTTTACTGTGACGGTAGCTGTTGCTTAAGTCGTTGGGTTCGGCAGACGTCTTCGTAGAGCTATTGACACCGCTGCAATATTCGGGCTGTGTGGCTAAGATCGTGACACACTTGTGGTGTGTTCTTCACCTCTTTGCTGATTACGGCGCAATTCTGGTCGCCATAGTCACTTGATTTGATGACCGCGAGCTGGAATCTTATATCAACTGTTAGGGTTTGGTTTACGCTGTGTCGGCAAGTCCGCAGCTGATGTAGATGCGTTACTCAGGAAAACCAAAGCGCGTCATGGCGAAAAGCTGAGACTGTGCCTACTGGACGTCCAACCGCGAATATGCGGTTGAGGTCTTGCGCAACGAAGCAGCGCTCGGTTCAGTTATTGATGTCGAGCTATGACATGTATGCGGGCGTCATCATCTGCAGGGTCTAACCTGCGGCTTCTCTCATGTCCTCATCACATCACTATCTGCAAAGGCATCAAAGGGTCATATTGTATCTCCATTCATGGAGCTATCAGCCTTAGCTGCGGCTATGCTTTCAACCGCTACCAATCGATACATCAAGTATCGCCATGCTGTCTCAAGACATCTACTCGGTGTGCACTTGCATATCGCAGCCTCGAGCGACGCGTTCCAAGGCTTCAGCGAGCACCTCAACCATCATCATGCGCATCTGGCCTAGTAGCTGTTCGCATACACTAGCGATCACACTCGCGGCGAAGCACACAGGCGCTAGAAGTACATCGCGCTCGAAATCCTCAGTCCAACGCAACTGACGCAGCACAGCGGCGTAGATTCCAAGAATGATCGCCATGTTCCAGAGAGCAAGGAGTAGACTCTTGGGTCCTCGAAGAGATGCGCAGAGCAAGGTGACCGCATGGATAGCCATTATGCTGAATTGAGCATCCCTTTCAAGACGCGCATTCCCGACCTCGAAAGGACCGATGGTAAAACGCTCCGGGAAGTCACCGATCTTCCTCTCGTCCATCGTCAATCCCTCAGAGGTAGTTGCCCTGGCAAGACCAGTCGTATCGATCTTGACGATGAGGTTCGACGGGTTGACGTTGCTGACCGTAGCATTACCGTCTTGACACTCCCGGTTGTGTTCGGCTAGTGCTTCGGCGATCTTGCTGGTGACATACTCGCGGATGCCTTGACTGGGCGAACTGTCGTCGAAGATGTTAGACGCGAAAGACTTGCGGGGGCTAGGTTCGTCTTCATCCAAAAGCGTTTTATGATCGTGCTCGTCAGCAGTCTCGAAGGAACGTGGGATCCGCGGCGAAATACGAGCAGTCTTGAGGAAGTCGTTCGTGCGCGTGATGCTGGTCGTCTTGTAGTGTTCCAGGCTGGGGTCTTCTACTGGGCCGCCGTGCTGGGGATAACTAGGGATGTCTGCACCTTTGTTAGTGAGTGCGTAAACCTTATAAGCGACTTGACGTACTAGGCAGTGTCTCACACGTTGCGGAGTCCGTGATGCTTGCATCTGAGATATGGCTGCTGTTCTCGTCTGCATCGGTGTTAGCATGCTGTATCGAAGCGCCCTGAGTAGACCCTTACTGTTCATGGTCTCTGCGATCTTGTGGGAAGAACCCAATAACAGCCCGCTTTGCTTGTCTGCATTACCAGCTGCACGTGGAGACATATCCTGGCTTTTGGCGACCTCGGATCCAACACAATTACGGTCTGTTCCCCCGACATGTCGTTTCGGAGAGGCGCTATGAGCTGAATGAGGGAAGGAGGGCGGTTTCTTCAAGAGACGCTCGATTTGCGACTCCGACAGTAGACCAGCATGCGAGCGTCTTACACTGTTGCTGCTCGACCCACGGCCAGCATCGCGTATCGGAGTGTTGTCCTTCGCGCCTAGATAAGACTTTGCAACTGCTGTAGAACCAATCGTCTCATCGTCGCCAGACTCGGTCTCACCAAGTTCCTGTAGGCTGTGCACGGACTGCTCGCTGGGTAGTAGACCAATCTGTTCGTATCCTGGGCGCACATATGGCGACGCCAACGGGCTGGAAGCGACGGGCGGGGGCGACTTCTGTAAGGTAGCGGGACTGGATGATGCGTTCGAGCTGGATTGTTGTCTGAAAAGTCCGCGGAAGCGGCTCGGCTTGCGATCGGTCTTTGGTGTCGCGTTAGCGGAAACGCTGAGGCGAGCCATTTCAGTGTCTTTAGCGATGGCAGGCGCTTCTTTTGGTGTTCCAGATGACATCTGTGGGAAGTGGAGTGAGTGGGAGAGGAACGAGTTGCGGAGTGTTATGGCCGTCGTCGCGCTTTGCTAAGCGAAGGTCACAGTGAAGGTGAGTTCGCCCACGTCCAAACGCGTCGACGCTTCACTGACCAGATTTACCTTTGAGGACTTGATATGACGTTTGATTTTGTCATGGGTCTTGTCCTCTCTACGTGACTGCGCAAACAGTCTCGTCGTGGTGTTTGTTGAGGCGCAACCACCTGATCGCTTGCCTTCATTCATGCGAACGACGCCCAATTTCGGTCGCGACAGGAAGCGATTTTTTTCATGGACTGATGCGCAAGGCTCGATCCTCGCCTGATCACGTGTATCTGGGTCTCTTGCATTACTAGTGGCTCATTTGAGGACAGAACGATGCAACCACTGGGCGTGCCAATGGTGGAGCACTTTTGCAAACGTTCGGTTTGCAATATGGACTGACAGCGAGCCAGTAGTTCAGGAAGTCAGCAAGTTAGTTCGTAAGATATAGGGCGACTGGTGCGTCTACGGTGTAGGCTTCTCGTATGGGTGCTAGACAGCCTAGTATTGTGCGCATTGCCCCAGGACCCCGATGAGTTACTTGATGACCATTGCGTTGGCCGGCGCTATGTTGCAGTCAGTCTTCTAGCCCTCAACGCTACGCTTCGCCTTCGTACCCAAGAAAGAGCCCCAGGTACCAGAGGGATGGAAGAACCCTGGTGGCCAGAGAGTTAAGAGTGAACTGTCGACATCGTCTTCGGTATTGACCGAACCGCGGGTGCGTGAACCCGTGGAAGGCGTATTTGTACGATGTCATTATCCCCCGGAGCTCCCTGCCGGTCGAGACCATGGCCGGCCATCGCGCAACGTTTGAAGGTCCAGATCGCAGTGAGCGAAGTCGGAGGAACCACCGTCGTGGGACTTTGGGTTGAGGATGGCTGAAGGCTGCGTGCTCTTCAAAAGTGTCGAAGTCCTGGAGTCACCCGCCGAGAGGAGCTTGACGGGTGGCTCCGGTGATGGCTCGTGCACCTTCTTCGCGTCTTCCGCGCCGGCGCACGCAGGCGTGCCCTTGAAGCGTACAACCATGGCATCGCATTCATCAGCCATCAGCAACTGACACCGATACTGGGTCCACGCTCAAAGCTGCTCCCCAACATGTTCTCCGAAGCCACGCTTGTAAGCCCTCACGGTAGGCATGCCGTCAAGCATGAGCGTGAAGGGCAGTTTGTATTGCCGTCTTGCTGCGCTTCGTCACGGGCACGGTATCGCGACGATACGAATCGCTCTCCTTGGAATTGATGCTTTCGCGAACGACACCCCACAATATGCGGTATCTAACGCTTAACATCGAGGCCTGCTTGGCGCCAGCACGGTACTCAGCCGCAAAACTCGAATTGCGATACCCTGCGCCGGGCCATCAATACGGAACGATCGCGTGCCCTGGGCGTATAGAAGATGAAGTCATCTTTGCTGCTGTTCGTCGCAGGCCTCAGTTCAGTAGCTCTGGCTAATACCGGAAAATTGAGCGGTGATAGCCAAGCCGATGCCACAAGTAACATACCGAACGCCGACGAAGTCAAGATCGCTATGGACAATGCGCGGATCGCGCAAGATCCCTTGATGATGGGTGCGATGCCACCAAGCGATAATGGCGCCTCGCCTCGCCACCGACGAGAGAAACTACAGCTGCTGAAGAGGATGGACAAGAAGAGCGGTAAATGGGGAACGAGCCACCCGCGTTACAGGCTCCTGGAAGCGCTGTGGGCATATACAAGGTACCGCGAACGCCACATGGCTGAACTGGACCGATGGCGGAGTCTTTACAAGAGCGTCAGTAAGAAGCAGAAGAAGGTCGGCCAAACATGCACATTGTGATGCCAGTTGCTTACAGTGGAACAGACGTTAGAGAACACCGTCGGCTACACGAAGAAGCTCGATGAACTCGAGGAGCTGATCTATGTGAACGCGGCCGTCTCCGATAGCATGGCCCTACATGCCATGAAGTTCTACGGCATCAGCCAGGAAGAGCTGGATGAGCACATGAAGCTGGCGGAGAATGACAAGCGCCAAGCAGACAAGTTCGCGACAGCCCAAACGCTGAAGCACTACGTACGCGACTGGGCCGATGAAGGTCTCAAAGAAAGAGACGAAGCGTTTCCATGCATACTGAGCACCTTGAGCGCCATCAAAGCAGAGTCAGTCGAGAGCGCACCGCTCAAGGTATTGCTTCCGGGCTCCGGAGTCGGTCGGCTAGGTCATGATGTCGCCAATCTCGGAGGTACGTGTGACGCGCGAAAGCACGCGAACGGCTACTGACGTAGGCGCAGGCTTCGAGGTGACGATCAACGAGTGGTCGATGTACATGAACGTCGGCTATCGTTACATGGAAGCGCAAAAGGATGCGCACGCGGTCACGATACACCCTTTCATCGACGGGATGTCGCACCAGGCTACAAAGGCCGACATGATCCGGAGTGTGACGGTGCCCAACATCACCCCCAACTCTGGCGTCCTGCTCATCGAGGGCGACTTCAACACCGCATTTAATGACCAACCAGGTCACTACGACATCATCGTTACCCATTTCTTCATCGACACAGCGCGCAATCTCATGGCCTACTTCGACACCATTCAGAGGCTGTTGAAACCTGGTGGTCGATGGATCAACTTTGGCCCACTTCTGTACGGTACCGGGCCTTTCGTGCAGCTAAGCCTAGAGGAAATTATCGATGTGATTGTGGAGATGGGCTTTAAGTTCGAAGATCTGGGCGATGAGTGCGGCGAGCTGACGTTCGAGGGCAAGAAGGTCCGCAGTAAGGAGGCGGAATACGGGTTTAACCGGAGAGCGTTGACGCGGTACGCATACCTGGCGCAGGTCTGGATAGTGAGGAAGGTATAAGCTGTCGCGTCGCTCGCGTTCTCGCGCACACATTGCAAGAGATTGCAACTGCGTACTCCAGCTTTAACAACGGCCTGCCTCCTACCTAAGAAGACGTCCGTAGGCCAACTAGCCCCTACCCGATAGGATGTTTTTAGGTCTGCTAGCTCTAAGTAAATTTTAGCAGACAGCAAGATTACCCTGAACTCACATCCACCGACCAGCAGTCCAAGCTACACATTTGAACACTACAGGAGGCCGCGATGAGCACTGCTGAGCGGGCTACAACGAGCCACCGACTACCACCGAACGTATTCCGGGGCGAGATGGGACGACCGTGTGCCCGAAGCGATCTGCCCCTCGAGCCTTGGCCATCATTTCTTCCACATGGAGTGGAATTTTGCGTTGCGGGACCTGTCAAGAAGCAGGGAGAGTAGGCAAGATGGGAATGAATTGCTAGAGTCCAGATGCCTCAGAATCGATATACACGAGGTGTGCTGTGGCCGCCACTCTGGGAACGAATGGGGTATAGACGCGGAAGGAGAGAGCCCGGTGCCGCAATCATCGCCGTACGCCCGCGCCCCAGGTCTTGATGAGACAAGCGTTATTATCCTTGCCTTGGTCGACAGCATCCTCTGACTCCGCCTGGCTACAGCGTTGTTCGGACTGTCCGATCAGTGTGATAATCCGTTACTAGATGCACAGGTCTCTAGAAACCGTCACTGTTGTTTTCCTGTAGACTCCCAAAGAGGAATTCACCTCTACCAGCTCCTGCCCGCTTCCAGTCGGTGAACCATGCACGATGACAGCCTCCCACTCCGGCCAAATTCTGCTAGTGAGATTTCCAAAGCTTGACATTCTCGCTGCGCCAGTAGGTACCTGAGGCCTCGCAGCGATCGTGCCCCAGATGGCTGCAAGCGGCTTTTTGAGAGATGGCAGTGAGGCTGCGATCATGCCCATGTGCAGTTCGAGGAAGTTCCAAATCGAATAAGCGTCATGCTCATCAAGCGGACTGGCCTTGATCTGTCTCACTATGCCGGCAATGGCCGCGAATGCGCCGAAGGAGAGGATTAGAACCAGTGAGATACGAATACGGATTGTGACCTTGAGCTTGATGACGATTGGGATCGGCAGGAGGGCGAGCAGGATATCTGTGACGATGTGAAAGACTACACGGTCAGGAACGAGATCGAAAGAACGCAAGTGGCTTCAGTGGAACTCACTCCCGTTTCCGAGCCCGATGATAGTGAAAGTGCTAAGGCTGAAGCACTTTGCGTTGCCCGCTCCGAACGGCGGCGGACGCAACCTGTAGTCCCATGCCGCTGTGACGGGGACGCACTGGAAAGTCTGGCACAGCACCATCGGTCAGTATAGATGGATGGGACAAAGTCGGCGCTTCGAGCAGCTGCGTTAGACGTGAACAGGCTCACTCACTATCGTCCCCACGCTGACGAGGGTCAAGACAACCATGAGCACAATAGCAAGCCAGAGAGCCCGAGTGTACGATTTGTTCGTCACTACCAGGCGCTGGAGAAAGAGGCATATCGACACTTTCACCAATCCGAGTGCAACTACCACCGACACCTGGTGGAAAAAGCGAAACATGAGCAGCTGACGATACATAGCCGCGTTGGCTTCGAGTAGCTCGACGCGACTCCCCAGCCCCAGCCCGATCTGGAGCATGTAGAACACGAAACAAAACGTTGCAAACACCTGGGTACATCGTGTCAACAGAGTCCCGAAACGGCTTGCAGCACACGATGCGTACCAGCGCGCTGATCATCACCCGGTCGTCGGACCCGAACGAGCCGTATGGTCGGCCACGCTGGGAGCGAGCCCAGCAGCGGGTCAGAACGACCGATAGCGCTGCCACGTACTGTGGTATCGAGTGGGCGAGCAAGTGCGCAGCGGGCATGTTGGTGAGGTAGCGAAGGGATGTGAAGTTATGGGGTCGTGATGGATGCTGCAAGCCCTACATGTTCTTGCTGCTCCGTCATCTCACAGTTCCTTACGGCGCGGTCAACGAACATGAACGTGTTTTGGAAAGACGGCACAGGGCCGACTTCTCGATGCTCGTCCATCCCGTAGCAATGGAACCGATGAAGGGAGCCCAATTTAAGGCGGCATCCTTTGCCATGCGCTGCACGATAAGCTCCTTACCACCGCAGACAACTGTCGTGGCTGAAAAGGGTATGCGCGTATGCTTGCTGGTCTGGCACATATCTCGAGCCTTGCAGTGTTGCTGTGCGGAGCGATATCATGCCATGGTAGCTGCTGGGTCGTTGAGTCTGTTTGCTGTGCTCTAAGCAAGCATGGGACGGAGTTGGCACTTGCGTACATCCTTGCATACGCAATGCAAAGACCTGTCTGCTTATGCTCCTGTGGGTCGATAATATGCGGCGGGATCGGTGGTGTTCCTACGCACCAAGCGCCTCGTGCTCGAATGTCGCGTGCAGGTGCGGCAGGGGGTTGGGCAGACTACACCCGATCGGAGACGAGCGTACAGGGCTGTTGTACCACGCCGCCTCGCGTCCTCTAATGTGGCACAGTCGCCGTATGAGACTCAGACCTCCGCCCAGCTCCACGTGCTAGACCAGCCCAGAGAGATGCCACAATCACTCGGTGCACCAGTCTGCAAGATAGCTTCTCGCGACTTGCGCGGCCGATACTCCAACGACGTCGTCTTTCTTCTCTTCTGCACTGGACACAAAAGAGCCATCGGACGACACGTCGCTGACCCGCAACGATACATGCCGCGTCTTGCAGAGTGTCCATCTCTGATCGCGCCTTATCTCTGTAGGTCCCAGTCCCACTCAACCAACGGCGTTGCCCCTTCAATGCTCCACCGGGCCGCCCCAGACCCGCGGAGCTAGCTCGAAGCCGCTGGCTCTGCGTCCTGGAGGACGTTCGTGCACTGCCTATTAGGTCCCTGGCGGTCGAGTTCGCAGCGGTTGGATGCTCCCGAGGCTTGCCCGCCACCGTGTCATTCTGCACCCTATAAAACTAGATGCTGGCCTCGCTGACCAGCGTGCCTACGCTACCTGAGCTAGTGTCACTTTTGTTCTTGTATCCTGAGCAGTAGCAACGCTAGACAACCAAAACAAGCTCAGCCATGAAGGCTGTCTGCTTCTTCAGCGTACTCAGTGCGGCCTTCGCCTTAGCTGGCCGCACCCATGTGAAGTTCATGGAAAACGACGCTCTTGCTGCTGAAGGCTTCACAAAGTTAATGTTCCACGTGGCGAAACGCGGTCTTCCCAGCCCAGGAACTTGCACATCCGAGAAGTTGTCGATCCGCAGGGAATGGTGAGTCAATATCGAAGCTGAAAGCACCACACCACTGAGATCGATACAGGGCAACGTTACCCCGCGAAGAGAGGGTCGCCTACACCAATGCCGTTAATTGCCTGCACAAGCTACCGGCGAGGACCCCGGTTTCTGTCGCGCCGGGCGCAAAAAGTCGCTACGACGACCTGGTCGTCACTCACATCCAGCAGTCGCTCTCTATCCACGGCACCGGCAACTTCCTGTCGTGGCACCGCTACTTCACCTGGGTCTATGAACAGATGCTTAGAGACGAGTGTGGTTTCCAGGGGACTTTTCCATATTACAACTGGGCTCATTATGCCGAGGACCCGAAGAGCGGTCCGTTCTTCGACGGTAGCGCTTCGAGCATGTCTGGCGATGGGGAGTATATCCCCGATCGCAACTCTTCTTGTTTCCCCTGGGACGGCGTCGCTGGCCCCTGCTACATGCACCTCCAACCTGGAACAGGCGGCGGTTGCGTGACTTCCGGCCCCTTCAAAGAGTACGTTCTGATCGCTTACTGGTATCGCACAGGCCAGCTGACTTTCTGGCAGCTTCAAGATCAACATGGGACCACTTCAGACTATGCTTCAGATTCCTGGTGGTCTCTCGCCGAATCCGCAGCCTGATGGCCTGGGGTACAATCCTCGCTGTCTGCGCCGCGACATCTCTTTACAAGCTGCGAACGCCACGTCGGATTCCGAGGTCGTTCGACTTATCAAGAACTACACGGATATCGCGTCCTTCCAGGCGGAGTATCAGGGTGCGTTCGCTGAGGGGCGGATGGGCGTACACACAGGTGGACACTACACCATAGGCGGCGATGCAGGGTCGGACTTCTACAACAGCCCTGCGGATCCGGCATTCTATCCACATCACGGGATGATCGATCGCCTCTGGTGGACCTGGCAGAACCTAGATCTCGAAAGCCGTGGGAGGGCGGTGGCGGGCTCCGCGGGCGCCATTGGCGAAATTACGGCCAGGAACGCTACGCTGGGGGACAAGCTGGTTATGGGTCCGTATGTTGGATATCCGAATGTGACTATAGGCGAAGCTATGAGCACGATCGGAGGCCCCTTCTGCTACGTGTACGCGTGAGCGGCATTACGGAGCGCGTGTAGTGTAAGAACATAGCTTCTGCAAACCTTAGAGGTATACTTTGAGCTATCTTCTTACTTTAACTTCGAATACTATCTACTAGAACCGTAGTAATACATCAGAGCTAGGTTGTCTCTAGAGGCGAAAAGCGTAGCTACTTCTACCTCCAAGCGACTGCCCTAGGTTCCAATAGACTCTTGATTTTTAGGTGCGAGCGATAAGACGCGATAAGAAAATGAGAGTGGAACTAAGGAGTAGACTTTGACCGCAGTCTAACGTGGTGGCAGATCTTTCAAACAGGCCATTTTGTGCAGAGTACCCGCGTGATCCCAATAGCTGCGAATCGAGCCTGCTAGCAGCCGTACCAGAAGGGCAGCCGTCTACCATATCGCTTGTCGCCATAATGGAAGCACGCCCAACCAAATTGGCTCGGGACATCGCCAGGTACGCAGCCTCTAGATCCGCGCAACTGTGCCTAACTTGCACAGTTTGTTCAACGACACGAGCTATTCCAACGCTACAGTCCTTATCAATAGCATAACACTATCTGTTCACAAATCCATCATCTACACGCAAAGCGAATACTTCAAGAAGGCATTCTAGAACGAGTTCGTGAAGGGAAGCGCAGGGGTGCTCATATTCAACAATAGTAGAGGAGCCGCCCACTAGAGGGTATTTGAGTACTTGTACACTGGCGGCTATTCGGACAAGCTGTCGCATGTTTCAGAAGGTACGGACTCCACTACCTAGGCGCTCAATTTCCTAACAGCTACTAGATAACCCCGCGCTGCTAAAGGAGCCTCGACTATATGCCCTTGCTAACATGTTATTTTTAGAGGACTAGAAGGTAGTTGCCACAGCAAAACTTTAATAAAAGTTACAAGATCTCTAGAGAAGCAACTCCTTTCTAGAATGTATTTAAGAAATATGTGCGACTACTCCTAAGAACAATTGTGCGATGCGATCTGCTGTAGTCGAGGTAGCGAAGGTTCACGTCAGAGAATTAGGCAGCAAGGACGTGTTCAAGGATCTCATCCGCGAGGGCGGCGATTTTGCCGTTCAGTATCTCGAGAGCGTCATTTTCCCACCGCCTCCCGTGGATTCCTCTAACCTTCGTCCAACGGGCAGTCCCTTTGGTGAAACACCTAGAGGTTACAGGCCATTGAAATAGCAATTTGCCTAGTGCCCGAGCATATCAAAAGCATGATCTGTTCTAGCGGCACGTCTTTGCAGGGCTGTCGTCGAGGAGCGACCTAGACGCGAAGGACACGAATTGACCAGACTCAACCCTTTCGCCCCTTCTACGGCGGGGCGGGCACTACCGCAATCTCTCGCATAAACTGCTCAAATCTCAACGTCCGTTGCACCTCGCTCGCTTTGAGCGTCCACTTGGAGTTGTTCTTTAGCCGCAGAAGCTCATACGGCTGAGTGGCCATCCACCTCGACCACTTCTGGATGACGGCCGTGACCTCTATAGCAGATACATCGAACCATTCGATGTGCTGCTTTAGGCACGCGCCGCAGTATATCCTGATGCGACGGTGATCGAGCTCGGCGTGGCATAAGGCCTCAACGCGACGCGCGTGCGGGACGAGCACGGCCGGCGCAGCTGGGGCATCTTTTGCACTTGGAATGGTAGCAGCGGCTTGAGCGGGGGAAGGGTATAGCGGCTTGGTCTGCCTGTTGCAGTCGAACGACCACTCGTCGTGCCGTTCCGTTACAGAGCGCGTGGTATACCCAATCTTGACGTAGCCTTCGTTGCCCTCGACCTCGTAGGAGTAGACATACCCGTCACAAAGGTCATGGGCATCTAGTAGTCTGCTGATCTCGGCGCGGATCAGCTTGTGCGAGCGTGTAGGACTTGCGTCATGGTTGGCATGTTGGAGAATGTTGAAGCAGCTCGAGTCGTAGGCTTTTTGCCAGTACGATGCCGGGTCGGCGTCTGGGCTAATGGTGGGGCCTGGTGGAGCTCGTGGGCTCGGCAAGGCCTGCACGATGGGAACAGCTCTCCTCGTCATCAACGGAGTCATGACGACCAGAGGATCTGTTTGAACTCGTGGAGAGTATTGAGGGTCGTCTGGTGCGTTGCTGGCAAGGGTCTGGCCGCCAAGTGGCATTGGCAAGGGCAATACCGCCATGATACTCTTCTTCCACGCCGCGACCCACATGAATTGCCTCGAGCTTTGATGGGCGTTGCAGGTTCTATTCCACTCTAGCACCTTGAGCAAGAACTCCAGCGTGACGTGGTCGGAGTATATTTCCTGCTTGATGAGCTTTTGAAGCGTTTTCTCGCAATTCTGAACCTTCCATCCACCAATCCTCACCTCGCACGCATGTCCGTTGCCGTTGGCAATGCATTCGGCACTCAGCGGCTCGAGAGCCTTCCTGATGAGCCGCTCAATGGAAATTTTAGGCATGGTGCCATCAGCGCTACCAGGCGGAAATTCAAGCCTCCATGCCTCAAGTCGGCGCTCCTTTGGTCGACCCGCATCGTGCTGGTAGCAGTGCACCAGCATGACGAGCTTGAGCACAGCGGGTTCAAAGTTCGGAGAGGCGCGCGTCAGGCCCGTCATGGACGCAAGCTGCGTGTTAATGAAGTCCTTGTTGCCCTCCTTCACAAAGCGCTTGCATTCTGTATCCCTGCGCGTCTGGGCGCCGCATTGCCAGCCATCAATGTGGAGGTCTCTCTTGAGTGCGGCGAGGGTGCGTGATGGTGGTCTTCCTGCTGCCGGAGTTTTTGTGGTTGTGGTTTGCGGCGTTGATCTGGTACTCGTGGTTGATGTTGCATTTGTTGCTAGTGTAGATCTTGGTTGCGATAAGACTTGAGCGTCCTTAACGGGCTGTGGGGACAATGCAGTTGGAAAGGCCGCAGCGGATGCGATAGGGATGACGACTGGCTTGCGAGCTGAAGGAGGCGGACTACTGGGAGGGGTAGGCAGTATCGAAGCTATCGTCATCGTCGTGCTCGTTTTGCTCGCAGAAGTTATAGGAAGCGTTATGTTACAGGTAACACAAAGGATTCTCTCCTTGACATGGGGTGAAGGGGTTGAAGGCCAACCACGACCAAGTCAGAACGCAACGATGATCGCGGGGCTCGGGGTCACGTGATCAGGATTGGCATCCCGCCAAGACCAGGCCTCCGGGAGGCCAGTGGGGCTAGGGAAGCCACGGTCCTCCCAAACCTCCCTCTGGGATGGGAGGCCAGGGAGGACAGGACCTAAGGCAATGGGTATAAGAATGTGTTGGATTTCATTATTACACTCATTGTGGTCAACTCAAATAGTTCATCTCTTACACAGATTGTCAACTAGTTATTCTATCGTTTATAGAATTGGATTGTCTTTACCTGCAGTTATTCCACGATAACTCTTTTCCACAGAATCGCCAGACAAACCTCACGGACTACCGCTTTAGTCTACCTCGCCTTAGTACGGACCGAGCCTAGAGAAGTATAGCCTAACCCCGTGTAACACTTTGACCACCATCGGATTCAGTGGACGTGAATAACAACCAGGTTGCCCGATTAAGGAAGATGTCAGCCCCAAGAGTCACTCAGAACAACGCGGCCCAGGGTCCGGGACCCTCGGCACCAGCACCAGCAAACGATGAGATGCTGGATGCATCCGACTCGGAGACAGAAGATACTCCCAGTGCCACGGAGCTCAGACACCTTAGGCAACAGGCCCAAGTTCAGTCTCGGCAGATGCTCGAGATGCAGAACATGATCAATCAGCTTGCAAGTCAGCTGATGGCCACCCCCAACGAACGATCATCTACTACGAAGAAACCCAAGATGGCGTCACCCGAGAAGTACGACGGAAGTCGAGAAGAACTGCGAACGTTCCTCACCAACATCGACTTGTACTGCGAGTTCAACGAAGTACCCAACGACCAGGAAAAGATCCTCATGGCAAGCACGTACCTGAAAGGAAAGGCTTCCAATTGGATGCAGCCATACGTGGACGACTACCTTACGGATATCACGCAACATGGAACTAAGGAAGAAACCCGAACCATGTTCGCGAGTTGGACGGAATTCAAACAAGAAATGGGACGCATCTTCGGAGAAGTAGACGCGAAGAATCAGGCTGAGAAACGGATTACTCAACTGAGGCAAACCAAGTCTGTATCAGCCTACACGGCGGAGTTCAAGCAACTACAGGCTAGGATCGATTGGGATGATGCGGCACTTCGAACGGTCTTCGAAGCAGGCCTCAAGGAAAATGTCAAGGATGGCCTTGTACACCACGACAAGCCCGGAACACTACACGCGTTGATCGAGCTTGCTACACGCATCGACAACAGGCTATGGGAGCGAAACGATCAGAAAAAGTACTTCCGCCCTAACATGGCCAACATAAAGAGACAGCGTGGAAGGTATGACAGGGATGGCGATGCCATCATGACCGGCAAAGTACAAGAGAAGGCCAAAGACAAGAAATCCCGAGGAAAGAGACACGACGGTCTCTCTAAGGAAGAACGCCAGAGGCGTTATGACAAGAAAGCATGTCTCCGATGCGGTGAAGTTGGACACTTCGCCCGAGACTGCCCTACGGGTGAAGCAAGTAAGCAAGCAGCTGTCAAGATCGGGATGGTCAGACAGGGCACGCCCTACCCGGCTCAGATAGAACCGGATGACAACCTTAGCGACATGGACCTCTACGAGGAAGCCCGCATGGAGGAAGACTACGAGGTCATCCAGCAACCAAAGCGAGCCGACGACATCCTCACGATGGAGAAACCTAAGGAAACCGACTGGAAAGTCGAGGACAGAGTCGTACTAGAACGACTAGCAAAGAACCAGTGTTGGGTATGCGGAGACGCCGCACATCACGCCAACGACTGTGCGAAGCGGGACCGAATTGTAATAACCGGCCCGGACGCCGAAGAAGTTGGGTATCAGGCGATACACCAACAACCGTACTTCGAGGACCCAGGAACAGAGGTTCTCAACCTCGAAAGACCCGAAGAAAGGGACACCAGAGAACACCGAGGATTGTGCTGGTACGACTGCAAAGTAGAGTGCGAGTTCCACCAAAAGGATAAAGAGGATTGCAGAAAGGACCAGGAAAGGTGCTGTCACCTAAACCTGTGGGCAGACGAGTGTCTAGCGGACAACTGCCACCTCCATGAGCCTGAGAAAATAGGAATCCATGAGAGACTCCTATGGCCACAGTGCAAGAACGGATGTTCCTTCCACCGCGACCAACTCGAGAAAGCACGACAAGTGGACGACTACTACCATGTCACCCTGTCATCAAACATCTGCGAAGTAACAAACTGCCCCATCCACGAAGCCAAGAAGGCGGAGCCAAGGAAGAAAATCACCAAGGAAAAGATACCTCATCAGAACCTTCATTGGAGCTTTTGTTACGACGACAGATGCATAATCCATTACAGTTCCAAAACCGACACAGGCTACTTTCCCAGGAAAAGGAAAGGTAAGCAGGCAAAAAACTAGGATGCCGCCAGAAACAGGGTCACACTGGCGAGGGCATACCTAAAACGACCCTTAGGAAAGTACAGGATACCGATGGTCAAGCAAGGCAGTTGCTCACAACCGTATCTGTACAAGGTCAGAACATCCAGGCGCTCGTAGACAGCGGGGCCGCACGGACATTAATCTCCCCACGAGTGGTTGAGAAACACGAAATACCATATCGAATCAAGAGTAAACCGATTCCGATAATACTAGCCGACGAAAAACCCATGGAATATGGAAGCGGCATGATACGAATGGAAACCGAGTCCACCAAGCTACGGATAGCGGGCATAGAATGCCAAATGGACATCGATATCATGGATCTAGGAGGACTAGATATGTTAATAGGTTATGACTGGCTGGACGCCCATAACCCCGCCATCGACTGGCGAATGAGGACGATACTCAAAAGAGAACCTGTGCACAAGGTTGCAGGAGTACGCCACGAGACACGCCCGACGAATCAGAGCTCACCCCAGGACGGGAGATTTGGCAGCATCTCACCGCATAAGATCGCGAGAATCTATGCGAAGGACCCTCAGAAAATAGGAGTCATTTGGATAAGGAAAGTCGCGACCACGAAGGAAGGACCCTTACCACTAGAAATACCACGAGAGTATCAAACCGACGAGTTCAAGGAACTCTTCGAGGAAAACGAGGCTACTGATCTAGCAGACCATCAGGAGTGGGATCACGAGATCATCCTAGATGAAGGAGCTAAGCTAAGCCCAGGACCAATGTACCCAATAGCGCCCGAGCACGATGCTGAGCTAAGGGACTACATCCAGAAGAATCTGAAGAAGGGATTCATCCGACCGGGATCAGGCCCGATGGCCTCACCCATCTTGTTCGTAAAGAAGCCTAACGGAAAGTGGCGACTATGTGTCGACTTCCGAAGGTTGAACAGCGTCACGAGGAAGAACCGATATCCCTTACCACTCATTACAGAGCTCATGGATCGACTCCAAGGAGCTAAGTGGTTTACGAAATTCGACGTTCGGGAAGGATTTTACCGAATCAGGATTAAAGAAGGTCACGAATGGATGACAGCGTTCAAAACGAAATACGGACTGTTCGAGTATACGGTTATGCCGTTCGGTTTGACGAACGCGCCGGCAACCTTTCAATCAGTCATCAACAACGCTCTCCACGAGTACCTTGGGATCTTTGTCACAGCGTACCTGGACGATGTACTAGTGTACTCCAGCGGATCGCTCGAAGAACATGTGGAACATGTCAAGAAAGTGCTCAGGAAGCTCAAGGAATACAAGCTGTACCTGCAGCCAGGAAAGTGCGAATTCCACGTCAAAGAGACGGAATTCCTAGGCTTCATTATATCTACAGAGGGAGTTAAGATGAACCCAAAGAAAATCGCGGCTGTACAGGAGTGGCCACAACCCAAAACAGTCAAAGATGTGCAATCCTTTCTAGGATTTGCCAATTACTACCGGAAGTTCATCAAGGATTACTCGAAGATCACAGCACCCCTCTCAGAGATCACGAAGAAAGAAATAGGGTTCAAATGGAACGAGGAACATCAAGAGGCTTTTGTTCGAATCAAACAGATCTTCCTCGAAGCACCCGTACTAGAAATGTACGACCCCAGACGGGAAACGCGAGTCGAGACCGACGCGTCAGATTATGCACTCGGTGCTATATTATCACAGCAGTGCCCAGACAAGAAATGGAGACCAGTGTTCTACCATTCAAGGAAGTTCTCCGGAGCAGAACTTAACTACGACGTTCACGATAAGGAACTACTCGGGATAGTAGCTGCCTTTGAACAATGGGAAGTCTATTTGCTGGGACTACCACATACGATCGAGGTTTTTACCGATCACCAGAACTTGGCAAGCTTCATGACAACCAAGAAACTCAACCGACGACAAGTCCGATATGCTGAGATGTTAGCTCAGTTTGACTTTAAGATAACGCATCGAGCCGGAACGCTTAACGGAGCAGCAGACGCTCTAAGCAGGAGGTCTGACCTACGAGAAGAAAGTCATGAAGAACCACACGACGCCATGTTCAAGAAGATGCCCGATGGCACACTACGATACAACCAGCCGGAACTAGCTAAGGTAGCTAAGGTGGCCGAGCAGGTGGAAACACTACAGCAGCAATGGCAGAGGAAAGCGTTGCACTGGCAACTAGAACCAAGGCCAATCCCACGGGAGATACAAGAAGATGAGTTGGAGCTCAGAGCGATGACCCAAGTCGGGAAAACGTACGTGGCTCCACCCATACGGGAAGAACTCATCAGAGAACTGCATGAGTCCAAGGAATACGGACACGCATCGCTGGAAGAAATGGCTAGGCGACTATCAAGGGTGTTTGCGATACCACGCTTGCGAGCGAAGGTGCAGGATGTCCTAGGCAACTGTTTGGCTTGTCATCAGAACAAGCCCAAGAGACATAAGCCCTACGGCCTGTTACAACCCTTACAGCCACCAACCAAGCCATGGAGCAGCGTAACGATGGACTTCATAGTGAAGCTCCCGAAATCGTTAGAACCAGGATCAGGACGACTTTGTGATACAATCCTAGTAATCGTGTGTCGATTAACTAAGGGAGCAAAGTTCGTACCAACAGAAGAAACCATCACGGCGGAAGACTGCGCGTATGAAGTCTCCAAAGCATTGATATCAGAGCATGGTATACCAGAAGAATTCATAACGGACAGAGATAAGCTGTTCACGTCTAAATATTGGACAACATTCCTGGCCAAACTGGGTGTAAAGAAGAAGCTATCGACTAGCTTCCACCCTGAAACGGACGGCCAGACGGAACGAACGAACCAGACACTGGAACAGTATCTGAGGATGTACGCCAACAAGCTGCAAGACAACTGGGTTGAACTCTTGCCGACAGCACAACTGGCCTACAACAGCACAAGATCGGCGACCACGAAGTACTCGCCGCACTACGCAAACTATGGATATGAGCCGACTGCTCATCGAGACCCAAAGGATGTAGAAAGCATCGCAGTAGGCGCAGATGATAAAGCCCGCCTCATGCGAGAATTACACGAGGAATTGAGCAAGAACATCGCCCACAGGAACCTCACAACAGCCAAAGCGGCTAATAAGCAAAGGATTGAGGGACCAACCTTTAAGAAGAGGGATAAAGTTTTCCTGTCACGACAGAACCTGAAAACTAAGCGACCAAGCAAGAAACTGGATAACCTCCGAGTAGGACCATTCGAAATCCTAGAGGAAATAGGCACAGTAAATTACAAACTCCAACTGCCACCAGGCATGCACATCCACCCTGTCTTTCACAAGAAACTCCTGGAACCAGCACCTCCAGATGCCGAGCTAGCAACGGATATAGAGCTCGAAGACGACGAGTACGAGGTCGAAGAAATTAGGGACCTGCGGAAAATCGGTCGTCAGTGGAAATACTTGGTCAAGTGGCAAGGATGGCCAGAGGGTCAGAACACTTGGGAACCAAAGGAAAGCTTGACGAACTGCAAGTCACTGGTACTTGAGTACCACCGGAAACACCCAGAGAAGCAAGGACCGGGTCCTCGAGGGAAAGGAAGTAATCAAAAGAAGGGTCGAAAGAAGCGTCAGCCTGTAACCAGCCCAAGTCAGTCGACGGTCCGGGTAGCGATGGTTCGGTTGTCGGAAAGTCCGTACCAGGGGCAGAGTTCCCCTCGGCTTGCTCTTTCGCACGGTCTTGAAGGCTCAGGATCGCGTGATCTCGATCAGCGTACGAACGCTCCAAGGCCTCAGTTTCCGCGACTTCTAGACGAAGCCGCGCGACCTCGGCCTCTGCACGGAGAAGCGCTAAACGCTTCTCACGCTTCTCAGCTTCAACCTTTTCCCACTCTTCCTCGGTTACAAACAAACTGCACTCAGCTTTCACGGAAATACAACCCGCACACTGCCCAGACGCAGTGTCCACGAAGCAACGAAGGTTCTTCTCCTCACAGCGCTTACAACGAAACGTCATTTCGTTCCCTTGCTGCCGGACGCGATTAGCCCGGGCCTGACGCTGTTGAGTCGAGTTTTGCGAACGGACACGGCGAGTCGGGGGTTGAACCTTGGGCATGGTTAGGGACGCTGGAGGCAGGAAGAGGCGGCTATAATGGCCCGGGGCGCGCAGACCTTATATGCAGCCCACGCCTTAACGATCGGCACGGCAAAATAATAATCCAGGGTATCGGGACGATACGCCTAAGAGGGGGGATAATGTTACAGGTAACACAAAGGATTCTCTCCTTAACATGGGGTGAAGGGGTTGAAGGCCAACCACGACCAAGTCAGAACGCAACGATGATCGCGGGGCTCGGGGTCACGTGATCAGGATTGGCATCCCGCCAAGACCAGGCCTCCGGGAGGCCAGTGGGGCTAGGGAAGCCACGGTCCTCCCAAACCTCCCTCTGGGATGGGAGGCCAGGGAGGACAGGACCTAAGGCAATGGGTATAAGAATGTGTTGGATTTCATTATTACACTTATTGTGGTCAACTCAAATAGTTCATCTCTTACACAGATTGTCAACTAGTTATTCTATCGTTTATAGAATTGGATTGTCTTTACCTGCAGTTATTCCACGATAACTCTTTTCCACAGAATCGCCAGACAAACCTCACGGACTACCGCTTTAGTCTACCTCGCCTTAGTACGGACCGAGCCTAGAGAAGTATAGCCTAACCCCGTGTAACACTATAAGTATTCTAAAAGATAGAATAGATTTAGAGTGTTGTCTTACATCTTTTAGGTAAGTTACAGCATATTGCAGTACTAGTAAAGCCCGCAGATTATGCGCACAGATTATACTCTCTAGATTTTCTTTCTTAGTTAGCGAAACCTAACGTAATACCTAATTGAGCGCGGATTGTGCATAATCCGTCGCCTCATATTAGTTAGGTACAACTAACTATAGGCGAACAATGGGGATACATTGAGAAGCTCGCTTCCCACAGCTATTTACGTTTGTCTGAAGCGCCTGTAGCAGGCATATGCGTCACTCCAATACTAGAGAGGAGAGAACTTAAGAATGAAATTGATAAGGGGTTATCTTCTACCAGTCAGAAATACGCCATTAAGAAAAAACATCATCGAGCGAAGAAATAACTGAGCTAACGCCAGGCATCCTCTTGATACTCGTCCATCAGCTTTGTGTACTCAACTCCAGCTTTCGCCCACCCTTTAATGCCCCCGAGTAGCACGAAGCTCCGAATGCTCGGGTTCCCATGCTCTTTGATATAGTCATCCATCCAAGCGGCAGCACGAAGCCCTCGATGCCGCGAGGAGCCTAAGCAGTGTCAGTTGCTGTACTTCTATGGCATTTATTGCTACAACGCACCGCAGTACCATATGATGCATCTGACATTTGCGCTTACCAGCAGTGTGTAGAGTGTAGGAAGGGTGGGATATAAGCTCTGTGCGGGCAAGTTAATCGAACCACGAATAGTCCCGCCCTATTTGAGACCGAGTCAGCTTTACACATCTGCATCTCTCAGTTTCTTCCCACTTACTGTGTGATCAACCTGGCGAAGATCAACGAGAAAGAAGTCTTTTCCGGGCTTCTGCCCTTGTTGTAACATTGTGAGAACTTCATCCCGGGATATCGTGGACGGCGTCTGGTTCTTCGCAATAGGGTAATTGACATCCCAAGGGGAATCGGGATCTACTGATAGTGATGGGCAGCTCATGGCAGTGTTGTGGGTACACTGGTACATGAAGAGTGGGTCACGCTTGGCTAGGGAGAAGATTGGAGAGTGAAGCCAAGGGGAACGGAGCCGTGAAGAACCAAGCAACGAAGAACGGAGCCACAACATGGATTGAAGCGATGGATGAAGAGGTCAGGTGTAGGTATTAGCTTTGTTGTTCCAGCGATGCATTCCTGTACTGTAAAATTTATGTGTTTTAGGGAAGGCTTGAATGTCACCCGCTGCGATTGATTGGTTGAGCACAAACGCAAGCATTGACCGCATGCACCTACGTATCACTGCCTGAATTCATGACACGCGCTTTACTTTAAGAGTAACCTTAAAGGCGCTAAGCAGATTCGCTCCATGAGGCTGTCTTTGTTGGGTCGATGCGTAGATTTCCCGCCAACCTTCATTAGTGTTTAGCGGTAAGATTTGTGTCACAGTAAACTTTTAAACGTAACTCTTAGTCCTAAAAACATCTCATATTCTACAAGTACCCAAACTAGGGACTGCTACTTTTGGATCACTATGCTATTATGTATGATCGCCTTACCGTGATCGCATGTGGTAGGTAGGCAGTTCCTATGCACGTTGGTTAATTGCTCAAATGCATCACAATGAAACTTACATCTTGCTGTGCAAGTAAGCCTTCCGGGCCAATGCAGGATCTCGATCTCTCATCGTGGACTGAGTCGTTCCTAACCTGGGAAGATCTCAGGTAGACAACCTGGAGAGGAACCTCAAAATCGGCTTTCCGAGTACGTATCCCAGCAACTCGTACACGCAGGACCAAAGAGTACGATCTCGAGATAAGGCTTCTACAGAATGTTGGGAGCATCGCTTGGTCAGGCTGAATGGGAATACGGACAGACGCTCTCCATTCATCCACGCTGTCATCTCTACGGCTCGCACTCGTAGGGGTCCTCTCTGGTGCAACGTCAATCACAGCGTCTTCATACCCTGGTGGCTCTTCTGTCTCAATGTAGGGGCTGTATCTCCAATCTAGTTGCGTAAAATCCATGTGCTCGAGTTTGATGATCTCATCGTGGAGCCGAATCGATTGGTTCCGAGTAAGGCACGTTTGTTTCGGAAGGCACGGCATCGGCTCTGAGGCGTAGAACGTCTTGACTCGGATTGCAGGTTTCACATTCAAGGATATGGCTCGCAAACGTTGCACGGCCAAGGGGACGTGGACGGTGATAGAGAGCGTCAAGTCGGTACAAGGGCGGTTTTCGTAGGGCGAGTAAGCTAATGGCAGTGGTTCTCTGGTGCTAATGGTGAGCTCTCCAAGGCGGCCTCCCAAAGCATACTTCCATATCGGTGAGTTCGTCTTCAAGACAAACTCCCCAGGAAAGCTAGCAACATGTGTTGGTGGCTCGACCTCTGTATACGGAAGAAATTCGATGGTCTGGCTCTTCTCAACCTTTTTCGCAGTCTGTGGCATCTCTGAGGATGTATCTTGCCCGTTTCTATATCGCACAACGCCGTGGAGTTTGTAGGTGACAGAGATCGGATCCGAATACAGTCCCTTTGATCTGAAGGTCGGAGGAAGGATCCTACACTGCAGGGGCTTCGAGGCGCCTAGGCCTTCGGTGCCGAGAGGAATAACGAAGAAGAAGGGAAAGCTGTACGAAATCGATCCATCTTCACGTACAGCCCTTTGGGCAGAGTCGAGCTTCACCTCGTAACTGACGTCGAGGAACTGCATCTGTTAACGCATGTCTTCCCAGTCGACCAATGTGTTCACCAGAACGTTGGACTTTGTCACGACTGGGTGATCGTAGCTTGGTGAGTAAGCTACTAGCTCGTTGGTGTTGGGAGCCCAAGCAGAGCGGATGAGGGTGGACTGCAATCCTAAAACGCATTTGCCAGTCAGATGCAACGATCTGGGAATTTCAGATGTGGTCTGACTTACCTTGGAAGAAGATCTCGATTTCCGTAAAACATAGTGCTGATGGCGATGAGACGCGAATCTGCCCTTCAAGCGAGTCTCCAGGTCGCAGGCAGCCATAATCGTTGCCATGCGGGCTGCATTTATCGCATGCTAAGACTTCAATATCCACTGAGACATTATTAGAATTAGCCATAGCTGGAAAGGAAAACCGTTTGGTTGGGTGGTGTGCGAGATTTGGGATCCTTTGAGCACTCTGTGCATGTCACCGCGACGTTGTGATAGGTTGCCTTGTCGCGAGCTTGGCCCTTGGTCACGTTCGCTACGCACCTCCTTTGTCAGCTTGCATTATATGTCGCCCAATAAGCATGCCTTAGTCCATAATGGCCAATCAGCGCAGTGCAACATCCGATCCTAGAGCTTCATAGATGTTGAGGGTAAGATGAGCTTGCGAAGGGTACAGTACCACTTCCGTAGGCTCGCGGCAGACTATGTACAATGATTGCAATCAATATAAGACCAAAATGTTCCTACTGCGAGCATCACATAGGCTATAAAGCATGCATGCATAAGGGATTTGCAGCCTCAAAACAACTTAGGATTCAGCATGTACCGTTATGATCTATCTTGAGCTATGTAACTGAACAACTTGCACCAGCCGTGCACTACTAAACACTCTTCCAGGCCCATCTGCTACCCATCCACCTTACTAGATAGACCAACCCGATCAATACAGGTACCTCAATGAGAGGTCCGACCGTAGCAGCAAGCGCCTGGTCGCTGTCAGGACCATAAGTGGCGACAGCGACAGCGATTGCGAGCTCGAAGTTGTTGCTTGCAGCTGTGAAGCTTTGGGTTGCCCCCAACTTGTATCCATATCCGAGCTTGTTGCATACGAATAGCGTGAAGAAGAAGATGACAATGAAGTACACAATAAGTGGTGCGGCGACTCGAACGACGGAGACGATTTGGTGGACCACTTGGCGACCTTGAGAGGCGAAGAGAACGAGGATGGTGTAGAGAAGGCCGACGAGTGACCACGGAGCCAGCCACTTCAGGAACACCTTTTCGTACCACTCCGCGCCAACCAGCTTCCGCAGTATGAGGCGCGTCAAGATTGCAGCGCCTAAGGGGATGCCGAGGAAGACGGCAACGCTTGTCGCAACCTGCTCATAGGAGACAACGACGGTGCCAGTTTCGCGGCTAATGACCTTTATGAAAAGGATGGCGAGCGGAGCGTAGAGTATCATCTGAAGAATGGAGTTGACTGCCACTAAAATGGCACAGTATTCATCGTCACCACCTGCAAGTCCGTTCCAGATTAGAACCTAGTGAATATAAGCACTGTGTCAGAAAGGAAGTAAGGATGTCTGAGCGTACCATGGCGATGCACCTCGCCAGGCCCACCAAAACCAGTCCTGTTCGCAAGTCGCTCCTGTCGGGTAAGAACGCCCATGCAAGACCGAGCTATAGTGTGTTAGTCGAAGCTGGGTTGAACAGAAGATGAGACGCACCATGAGGAGTGGGGCGACAATCCAGTTCATGAGTATACTGAAGCCAATCTGAATCCAGAGAGCGCGAGTTCGAAAGAGACGGTGCAATGTCTCGTAGCGGACTTTACAAAGAATCGGGTACATCATGACGAGCAAGCCGATAGCTATCGGGATTGACACGCCAACGAACTTGCCCTTCTGGAGCGCTGGCCCTGTTTCTTCGACAAAATTTCCCAGAAGGACGCCGATAATCATAGCAAGAAGGATCCACACCGCAAGAAAGCGGTCCAACCATCCTAGTCCCTTGATCACCGACCCCTTCTTCACTGCTGTTTGTTCCTCGAGCTGCAGCTTCTCGAGGTCGGCGTCGTTGTGAGGAGAGGCGGGTTCGGTATCGATAGGTTGGGGCCCTTCCGTTGACGACAACGTCATATTGAATGCTTTTAAAGGTTGCCGCGGGAGGTGTGTTGTTGTTGTAGGTAGCAGAGATGCTTTTGGCTGGCCTTCACAGGTATCTGAAATTGACAGAGACGCTATGCAGGCCCAACAGTAGCTCCCTCTTATATTCGAGGTCGTAAATGACAACGGCACATAGTGGCAGAGATGCTGCAAAGCTAGCTTTGGCCTCGGCCAATCATCACCCAGCAGTGACTCACCGGCATAAACTTGTGCGGATACATGGGGGCGGGTGCTTTTGCATAACATTATAATAGTCCCAGAAGATCTTTGCACGATTATTCTTGCATTCGCTCAGAAATCCTACAGACGCTGTCAAACAATGACTACCGCAAGCGTCACAGGTTCGCCCCCGCCATGGCACGCTGCGTACCCAGCGCCCAGAAATACCCCGGCCACTATTCGTCGCGAAGACGTCCTCGACATGATCAAGCAGAGCGCAGAGACTTCTAGCAGAGACTACATTCTCGTCGATTTGCGTCGCAACGACCATGAGGTACCCAAGATTGATCGTCATCTTACGCTTCTGCGGAAAGAGCTAAGTAAAGCAGGGCGGCACCATCCGCGATTCGATCAACCTTCCTGCGCAGAGCTTGTACCCTACCATACCGACTCTGTACACGCTCTTCAAGAATGCAGGCCTCTGTAAGATAATCTGGTATTGCTGTATGTTCCCTTCTACTTACTATGTAACGAACCGGCACCAAGAAGCGCCATCCCCAACATGTCCATGAGATTGACTAACTTTGGCGCATCCTAGCTTCCTCAAAAGGACGTGGCAACCGTGCCGCTGGTTGGTTCGCCGACTACATTGCAGATCAAGGGGATGAACAGATGAAGAGTCTGGCCCTAGCTGAGGGCGTGAAAGGATGGGCAACGGCAGGCGATGAGTACGTCCAGTGGATGATCGAGTATGATGCTAAGGTCTGGTTGCAATCTTGAGGTCTGGTTGCATCCTCGACTTCTTTTGGAAGCTATGCTACGTAGGAGGGACAGTTTAATGGGGATCATCTGTGGAAGGTAGATGCAATGCGCAACGTGGGACTATGTGACGATGAGATTGGTGGTCGCTGAATTGACGATCTATA
Source organism: Alternaria rosae (assembly GCF_020736505.1). NCBI lineage: Eukaryota > Fungi > Ascomycota > Dothideomycetes > Pleosporales > Pleosporaceae > Alternaria > Alternaria rosae. The sequence continues at coordinate 1,763,506 of NW_025763577.1, forward strand.
CCTGTTTGGCTATCGTACCGGGTGTTCGCACAGCCGATAAGATGCACGGTCTGTGTTCGAGAGCGGGCTCCGGCGTTGGCGACATACTGTTCGCTTGCGGTGACGGCCGGGGAGGCGCGTGCCGGCACTCAGAGCAAGCAGCCACTAGTGACGCAGGGTTCAAAAATCGATTTCAACGAATAGCATACGACGAGTGACATACTCTCTGCTTGGCAGTGACCCGCAATGAGTGTTGAACAACATTTCTGGTTATGTACAGTACCGTACAACTACAGTTTTCTGCCTATACACCGTTCTTAGAGACAGACCTCACTCTGTTTCCCAGCAGCTGCGCGGCAAATTCATGTTCATTTTCCGTTCGCTCCGACCAACGGGTATTTGCAGTAACGCCAAATTCAGTCAATCATTCCTGCGAACGATGAGTACAGCAACGAACGGAGACCTGAACAATACAGCAGCAGAGCGTGTTCGGGCTGAGATCGCGACAGACTCGGCATACCACCGCACCTCGCTTGCGATACCTGCCTACGAAGACGAGGCTCACATCCGAACAACGTATCGACCCTTCCTGCTGGATGATGCACACTCAGACCGAGATTGGGTCGCTCGGCTCGAGCTTAGCACAACCTTGAAGATGGTCGATCTTCAAGTTATCAGGACTGGAGGTGACAGACCGAAGGTTCTTGTCTTATATGGCAGCATGCGACAACGGTACACATCATGCAGCTATATTGTGGTTCTCTCTGCATATTAAATGAAACTGATCATGCGCAGGTCCTACTCACGCCTACTAGCATTTGAGGCTAGTCGAATACTCTTCCGGCTCGGCTGCGACGTTCGCATGTACAACCCTACTGGACTGCCTGTAAAAGACGACGTTCAGCACTCGCACCCCAAAGTGCAAGAGTTACGAGACCTCAGCAAGTGGAGCGATGGCCATGTCTGGATAAGCCCTGAACAGCATGGAAATCTTGTTAGTACTTCGCACTATGCGACAATCCGTCTTGTTGGCTTTGCGTTTCACTAACAAACTTGTGCTACGCAGACCGCAGTGTTCAAGAACCAGATCGACTGGATACCGCTCTCAACAGGTTCTGTTCGGCCAACTCAAGGTCGTACATTAGCAATCGCGCAAGTCTCCGGCGGATCTCAATCTTTCAACACGGTTAACTCTCTGCGCATGCTCGGACGGTGGATGCGCATGTTCACCATCCCAAACCAGAGCTCGGTCCCTATGGCCTATACGCAATTCACGGATGGAAATGCGGACGAAGGAGGGAGCAGGCTGATGCCAAGCGGGAACAGGGACAGGCTAGTTGATTGCATGGAAGAGTTTGTGAAATACACTTTGGTTATGCGGCCACACTTTGATCTTTTCGGGGACCGATATAGCGAGAGAGAGGAGAAGAGGATCAAGGAAGAGAAAGCGAGATTGTTGGACACGCGGAATGGTATCTCTTCAACCGAGATGTGATCAGCAATATCATCGGCAAAGTGTAGGGTAAACACCATAGTGTGCCTGCCGTCCACGCTGATTAGGGGGCCGCAAGCTGTTCTGTACAGTGCGATGCATATTCTAGAAAGTCGGTTCAAATATGTACATATACTCGAGCATAGAATGCAGATTCATTAGCGGGTAGCTGTGTACGAAGCAATGATTTGGAGCGCTCGCTAAGCCGCGGATTAGCGCACCCTTGCTGCAGAAGTGACATGTTGTAGGGAGCTGGTGACACGTTGTAAACACAACCCATATTTTACCAACCCTAGAACACCCTGAGCGCTTGCAAAAACTTCACACTGTCTCTCCTCTGATTTGGCTTGTACAAGTCAAATGGCCACTCAACCCATCGACCCGCCATTTACAAGCATGAACGAGTTCGATGACATGAGCGAACATGACAGCACAAGAGAAGAGGCTCCTCCAGACGGTGGTTATGGCTGGATCTGCGTAGCCGCCTGCTTCACAATCAACTGCTTCACTTGGGGCACTGTCTCGGTAATCCTACGCTTTCTTCAATGATCTTTTCGATACCTTCGTGTCGCATTCTATACCCTGGTTACGGCAATAGTTCTTCTCTCACAATCAGCAGTCTCACTAACTCGTTGGTTTAGGCATATGGCATCTATCTTTCACATTACTTGGCTGAAGACATCTTCCCGGATGCATCCACTTGGGACTATGCGTTCATTGGCGGCTTCAACTTTGCTATAGCCATGCTTATAGCACCTATTGTTACTGTTCTCACTCGGAGATTTGGGATACACCTGACAATGGTTGCTGGCTTGATCTTTCAAAGCGGCGGCTTTATTGCAGCCTCTTTCGCCACACGAGTATGGCAGTTGCACATCTGTCAGGGCGTTCTCATCGGCTGTGGCATCGGCTTCTTATACATTCCCAGCCTTCCTATCCTTTCGCAATGGTTCGTTCAAAGGCGCAGCCTAGCCAATGGAATTAGCGCTGCAGGTTCAGGCGTTGGCGGCGCTGCCTTCGCGTGGGGCACAGAGGCTATCATTCAGCGTTTTACCATCGGCTGGGCTCTACGCATCACTGGGATTATCGCATTCGCCGCCAATCTCGCCGCAATAATAGCAATACGGGATCGAAACGATGTGATCCGGCCTTCTCAGCTTGGGTTTGACGCCCAACTCCTACGGCGATACGAGGTAATACTGCTGCTTGCCTGGGCCTTCACCAGCATGCTAGGATATGTTGTCCTTCTTTTCTCCTTGTCCGACTTCGCTCTATCTATAGGCCTTACTAGAGCCCAGGCTACGGACGTGATCGGTTTGTTGAACGTGGGTACTGCAGTCGGACGACCAATTATTGGCATACTCAGCGACAGATGGAGCCGAATCGATACAGCAGGTGTTCTGACCTTGCTGTGTGGTCTTTCATGCTTTATGTTCTGGCTGCCGGCTACATCTTTTGCGCTTACAGTATTTTTTTCAATCATCTGTGGGGCTATCGTTGGAGTCTTTTGGATGGTACGTTAGGAGTACCGACTCTTCTCCAATTTGCCGGTACATGCGCTAATACCATCATACACAGACTATAGGTCCGCTCTGCGTTGAGGTTGCTGGGATGAAGAACTTGCAATCGTTATTATCTCTATCTTGGGCGGCAGTGATAGTCCCCACTACTGGTATGTCTTGGTTGGGTTACCACCTTCTTTGTGATCTTCCAGCTAATAGCACTGGCCAGTTTCTGAAGGCATTGCATTGAAACTCCGACGGTCCTCCTCCTCTAAGGAATACCTCTACACTCAGATTTTTGCCGGCATTTCATATGTAGTCGCGAGCGGATTTATGTTCCAACTCCGCAGAGTGAAGGGTCGCCAGTCACAGAATCGTTTGGCCTAGTGCCATCGGAAAACATTTTGAGCGACGACACTAGTTGTTACCCGGTGTTGCAGTACGAAGCTCTTGACATGGTCTATGAACGATTTAATCGGTCTTGTTGTTATGTTTAGACTACGTTCAGTTCTTGTGAGTATGTTCGTTTGATTGTTTATGCCTAGTCGGTTTCAGCCGCGAGGCTATGCCCGGATGCAAAGGGTCGGCGCACAACCGACGCGCTGCTGAGTCTGTCTACACCGCCCCACTTCATTATACCAATGATATGATCGGCCATCCCCTACCCCTGCGTTGTCTGGCTTTCATCTACGAGTATATACATTTCGTCTCTAGAAATGACGTGTTTGCCTGTGTTTGTGTTCCTCGGATTGCGTCCCTGTGTGTATGCCGTACTCGAAGCCTCGTGTGTGTAACGTTGTTGCAAGGTTCGCAGAGGCACGGTTGCCTTGTGCTTTGCAACCGCAATTCCCTCAGTCTCCCCCAAGCGTTCAGCTGTTGTGTGTGCTATCTTGCCCTCGTGCCCCTAGGGCCCATAACACGTTCCCCAACCTTCAATATTCTTTAGTGTTGTGATGCCGTCCACTAGGTTCCTATGCGGCTGTGTTGTGTGGTGTGACCTGCTATCGGGCGCAGCGGCAGCAGCTCTACGTCGTAACGCGGCTCCAGAAGAGCGATGCTCCGCTCGTGCGTGTGGTCGAGCCTACTGAGCAGGACAGCTCTCTCTTCAGACCTTTTCCGGTGTGTCAACGGGCATCACTCGTTCGAAAAAGGGTAGGGCGACAATGAAGGAGGCTGTCTGATGATCTGTAGGTATTGCGTGGCGCTTGATGCTCGTCGATACGGGACGTTGCGAACATTGTCGGTTGGTGATGGCGTCTGGGTTCCGTCGTCTCATGTCTCATCGCTGTGCCGCGGCGAGATGGCTGCTGCTGCGTTTGATGGACGCGTCATGCTAAGTGGCTTGTTCGTAGATTCTGTCTGCACGTTCCTGCCAGGGCCGCAACTGAGGCTCTACAGGTACCAAACCGACACGTAGGGACGCGTCGTGACCTGGAGATACCGTTGCGGCTACTGACAGATGTACTCTGCTGCTGTGGTTACAAGCTTTCCAAATAAACGAGTTCTCGCTGTAATGCGGGCGGTGCTTTCAGTGGACCTTTCTCGGCGTGGTTGAGTGGACGAACGGCAGAAAGGCAAGATCTTGGATTTCATTGGTCAACGGGCCGGAGCTGAGTTGGCCGATCTTGGCACTCCGGCTACTGACGACATGGTTACGGCTTAGGATCCAATCTCGTTTGTACCAACACCAACATATGTTAAACACTGGACGAACGTCCGATATTATTTTGGGCGAATTTTGGCGAATTTTTAGTGTCTGATCTTGTTCGCCGACGAAGGAAGTGCACGAATCCCTAGTAGCACGCCTTCCAAGCAGCCACTTCGGTACTGCCAAAACTGGAAATGAGGATCAACAACAAGAGCTCTCCTGCGAAAGGCAAGGTGCGGTCGATTCCGGCATCCCATATTCTTGCGTGAGTGCTGAACTTGAAGAACAGGCCACAGATCTGGAGCGCATGCGCAACAACCAGCGTCGCTGTCGCGCGCGACAAAAAGAATACATCGCAACCCTCGAAGACAAGATCCGTCAATACGAAGGCATGAACATTGAATCTACAACTAAACAGAAGCTCGACGATCTTGCTACAGATAACAGGTCATTGAAGCGGCTCCTGCAATTTCTGGGATTACGTGATGAGTTTCTCGACGCATACAGTAATGCTGTTCGAATTGCTCCGGACATCTCGTGGCCGCTGCTGGGAGATGACCGCTTTGCTGTATCCAAAGACTGTCCAGCTCCCAATCCTTCACCGGACACACTGGAGGTATGTAGATCCAACATCATTTGTACTTTGCATCAAATCTGATCTTGACCAGCCGCACTTGCCCCCTATTGCAATCCACGAAGAGCAGTCTCAACATACAGCTGGCCAATTTGCAGATGTTCCAAACTCGAAACGAGCATCCCTCGACTTGTCGCAAATCAATGTACCTCTACCATGGGAGCTTTCCGACTTTCCTGCTAGCTCCGCCTCTTCCCACATGGAGCAATTTGGTCAGTTGACTCTGGATGCTTTGATGACAGAAGCATTTAGCAACGCAGTCACTGTAGAAGATGTATCAGACACGACGACGCTCTGTTCATGGGCTTTTTCGCTTGTTCTGAAGAGCAATTTGAAAGGCTACAGCGTTGCAGATTTGGATCTCAAGCTTCGCGCTGGATACAGACATGGTTTCACACCAACTGAGGGTTGCCGGATCGACAACAAAGTCTTACTGAATGTTCTTGCGGAACTCATGTAGACCTCGGCGCTTACCAGCTCGTACGTGACTTGGGACGATCCACGATTTCAGTCACGACGATCGATGCTCAAACTATTTGTGAAGCTGTGCGCTATACTTTTACGCTGCGTATAATACAAATTCAATTATCTGAAATCCTAAGGGGAAGTTTTAGGGTGACTTGGAAGTGGATTTAATCGAAGGTTGCATTACAATTTGGTTGATACGTGACTTGCACTGCGTACCTAACGTCCCATGCCCGTAAGCGAGAAATGCCCCTATTACGTATAGTGGGTGAGAGTTCATAAAGGACTGAGTTGATTTAATAGCTATGAAAGAGAGAGACTCTATATATGTGTATGATAAGAGAGTAGAGATAATCCTGGTGATAGCCCCTTATCGAGATAAACCAACTCGACAGGCACCTCACCCTTTCCTATACACTTCTAGAGATATAAAACTGCTGTGCATCTGCATTTCAGACACTTTTGCCTCTTCTACTACATTGTAGCTAAGAAAATATAATAGTTGTAGTCGACCTGTAACGCTAAGCGTAGGTCTATTTAACACGGAGATAAGCTTAGAGTATATGTTCTCTAAGCTTAATGTTACAGGTAACACAAAGGATTCTCTCCTTGACATGGGGTGAAGGGGTTGAAGGCCAACCACGACCAAGTCAGAACGCAACGATGATCGCGGGGCTCGGGGTCACGTGATCAGGATTGGCATCCCGCCAAGACCAGGCCTCCGGGAGGCTAGTGGGGCTAGGGAAGCCACGGTCCTCCCAAACCTCCCTCTGGGATGGGAGGCCAGGGAGGACAGGACCTAAGGTAATGGGTATAAGAATGTGTTGGATTTCATTATTACACTTATTGTGGTCAACTTAAATAGTTCATCTCTTACACAGATTGTTAACTAGTTATTCTATTGTTTATAGAATTGGATTGTCTTTACCTGTAGTTATTCCACGATAACTCTTTTCTACAGAATCGCCAGACAAACCTCACGGACTACCGCTTTAGTCTACCTCGCCTTAGTACGGACCGAGCCTAGAGAAGTATAGCCTAACCTCGTGTAACAGTTCTTCTTACGCGTTTAACTCGCCTCTTATAGGCCTTGTGCTTTACTGCTTTAGTTAGCGCTTAAGTTGTACATTATGTAACTAGAGCAGTCTGCTTAATATAGCGTAGCCTCTTACACTACAGCCTCTAGCCGCTTGATATAGTGCTCTTTACGCCTCTTTTAAAAGACTACTTCTAAGAACTTAACTACTACCTCTACTATTTGTAAGGCCTTACAAGAGTTATAAAACGCGACTTTTTTAACGTCTTTTAGCCTACCTAGAGCTCTATAATAAAGCTAGATCTTATATTAAAGAGTTTTTAAGCTATAGGCGTATAGCTAATAGATGCGAACGCTATACTAAAACGCTTTAACACTACTATTTTAGAGCAAGAGAAGACTTTAAAACTTAGGCATTACAGCGACAGCAATAGCTAGAGAGAGCTGCGTAAACCCTTTTAACTCTGCGGTTACTAATAAGGCTAGAATTAAAGCCTAGCGGCTTAAGGCTTTATTACACTCTTGTTACACGGGGTTAGGCTATACTTCTCTAGGCTCGGTCCGTACTAAGGCGAGGTAGACTAAAGCGGTAGTCCGTGAGGTTTGTCTGGCGATTCTGTGGAAAAGAGTTATCGTGGAATAACTGCAGGTAAAGACAATCCAATTCTATAAACGATAGAATAACTAGTTGACAATCTGTGTAAGAGATGAACTATTTGAGTTGACCACAATGAGTGTAATAATGAAATCCAACACATTCTTATACCCATTGCCTTAGGTCCTGTCCTCCCTGGCCTCCCATCCCAGAGGGAGGTTTGGGAGGACCGTGGCTTCCCTAGCCCCACTGGCCTCCCGGAGGCCTGGTCTTGGCGGGATGCCAATCCTGATCACGTGACCCCGAGCCCCGCGATCATCGTTGCGTTCTGACTTGGTCGTGGTTGGCCTTCAACCCCTTCACCCCATGTTAAGGAGAGAATCCTTTGTGTTACCTGTAACATTATCCCCCCTCTTAGGCGTATCGTCCCGATACCCTGGATTATTATTTTGCCGTGCCGATCGTTAAGGCGTGGGCTGCATATAAGGTCTGCGCGCCCCGGGCCATTATAGCCGCCTCTTCCTGCCTCCAGCGTCCCTAACCATGCCCAAGGTTCAACCCCCGACTCGCCGTGTCCGTTCGCAAAACTCGACTCAACAGCGTCAGGCCCGGGCTAATCGCGTCCGGCAGCAAGGGAACGAAATGACGTTTCGTTGTAAGCGCTGTGAGGAGAAGAACCTTCGTTGCTTCGTGGACACTGCGTCTGGGCAGTGTGCGGGTTGTATTTCCGTGAAAGCTGAGTGCAGTTTGTTTGTAACCGAGGAAGAGTGGGAAAAGGTTGAAGCTGAGAAGCGTGAGAAGCGTTTAGCGCTTCTCCGTGCAGAGGCCGAGGTCGCGCGGCTTCGTCTAGAAGTCGCGGAAACTGAGGCCTTGGAGCGTTCGTACGCTGATCGAGATCACGCGATCCTGAGCCTTCAAGACCGTGCGAAAGAGCAAGCCGAGGGGAACTCTGCCCCTGGTACGGACTTTCCGACAACCGAACCATCGCTACCCGGACCGTCGACTGACTTGGGCTGGTTACAGGCTGACGCTTCTTTCGACCCTTCTTTTGATTACTTCCTTTCCCTCGAGGACCCGGTCCTTGCTTCTCTGGGTGTTTCCGGTGGTACTCAAGTACCAGTGACTTGCAGTTCGTCAAGCTTTCCTTTGGTTCCCAAGTGTTCTGACCCTCTGGCCATCCTTGCCACTTGACCAAGTATTTCCACTGACGACCGATTTTCCGCAGGTCCCTAATTTCTTCGACCTCGTACTCGTCGTCTTCGAGCTCTATATCCGTTGCTAGCTCGGCATCTGGAGGTGCTGGTTCCAGGAGTTTCTTGTGAAAGACAGGGTGGATGTGCATGCCTGGTGGCAGTTGGAGTTTGTAATTTACTGTGCCTATTTCCTCTAGGATTTCGAATGGTCCTACTCGGAGGTTATCCAGTTTCTTGCTTGGTCGCTTAGTTTTCAGGTTCTGTCGTGACAGGAAAACTTTATCCCTCTTCTTAAAGGTTGGTCCCTCAATCCTTTGCTTATTAGCCGCTTTGGCTGTTGTGAGGTTCCTGTGGGCGATGTTCTTGCTCAATTCCTCGTGTAATTCTCGCATGAGGCGGGCTTTATCATCTGCGCCTACTGCGATGCTTTCTACATCCTTTGGGTCTCGATGAGCAGTCGGCTCATATCCATAGTTTGCGTAGTGCGGCGAGTACTTCGTGGTCGCCGATCTTGTGCTGTTGTAGGCCAGTTGTGCTGTCGGCAAGAGTTCAACCCAGTTGTCTTGCAGCTTGTTGGCGTACATCCTCAGATACTGTTCCAGTGTCTGGTTCGTTCGTTCCGTCTGGCCGTCCGTTTCAGGGTGGAAGCTAGTCGATAGCTTCTTCTTTACACCCAGTTTGGCCAGGAATGTTGTCCAATATTTAGACGTGAACAGCTTATCTCTGTCCGTTATGAATTCTTCTGGTATACCATGCTCTGATATCAATGCTTTGGAGACTTCATACGCGCAGTCTTCCGCCGTGATGGTTTCTTCTGTTGGTACGAACTTTGCTCCCTTAGTTAATCGACACACGATTACTAGGATTGTATCACAAAGTCGTCCTGATCCTGGTTCTAACGATTTCGGGAGCTTCACTATGAAGTCCATCGTTACGCTGCTCCATGGCTTGGTTGGTGGCTGTAAGGGTTGTAACAGGCCGTAGGGCTTATGTCTCTTGGGCTTGTTCTGATGACAAGCCAAACAGTTGCCTAGGACATCCTGCACCTTCGCTCGCAAGCGTGGTATCGCAAACACCCTTGATAGTCGCCTAGCCATTTCTTCCAGCGATGCGTGTCCGTATTCCTTGGACTCATGCAGTTCTCTGATGAGTTCTTCCCGTATGGGTGGAGCCACGTACGTTTTCCCGACTTGGGTCATCGCTCTGAGCTCCAACTCATCTTCTTGTATCTCCCGTGGGATTGGCCTTGGTTCTAGTTGCCAGTGCAACGCTTTCCTCTGCCATTGCTGCTGTAGTGTTTCCACCTGCTCGGCCACCTTAGCTACCTTAGCTAGTTCCGGCTGGTTGTATCGTAGTGTGCCATCGGGCATCTTCTTGAACATGGCGTCGTGTGGTTCTTCATGACTTTCTTCTCGTAGGTCAGACCTCCTGCTTAGAGCGTCTGCTGCTCCGTTAAGCGTTCCGGCTCGATGCGTTATCTTAAAGTCAAACTGAGCTAACATCTCAGCATATCGGACTTGTCGTCGGTTGAGTTTCTTGGTTGTCATGAAGCTTGCCAAGTTCTGGTGATCGGTAAAAACCTCGATCGTATGTGGTAGTCCCAGCAAATAGACTTCCCATTGTTCAAAGGCAGCTACTATCCCGAGTAGTTCCTTATCGTGAACGTCGTAGTTAAGTTCTGCTCCGGAGAACTTCCTTGAATGGTAGAACACTGGTCTCCATTTCTTGTCTGGGCACTGCTGTGATAATATAGCACCGAGTGCATAATCTGACGCGTCGGTCTCGACTCGCGTTTCCCGTCTGGGGTCGTACATTTCTAGTACGGGTGCTTCGAGGAAGATCTGTTTGATTCGAACAAAAGCCTCTTGATGTTCCTCGTTCCATTTGAACCCTATTTCTTTCTTCGTGATCTCTGAGAGGGGTGCTGTGATCTTCGAGTAATCCTTGATGAACTTCCGGTAGTAATTGGCAAATCCTAGAAAGGATTGCACATCTTTGACTGTTTTGGGTTGTGGCCACTCCTGTACAGCCGCGATTTTCTTTGGGTTCATCTTAACTCCCTCTGTAGATATAATGAAGCCTAGGAATTCCGTCTCTTTGACGTGGAATTCGCACTTTCCTGGCTGCAGGTACAGCTTGTATTCCTTGAGCTTCCTGAGCACTTTCTTGACATGTTCCACATGTTCTTCGAGCGATCCGCTGGAGTACACTAGTACATCGTCCAGGTACGCTGTGACAAAGATCCCAAGGTACTCGTGGAGAGCGTTGTTGATGACTGATTGAAAGGTTGCCGGCGCGTTCGTCAAACCGAACGGCATAACCGTATACTCGAACAGTCCGTATTTCGTTTTGAACGCTGTCATCCATTCGTGACCTTCTTTAATCCTGATTCGGTAAAATCCTTCCCGAACGTCGAATTTCGTAAACCACTTAGCTCCTTGGAGTCGATCCATGAGCTCTGTAATGAGTGGTAAGGGATATCGGTTCTTCCTCGTGACGCTGTTCAACCTTCGGAAGTCGACACATAGTCGCCACTTTCCGTTAGGCTTCTTTACGAACAAGATGGGTGAGGCCATCGGGCCTGATCCCGGTCGGATGAATCCCTTCTTCAGATTCTTCTGGATGTAGTCCCTTAGCTCAGCATCGTGCTCGGGCGCTATTGGGTACATTGGTCCTGGGCTTAGCTTAGCTCCTTCATCTAGGATGATCTCGTGATCCCACTCCTGATGGTCTGCTAGATCAGTAGCCTCGTTTTCCTCGAAGAGTTCCTTGAACTCGTCGGTTTGATACTCTCGTGGTATTTCTAGTGGTAAGGGTCCTTCCTTCGTGGTCGCGACTTTCCTTATCCAAATGACTCCTATTTTCTGAGGGTCCTTCGCATAGATTCTCGCGATCTTATGCGGTGAGATGCTGCCAAATCTCCCGTCCTGGGGTGAGCTCTGATTCGTCGGGCGTGTCTCGTGGCGTACTCCTGCAACCTTGTGCACAGGTTCTCTTTTGAGTATCGTCCTCATTCGCCAGTCGATGGCGGGGTTATGGGCGTCCAGCCAGTCATAACCTATTAACATATCTAGTCCTCCTAGATCCATGATATCGATGTCCATTTGGCATTCTATGCCCGCTATCCGTAGCTTGGTGGACTCGGTTTCCATTCGTATCATGCCGCTTCCATATTCCATGGGTTTTTCGTCGGCTAGTATTATCGGAATCGGTTTACTCTTGATTCGATATGGTATTTCGTGTTTCTCAACCACTCGTGGGGAGATTAATGTCCGTGCGGCCCCGCTGTCTACGAGCGCCTGGATGTTCTGACCTTGTACAGATACGGTTGTGAGCAACTGCCTTGCTTGACCATCGGTATCCTGTACTTTCCTAAGGGTCGTTTTAGGTATGCCCTCGCCAGTGTGACCCTGTTTCTGGCGGCATCCTAGTTTTTTGCCTGCTTACCTTTCCTTTTCCTGGGAAAGTAGCCTGTGTCGGTTTTGGAACTGTAATGGATTATGCATCTGTCGTCGTAACAAAAGCTCCAATGAAGGTTCTGATGAGGTATCTTTTCCTTGGTGATTTTCTTCCTTGGCTCCGCCTTCTTGGCTTCGTGGATGGGGCAGTTTGTTACTTCGCAGATGTTTGATGACAGGGTGACATGGTAGTAGTCGTCCACTTGTCGTGCTTTCTCGAGTTGGTCGCGGTGGAAGGAACATCCGTTCTTGCACTGTGGCCATAGGAGTCTCTCATGGATTCCTATTTTCTCAGGCTCATGGAGGTGGCAGTTGTCCGCTAGACACTCGTCTGCCCACAGGTTTAGGTGACAGCACCTTTCCTGGTCCTTTCTGCAATCCTCTTTATCCTTTTGGTGGAACTCGCACTCTACTTTGCAGTCGTACCAGCACAATCCTCGGTGTTCTCTGGTGTCCCTTTCTTCGGGTCTTTCGAGGTTGAGAACCTCTGTTCCTGGGTCCTCGAAGTACGGTTGTTGGTGTATCGCCTGATACCCAACTTCTTCGGCGTCCGGGCCGGTTATTACAATTCGGTCCCGCTTCGCACAGTCGTTGGCGTGATGTGCGGCGTCTCCGCATACCCAACACTGGTTCTTTGCTAGTCGTTCTAGTACGACTCTGTCCTCGACTTTCCAGTCGGTTTCCTTAGGTTTCTCCATCGTGAGGATGTCGTCGGCTCGCTTTGGTTGCTGGATGACCTCGTAGTCTTCCTCCATGCGGGCTTCCTCGTAGAGGTCCATGTCGCTAAGGTTGTCATCCGGTTCTATCTGAGCCGGGTAGGGCGTGCCCTGTCTGACCATCCCGATCTTGACAGCTGCTTGCTTACTTGCTTCACCCGTAGGGCAGTCTCGGGCGAAGTGTCCAACTTCACCGCATCGGAGACATGCTTTCTTGTCATAACGCCTCTGGCGTTCTTCCTTAGAGAGACCGTCGTGTCTCTTTCCTCGGGATTTCTTGTCTTTGGCCTTCTCTTGTACTTTGCCGGTCATGATGGCATCGCCATCCCTGTCATACCTTCCACGCTGTCTCTTTATGTTGGCCATGTTAGGGCGGAAGTACTTTTTCTGATCGTTTCGCTCCCATAGCCTGTTGTCGATGCGTGTAGCAAGCTCGATCAACGCGTGTAGTGTTCCGGGCTTGTCGTGGTGTACAAGGCCATCCTTGACATTTTCCTTGAGGCCTGCTTCGAAGACCGTTCGAAGTGCCGCATCATCCCAATCGATCCTAGCCTGTAGTTGCTTGAACTCCGCCGTGTAGGCTGATACAGACTTGGTTTGCCTCAGTTGAGTAATCCGTTTCTCAGCCTGATTCTTCGCGTCTACTTCTCCGAAGATGCGTCCCATTTCTTGTTTGAATTCCGTCCAACTCGCGAACATGGTTCGGGTTTCTTCCTTAGTTCCATGTTGCGTGATATCCGTAAGGTAGTCGTCCACGTATGGCTGCATCCAATTGGAAGCCTTTCCTTTCAGGTACGTGCTTGCCATGAGGATCTTTTCCTGGTCGTTGGGTACTTCGTTGAACTCGCAGTACAAGTCGATGTTGGTGAGGAACGTTCGCAGTTCTTCTCGACTTCCGTCGTACTTCTCGGGTGACGCCATCTTGGGTTTCTTCGTAGTAGATGATCGTTCGTTGGGGGTGGCCATCAGCTGACTTGCAAGCTGATTGATCATGTTCTGCATCTCGAGCATCTGCCGAGACTGAACTTGGGCCTGTTGCCTAAGGTGTCTGAGCTCCGTGGCACTGGGAGTATCTTCTGTCTCCGAGTCGGATGCATCCAGCATCTCATCGTTTGCTGGTGCTGGTGCCGAGGGTCCCGGACCCTGGGCCGCGTTGTTCTGAGTGACTCTTGGGGCTGACATCTTCCTTAATCGGGCAACCTGGTTGTTATTCACGTCCACTGAATCCGATGGTGGTCAAAGTGTTACACGGGGTTAGGCTATACTTCTCTAGGCTCGGTCCGTACTAAGGCGAGGTAGACTAAAGCGGTAGTCCGTGAGGTTTGTCTGGCGATTCTGTGGAAAAGAGTTATCGTGGAATAACTGCAGGTAAAGACAATCCAATTCTATAAACGATAGAATAACTAGTTGACAATCTGTGTAAGAGATGAACTATTTGAGTTGACCACAATGAGTGTAATAATGAAATCCAACACATTCTTATACCCATTGCCTTAGGTCCTGTCCTCCCTGGCCTCCTATCCTAGAGGGAGGTTTGGGAGGACCGTGGCTTCCCTAGCCCCACTGGCCTCCCGGAGGCCTGGTCTTGGCGGGATGCCAATCCTGATCACGTGACCCCGAGCCCCGCGATCATCGTTGCGTTCTGACTTGGTCGTGGTTGGCCTTCAACCCCTTCACCCCATGTCAAGGAGAGAATCCTTTGTGTTACCTGTAACATATAGCTAGCACTATTATTAAGATATTTATGCGTAAACTTTAGCTAGAGAGACTTAACGTTTCTTACTAAAGTTAGAGCTTATAACTTCTAACTATAGGCCTGTACACAAAGTTAGGAAGTTTAAGACTTAAGCTATACTACTATAGGTACGTTAGTGAATTAGATAATAGTAAGATAGAAGGACTTCTTACACTTATAAGAATATAAAGAATACAATCTAGATAGCGATTATAGTCTGCAAGTAGGCATAGAGAAACAAAACTAGTGCGTAGTAAGTCTTGTAAGCCTAACCAATATAAGGCGACGGATTATGCACAATCCGCGCTCGATTAGGTATCGCGTTAGGGTTCGCTAACCAAGAAAGGAAATCTAGAGGGCATAATCCGTGCGCATAATCCGCGGGCTTTACTAGTATCGCAACGTGCTGCAACTTACCCAAAAGATGCAAGACAACGCTCCAAATCTATTCCATCTTTCAGAATACCTGCAGCTAGCACTGTTGTTGAGATATTTATGCGTGAACTTTGGCTGGAGAGACTTGACGTTCCTCGCTGAAGTCGGAGCTTGTAACCTCCGACTACAGGCCTGTGCGCGAAGTCAGGAAGTTCAAGACTTGAGCCATACTACTGTAGGTACGTTCGTAGATTAGATAACAGCAAGATAGAGGGACTTCTTACGCTTGTAAGAATATGAAGAATGCGATCTAGATAGCGATTGTGGTCTGCAAGTAGGCACAGAGGAACGAAACTGGTGCGCGGCAAGTCCCGCGAGCCTTTACGTGCGGATCTGGTAGATCCAGAAGTTAAGGTAGTAGCTAATAAGAACGTTAGACTGTACGTTACCTCGCGATAGGTAAAAGATGCGTCTTCTTCTATAGCCTTCCAAGTTAGAGTTATAATAGTAGAGCTATAGCACGTCGACGTTGGAACAATAGTACTGTCACGATGTTCAGGCCGGTCGACACAAAAGAGGTAGGAAAGAAAGAGGTAGAATTGGATCTCAAAGTCATGCTATCTACCGCAAGGTACTGCTACCTGTAAGTCCTCAAAGCCCCTACTCCGCCTCCGCCTGAAGCTCTTGAACAAGGGAATCATACACAAAACGCCAGCGCGGAACCAGGCCCTCGCACTCGCCCGCGATGTATCCATCCCACTCATTAACCTGCTCAAGACTAGAAAGACACTGAACTACGCCACCACTACTGACAGCTTGGAACAAGATAAATGCGCGTTGAGGGCGATCACAGAGGACCTTGTTGCCGTAGGCGCGATGGATGTGGGCCCAGATGCGATCGCCATTCTCTGACTTGCCAACGAGCATGCCTTCCTTGTTGTTGTAGACGATAGGGTAGGTGCGCGCGGGATTAGCGAAGACGAACTTGCCGGGGGTGCGGTCGTAGTCGTTGGGAAGCGTGGTGTTGGGCAGCAAAGGGAGGGAGCGGAGTTCAGCGGGAGTTGGCAGCTCGATAGCGTCCTAGAGACAAGGTCAGCTTGTTGCGTGTTGGTGAAGTAGCGATGTGAAGGTACATACACTGAGGCCAACCTTGCTGATCAGCTCATAGTGTAGGCCTTGGACACCGTCGGTAGATAGGTGTTCGGAGGTCAAGGCGTTGGAGAGGTATGCCATGGTAAGAGAAGTGTGTTGGAATTGTGTTGATGTAGAGAAGTTGTGAAGTTGCAACGAAGGAGCAGCGGAAAGGCGCCAATATATACCCAGGGAAGCACGAGCCACTTGAATGAGAAGAATGGTAAAGTGGAACAATCTGCGGTGAAGGCAGCAGCTACTCCGAGCGTTGGACTGAGCAAGATATCTGCAGTGAAGTCGAAATGACCGCAGCGACGTCGCGCGGCAAGTCCCGCAGAACTTCACATGCGGATCTGGCTAATTAGGGTGTGAAGGCGGCAGCCAATCGCAGCGCCAGGATGCTGGAGATGTCCGCGACGAAGGTGAGTTGATTGTCGCGGTAATGCTGCGTTGACTGTCGAGGTGAAGTCGCGCAGACGCAGGCCTTCACATGCGGATCTGGCCGATCCAGATGTGAAGGCGGCAGCCAATGGGAGCGCCAGGTCGCTGGAGATGTTTGCGGCGAAGGCGAGCTTATTATCGCCTTGACGCTGGGCTGGGTGCTGTCAAGGTGGGCCGATTGTTGAGGTGACGCGGGGTCGATTGTCGCCGTGAAGAGGAGTTGCTTGTCGAGGTGAAGTCGCGCGGCCGCCAGCCTTCACGTGCGGATCTGGCAGATCCAGATGTGAAGGCGGCAGCCAATCGGAGCGCTAGGATGCGGGGCATCCCCGTGGTGAAGGGGACTTGATCGCTGTGAAGGTGGGTTGATTGTCGAGGTGAAGTCGCGCGGCAAGTCCCGCCAGCCTCCACGTGTGGATCTGGCAGATCCAGATGTGAAGGCGGCAGCCAATCGGAGCGCCAAGCTGTTGGAGTTATCCGCAGCTAAGGCGAGTGGATTGTCGCTGTGATGCTGCGTTGACTGTCGAGGTGAAGGCAGCAGTCAATCCGGGCGTCAGACGTGTGAAGATATCCATAGTGAAGGGGGCGGTGATGGAACAACCTACGGTGAAGGCCACACGTGCGATTATCGACGAGGGGATAGTACGTATTTAAAGCTAGACGTCCTTTGTTACCTTGGCTCTTTCTTCCTCCAACTACCAGAGAATTGGTCAGCCACTACACACTTTTCGACCACTCTTTCCAAGTACCATGTCCGCCTCCACGTCCCTCCCCAGCGACGATCAGATCAAGGCGTTCTTCGCGAACGACTCGTCTCTCGATCGATTTGTCAAGTTCTGTAAGCATTACCTCACGCGCTATATCTACAACAGCTAACAAGGCATGAAGTGGAGACCTACCTCTTTAGTGTCCGCATCACTCCCCGCGCCTGCGCCATCATCTTCGAGGCCGCCAACTGCATCAACCCGTCTACGTTTCCGAGCCCAGCCTCCGAGTTCTTCGCCTGCGAGACAATCGAGTCCTACCTTACCGACCCTGTCCGCACTAACGCCAATCTCATCCACACTTCTCAACCTGACCTGCCGACATTCAGGTGGCTTCTTACCCAGTACAACCCAGCCCAAAGCAGCGGGATCAACTTCGAGGCGCTTACGGCTGTGTTGGCAACCGCAAGCCGCACAAGCTACCCTCCTGGTGACGGTGCGGTATGCGACGGCTGTCTTCGGAGTAGCGCGCGACTTATAGATGAGTGTCGGAATATCGGCGCTGAGAATCTGCTCGAGGGCCTAGGTCTTGGTGCTCCAACCTGTACAAACTGCTTCGCTGCTGGTGTGGCATGCGAGTGGCAAAAGGCAGATGAGGAGGCTGCTTCTGAGGGATGCTAGGAGTTGGAGGGAAAGAGAGCTACGAAGAAGACACTTGTTGAGTTGGGGTGGACAAGAGATGGTACTTAGTTGATTACAATTCTATCCACTTGCCACTCTTTCCATTTGCATCGTACTTCACGGTAATAGGTCCTCATCGCAACGAGCAGGTTCGACGTAGTCTTTCGTTCTGCAGCATCCGAGCTCTGGTAGAGTCAGCTGGCGCTTGTCCTTGGCTGCCACTGCCAAATCGACCTTCTCGACGTCTTCCAACTCGTCGCTCTTATTGCTCTCCTCGTCCGAGTCGGGAATCGCACAGATGCGCAAGGCTTGACTCGCCTCTATGCCAGATCGCTCTGCGCATGGAATCGGGCCGCCGCTAAGACCACCAGGACCTAACCAGGCATCGAACTCGCGGCCGAGCTGCACTGCAGGCGCATTGACACGCTGCACAAGTTGTAGCCATACTGTCCACTCCGCGACTCGCAGCGTCTGCTCCACCTAACAGGATGTTACTGTATCCGCCGGCATAAGCAAGAGACAGCCCCAACCCAGCACCTGAGCGGCTTCGTACCATCGACGAGATCGCTTCAGCCGGTTGTTGTACGCCACCCACGTACCAGAAGGTTGTTCTTGTTCCTAGAGGATCCGCTTGGCTTGGGCACGCACATGGCCCTCTCTCTCCCGCCGGCTTTTACCCCGGCCCTTTCGAAGATCCGCTTTCTCCAGCATGTCCACCGTCTGCTGGTATCTCTGACCAATGCTAGCCAAACCCCATCGAACAACAATGGCCGCGGTGGACTTTACGTTTTCGGCCTGCGTTACTGCGTCCCAGATGAGGTTGAAGGGAGACCTTGTCTGACCTGCTGTGTTTGATGGCAAGGCAATACAAACCGGTTGACCTGATTGTCGCCAGTTCTGCATAAACTGCGTCACATCGCGTCTTGCCGTAGGGCTGCCAAGCTGCCGGGCATTGCGAAGCATTGTCGTGGCGGTGACGTAGGGGAGCCGCGCAGTATAAAAGAAGTCGAGCTGGCCTATCCTCTGCCCCAGGATCCAGGCGATATCAGGCACGTCACTGTCGCTTATTGCACGATGCGCTAGCTGCTCGGCAGCAGCAGCATTTGGTTTCGGAGCAACAAGCCCGCGTTCTTCTCTCCGCTTGGCCGCAACGGCTGCCTGTTTCTTCTCGCGTGCTACCTCTGCTTTGCGATTGTTGTTGGAGACGCGCGTGGTGTAAAGAGGGGGTGTAGCGTCATCTTCCCCATCGTCATGAGCACCCTTCTCCTCGGCCCTATGGTCATGAGCAACTTCTTCTTCGTCTTCCGTCTCGTCTGCATCCTGCCCAGCACTATAGCTTCTCCTCCGTCTGCCTCGCCTCTGGTGATGGCCTGCAACAGGGTCCTCCTCGCTCTCGCTGGCAGAGGCGAGGCATGTGCGCTTTGGAGAGGGTTCGGGGGCTCCTGCCCAAGCTGCCGTACGTTTCTGCGCCGACGGAGGGGAATGTAGGCTTACTCCAGAACTCTCCAAGACTCTTGCTGCGCTAAAAAGTCGGTGCCAGGTATTATCGAGCAGAATGTCTTCTGGAAGGCTGGTACGCAGTAGTCTAAGTGCCCCTAGAAGAGAATGCGCGATAAAAAGAGGGGGACAGTCCACTGTGTCCACGCTAAACCAGCCAGCATGGTATGCAAGCGAGTTAGGTATGGGGGAAAGCAGGGAAGTTGTCGCAGCAGCTCGCAACAGGTCACGATAGGCTTGCGTAGGAGGAGTATACGGAATGCGCGATCTATTCGCTGTAGACTGACTACTCGCTGCGTTGCCAGGCGCCAGGGTAGGCTGATGAGAGATGACCATCGTGACAAAGTATACTAGTGAAGAGAGCTTTGTGGCTGGCCCGGATGGGGGAGGCAGCGAGACGAAGTCGCGTGGCTAGGAAATTACGCCGGGCTACTCAGGGCCTATTACGCCTATTGTCTTCCCGCCTTCCCCCAACCTTAGCTTACGACTACAATGGAGTTTGTATGGACCGCACACACAGAGCTAGCTACCGCTTCTACGCGCCGTGCTCTACAAGCAGCCGCATCTACTGCCACTATTGAAGAGAAGATTGTCTATTTACCAGCGTACCATGTACTCGTCTGCAAAGAGCATGCGACAGCTGTCCAGAATATTGATACCCACCTGCGCGTCCAGCATGCCGTCCCACCCAAGCGCAGAGCGCAGATCGCGACTGTGTTCCGCCAGCATGGATGGGCTCAGCAGCCAGAAGATGTCACGCTGCCTGCACCGTTAGGGCCGCCCATTCCCGAACTTGGCCCACCGCTAGACGGGCTGCACTGCGCAGAAGAGGATTGCGACTTCCTTACTGTCCATCAAGATGCGCTGCGGAAACACCGCAAGCGCAAGCATAATGCGTCATGGAACGCTAAGGATAGAGTTGGCTACACAGCGGTGAAAGTGCAGACGTTCTTCCAAAAACATGCATTGCGGCGTTACTTTGTTGTCCACGCAAGCAACGACATCAGCCAGCCGTCTAGTACCCGCGAGGAAGCTGGGGTAGTAGAAGCCCAACTAGCGAATTGGAAAGAGACTAGAAAGAAAGAAGAGGAGAGGGCGTACGTCATGGAGGAAGAGGCAGCCAAGACAGACAAGACGGGTTGGTTCAAGCGGACAGGATGGTTGGAGCATCTTGCGAAACGGAACCGAAAGCATCTTGCGCACCAGATGCGGCTGCCTGACCGTAACGAAATAAAGCTACAGCGGGCGGGGAAATTAGTAGAGCTGCTAATTGAGAGGAGCGTCAAGGGCTTGTCAACGCTAGCACGGGAGTCACGACGATGGGTACGAAGCGCAAAGATGTCGGAGGCAGATGTGCGGCCGTTGGCTCGACTGCAGAACCCAGAGAGTCAGGCAACGTACGCAAGCTACATGGTGAAGTTTGTGTGCTACTTGCTGCGCATACTTGCCGACGAAGAGCGCAGGATTGCCCAGTTTCGACAGGGTAGTGTGGATGATAGCGATGCGGCAGAGGAGAGTGATACTACTTCTTCTGGGTCTAGCAGATCCGGAAGTGAAGCCGACAGCGACAGCCGCCCGCGCCGTCCAACGCGCCGGAAAAAGGAACCCGACTTCATGAAAGATGCCCGCGAGCTCTTCTGCTGGCAAGGAGAGCAGAAGGGACTGGCGATTACGTTGTGGGACATGTTAGATGGGGCCGACACGGAGGCTCAGGTGGATGCATTACTCGACGTGCTTGCATCGTTTATCTTTCAGTCTGTTAGCAACAACTTATTCTGCAGCGGGTTGCTACATTTTCTCGCTGTGCTAGGCATTGATGGCGAGATGGATCGTCTGCGCACAGCGAAACACTATTCGTACATGCTTGCTGGCATGGTGTACTGCGTCCGTGTGCTTGCGGTGGAAAAGCTACTTCCCGCAGCAGAGCGTGACGAGCAGACCGACAAGGACCGCGATCGTTTCCTCGCAGAGAGACAAAAGTTTCTCGCGGATGGATCCTTTAGTCCGATGAGCGAAATGATTAGTTTACTCGCATACAGCAAATCGGTTGCGTTAGCCGCTGGTAACTCGGGCAATGCGTACTGGTCTAAGGACAAGAAGATCTTTTATCTAAACGGTCGCCCCATCTATATCAGCCGCTTCTGTCAGATGGCTCAAGATGTAGTAGCCGAGGCGGAGCGTATGCTTTGGCAGGAGCTTCTCTGGGTGGCTCAGCCGAGCGAGCGCTTTGAGATTTCGCTTGATCAGCTTACGGACGACGTTACCTTTACACGACGTGGCGAGTCTTTTATTACTCGTCGCGACAACAGACTCCACAATGGGCTCAAGTGGATGCTGACTTGGGCACGACAGAGAGAACCAGGTCAGAGGATGCAGTCTAGTACTGGTACATGGAGTCGGTGGCGGATAAAGCGATACTTACGTCAGGTCGACCGCTTTTTGGAGCTGTTGCTCGTCTGTGTGCACATGACGTCGGGGCAGCCAGGCAGGGGGTCTGAGGTTACAACGATGCGGCATCGAAATGGCGTACTGCAGGACCGTAATATCTTTGTCACAGACGGGCAGATTATGACGGTAGTCCGCTATCACAAGTCGCAGTCGCAATGGGACAAACCCAAGATAGTGCCGCGCTTTCTGCCGCCGCAGGTTGGGCAGATCATGGCCGTTTACTTGGCGTACTTGCAGCCGTTTCAAGAGTATCTTACGGTGGAGGTGCTAGGGGGCAGCTTCAGCGACTATGTATGGGGCGATGAGCAGGGGCCGTGGAAGACAGATCGATTAACGCGCTTGCTAAAGCGAGAGACGGGCAAGCGTCTTGGGGTTGAACTACACACGCTTGACTACCGACACACAGCGGTTGGGATTGGGCGGGAGGTAGTGGGCGAGTCGTTTAGTAAAGGGTATCAAGACGAAGTGGGAGAAGTAGAGGAGGCGGAGATGGATGAAGAAGAAGAGAGTGCGCTGGAGCTGCAGAACTCGCGAACAACGGTTATGGGCGTTGGATACTACAGCGTACGGTTGGATATTGTTAAGCATCTAAGCGTGCGCTCGGTGGAGACGTTCCGGCCGCTAAGCACGAGGTGGCATCAGTTTTTGGGGTTAGCGGGGGGAGACGGGGCGCAGGCAACATGGACAGGCGAACGCGTAGTAGAGAGGACGAGGATGAGGATGAGGATGAGGAAGAGGCAGCGGCAAGAGGAGAACAGAAGAGAAGGGCCGGGGCGAAGGGTGTTGGCGGTAACCACGCGGGAAGAGAGGGTTCGCAGGGCCATGCAGCAGGTGCTTAGGCAAGAAGAGGTTGGCTTCCGGTCGGTGCAGCAGGAGCAGGCAATGTACGCTGTACTAGACGGACAGACGCCGCTTGTTGTAGTGCTTCCGACGGGTGGGGGGAAGAGCTTGCTGTTTACCGTGCCGGCAGTCTTAGAGGCGGGTGGGGTTACTGTAGTAGTGGTGCCGTACCGAGCGCTGATTGAGGATCTGGTGCAGCGGATACAGGGCTGCGGGGTAGACTGCATGGAGTGGAAGCACGGCGAGACGAACCCGGCCGCTGTTGTTGTAGTGAGTGCAGACGTAGCAGGGGACGTGACAAGCAGCGACAACTTTATTAGCTATGCCGGCATGCTTAGTAGCAAGGGGCTACTGCGGCGAGTAGTAGTAGACGAGTGTCATCTCGTCTTTACGTCGAGCGACTGGCGACCAAAGCTAGCGAAGCTGAAGAATCTGCGGTTGCTACCGTGCCCGATAGTACTACTTACCGCGACGCTGCCGCCGGTGCGAGAAGAAGAGCTGGGAGAGAGCATGCAGGTACGGATAGCAACACACATCCGAGCTAGTACTGTACGGCCGAACACGCGGTACTTTGTGTCGTGGTGCGAGAAGAGCAAGGCAGAAGAGACGGCGCTAGCTATGTGCCGGCGACAGCAGGTGCGGTTAAAGAGAAAGCGGCAGAGAGGGATTGTATACAGCCGCAGTAAAGCGCAGTGCGAAGCGTTAGCTACAGCACTAGGCTGCGGGTACTATCACGCTGGGGTAATAGATCGAGCCGAGAGGCTCGAAGCGTGGCTGAAAGATGGAGGATTGATTGTGGCTACATCCGCATTGGGCACTGGGGTTGATTTTCCGGGCATTGTATTGATTGTGCACGTAGGGATGCCGTGGAGTATGATTGACTTTGCTCAAGAGAGCGGGCGCGGAGGACGAGCGGGGGAGATGGTAGACTTGGTACTTGTTGTAGAGCAGGGAGAGGTAGAGCGACGGATCGAGCAGCAGAAGGGAGAACTGGACGTGCAAGCGATGGGGCTATTTATTCTAGGGAATGGGTGTCGCAGGGGGCTGATGAGCGGTTATCTTGATGGGAAGAGCATAGGCTGCAACGACATTGAGAGCGCAGGGTGCGACCGGTGCGGGGAGGGGATGGGAGAAGTGCAGGAAGCGCAGGGTCAGGCGAGTGCCGAGTGGGAGGATGTGCGGGCGATGATGGATGAGATTCGGCATGGATGTGGGGTGTGCTTTGTAGCTGGAGAGAGCGGGAGCGAGGGATGGAAGCGGCATAAGGCGGTGCAGTGCACAGCACACGTAGGGCTTACCGCAACGGATGTGGACCGGTTTCGACGGTTTGTGTGCGATAGCGGAGAGAGGATTCATAGCTGCCGACGGTGCTGGGTAAGTCAGAAGTATTGCGCGACTAGGGAGAGCATGAGTCAGCGGTGTCAGTGGCCGAACGTAGTGATACTGGTGGTTCGAGCGATTGCGAGTGAAGCGGCGGGCGTAGGGCTGGTGCGAGAGCTAGGGTATACAGGAGAGCTAGGAGGAGATTGGAAGGAGTATGCAGGATGGTTAGCCAAGCGACATGCGGTGCGGGTTTGGGGGGAGTATTTTAGCAACGCGATGGTAGTTGCGATACGGGTGTTATTGTTCTGCCGTAGGGTGTTTTTTGGTAGAGAAGGATGTAGCGGATAGAAATGTAGCGGATTTATTTCTTGTCGAGACGTAGTACTCCTACGTTAGGAGGAATTCCATGGCTGCCACGTCGCCGACGCTGCCTCTGCTTTTACCAAAGGCCGGTTAGCTGTGCCGTGTAAGCCTTGTGTTGGACTAATAACAGTCCGCGGATAATGCTTGTAGAGTACGTGGCACAACGCAGCAATACGTGCTAGGGGCCCCGCGTTACTGCGCTACTAGTAGCCTAGTTGTGCGGCGTGGTTCCGTAGTTCTAGGCAGGCAGTTTTCTCGCTAGCTCTTCGGGGGGCGTCTCTTATTTAGTAACTCTTAGGGCTAGGTTGGATGTTGTTCTTCGTTTCTATTCATCTACCTACTACCTATGTCTGCCACTATATACAACTACGTTAGCATCTATTCTTCGCTCCAGACCTCCAACTGTTGGCACGTAAAAGACAGCCTTGGACGACCCATAGCACAGAGACTACCTGTCTCTAGTCCTTGGTCAAACCACACAGACACGCCCCCAAGGTGTAAGGACAACTTGCCAGTAGCCTCCAATTCTATCCTAGTTTGGGGCCAGTTCCCTCTTAGCACGCTGTGGGTTGGGCTACTCTGGACAAGACAGTCCGAGTACGCGGTTGGAGGCAGAAGAGCTTGAGCCCCTCGCCGAATCTCTGCTAGGCAGTTCGCCCGTACCATGGGCGCATTCAAATAGCAAGCGAATAGTAGCGGCCCTTCCTGTGTAGTGCTATATACATATAAGAGCCGATGTGTTGGCGCTAGAGCGAGTAATGGCCATATAGCGTAGCACGATAGCTCAGGAGGGCTACCCTGAGACAGCAGCGTTAACCTCGTAAGGATAGCAGCGGGGGTTACAAGACGGAGTTGGCAGAGCTGGAGGATGCTTAGGCGGGACTGCTTAGGTAAAGGCTCTGTTGTAACGGACTACCTTGGTTAGCGGCTTTGGCTTGATGCTGCGAGGGTGTGATAGCCTACTGCAGGTGATACACCCCATAACTGCTGAACCTCGTACTGGCTAGTTCTGTGGCTTGGAAAAGCATGCCACACAAAAGCAGCTAGTTCCGCGAGTAGAAGGGGCTTACTACTCAGTTAGCGTAGTAGATGAAACGGCAGTAAAAGAGTAGCGTACCGCAGCGTTTGATGCAAACTCGGTAAACTGCTCCCAATCTACCTTGGTACTGTCTGCCTGGAGAGAGCAAGCAACAGTTCTTGCTGTGTTGTATAGCCCTTCTTGCCTGTCTATACTGGAGCCAGGGAGTGGTAGTGTAGCAGCTACAAGTAGTAGCTCCAGCAATACTTGGACAGATTGGATCGGTACCTCTCTCGCTACTTTTGTAGCATAGGAGCTTGGGAGTGTAGCTGCTACAGGCAGAAAGCGTTCTCTATTTGGCTTTTGCCGCTGTGGCATGCTCTCATAGAGCACAGCAACCAGGTCTTTGTTGTCACCGCCCGCTCTGCAGTTTTGAGTAGCCTCCTCTGCCCAGTTTGTGTTGCTACAGAGACTTTGGAAGAGCAGCCTGCCTCTATCTGCCCAGTTGCGAGGTCGCTCTACAGCGTAGGAACGGCTGTGACGGTCCTCAAAGCGGATGTAGAACTGGTCTTGTCCTGTTAGCAGCGCTATGGCAATGGCTAGGCCGTCTAGCGTGAGCGTAGTAGTACAATCTGGCTTGAAGGGCCAGGCGCTGTAGTGCAAGAGGATCTGGTACACAATAGGCGCGGCTGTACGCGCTATCGTCTGGTTGTCCGAGCATACGCTAGCAAGCCATGTCTCTACCGAAGAGATGGACCAGTCTGGCGTATGTTAGCAAAGGACTTGGGATGCAAAGAATGTGTCTCCTACAATGGCAGCAGCTATTCTCTACACTGTGTTCGTAGAAGCGCTCTATAGTAGAGCTAGGAATCCCTGCTATAAACAGGTGCTCAAGCAACATCTTCTGGACATGTTCTGTTCTAGTTAGCTAGTAAACAAAAGAACAAGGTGGCAGACGTGTACGAGGTAATGCGTAGAGCTTGCAGAGATCAGTTGTGCTAGCTGCGTACATGCTGTATAGGTTACTACCGCTAGAGCGCACGTGAGAGAGTACTTAGTAGTCAGCAAGATCTAGTGTGTGCCACACTAAGAAGAGGGGAGGCTGCTTAGAACTTTTTAGAAGAGTGCGCAGCTACTCTACTCTATATACGTAATCCCTACCTTGTCAGCGCTTATCCAAAATAGCTTGTGTGTTCTTATTGGTCTCTATTATTAGATATGCTGCGCCTCCGGACAGCTTCTTACGAGCCCAGCTGTACTCTCTCTTACACACTACAAGCCATGTATACTAGGAACTGCTACGCTACTCTAGATTACACGTAACTACGCAAAAGCATAAAGCAGAAGAGACGTTGAACTTCGTATTCCCGCGTAGCTACTTCTCTACAAGCGCGCTTACACTATATACGGTGCTATGTATACCCTAGTAGAAGATTGGTACATAGACAGTATGAGAGATCCTTTGCCAGCTCCATGCGCAAGGAGAGGGTTTACATAGCTTGCTCTACTAGGCGACTAGTCATCGAAGAAGCCAATAGTAAGATCGGCAACCCGGCTCACGGAGTCGCCTAGGTACATTTGGATAGTGCCGCCAATAGCCCCTGTATCCGTGTAGTGCTTTGCCTTGCTTGGGCGGTAGTATTTAATATCCTGCGTACATCCTTCTCCCTTGGTAGCAATCCGCTCAATACCATCGTTGCAGAGATCGTACACTCCTGTAGATAGCTCTTTGATCTCGTTAATTGTCATCTTAGCAGGGGGTACAAAGGTAAGCAGGTAGGATGCTGTAACCTTGCGTTTGTCCTTGAGTTGGTGACCCTGCTTATCGTGTCCATTGGTTAGCTTGTCAATAACAAGCCCAACCCCACCATCCTCCTTTAAGCCTGAGGAGTCGATCTGGTCTTTGAGCTGTGAGCAGATATCCTTTGATCTGGATACAATGTCTGCTACCCACACAAAGTTATCGTGTACTGTTTTCCCATCACACCAGGTTGCTTTCTTGTCCAGGTACAGGCTCTTGCCTAGTCGTCCAACGGAATCAATAATGTATCGAGGCTGCACAGATCGTTTCTCGTCTGGGTTGTACAGAAGCTCCTCTGCTCCTACGTCTGCCGTAGGGCTTCCCGCTTCCGTGTCTCGCTTTGTGTTTGCCTTTGCCTCGTCAAGACAGCTGCGCATCTCTTGAGGCGTAGGCTTGCCCTTAGTAGGGAAGTTGGGATGCTTTTGCTGAATACACGCAAGGAGCGGCGAGTGTTGCGGGTTGACAGCCGGTTGAGGGATGGCAACTGGGTTGGCGGTAACGGAGGTAAGGCTTATAGCCACTGCTACCCAGATGGAGATGTTGCACTTCATCGTTGTTGTAGTTGTAGTAGCAATTGAGTGTAAAGCTAGAGGGTATGTTAACAAGGGAAGCAGGACAGGTAGCCTAACCCAGCTTCGTACTTACATGCAAGATGTAAACGTATGTATTGCTGCCTCTGTGGTAGTTAGCGTTGTCATTTTGCGAGCTACTTCCCCGCTCTTATATGCTAGAATCTACGCAGAACCGGCTACTCGTTGGTAGTAAGACTAACAGGCCTACAAGGAGGAGGCGTAGGAGGCGCTGCTTGGATAGACGGGCTTCTGAGGGAGGCGCGGGAGGCACTACTCAGACACACAGGCTTCTGAGGGAGGCGTGGGAGGCACTACTCAGACACACAGGCTTCTGAGGGAGGCGCGGGAGGCACTACTCAGACACACAGGCTTCTGAGGGAGGCGCGGGAGGCACTACTCAGACACACAGGCTTCTGACGGAGGCGCGGGAGGCACTACTCAGACACTCAGGCTTCTGACGGAGGCGCGGGGGCTTCTGACGGAGGCGTAGGTGGCACTGCTTAGGTATACAGGGTTCTAAGAGAGGCGCGGGAGGCACGGCTCAGACACACAGGGTCATACAGGAGGAGTGGGTATTCTTTTTTCTTACCTACCTCCGAGACACTCTTGTTTTACTATGTCTTTTTTACATCCTGTTTGTTTCAAGGCCGACGTTGGGATAGTAGAGAAGGGGCACAGATACAAGCGGAGAAGAGGCACAGGGACAAGTAGTTCTTAAAACAAGCACGTCCGCCTCAAGCTAAGGAGCCAGAGCAGCTTCTTTACTATCTTTCTCTTTTGCCAACAGGCTACTATACTCCCTTACTTCCTCATTCTGCTCCAGTACGCTACCAGGACTCTGTACCAGTATGCAGCTACTCTTACTATGGTCATTTCTTCTGCAGTGGATTGCCCTGGCGCTAGCAGGACGAGTTATACCATGGCATGACGATAGTGCCACTAGCTACGATGTTATGGCATCTGTGCTTAAGGATCAGGGGTTACCAGAACCAGAAATCGGAGTCAATTACGCATTTGCGGAATACTGGAACGGAAATGCTATTGAGAAGATGTGCAACGGGGGTGCTCAGTACGTTTTTGGCTACGCAGCGAGGCGAAGAAGATAGATAAGAGAGGCATGCTAATCTCTATAACGTAGTGCTGTCATTATTGTGGGCCAGTTTCGGTCTGGTCCTTACAGTAAAGACTTCCAGGGATATGCATTCGACCTTGATACTGCGCTTGATGCAACGTTCAAGAAGGGCGTACGAGCTAACTACCGAGCACGGGTGTGGGAGCCGTTTACGTCTATGCATAAACAAGCCAAGATTAATGCACTAGGGCGAGTTCGGCAGGATATGAGCATTGAAAAGCTTAGTGAGCTTGTCATAGACAAAAGTATAGGACAGTTAACTAGAGGAGTAACACAGCTAACTAGAGCTAGGTACAATCTACTTTGAACGGTACCCTGAGTATGATTTACTGGTGAACAACTGTGGACAGTATGTAAACTACATCATGGGGGTTATTGGGACGGAATTCCACGCCTATGGGGACCTGCCCGGAGAAAAGAAAAGGAATAAGAGAAGAGACGGTCGTGCCGTAGAGTCTGTAGCCTACCTAACCAATATGAGGCGCGGTTCGGACCCCGACCCGCGCTACAATAGGCTTAGCGTTAGGGTTACGTGTCCCGATTAAGCGATTTGCACCCCCCGAACCGCGAATTCCGACCCCCCCGAACCATTACGCTACAGCGGTTATCAGCACTACATTCGCATACAAAAGTTTCTCGCGCATACTTAACAAGCGTGTCTGCAAAGTTTCTACTTGTTGCAGGTAGATTTACGTTGTGGGATCTAGCTTAGGGTTAGGGTTATCTAATAATGGAGCTGCCCGTCTGGAACACTCGCGCGCCCGCATCGCAGAACGCAGAGAGCAGCAACAGCAGCCCGCCCGTACGCAGCAAGCTGCAGGCAGTTTCGCTAGACAACTGTGCTGATATTCTCTGCTTTTTAGCTGATTTTTGTGTGCTAGTCTGCAAGCAGCACTGCAGCGGCGTAGTTAATTTAGACAAACATCTCTTAGAGCGACACGCGACGCCCGCTAATGTGCGAAAGGAGATTCTTCAGCGATTTGCGCGTTGCGAGAGGTTAGATCCGAAGGATGTTAAGCTTCCCGAGCAACCCGCTCAACCGATTAAAGAGCTAGGGACGCCGCTGGATAGGCTCTGTTGCAAGACATGCTCTTTTCTTACAGTAGACAAGAGCGTGTTGCGGAAACACTTGAAAAAAAATCACCAACAAGCATGGAAGGGAGAGAAGAGCGAGCTGTTCGATTCTGTCAAAGTTCAGACGTTTTTCCGTGGTGGGGGGTTGCAGAAATATTTTGTTGTCGATTTGGGCATTGGGGAAAATGGAGAAAAACTCGATCAAGATCAGGTCGTTCAGCAGCAACTCAGCGGATGGCAGACCGTGCGACAGCAGCTTGAAGAAGACATGCAAGTGATGGCCGAGGCTGCAAAGACGGACAAAACTGGCTGGTTTAAGAGAACCGGGTGGTTGTCGTTTCTGCAGGGCCGAAATCTGGCTCATCTAGGCTATCAAGCCCGCTTGCCCGACCGAAACGAAGCAAAGCTGCAGCTGGCTGCTAAGCTGACAGAAGAACTAATTGAAAAATCCGTTCGTGGCTTGGCAACGCTTCCACAGGAAACACGACGCTGGCTTCGTAGTGCGCAGCAGACGGAAATCGATCAACGGCCGCTAGCGCGACTGCAGAACCCCGAGAGTCAGGCAACGTACACTAGCTACATGGTCCGATTTGTCTGCTTCTATCTCCGCATCGTTGCAGACGAAGAGCGTCGAGTAGATGAATATGTAGCACAGCGGGATCAAGCTGTTGGCGTGGACAGTGCAAGCGACGAGGATGCTGGCACAGAGAGCGAGTACGACGACAGCGACATGGAAGGCACTGTCGACAGCAACGACAACGACGGTGTTGTGCTACTGCGGCAACCGCGTCGCGTTGTACAGGCTGACAAGATGAAGGATGCGCGCGAGCTGTTCACGTGGAAGGACAATCAGAAGGCGCTAGCAATCCAGCTATGGCTTACGCTGGGTAACCGCGACGCAGCTGCTCAGACAAACGCGCTGCTTGACTCGCTAGCTTCGTTTATTCTCACAGGCTATGGCAGCGATGAGTTTTCGAGTAGTCTGGTGCAGTATCTGGCTGTGCTGGGCATTGACACGCAGACAAACCGCTTGCGTACAGCAAAGAACTTCTCGTACATGCTTGCTAGCGTGGTCTACTGCGTTCGCGTACTAGCAGCGGAAAAGATTCTGCCCGCAGCCGAGCGCGACGATCAGACGGAAGAAGACCGCGAGCGATTCTTAGAGATGCGCAAGCAGTATCTAGCGGATGGCTCATATAGTCCGATGAGCATTATGCTTAGTCTTCTTGCGTATGGCAAGCACGCAGCGCTGAACGAGGGCAATGCTGGCAACGCATACTGGTCCCCCGACAAGAAGGTGTTTTATCTGAGTGGCCGGCCGATTGTGATAGAGCGTTTCCGCGCAATGGCGCAGAGCATGGAAGCGGAGGTAGAGGACACGTTTTGGCAGATGTGCTGGGTTGATCGTATAGCTGACCGCTTTACGGTGGATCTGGCGCAGATTCAAGACGACGTTACATTTACGACTCGGGGCAGGTCGTTTGTTACTACCCCGGGTAACCGTCTGTTGGATGGGCTGGCTTGGATGCTTAAAAGGGCGCGGAGCACAGAGAGCGGCATGCGGCTACAGACGTCTAACGGCCGGTGGAGAAGTAAAAAGGTGCGGGAGTATCTACGGGAGGTAGATCGCTTCTTAGCGCTACTGCTAGGCTGTGTGCACATGGAATCGGGACAGCCGGCTCGAGGCTCTGAGATTATCACGATGCGGCACCGCAATGGGCTGCTACAGGACCGCAATGTTTTTGTTGTAGACGGTGCTGTTATGACCGTCGTGCGGTATCACAAGTCACAGTCTCAGTGGGACAAGCCGAAGGTGGTTCCGCGCTTTCTGCCGCCGCGATTAGGGCAGGTGATGGTGTTGTACTTGAGCTACTTGCAGCCGTTTCGAGAGTATCTTGTAGCAACTGTGCTTGGGGGCGGGTTGGACGACTACATCTGGAGCAATGAGCAAGGCGCATGGGGTACAGATCGACTTACGAAGGTGCTGCGGCGTGAGACGGGTAAGCGACTTGGCGTCGAGCTGAGTACGCTAGGCTACCGTCACACGGCTGTCGGAATCGGGCGGGTGAAGGTGGGGGAGTCGTTTGGCAAGGGGTATCAAGACGAGGTTGGCGAGATGGATGAAGCAGAGGTAGACGAGGAGGAGGAGGACTTGATTGAGCTGCAGAACTCGCGAACGACGGTTATGGGAGTAGGCAACTACAGCGTGTCGATTGATATCGTTAAGCATCTAAGCACGCGGTCTATTGATGCGTTCCGGGCGCTTAGTACCGCTTGGCACCGCTTTTTAGGTGTAGACGGACAGGCTAAAGCGCCCGAGGAGCGCCGACTGCAGCGGAAAAGGCCGATGCGAGAGAGTATCTCAGGGCTTCCGATGCTCCCGAAAGCAAAGGCTGTTCATGTAGAAGATGCGCGAGCTGCGGCTGTGCGTCGGGCGCTGCAGCAGGTGCTAGGGAAGCAGGACGTCGGGTTTCGCTCAATAGAGCAGGAGCAGGCTCTGTACGCAGTGCTGGACAAGACAACACCGCTTGTTGTTGTGCTTCCGACAGGAGGAGGCAAGAGCTTGCTGTTTACGCTGCCGGCATGCATAGAGGAGAGCGGGGTGACGGTCGTCGTTGTGCCGTACCGAGCGTTGATCGAGGACTTGGTGAGCCGGATTCGCAACTGTGGTATAGACTGCATAGAGTGGAAGCACGGCGAGAGCAACCCGGCGTCTGTAGTGGTTGTTAGCGCAGACGTAGCAGGCGATATTACGAGCAACGGCAACTTTCTAGGGTATGCTCGACTGATGAAGGACAAGGGGCTGCTGCAACGAGTTGTGGTGGACGAGTGTCATCTGCTCTTTACAGCACGGCACTGGCGGGCAAATCTGCTTAAGGTGAAGAACTTGCGACTGCTTGGATGTCCGATTGTGTTGTTAACGGCAACGCTGCCGCCGGTGCAGGAAGGGGAGCTCGAGGCAAGCATGCTGGTGCGCAACGCAACGTATATCCGGGCAAGCACAGCACGACCGAACGCGCGCTACTTTGTGTCGTGGTGTCAACGCAAGGCATTGGAGGACACGGCGGTGGTGGTATGCAAGCGATGGGCCGAAAAGCTAGAGCGGACAGGGCAGAAG
Source organism: Alternaria rosae (assembly GCF_020736505.1). Classification (NCBI taxonomy): domain Eukaryota; kingdom Fungi; phylum Ascomycota; class Dothideomycetes; order Pleosporales; family Pleosporaceae; genus Alternaria; species Alternaria rosae. The sequence continues at coordinate 1,796,474 of NW_025763577.1, forward strand.
GGGGTAGTGTACTGTCTGAGCAAGGCGCAGTGTGAGTGGATAGCGGGGGAGGTTGGCTGTGCGCACTATCACGCCGACGTAGAGGAGCGAGGAGAGCGGCTGCAGGAGTGGGTAGAGCAGGGAGGGCTAATTGTGGCTACGTCCGCGCTTGGGACAGGAGTGGACTATGCGGGGATTGTGTACATCTTGCATGTAGGGATGCCGTGGAGCATGACGGATTTTGCTCAGGCAAGCGGGCGTGGAGGGCGAGGCGGAGAGACGTTTGACGTTGTGGTGATGATCGAACAGGGGGAGGTAGAGAAGAGAATCGAGCAGGAGAGCGGCGATATTGACGTGCAGGCAATGGGGGCGTTTTTGATTGGGAATGGGTGTCGGCGGGCGCTGATGAGCTCGTACTTGGATGGGCAAGGGATAGGGTGTAGAGAGATGGATGGGGTGTGTTGTGACCGGTGTGGGGAGGGGGAGGAGGTATGGTTAGAGGAGCACGAGCATTGGGCACGGGAATGGGCGGTAGTAGAGGAGACGTTTACGGAGTTGCGGGGTGGGTGTGCGATATGCTGGGTAGTTGGGCAGCAGTATGTAACAAAGGAAGAGGAGCAGTGGAAGAAGCACTGGGTGCTAGGGTGCACAGCGTGGGAGAGGGCGTCTGGTGCAGACGCGGATACGTTTCGGAAGAAGATTGTAGATCGGACGGTGAAGAATAACTGTCGGCGATGCTGGGTGAGTCAGAAGTACTGTGCAACGGGAGAGGGCATGGAGAATTGGTGTCAATGGCCGAATGTAGTGATACCGCTGGCATACGCAGCGCGGCTCACACGGCTTGGGATTCAGACGATAGGAGAGGCAGGGTTTAGGGAGACAGGAGACGATGCATATGCAGTGTGGCTAGGGAAGAGGCATAGAGAGGAGGTATGGGGGCAGGTGTTTACGAACGCGATGGTAGTAGGGATTCGACTTGTACTTAGCATAGTAGAGGGGGAGTAAGCATATCTAGAGAAAGGTAGCATAGCGTGTAACGTAGTGGGTTACGAGAGAACAAGAGGCATATACATGTACCCGGCTAACTGCTTGGGAGTTACGAGAAGAGAGAAAGAGAAGAGAGAAAGAGAAGAGAGAAAGAGAAGAGAGAAAGAGAAGAGAAGAAAGAAAGACACACTTCGCTAACTACTCAGGGTTTCTAGAAACGAAGTAGAAAAGAGTAGAGGTAAGGTAAAGAGAGCTAAGAGAGAAAAAAAAATATGTGTAGTAAAGACTACGTTACAAGAAAGTAGAGTAGAGAAAGTTAGAGGTAATAGAAAAGGTTTAACGAGAGTTGTAGTACAAAAGAAATACGTGTGTACAAGGAACTATAACTAGAAGAAAAGAAGAAAAGGCAAACGCTATGTTATAAGAAATAGCGGTAGAAGAAATAGGTACTTATAGAAAGACAGAAGAATAGAGGGACGTAAAAAGAGAAGGTTAGTAAAAGGTAGAAGGTAAGGAAAGAGTAGAAAGAAAAGAGTAAAGAAAAAGAAGAGGATAACAATCGAATATACTATAAAGTAGAAGAAGAGAGAAAGTATAGGAAAAGAGCTAAGGATTTACATAGCAAGGTAGAGGCGCGTAGTCTATCTTATTCGAAGTAGAATAAGTATATTAGAGAGAATTATAGAAGTAAAGCAGTAAGACTGTGTACGAAGTAAAAAAGAATAGAGAAGAACAATAGAATATCTACGCGGCTACGCGCTTAGGTAACGCAGAGTAGAAGAGAAAAAAGAAGGTATACTTAGCTAAGCGCTAGGAGATAACAAGAAGAGTAAGAGACAAGAAAAGAAAGAAAAGTGTACTTAGCTAAGCGCTTAGAAAATGCAGGGTAGGAGAGAAAAAAAGATATACCCGGGTAGCCGCTTAGGTATTACAAGAAGAGAGAGAGAGAGAGAGAAAAGAGAAAAAAGAGCATATACCCGGCTAAGCGCTTAGGTAATGCAGAGTAGAAGAGAAAAAAGATATACTTAGGTAAGCGCTTAGATACTACAGAAGGAGAGAAAGAGAAGAGAAGAAAGAGTTGCTACTTGGCTAAGGGCTTAGAAATAATAAGAAGAGTAAAAGAAAAGAGAAGAATAACTATATACGCGGCTAAGCGCTTAGGTAACGCAGGGTAGTATAAGAAAAAACATGTACCCGGCTAAGCGGTTTCGTGTTATTAAAGAGAAGTAGAAAAAGGTAATGTTACGGTAGAGAGACATAGAATAGAAAGAGTAGAATAGAGAGAGATACGTTTACAAGAAAGAGTACGAGATATTCGTAGTACAGAAGAGATATTTAGAGAAAGAGGAAGAGCTACTAGAAGAAGAAGAGAAGGCAATTGTTTATTTAAAAGAAATAGCGGTAGAAGAGACAAATGATAAGAGAAGAAGAGAAAAGGTTATACGTAGTAGAAGATTTTAAGAAAGAGAAAAGAAATTGGATACAATAACAAGGGTTAAAAAGTAAGAGAGAGGTAGTAAGAATTAAGAAAAAAGTAGAGTTGTATAGAATTTGTACTTGTTGTATTTATAGCCGGGTTAGGGTTCTGGTACTTACGGCAAGGTTAGGGTTCTAGTATTTATAGCAGGGTTAGGGTTCTGGTATTTATAGCAGGGTTAGAGTTCTAGTACTTACGGCAGGGTTAGAGTAGACAAGTAAAAGGCGAAGAGGAAGAAAAGAGTAGCAGGCGAAGAGAAAGAGAAAAGACAGAGGTTAAAGAAGAAGAGAAAGACGATAAGGTGTACGATATAGTAGAGAAATAAGTAGATAAAGAAAGAAAAGATAGAAGCGGCTACAAGGTAGTAGTAGAATAGATAGCAAGCGTTTGTTAGGTGTATTTTGTAGAGATAGAGTAGGGTTTTTGTATGCTATTACAAGCGAGTAGATAAAGACTAGATAAGATAAAAAAGAAGAAAGAAAAGAATGCAAGGTACAAGATTAGAGAAAGTAATTAGGGTATAAGTTTACAAGGTAATTTACTAGGTTAGAAGGTACATTTTAAGAGGTAGCGTAGAGTAGAACAGTAGTATAGAAGAATAGAGCAAAGGGTAGTAGACTAATAAGTAGATAGAAAAAGAGAGTAGGTAGCGAGCCCGTGGTACAGAAGAGGATAAGGGGTGGGCGGTAGGCCCGTGGTATAGAAGAGGATAAGGGGTGGGCGGTGGGCCCGTGGTACAGAAGAAGACGGGGGGTGGGCGGTGGGCCCGTGGTACAGAAGAGGACAGAGAGTGGGAAGGAGGAAAGAGAAAGAAACAAGCGCTAACCGCTGACCGCTTTGTGTTTAGGGTTAGGGTTAGGGGTTAGGGTTAGGGTTAGGGTTAGGGTTAGGTTAGGGTTAGGGTTAGGGTTAGGGTTTAGGGTTAGGGTTAGGGTTAGGTTAGGGTTAGGGTTAGGGTTAGGGTTAGGGTTAGGGTTTAGGGTTAGGGTTTGGGTTAGGGT